>NC_081354.1:87181141-87781141 GCF_030684315.1 Stegostoma tigrinum | reverse complement strand
CAGATTATGAAACAGACTGTGGTATTAATGGGACATTGCTTTCTTCTAACAGTTGTATGCTATTGAATGAACTGTCAGAAAATAAGTACACCTCCACATTTCTGAAGCTGGAGGATAGTGCTGAATGGAAGTAAGCATGAAAGTGCAACAGGCAATGAACAAGGCAAATGGTTTGTTTCCCTTCAAAGCAAGAGGATTTGAGGATAGGAGCAGAGATGTCTTGTAACAATTATGTAGTGCCTATAGTACCTAGATATTGTGTGCAGTTTCTGTATCCTTATCTGTTAAAACGTGTTCTGGCAATGGGGGGAGTGCAATGAAGGTTTACCAGACTGCTTCCAGGGATGATAGGACTATATAGAAGGAGAAACTGGATCGGTTAGAACAATATTCACTGCAGTTTTCAAAGAATGAGGCGAGTTTTCAAAAAAACGTATAAAAGTTTAACAGGACTAGTCAGGATAATGGCAAAAAGGGTGTTCCTGATGACCAGGGAGATAAATATTGTTCTTAGGACTAAAAGAATGAAAGGATATGTGGAGAAAGTGGAAACAATGTTCTGAGCTTGAATGGCAGAGCGGTTTTGAAAGACAAATGGCCTATTTCTCCTTCTGTTTTCTACTCACTTTAATGTCTCTACCCTCTGCTACCCACCACCTCCCCAAGAGCAAGCATAGTCATGAGAGCTGCTGGTCAATCAGAGACTGGCAATTCTTCAGTGCGGGTAGCACCACTGGGAGAGTGAACTACAGCAGCACAATAATAGTTGACCAATATGCGTGCATGCTAATCAGTGAGCAAGTGCATTGACTTTTGGTTCCATAAGTTGCAATTACGCGTGGAATCCTGAGGTCTGTGCAGCTGCAAGAAAAATTAGAGGGAACAGAGCAGGTGAGGCCAACCTTCAGGATCATCACTGGACCTCCAGATAGAGGTGATTATGAACAAGCTGGGCTCACAAATATGGTTCCTGGTCTGGCGACTGTCGAGAATGACTACAAGGGCAGGCGATAATATTCTGCACGATACATTTTTTGCTTGTGTGTCTGGAAATGCAGAAACATCACTAGAAGCACTCAGGCAAATGCAACAGAGCTTCAAGGGCAGTCTTCCTGAATCCCTGCTCTTAAAGTGATTGCAACATGAGGCCTGTAAGTGACTCTGACTGGCTACTTGAGGGTTTCACTTGGCTTCTAGGCATGTTGGTTACCCAAAATCCATCCATACCTGCACTTGCCCAGAGGAATTTGGGAGTGCAGAATGATTTCAGTTGTACATCCTTTCCATCATTCACATAGTATCCTCTCCTACCTCTGATCTTGCCTCTAGCAATGGGAGAGATTAAAAACATGCACTTACTTTTCCATGCAACTGAAACATTAACTTTATTAATGAGTGTTACAAATCTCCATGTACAGAATTCAACTTTGTATTTGAGATTAAAAGAAGGTCATTTTGGTTGCTGGGTCCTATAATGCTGCATTTTGGTACAGCAGATAAATCCATTCATGTATAGATTAAAACTCACAGTGATGCACCCAGATGAATTGATATACATCTACAGAAAGGACAATCAAGTATATACCTAAAGACATTTAAAAATTAACCTTAAATGAAAAAGTACATTTATGTTGTCACATCTGTTTCAAAAATTCAAGAGAAAAATGCCGTCATTGCTTATTAGAAGTGACAGTAGTGAATTCTTGTTCATTGCAATTATCTAAACAAGTGGTGATATGACAATCTGATCCGTGGGCCTGATTTAGGATGAGCAAGACAGATTTTGCATGTTCTCAAACTAGGAAAGGCTAAATTAACTTGATGTTAGAAAAGTTTCTGACAGTCTAATTAATTTCTGGTCAATTATGGAGATAAGTGCTCTGCAAGGCAAAGATCATAGCCAAAAATTTGTTTGGATTCAGGTGTTGTTCTAAAAGCAGACTTCAAAGTAGACTTTGCAATTCAATCTGCTGTAAATCAATTTATGATACACAGATACTGTCTGGACTGGAATTCATATTTGTTGCAATGATTAGGAATCCCCACTATGAGCTCACAGTAACTTAAACTGACTATATTCCTGGCACAGATTCTTTGAATCTCACCAACCTTACCACAAATTATATTTGTTAGCTTGAAATTCCCAGTGGAGCATTGTGTCTGCTAGCTAGAAATGTGTACTCCTGCACTCTACTTGTAAATGTGCTTCACCCTCTTGTACTCTGTATAAATTCTCGTTGCTTAGTATATAAATGGGCTTTTAAAACTGCTTATTCAAATAATCTGGTCTGTTATTTTAATATGAATTTGGTATATTGACAATGAAACACCAAAACTTTAAGTACTTTCCATTGGAACTATATGCAATATTTTGATTTATTCTATTGTTGAATTGCTAATAAGTAGTAGAATACACATATAAGCAACAAGGTATAAAATTCCTCCTCTCCATTAGGCCTGTTTACCTGTAGATTATTACAAAAAATTGGTTAGCAGTTAAAATTTTTGACAGGGCAAATGTTTCAAGAATAGCAAATTAACTTTAATTTCAAGTGCTCAATAAATAAATTAACTGATATCAACATAACACAACTCGTACATTCGAAAATGTACTATTACAAGCACAAACTTATTCTCTTCATTGGTCACCTAAAATATTTCACTACATATAATATCAGAATATTATATTTGCTTTTTCACTTCACATATATGTTCATAGGCTTTCATGTGCCTATTCTTGGCTTTTTTAAAGTAACTCTACAATAATACTTTAACAGACTTTAATACGAATTATTAATGAATAAATTACTGACAACACAAATTTTGTCAAAGCTTTTCTGATTGGAAGTATGCTGGAAGCTACATATGTTAATACATAGGTCTTGTTCTTTGCAGATAGACTGCACCTGTTTGAACTAAACGGGACGTTGGATGCGTTCAAGGCAGAGATCAACAAATTCTTGATCTCAGAAGGAATCAAGGGCTACGGGGAGAGTGCAGGGAAGTGGAGTTGAAATGTCCATCAGCCATGATTTCAATGGTGGAGTGGACTTGATGGGCCGAATGGCCTTACTTACACTCCTATGTCTTATGGTCTTATGGTCTAAACCAGATTGATTAATAGCCATTTTCTAGGTCATTTCTCATTGTAATACCTTGACTATTCAGAATCAATCTGTCTGGTTTAAACCTAAACAAAACCTAGCAGTGAACTGCCAATTATCATAAACTGCTTTCATTTTCCATGCCAATGTTTATAATGAACAGAGCCCACTTGCCAACTTTTCAGTATTTTCCTCTCACACAGAATAAATGTCCTTTTTTCCACCCTTTATTGGTATTCTTGCCAATTTACCGGAAAAGTACAAGAAGAACAGCTTTGGCAAAACATGTCTTTTCAGAAATACTAGATTTCTGTTATACCAAATGACTATTATTCATAAATTATAACTTTTGATTACAAGCATTAGTTTTCTGTAAATACATTCTTAGGAACATTAATCTCTATTGTAAGCAATCACAGTGAAGTGGCCAGGACTTCATGGGTGCTAAGTCAAAAGATGGGGACAAGGTGATGGAGGAGGCAAATCGGCCCAGAGGCGAAAGATGATGCCTTAAGAGTGGCGACTTCAAAGTTGGTCGGTGTAGATGGTGATGAGGCAGTGGAGGAGGGAAGATGGCATAGGAGTTGTTGATGCTGAGCTAGCTCAGGATGATGGAGTCTCCTTAAGCTATATCTTTCTACTTTTTCCTTATTTTTGAAGCTATTCAAATTGGCACTGGATCATAATAATAGTGGAAAAGCTCTTCACTGTATTTTACTGTTTTTCTCACTGTAAAACACATGTGACAATAAAATCATTAAAATTGTCTTCAATCTGCTTGTTAGGTAGAATGTTACTCTTATGTCCAAAACCAGATATCTGTGTTTTTTGCATTTGCTTTTCTGAAGGTGTGGTTTGTGAGTACCTGATACAATAAGTTTACTTAGGAAAAGTTGTTATGTTATTATGTTATTAAATGAATAGAGAAAAGCTAATGATTGAAACATTGAAAATTAGAAATTAGGAGGAAGAATAGGTCATTTGGCTTTTTAAAGCTGCTCTGGCTTTCAGTATGATCATGGCTGATCAGCCAACTAGGTCTATCCTATTCTCACTTTTTTAATGCAGCCTTTTATTCCTTTAGCCTTAAGAACAATATTTATGACCATATCCTTCTTGAAATATTCAATGTTTTGGCCTTAACTGTTTTCTGTGGCAGAGAATTCCACAGGGTCACCATTCTCTCCTCATTCTCACACCTAAATGGTCTATTCCATATTGTTAGGTTGTGAACTGTGTTTCTGGATATCCTGGTCACTGCGAACATCCTTCTTATGCTTACCTAGTCCAGTACTGTTAGATTTTTATAGGTTCTGTGAGATCCCCCATCATTCTTTAAAACTCCAGTGAATATAGTCCTAATCAATCCAGTTTCTCTAAATGCCATCCTAGTACTCAGTCTGGTAAACCTTCATTGTATTTCTTCCATAGCCAGATCTGCCCTTCTCAGGTAACGAGACCAAAATAGTACACATTACTCCAGGTGTGTTCTCACCAAGCTCTGTACATTTGTGGTAATCTCTGGTCCTATACCCTCTCGCTATGAAGGTTAACATACCACTTGTCTTCTTCATCACTTGCTGCAGTTGGTTTCAGTCCAGTGTATAAGAGGTCTCATTGCATCTGTCCAATTTCAACCCATCTTCATTCAGGCAATAATCTGCCTTCCTTTTTTGTTGCCACATAAATTGATACATTGATCCACATTTATACTTCATCTGCCATGTAATTCCCAAATCTCTCAACTTGTCCAAATCACACTGAAGCATCTCTGCATCCTTCTTATAGCTTACTCTTTGTCATGGTGTAACATATAATAAATGAACATGCTACAGCACAGCACTTTAGGGGATCATCTTCTTTTGAACTGAAGGGTGATTTTGTGACCTCCTTCAACATCATTCTTCTCACAGTCTTTAATGACTGATTGCCCCACGTTTGAGCTCTCTTTGCAGGTGATTTTACCTCTGATCTCCTGATTTTAATTTCTATTGGAGTGAAAATCACTTAAAACCAAAACTACCCCTTTATGTTTTAATGGTCTTACTTAACATTGACCTCTGCTGAGTTCAGCTGAATAAGGTTATCACAACAGCAATGAATGTGAATGTTTCCTGGAATACCAAATTGCTCTTATTTTTAACCAGCGTACAGACTCTGATGCCACATCTGAAATCTAACTGACATTTGCCAGCTGTGCTGTCTTGTGGCTTTAACCCATTGAGAGCTAAAATTGACTCAATAGTTGCACCACTAATAACTATTAAAACACGGTCTGCTTGTGGCCGCATGATCCAAAATTAGAAACCTGGCAAATATAAATATAAATAAATATAATTGTAATAGCTTCATGTTAGCTGAATGGATAATCTAAACACTGCATTTAGGAAGCAGGACTTTAAGTTTTCAAAGCAACATAACAATAGAAAAAATTCAAAGAATAAGATTAAACAAAGAACTGAATGCAGGAGATCTGAAACTAAAACAAGTGCTGGCAAAACTCAGCAGGTCCAGCAGCACCTATGAGGTGAAAGCAGAGTTTATGTTTCAAGTCTGGTGACTGTTCAGCAGAACTGTTAGCAGACAGCAAGAAAGTGTTTTCGCTGAAGACGAGGTTGGGCAGTAGGAGTGTAGTGGTTGGGGGTGGAGCTGAGTGGATATGTGGAGACGAAGCATGGATAAAGAGAGATATAAAAGGGATAGACAGAGGAAGAGATTATTGATTGCAGATCACGATGGAAGAAAAAATGAACAAGTTATAATGAGAGCTGAGAGTGAGAGAATGAGTTGGCTGTGCTGAAAACAACCCATACCATTACAGGACTAGGATGTGGGGATGAATTAAAAAAAACATGGAAGGGCAGAACCATGCTGTAAAGTTATGGAACTTCCTCACTATCCAATGTACCACCAATTTTGGGGTCATCCGCCACCTTACTAAACATGCCACCTCTATTCTCATCCAAATCATTGATATAAATAACGAACAACGTTCGTTAGTGGACGCAGCACCAATCCCTGCAGAAAACCACTGGTCACAGGCCTCTAATCTGAAACAAACCCTCTATCATCACCCTCTGTCTACTAGCATCAAGAAAGCCACAATATCACTCCAATGGGAGATGCACATGTGAAAGGATCTATAGTAAAGACAAAGCAGCTGGTGCCTGTAAACTAGAAATTTTGAAATTGACATAAAGCGTGAGAAGAACCACTGATATTAGTGGGATGGACTGGACAAGGGGAGAAACAGCCAAGTCAAGGTATGAAGAAACAAGTTCTATGAGGCAGAAACAGGCAGAAACAATGCATCTATCCAGGCAGTCCTGCTTATGGATTCTGGGGAGAAGGTTGAAGTGGGCTTACAAGTTTAGGGGGCTTTGAGCTGGGAGGTTTTCAGGGGGGTAGATTCCAGATGAGATGAGGTTGTGGACACAATGACAGTGTGTTTGATACTGAGATCATGGGGGTGGGGAAGGTATCCAAGAGCTGATATTCAGCCTCTGCATTGCAGAGTTCAGTATGCCAGACAATAGCACCATGACAGGCTTGATGACAGAACTCTGTCCTGGTCTACTATCAATTATCCCCACATATTCTTACCCCTTTCATATCTCACTCTCTCTCCCGCACTCTGGGATCTGAATCCATATATGTGCTCACCTCTCCCCTCGTACCCCTAAACTATGATGCCAGCATAAATACCACATTCTCCTAACTGCTATTATTTTTGATGGAGAGTCACCAGACTTGAAATGTTATCTTTGTCCCCACAGTGCTGCCACACCTGCAGAGTTTCTCCAGCAATTTCTGGTTTTATGCCAAAGAATAAGGTGGTGTTTTAAAATTTAAAAGCAGTGGTGATGAAAATCTAACTATGCCCATTGGATGCAAGTAATAAAGTTGTTTTTAAATTTCAAAATTAAAATAATTGTAAAGTATGTTTGACCAGATTTGATCTTCAACAATTTGTAGTGATGTTTGGCAAAGCAAGATTGGTTGCAGAATGCTTGCAGCAGTTTTGCAATTGGTAGAACACTGTTAATACCTGATTGAGATTTTTTAATTGCAGAAGCTAGTATTTATTTGTGGATTGCATGTGAATTGGATTTCAGAGCAAACAGATCATATTCCTTTTCTGATGCTACCATATTAATGTAGTGAGATGGATTTAATCTTACAAGGGTGGGGGTGGGGGGATGGTGGACTGATGAATGGCCCAGTTTTGGATGTACCACGGAGGGTAAAAGAGACAAGATGGGGAACAGGGAAAAGAAATTGAGGCAATGCTCAAGTGTTGACAGTGAACAAAGAAATTATTGTCTTCCACTGAGCAAGAAGGAGATAAAGGCAAGGTTAAATTGTAATGGGTACAAATGCATGGAGTATAGCAAGTAAAATTGGGGAACTGGAAGCAGAAATTGCTCTGGGGGATATGACAGTAACATTGACAAAAACACGGCTCAAACCAGGACAGAGCTAGAAAATGAACAATCCGGCTTATAAGGCTTTTCATAGAAACAAGGTGGGTAAAAATGGGGAAACTATTTCAATTTTGGTCAAAGATAGTATCATTGCCCTTGAACAAGATGCAGTTCTTGAATTTGGATCTATATGATTGGAGGTGATAAAAAGGAAGGGAGCAGCAACCTTGTTGGGCAATTATTATAAACTTCCAAATAATGGGAGGAAGTAGAAGAGGGTATTTGTTGGCAGATTATCAAAATCTGCAGGACAACTAAGTTTGTGATAATTGGTGATGTCAATTACCTTAGAGTAGAATGGGGAAAAAGTACACTGTGTAGCATGGAAGGGGAGAAATTCCTGCAATATATTGCGATAAATGTTCTGGAAATGTACATTTCCAGTCCTTGCAGGGAAGAAGCATTGCTGGGTCTGATCCCAAGAACTGAACTGGGCCAAGTCAAAAACGTCAAATTAGGGGAGCATTTGGCAAATAGCAACATAATAATCCAATAAGACTCAATACTAAGTTGGAAAAGGATAAAAATCAAGCAATGGTTAAGATTCTAGTTGGAAAAGGGCAGATTTTAGGAGTCTACAATTTGAACTGAAGCAGGTTGATTGGAAATGCATTTTGGTGGATAAAGCAATGGATGAAAAATTGGACACTTTCAAAATAAAATGAATAGGATACAAGCTAGGTACGTACTCATGAGAAATAAATACAGGCTATCCAAAGCTAACCTTCCTTAGATGATTAAAGATATTGATGAGAAAATGAGGAAGACAAATCGGCATATGATGTATATCAGATTAATAATAGCAATTGAAATCAGGAAAAGTATCTCAAATGCAGGAAAGAGGCTAAGGCTGTAAGAAAGTAAGAATGGCTCGGAGGAAGCATGAGGAAAGGATCCAGGCTGTGCTAAAATAAAATAAAATGTTCTTCAAACTACTTCACAGTAAAACATTGGAGAGTTACTTAATGAGCACTTTCCTTCAGCCTTTACCACATTAGAACCTAGTGAAAATGGCCAACTTGAAAATGTGGATGTTGAGCAGCTGAACAGTATAGTGATGCATAAAGAAGAGGTGCTAAAAATGCTAGTCGCCCTCGAGGTAGAGAAGTTGCCAGGCCCAGATGGGATGCATGTGAGGTTGCTAAAAGAATAAAGGAGCAAATTGTTCTGAACGTAGGATTATTCCCAGAGATCTGGAGGATTATAAATCTGACACCGTTGTTTAAGAAAGGGGAAAAGGATAACCTCGGAGACTACAGACCTGACAACTTGACATCAATTGTGGGAAATCTGATGGAGGCCATAATATGGAGTAAGATAAATGTACACTTATAGTGTAACAGAAATAAGTTTTTAAGAGAATCAACAAGGCTTTGACAAGAGCTGTTCATGTCTGACAAATGTGATTCTGTTCTTTGAGTGGTATAGACAGTGGTTGAGTGTAATTCTATGGATGTTGTGTATTTGGACTTTCAGAAAACATTTGCTATGGTATCACATGACAGTTTGGTAAGCAAAATAGAAATATTTGGGATTGATGGATCGTTGGCGGGATTAGAAGTTGGCTATGAGATAAGAAACAGAGGTCAGATACAGATGGGCATTTCTCAGACTGGAGACAAAGTGAAAGCAGTGTTCCCCAGGGACCTGGGTTGGGACCCTTGCTTTGTCTGATTCATAGAAATGATTTGAAGATGGGTGTTGAGGACAAAATCTCTAAATGTGCAAATGATACCAGGCTATGGAGAATAGTGCGCTGTGAAGATGATACTAGGTGAGGTCAGAAGGATATTGATAAGTTTGCCAAGTGACAGACACCTGACAGATGAATTTCAATGCAGAGAAATCTGAGGTCACACATTTTTGTGGAAGGAACACAGAGAGACAATACAGGATAAATGGTACAAACGAGGGTAGTACAGGAACAACGGGTCCTTGGGTTTCAAGTGCATGATTCATTGAAGGTGACCAAGCAAGTTGAGTTTTTAAGAAGGCTTATAGGATCCTTAGGATTAGAAATAGAAGCATTGATTATAAAAGCAAACGATGCTACACATCTACAAGTCATTGGTCAGACCACATTTGAACTATTGTGTTCAGATCTGGGCACCTTATTTAAGGAAGGATGTTAAAACACTGGAGAGAGAGCTAAGGAGATTTTCTTGAATGATACTAAGAATTAAGGGTTTTAAATATAGGGAAAGATGAGAGAAATTTGGCTTATTCTGTTTGGAGCAAAGAAAATTAAGAGATGACCTTTTCAAAGTGTTCAAAATTATGAACAATTAGTAAGTTGTTCTGTTTCCCTTAGTTAGTATGTCTGTAACTAGGGGTCACAATTTCAAGATTGTCAGCAAAGGCGCTAGGAGTGAGATGAGGAGAAATTCCTTTACTTAAAGAGTTGTTAGGATTTGGAATGTGCTGCTTGGGAGAGAGGTGGAGTGGGTTTCCATAAGAGGTTTCAAAAGAGAGCTGATATATATTTGAAAGTGATGGATTTAAAGGGCCCCAGGGATAGGACTGGAGAATGGGACTGGTTGGGTAGGCCTTTCGGGAGCAGGTGCAGATATGATGGATCGAATGGCCTCCTTCTGCAGTGTAAATTTTATGATTATATCTTCAAACGTTGCTATTTAGCTGCATATGTTAATTTTTGTACTTTTTAAAACATTATTATTTAATGTATATTCTTTTTAAATGGGTGCAAGAATATTTTGTTACTCTTTTAGAGCATAGATAAGACAAACTGGCCTGGCTCGAAGGAAGGGATTTACTCCTTCCCAATTATTCATCCAGAAGTTCAGATATATGTCAAGCAACATAAAGAAGATAGCAATAGGGGTATTTTGTTAAACAATAGAATTGGAATTAAAAAAAAGTTGAAGATGCATGGAGATTTGTTATATTCTGAGACATTTTTGGTGCTGGCTAGAGGTGTGAGGATGGAGGGAGAAATGATGTTGGGTACCAAATCTGACATGTTGGAAATAAAAAAAATTAATGCACCACATTCATAATTTTATTTCCAAATTTGCCATCTCTAGTGTGCTGTCATGTGCAGAACCTAACATCATAATCTCAACTGAAAAATGTGAAGAAAAATCTCTGTGAAATTTGGAGGAGTTACAAGTTGCAGCAAATTGAAGGACATGTGTTGTGATGGGTTCAGAATTGCCATGGGCTATTTGATGTATTGCTTAGTAACAATGGGTAGAGGGAGAAGGCAACTCTTTCCTATCAGCAGGAAAAATCCATAGTCCAACAAAAAAGGCACAAATGGAGGTAGCTAAGGAGATTAGCTGAAGTAGTAGCCTAATCAGGATTCAGTGCAGGAGGTGCTTTAATGACTAGGCCTTTAAGGAAATGTGAATACATATCAATTACACATTCACTTATTCCTGTTGTTTACACTGACCCACCTTTCACTGCCTTGTCAATCTTACTCCGCCGCAGCACTGCTGTCAGTCACCTAACTTTCATTCTCACCTATAGTCATCTTTTCATGCACTTTTGAATCTTTTCTGCACATCTGCTGTCACTCATTTCATCTTTATACAGTTTTCTGCCACTATTTGATAATAACTTTTACCAAATGCACTATATCCATTTCATGATCTGTCTTAGCCTATCTGCAAAATACGAGGAAAGGAAAAAGGATAGGTAGTGGGCTGCCACTATATGTGTAGTTGTTAACTGTAAAGGAAAAGACACCAATGATCTATGATATGATCTTGACATTTTCGACCATTGGAAATCAAGGGAACAGGAGCCGGCAGTTAAATTGTTACAGAATTAAATATCAGTGACTCATGTGTCAAGGAATACTCCATCAAGTTGACATGATTTCAGCAACAAGTAAAATAGAATGATCCTTGTCAGGCTAAGTTAGTGGTCTTTCCATCTTCTCAATACTATTTCATACACATCTCTCTGTCAAGACCTTCATGTATACCATAATAGTTAATGGATCTCTCAGACACCATTTTCTCAGATGAGCTGATTGCTCTGAGAGTGCTCTATCAGAATACATGTGCTTAGCAGGCACTGGCAAAGATAGTAACATTTAATTGGGTCCAGTTAGTTGGGGTTTCCCTTGCTGCTTCACAGTTCAGAGGTGAGCATAATCAGACAGTTCTGGTCAAAAAAAGTTTTATAAACCCAGGCACTATTCCGCCCTCAGGCGACTGTCTGTGTGGAGTTTGCACGTTCTCCCTGTGTTTGCATGGGTTTCTGCTGGGTGCTCCAGTTTCCTCCCACAATCCAAAAAGGTGTAGGCTGAGTGGATTGGCCATGAAAAATTGTGCAAAGTGTTGAGGGATGTGTAGATTAGATGGGTTTTAGGGGAATGGGTCTGAGTGTGATGCTCTCAGATTCGGTGTGGATTTGTTGGGCTGAAGGGCCTGTTTCCACACTGTAGGGATTCTATGATTCAGATAAAGGGCAACAAGATAATCAAGGAAAGAGTAATGTCTATTAGAAATCAAAACATTAATCTGTGTGTAGAAATGGAAGGTGTAGGCTTCTTAAGAATACTTCATTTCTTTCTTCATGGACCAGACGGAAGATGCAGACATGCAGTTAAGCAGAAGAAGCCTAAAAGAAGGATGTAATTCTAAAAAGGGCACATGAGCAGACACTGGATATATGAGTCTACAAATCATTGAAGGTTGTGGGTGGGTTGATAATATAGTTAATTAAACATACAGGATATTGTGAATTAGAAGCACGTGGAGGCCACTCAACCCCTCAGACTACCTCCACCATTCATAAGATCATCGTTGGTCTTGTTAAACTCCTTTCTTAACAAGAATCAGTTTAACTGTCTTAAAACTACACAAGGACATTGCTTCCACACCTTTTCAGGAAGATAGTTATAAAAACTCATGAAAAAATTCATAACTCAAGAAATAAAATCACCTAATCTCAGTTTAAATGGGAGACCCTTATATTTAAATTGACCCCAAGTATTACAACCTCCTATTTGAAGAAATATCCTCTCTATGTGAAGGCTCAGGTTCCTATATGTTTCAATCAAACCATATTTTCTAATAGAGATGACAAGATAACAGATACAAGCCTAACCTGTCCACTTTCCTCACAAGACAACTCTCTTATTCATTATTTAATGTAGTAAACCTCTACAAACTACCTCTGATACATTACATCATTCTTTAAATAATGTGACCCATGAGATGCCATTTATTGTCCATCTCAAATTGGATAATCATTTAAGAGACAATAAGATTGATGTGTGTTTGGAGTCATATGTTATCTAAACCAGCTAAGGGTGCTAGATTTTCTTCCCTAAAGGACATTAATGAACCAGGTAGGTTTTTTTTTAATAACAATTGGCAGTGTTTATGTATGGTCATCATTAGACTTGCTTTGTGTTCCAGATCTTTATTGAATTCAAATTGCATCATATGCCATGGTGGGATTCTAGCCCATGTCTCCAGTACATTAACCTGGGGTTCTGGGTTATTATTCCACCCCACTTCACCCTACTGTGCACAGTACTCGAGATATAGGCTCACCAGTGCTGTGTATAACTGAAGCGTAACCACCCTAGATTTAATTTACTTTGTAATTTTGCTTTGGGATAAATTATAGCATTTTATTAGCTTTCTTAATTACTTGCCGTGATTGCATTCTAATCTTTTGTGATACTTAGATGAGGACACCAAATCCTGGGCTTCAAAAGAAGACGTATAAAGAACAAAAAAGAGAAAGTTTTGGTGGACCATTCTAATACAGCAGTTCAACCTCAGTTGAGTATTGCATCCAATTTTAGGCAGGCTGTGAAGGCATTATAGGGAGTGCAAAGATATTTACAAGAATAGTTCCAAGAATAAAAGGCTTCAATTACATTGATAGTTTGGAGAAACTGGGAATGTCCTTTTTACGAAAGAGATGGTTAAGAGGAGATTTGTTAGAAGAGCTCAAAATTATGAGGGGGGTAGACAGAGTAGATAGGGAGAAACTGTCCCATTAGCAGAGATATTTACACTTCAGTGGATTCATGAACATTATAATGTCATGTGAGTCATTGATATTTAATTAAGTAACTTGGTATCTGTGAAGTCGCAGTCTCTTCACCTCTAATGGTCCATGACATTGAAATGCCAATGACCTCTGCAGCTGAAAGAAATCTGAAGGGCCAGAGGACACTACTTTAAAGTGATTGCTAAAAGCACCAGAGGTGGCATGAGGAAAAGCATTTTTTCGGAGCCAGTGGTTAGGATCGAGAATGCACTACGGGGCAAGTGGTGAAGGATATGAAGGCTGGGTCAATTGTGTGATAGAGAAAGGCACTGTATAGTTACTTGAATGGGTAGGATTTTCAGGACCAAAGGAAAAAAAGTAGGTGAGTGGGATAGGATGAGTTGTTCTTCTAGAAAACCAGCATGGGTACAAGGGACTGAATTGCTTTCTTCTGCATTTTAATCATTCTATTAGTCTATGATTCTACTGGATTGAATAAATATAACATGGGAGAAAAAACTAAGGGTTTAATATTTTTGAAAGTCAGTGAATCACTCAATCCAGATAAAATATGTTCCATTGTTAAGCGAAGCAATTGAGGAAGTAGCGCAGACTCTGACCACCATTTCACAATGTTTTCTGGCTACAAGACTGGTACCAAAGTGCTGGAGGATGCCTACTGTTGTACTTTTATTTAGATAAAGAAGAAAGGGTTAGACCTCAATAATTACTGACTTATCAGCCTACCTTTGGTGAAATGTGAATTATTAGAATCATTTCTGAGGGCAATATTAATCTGGTGCCATGTGCTAGCCTAAGTATAAACAGCAAGATTTACCAGATGAACACAGACTGAAGGGATGTTATCAGGAGAGGGTTTTTGATTGCTGGAGCATTGCATCTATTTCTAGGAGAGGTGGGGCCAATAAAAACTGGATGGATTACACCTGGGCAGGAACAGGATGGATGTCTTGGCGTGATATTTGCTAGAGTGGTTGGGGAAGCTTTAAACTAAAACGGCAGTGGGATAGAAACCTATGTAAAGAGTCAGAGAAACAGGAATCAAGAACACTAACAAAAGACTTCAGGCGGATAAGAAAAGTGAAAGCAAAACGAAGGGCCAGGATCAAACAGGGACACAATGAAAAATAATGGGAACAGGACAAATACTGCCTTAAGGCTTTGTGCCTTAATGCATGGAACATTCACAATAAACTGGATTAATTAATTGCACATGTAGATGAAAACAGGTTTGATATAGTAGAATTATGAAGACGCGGTTGCAAGGTGACCAGTGAGGAAAACGAATATACAATGATATTCAGCATCTAGAAAGAATTGTGTAAAAGAAACAGGTAATAGAGTTGCATTGCTGGTTTAAAAAGGAAATTAACACAATAGTAAGGTAGGATATTAGCTGTGATGTCATGAAATCTATATCGGTAGAATTGAGAAACACCAAGGAGCAAAAGCAGTTAGTGGGGGGTTTTATATATATAGATTCCCAAACTGTAAGTGTGATTTTGGGAATGGTATTAAATAGAAAATTAAAGACACATGCAGTAAAGACATGGAGGTGCTGATGTCGGACTGAGATGGATAAGGTCAAAACTCACATAACGTCAGGTTATAGCCCCAAAGTTTATTTGAAAACACAAACTTTCATTCCTGAAGAAGGATCATGACTCCAAAAGCTTGTGTTGTGTGTTTTTTGACCACATGCAATGAAGGAACATCTGTAACTCTGGATGACTTTAATCTGCACGTAGAATGAGCAAATCAAATTAGTAACAATGCCATAGAGGAAAAATTTATGAATTGTAAGCAAAATGGTTTTCTGGACCAATAAATTGAGGAATCAACTCGAGAACAAGCCATCCTAGATTGTGTATTGTGTAATAAGAAACGAATAACTGGCAATCTACCGGCACAGGGCACTTTGAGTTGATGAGCAACCATAACTGACTGAGGTCAAATGGTCAGTCCTAAGCAAGGGGCTCACCTTTGTCCTCCTCCACCCACACATCAACGAATACCAGTCATGTTTGGACATAGAGCAGTTTTTCTGCTGCCTTCGCCTCCACGCTTACTTCTTTAACCATGAGCCCAACCCTCTCTCCACTGACCCCTTCTCCCACCTCCAACACAAGTCCTCCTCCTGGACACCACCCCCAGGCCTCCTACCCTCCCTCGACCTCTTCAACTTCAACTGCCGTCGAGACATTAACCGCCTCAACCTCTCCACCCCTCTCACCCACGCCAACCTCTCCCCCGCAGAATGGGCAGCCCTCCGCTCCCTATACTCCAACCCCAACCTCACCATCAAACCTGCAGAAAAGGGAGGTGCAGTTGTGGTATGGCGCACTGACCTCTACATTGCCGAGGCCAAACGCCAACTCTCCGATACCACCTCCTACTGCCCACTTGATCATGACCCCACCCCCAAGCACCAAACCATCATCTCCAATACCATCCATGACCTCATCACCTCAGGTGACCTCCCACCCACAGCCTCCAACCTCATTGTTCCCCAACCCTGCACCGCCTGCTTCTGTCTCCTTCCCAAAATCCACAAACCCTCCTGCCCTGGCCGACCCATTGTTTCCGCCTGCTCCTGCCCCAGTGAACTCATCTCCACCTATCGGGACTCCATTTTCTCCCGCTTGGTCCAGGAACTCCCCACCTACGTCCATGATACCACCCAAGCCCTCCACCTCCTCCAGAACTTCCAATTCCCTGGCCCCCAACACCTCATTTTCACCATGGACGTCCAGTCCCTATACACCTGCACTCCTCATGCAGATGGCCTTAAGGCCCTCCGCTTCTTCCTGTCCCGCAGTCCCGACCAGTCCCCCTCCACCGACACCCTCATCCGCCTAGCCGAACTCGTCCTCACCCTCAACAACTTCTCTTTCGATTCCTCCCACTTCCTACAGACAAAGTCGGTGGCCATGGGTACCCGCATGGGCCCAAGCTATGCCTGCCTCTTAGTAGGTTACGTGGAACAGTCCCTCTTCCGCACCTACACAGGCCCCAAACCCCACCTCTTCCTCTGTTACATTGATGACTGTATCGGCGCCGCCTCTTGCTCCCAAGAGGAGATCAAACAGTTCATCCACATCAACAACACCTTCCACCCCAACCTCAAGTTCACCTGGACCATCTCCAACACATCCCCCACCTTCCTGGACCTCTTAGTCTCCATCTCAGGCAACTGGCTAGAAACTGATGTCCACTTCAAGCCCAATGACTCCCACAGCTACCTAGAATACACCTCCTCCCACCCACCTCCCTGCAAAAGTTCCATCCCCTATTCCCAATACCTTCGCCTCCACCGCATCTGCTCCCAGGATGAGGCATTCCACTCCCACACATCCCAAATGTCCTCGTTCTTCAAGGACCGCAACATCCCCCCCCCCACACTGGTCGAGAACGCCCTTGACCGTGTCTCTGGCATTTCCCGCGACACATCCCTCACACCTGCCCCGACAACGCATCATCCTCCGCCACTTCCGCCTTCTACAATCCAACCCCACCACCCAAGAGATTTTTCCATCCCCACCCTTGTCTGCCTTCTGGAGAGACCACTCTCTCCGGGACTCCCTTGTCCGCTCTGCACTCCCCTCCAACCCCCCACACCCAGCACCTTCCCCTGTAACCGCAGGAAGTGCTACACTTGCCCCCACACCTCCTCCCTCACCCCTATCCCAGGCCCCAAGATGACATTCCACATTAAGCAGAGGTTCACCTGCACATCTGCCAATGTGGTATACTGTATCCATTGTACCCGGTGTGGCTTCCTGTACATTGGGGAAACCAAGTGGAGGCTTGGGGACCACTTCGCTGAACACCTCCGCTTGGTTCGCAGTAAACAACTGCACTTCCCAGTCGCGAACCATTTTAACTCCCCCTCCCATTCATTAGACGACATGTCTATCATGGGCCTCCTGCAGTGCCACAATGATGCCACCCGAAGGTTGCAGGAACAGCAACTCGTATTCTGCTTGGGAACCCTGCAGCCCAATGGTATCAATGTGGACTTCACAAGCTTCAAAATCTCCCCCTCCTCCACTGCATCACCAAACCAGCCCAGCTCGTCCCCTCCCCCACTGCATCACAAAACCAGCCCAGCTCGTCCCCGCCTCCCTAACCTGTTCTTCTTCTCATCTATCCCCTCCTCCCACCTCAAGCTGCACCTCCATTTCCCACCTACCAACCTCATCCTGCCTCCTTGACCTGTCCATCCTCCCTGGACTGACCTATCCCCTCCCTACCTCCCGACCTAAACTCTCCTCTCCACTTGTCTTCTCCTCTATCCATCTTCAGTCCGCCTCCCCCCTCACCCTATTTATTTCAGAACCCTCTCCCCATCCCCCTCTCTGATGAAAGTTCTGGGCCTGTAACGTCAGCTTTTGTGCTCCTGAGAAGCTGCTTGGTCTGCTGTGTTCATCTAGCTTCACACTTTGTTACCTTGGATTCTCCAGCATCTGGAGTCCCCATTATCTCTGGTCCCAGTATCAGTAGGGAAATGGTTTTGGTGAAATTGACAGGGTTGAAGGTGAAACTCCAAGGCCTGATAATCTATATCACAGAGTGCTTAAGGATGTTGCCCTGGAAATAGTGAGCATATTGTTGGTCATCTTCTAAAATTCCAACGAACACGTAATGGTTTATACAAACTGGAGGGTTACTAAGGTAAACCCTCGACTTAAAAAACGAGGTCGAGAGAAAACCGAGAATTAACGAGCAGTTGGCCTGACATTACTAGTGAGGAAAATGCTCGAGTATGTTATATAAGATTTAATAGCTGAGCGCTTGGAAATTAGTGGCAGGATCAGGCAGTGTCAGCATGGATTTATGGAAGTAAAGTCCTGTCTGACAAATCTACTGGAGTTTTTCAAGGATGTGAATTGTAGAGTTGATTAGTGGGAGCCTGTCAACATGGTGTACGTGGGCTTTCAGAAGGCTTTCAGCAAAGTCTCACATAAGAGATAGGCATGTAAAATGAAAGCTCATGGGATTAGGGTGGTATACTGAAATCAATAGAAAAGTTGTTGTCAGGCAGGAAACAAAGAATAGGAATAAATAAGTGACTAGTGTGGGATCAGTGCTATTCATTATGTATATTAATGATTTATATGAAGGAACAAAATGTGTTATGTCCAAATTTGCATATGAAACAAAGCTGGGTGGGAATGCAAGCTGTGAGCTGGTTGTAAAAAAGTGCATCATTGGAATTGGTCAAGCTGAATGTGTGGACAGATACATGGCAGGAGAAATATAATGCAGATAAATGTGAATTTATCCACTTTGTTGCCAAAATGAGGAAAGCAGATTATTATCTGAATGGCTATAAATTGAGAAAGTGGAATGTGCAATGAGATCTGGGTGACTTTGTCTATCAGTCACTGTACGTATGCAGGTGTACCAAGCAATGTAGAAGGCAAAGAAACGTTGGCCTTCATACAAAGAGATTTTAAGTACAGGGATGTCTTGCTACAATTGTAAAGGGCCTTAGTGAGATAACATCTGGAATATTGTGTGCAGTTTTGGTCTAATCTGAGGAAGGATGGTCTAGCTATGGAGGGAGTGAAACAAAGTTTCACAAGCTTGATTATTGGGATGGCAGGATTGATGTACTGATGACTGATGGATTAGTTACGATTATATCCACTAGAGTTTAGAGGAATGAAGGGGCAATTCACATAAAAGCCAGTAAAATTCTCCAGGACAACGTAAATACAAGAAGGACGTTCCCAATGACTGTGATGTCCAGAACCAGGAATCCCAGTCTAAGGATTTGATGTGGGCCATTTAAGACTGAGATGAGGAGAAATTTCTACACCCAGAGAGTGGAGACCCTGTGGAATTTGTTATAAAAGAAAGTGGTTGAGGCCAAAACTTTGAATATTTTCAAGAACTAGTTAGATATAATTGTTGGGTCCAAAGGGGTTGAAGGATATGGGACGCAAACAGAAGCAGGACACTGATTTGATGATCAGCCATGATCATATGGAATGGCAGAGCAAGCTCGATGGGCCACATGGCCTACTCCTGTTCCTATTTTGTATGAAAAAAGACATTCAATTTGGAGGAGAAACAAGAAATATACAAATAGTGCAGGATAATAGAGGAAAGATTGTGTCTGCAGCAAGTTGCAAGAATCCAAATGGCTGTGGCTCTTGCCCAGTGCCAGGGCTTAGGATATCTACTTAGAACTGAAAAATCATTTACTGTAAGGGAAGGATCCAGTGATCGTAGACCAAAGAACCAGGTAGATCTAGTATGAAGGTTCTGTGTAGACAGCATGAAGTCCTAGGCACTAAATTAGAAAGGAGAACATCAAAAGCTTTTCTGTAGATTGTGACGTGACCTTAAAGTTGATAAAGGTTACATAATATTAGAGATGAATCCTTGGCTCAAAGACTGGTACGGGAAATTGGTTCCAGTTTTGTGGGCTACCAGAACCAGGGAAATTGGGAGCTCTACTGTTAGGGCAGTCGATATCTGAAATGTGTTGGAGCCACTGTTCTTGAGAACTGCATTTACTGGGGTAGTAGAGAGGGTTTTAAACTCTGTGATGGGACAATGGATCAAATCTGGAAAATGCCTTTTATAATATAATAAATATATAAAGTGGAAAGACAAGGCAAATGAGCCAACCAATGATATGAGAAATGAGGATCAGAGAATGGCAGTAATGAACAGATAGAACAAATCGAGAAAGACACGAACAATAAGGACTTTGTATTACAATGAAATTAAAAAGACAAAAATATTGATTACATTTAGGATACACATAGCATTCATTATAAATGAACAAATTGGTGCACATTGAAGTAAATAAATAAGGCCTGACAGCAATTATGGAGATGAGGCTGCAGGATGACTAGTATTGGATGGTGAATATTAAGGAGTATATGATGTAGAAGAAGAATGGAAAGCTGGGTAAAGGGGAGGAGCAGCACTGTTATCAAGGATGATATTTGTACACAGGCTAGAGATGATCTTAGTTGGGGAGGTGATGGGGAGGCGATGGCCTAGTGGTATTATTGCTGGACGGTTAATCCAGAGACCCAAATAATGTTCTGGGGACCTGGGTTCAAATCCCACCACGGCAGATGGTGGAATTTGAATTCAATAAATATCTGGAATTAAGAATCTAATGGTGACCATGAATTCATTGTCGATTGTTGGAAAAACCCATCTGGTTCACTAATGTCCTTAAGGCAAGGAAGCTGCCATCCTTACCTGGTCTGGCCTAAACGTGACTCCTGATCCACGGTAGTGTGTTGACTCTTAACTACCCTCTGGGCAATTAGGGATGAGCAATAAATGCTGGCCACATCCCATGAATGAATAAAGGAAAGAAAACGCTCAAGTGATCAGGGTGTAGAATTTGTTTGAGCAGAACTAAGGAATAGTAGGTGAAATAAGTCGCTAATGCAGGTGGTCTACAATCCCCTTAACAGAAATCACAGTGTGGGACAAATTATACAAGAAAGAGAATTGTTTGTACTAATGGGACAATAACAATGGGTGTCTTAAATCTACATATAAAGTGGAAAATAAGATTGGCAGTAATAGCCTGGATAAGGAGTTCATAGAATGCTTTTGAGGTAGCTTATTAGAACAGCATGTTCTCAAATCAACCAGAGAGCAGGTTAGATTAGTTTTAGTAGTGTGTATTTTGACAGGATTAATTAATGGCCTCATAGTAAAGACACCCCTGGGTGTCAACCATGATATGTTTGAATTTTACATTCAGTCTGAAAGGAAATGAGGTCTAAGACTGGTTATTTTAAACTGTTGCAAGGCCAACTATTTGGACATCTCTACCTAGGTAGTTTCTGTGTAAAAGATATCACAGTGTAATGTGAAGTAACAACAAGAGATGTTAATGTGCTTGTAATGAGGGAGGCTTTGTGATGTGCCCATATGACTGAGTGAGGCAATCATTGAGAGTTGGAATGAGTGTTATGAGATGCCCATTGCAGACAGGCGGAAAAATTAAATGATGTACACTTGTTACATGTTTATTTGTTACAATGTTTATTGCAAAGGGGCCAATGATGTCATTGTGTCACTGGCTGACTAATACAGAGCCCGAGGCTAAATGGCCTGGAGACAAGGGTTCAAATCTCACCATGGCAAATAGTGATGTTTGAATTCAATTAAAAAGAATGGAATTAAAATCTAGCTCAGTGGTGACAATGTGACCATTGCTGATTCTCATAAAAACCTATCTGCTTCACTAATGTCCTTTTGAGGAAGGAAATACCCTATCCTTACCTTGTGTATTTCCAGACCAACAGCAACATGGTTGACCGCTAATTGTCCAATGAAATGGCTCTAGCAAGCCACTCAGATCAAGGGATTTGGAATGGGCCATAAATGTTGACCCCTCCAGCAACTGTCACATCTCACAAACAAATAATTTTAAGAAAGTATTGTAGAGTAAAACATACCATTCTGATTCCATATTTTAAAAAGTATAAGAGGATGCAGAGAAGATTTACAAGGATAATTCACACATGTCTGGGTATACATATCAGGAAAGGATTGACAAGTTTGGTCTTTTCTCAACAAGAAAATAGACTGAATTCTGAACTGATATATCTTTTTAAAATTATGAAAGGCTTTTGTACAATTAATATTGAGACAATGTTTTCTTTAGTGGATAAGAATATAATTGGAGACTGTCAATGAATAGATAGTAAGCAAGAAGGCAAACAGGGCATTCAGACAAAATTTATTCACCCAAAGATTTGTAAAGTTTTGGAACTAACTTGGGGAATGAACGAAGCAAACAGCATTTAAGGGAAACTAGACAAGCGTATAAGAGAGAGTGAAATTGACAAGAGTAAGAGGTAACTTTATTGAAATATATAAGATTCTGAGGAGTCTTAACGGGGTTGATATGGAGAGGATTAAATAAAGAACTGCAAATGCTGGAGATCTGAAACAAACACAGCAAATACTGGAGAAACTCAGCTGTGCCAATGGATGCAAAACGTAAACTCTGCTTTATCTCTCCACAGATAGTACCAACCCTGTGGAGTTTGTCCAGCAATTTCTGTTTTTGATGTGGTGAGAATGTTTCTTCTTATGGGAGAATCTAGAACTAGAGTTCACTGTTTAAAAATTATGGGGTTATCCATTTAAGATAGATGGTGATTTTGTTTTTGCACAGAAGGCCACAAGTCTTTGTATATTTCTTCCTGAAAAGATAGTGGAAACAGAGTCTTTGAATATTTTTAAGGCAGATGTAGATAGGTTTTTGGTGAGCAAGAGGGTAAGAAGTTATCAGGATAGGCATGATTGTGATTTGAGGTTACAATAACGTCAGCCATGATCTTTTTAAATGGCAAAGCATGCTCAAGTGATCAACAGTCTACCAAAAGATGGTTTATTGAATAGTAATGGAAGTGCAGGAATAGGTGAAAACTCGGGAAATTGACACTACATGATAGAGCTGTCACGTATGTAGTTAGGTACGTATTTCCCTGTAAGGGAGCAAGTCAGGTGAACCATTGTGAGAGCTAAGGGAGGCAGCCTGGTACCAACTGTGGAGCTGAGAGACCTACATTAAAGTGTTCCTTGTCCAAGTTTACCCTCCGTCTGCCTCATTTTATTTATGGTTCTAGTGAACCATAAGCAGAATAACTGACTATGACAATTGGACCTGACTCACAAACGCTATTTGTTTCTTTGTTCAGAAGAAGGAAATTGTCTGGACTTTAAAAACAACGTGGGATTGTGGACTAATGTCGAGGGAAGGCATCGCAAGGGGATTAAGGCTGCGCTTGACACCAGGGAAGAAATCTACACACAGGAGAGCAGGACAAGTTCGGTGGCCATGAGGGAACTCAGGAGCTACAGCCAACAGCTGAAGAAGAAAGTACTCACCCAGGAGATTACTGATGTTGTCGTGAGGGGACTCAGGCTGTGAATGGCTAAGAGACTCAAGTGGCAGCAAAAATTTCCGCTGGCAGGAAGACAAAATGGTGGATTAATTTGGAGAAATGGGACCATTGGATAAAGACACAGAATGTTGGACATTGTACACCAAACATTTAGACGCATATTTAAAGGCAAATTAGTGACTGAAGACATAATGGTACCCGTTTTCTTGAGTACCGTTAAGAGTAAGGCCTGCGTGAATCTAAGGAGTCTGTGCCACCAGAGAGACCCATGGAGAAAACATACCAAGAATTGTGCAAAGTATTGTGGAGTTATTTTGTGCCAAAGCTATTGATGATTCGGTTTTTATAAATGGGTACAGCACAAAAGTGAGTCCATCATCCAATTTGAATTGCTTTGAAAAGGATAACAGAGCAGTGCAAATTCAGAGGGTTTGTCCAAGATACCTTGTGAGACCACTTGGTTCACGCCCTCCAACACAAAGCCATCCAATCAAAGCTACTAAATAGGAGAGACCTGGATTTCAACGCAGCTTTCGAAATTGCTACCATAATGAAGTTGGCCACCAGCAAAGCAAAATTGTTGAGTGACAATGATTGGTTGCATAAAATAACAAATACTCAGCAGTGTAAGGTACCAGCTGTGGAAGCCATTGTCAAGAGTGGCTTCAAGGAGTCAACACGTTGAACTCAAGAAGCCCAGTGCTACAGGTGAGAACGAATGGGTCATATTGCCCAATATTACCTTGTATTGGCTACTGGGAAAAGGGCAGCCATGGAAATGGACCCAGGAATGTGAGGAAGCTTACTGGGAGGTCAAACAAGCCATTAAAAACTTTTGAAGTGTTGACTCATTTCAACCCACTATTACCACTGCAGTTGACGCATGGTGCCTGTCCTTATGGGATTGGCACTGTTCTGTCACACATCTTGCTGAAAGAAGAGGGGAGGCCCTTTGCGTTTTCATTGAGGTCGTTGATGAAGATGGAGAAGGAATATGCACAAGTGGGAAAAAAAGGACTGGGCATTGTGCTCGGTGTTACATGCATCTCCTTTGCTTCAAACACATTGTGCTACTTACCAACCACAGGCTACTAACCTCCATTTTTGACCCTCCATTTATGGAAATACCGTAAAGTGGTGATAGCATGCCTGCAGAGATGGCCACTTGTTCTGGCAGCTTGCTGACATTAAATCAGATCCTGAGAGTTGGAGAAGCATGGCAATGCAGATGCTTTGTCAAGGACACCACTACTGTGAAAATAGGGATGTTCCCAACTAGAACCTAAAAATTATATACTTTTCCCAGAGAGTTAAGAAATGGGGTCAGTAATTCAAATGCAGAACACCAGCCAGAATCACTGCTTTTGAGCCTAGTGGTGAACTTAGTCTTGAGAGGAAGGGCTTGTCATAAAAAAAACCTCTTAGAATAAACCCTTTAACTGTGGAGGAGGTGGGAGTTATCTATCTCAGATGGGTGTTTAATGTGGGGAGTGAGTCTTGTTATCCTTCCTCTGTGTAGAGGAAGGGTGCTGGATTAAGTGCACCAAGGGCATTGTGGCATGGTTCCAGTGAAAGAAATAGCTAAGCACTACTTTTGGTGGCCGAAGGTTGTGGAAAAAACAGGATCTTGCAAATCCTGCACATTAGAACGGAAAACACAGCTATTGCCACCCTTTTGCCCATGGGAGTGGCCTCAATCACCATGGTAGTGGACTCACCTCAATTTTATAGGACCAGTAAAGGGATGAAGTGTTGCATTTTGGAAGAGCAAACCAGGACAGGACTTATGCAGTTAATGGAATGGCCCTGGAGAGTGTTGCCATACAAAGATACCGAGGGATGCAGGTGCATAATTCCTTGAATGTGAATTTGCAGGTGGACAGGGAGGTGAAGAAGCATTTGTCAGTGCATTGAGTGTAGGAGTTGAGGTGTCATATTGTAGCTGTGCCAGACGTTGGTGAGACCACTTTTAGAGTAAAAAACAAAAGTGCTGTGGATGATGTAAATCAGGAACAAAAACAGAAATTGCTGGAAAAGCTCAACAGATCTGGCAGCATCTGTGATCTGGTGACCCTTCACCAGACCTGAAACATTACTCTGTTATTTTTTCCTTCACAAATGCTGCCACATCTGCTGAGCTTTTCCAGCAATTTCTGTTTCTGCCACTTTTAGAATACTGTATTCAATTCTGCTCTCCCAGCAGTTGGAAAGATGTTGTTAGACTCAAAAGGTTCAGGAAAGATTGACAAGGAGGTTGCCAGGATTGGAGGATTTGTGCAATATGGAGTGGTTGAACAGGCTGGGATGTTTTTCCTTTGAGCATCGGAGGCTAAGGAGTGAGGTTGTAGAGGTTTATAAGATCATGAGAGGCATGGATAGGGTGAACAGCCAAGGTCGTTTTCCCAGGGTAGGGGAGTCCAAAACTAGAGGCCAAATATGTAAGGTGAGAGAGGAAAGATTTTAAAGGGACATGAGGGGCATCTTTCTCATGCTGAAGTTAGCGCACGTTTGGAATAAGCTGCCAGAGGAGGTAGGGAAGGCTGATACAATTATGATATTTAAAATTCACCTGGTTGGGTATATGAATAGGAATGATTTAGAGGAATATGGGCCAACTGCTGCAAATGGGACTAGATTAGCCTAGGTCAGCACATATGAGTTAGACCAAAGGATCTGTTTCAATGCTGTATAACTATGACCCTAAGTGTAGTTTTCTATAAATCAGCATTAGTATTTTGTGCAACTCATCTGAATAATGAATTTCAATTATCAATGCTGCAGTTCGTTTAGAGTAAGAAGTTGATATCTACAGTTCAAAATGTGAGGTTTCCATATTTTTTCTCAGCTGTCAAAGATAGAATTGATTGGATGTGTTGTCAGGGAGAAAAAAAGAGAAAATTGAAAGGCATTTATTTGGACAGCTGTCATCCATTTCTTCGTAGATGGTTTAAGAGAACCTTTGGCTAAATGTATGAGGAGGCTTTTTGGTGTGGACCTGTAAATATAAGACTCAACTTATTTTTAAGAACAAAAAACAAAATTATAATGTGAGCCTTAATAAACTCTCTTTCTTCCTGAGGTATGGAAGTTGAATGTAGATCATTTTTGATTAACAAAACCTATATCTGGACCCTGGCATTTGCACTCTTCATTTTCAGTCTTCATTAGGAACAGCATCTCATCACCAAATATAAACCCAAAGTTTGAAAGAATAAACTGCACTAAATGCCCATAAGTAACATTGTACAGAAGATGGAACATTTACTATGATTGCATTTCTGTAAGTTTTTTTTTAATTTTAAAGAGTCATTCTTATTTAGAAACACTCTTGGGTAGATCAGTTAGTCATGGAGTTGAATGCACATCACAGGGCTTCATGGAGGGTGACAATCTGCCAGAAAGTTTAATGAGCCTTTGCAACCTAACAGAACCCCTGTATCTTTGGTGTGTATTCTCTTAATGTGAAACTGAGATGTCTACAAAGTGAAGATGTAAGTTTACCTTCATCTGATCTAGGACCAGAGGGCATAATCTTAGACTAAGGAATTACCCTTTAAAGCAGAGATGAGAAAGATTTTTTTTCTGTCTGAGAGTGGCACATCTGTGGTTTCATTATATGTACAGGGCTTTCCAGATAATTTGGTAAATGTATTGAAAATGGAGGTACAGAGAGGGGAATCAAGGGTTATGGAGAAAAGGCAGAAAATGGAGTTGAGAATTATCAGATCAGCCATGATTTAATTGATTAGCAGAGCAAACTTGATGGGCTGATTGGTATATTTATACTCCCGTGTCTCTGAGACTTATACGAAAACTATGCAGCATTCACTCCTACCAATTGTATCATGGGTAGATGCTAATTCCTGTGACAAGTAGATTAATAAGGATGAAGTCAAGTCAGTTTTCCCTTCTCCTCACTGCCACTAGCTCTGTTTTGTGGACAGATCCTACAGGACTCAAACAATTGCATCAGCATTGGTACTACCCCTACTGAATATGAATCTTCCCATGAGAAGTACATTCCATGCCTTTGCTAATTTCAGTGCTTTTTCCACATAGTGTTTAACATAGAGGTGTACTGATTTGTTCACAGAAAAGGCAGAAGGTGGAAATCAGCAGGAGGTTTCCTTGCCTCTGTGACCCAATAAGACATAATAGAGTCTTGAGTCAATGCTGATGATGCCCTGGGCCAATCTCTCTTACAGTATGCTATTGTTTGAATTGTTGCTGGCTGTTTCTTAGTGCGGGGATGGGTCTCCTCTGGGTATTGAATTTCTGCCATTATCTTCATGTGACTGACTGAGCCACCTCTCAATGCACAAATCTTTGGCACAAGGACCAGGATGTTTGATGAGGTAGTGGGATCCAGAGTGCTGGATTTGTTTCTGTTTATCTTTTTCTGTGACCTTCCTTCATATCAAGACATGGTTACTTGAAGGCTAATGCAGCTTGATGGAAAAGTTTTCACATTCAGGATGATTGGTAGCATGCTCCTCCAAGACATTAATGTCAATGAAGCCTGCTTCAAGGAAAGCTTCAGAGTATCATTGAAGCACTTTCTGTGTCCTCTGATTAAACATTGGCCATTTGAGTTGAGTAAACAGAGCGTGGCAGGAGAAGTGGTTTTGGCCATTGATGAATAAATGTGGAGCTGGCTTCAAGAAAGACACTAGCATTCATTCTATGATCCTCCCACTCATTCTGAAGCATGTGGTGGAGGCGCTGTTGCAGAAATTTCTCTTGTGCACATTTTGCTGGCGCACAACTCAGGTCTCATTACAGTATAGGAATTAGGTGACGAAACGATTCCATATTGTAGGACATTTGTTGACTTGCTAAGGACTTCATTTTGCAACAGTTGTAGCAGTGATTTATTGAAGGCTGAGCTGGAAAAGAAACTCTTGTTTGGGAGGTGATGTCAAGTGGCACTAGATAACACAGTGGTGTTATCCTTAAACTATTAATCCAGAAACTCAGCTCATATTCTGGGGACCTGGATTCAAACCACACCACGACAGATGGTGGAATTTGAATTCAATAAAAAGTTCTGTAATTAATAATCTATGAAATTAGTAATAATTAATGACTGTGAAATCATTGTCAATTATCAGAAAAAAAAATTTAGCTCACTAATGGCTATCACATAGCCTGCTATTACACACTCCCTATTGTTAGTTGCTAACAGTTTACATTAACAATTGTTCACCCTCCTAACCAGATCCTTATCAACTCCTTTGTCTATCCAACTGCTGTTCTGTCTCTTTGGGCTCTATCGTTTATCCTGTCATTTACCCTGTACCCCATCCCGCTCCCTATCTTCTGCATATAATTGATGTTTTCTCAGCTACCATCAGTTTTGAGGAAGGGTCACCAGACCCGAAATGTTAGCTCTGATTTTTTCTTCAAAGATGCTGCCAGACCCGCTCAGCTTTTACAGCAACTTCTGTTTTTGTTCCTGATTTACAACATCCACAGTTCTTTCTGTTTTTATTTCGTAAAGCAATAGCCTAATATTGAGTCATACTTTACAGACATAACCATCGCCATTTCTGGATTATGTCCAGTGCTACCAGCGGGACAGACTTAGCAAAGGTGGCAGCACAGTGATACATAGTTGGAAGGAGTTGCCCTGGAGTCCTCAACATTGTCTCTGGAACCCATGACAGCTCATGGCTTCAGGTTAAACATGGGCAAGGAATTCTTCCAGGAAACACTGAGGGTAGCATAGGCGTTAAACGTGGTCTGGGTGGGGGATTTCAACGAAAATGGCTCAGTAGCAGCTGATCAAGCTGATTGGGCCCTAAAGGACATAGCTGCTAGACTGGGTCTGCAGCAGGTGGTGAGTGAAACAAGAGGGGAAAACAGATTTTACCTCATCCTTACCAGTCAGTTGGCTACATTTGTCCACAACAGTATCAATAAGGTGACCACTACACAGTCTTTGTGAGGACAAAGTCCCACCTTCACATTGAAAATACTCTCCATCATATTGTGTGGGACTCTCACTGCGTTATTTGGGACAGCCTTAGAACAGATCTAGCAACTCAAGACTGCATACTTGCAGGAATTCCCCCGGGTAGTGAGCTTTGCCTATCCATCTTCAGTTCATCAATGACGTTTCCTCCATTATAAGGTCAGACGAGCGGGACCAATTATTGTATGATGTTCAGCATCATTCATGACTCCTCAGATACTGAAGCATTTCTTATTCAAATGTGACAAGATCTGGACAATATTCAGGCTTGGGCTGACAAATGGCATGTTACATTTGCACCACCCAAATGCTGGGCAATGGCCTTCTCCAATAAGAGGCAATCTAACCATTGCCCCATGAAATTAAGTGGTGTTACTATCACTGAATCCCCCACTTTCAACATCCCAGTGATAACTATTGATGAAAAAATGAACTGGATGCATTATGTAAACACCCTGGCTACAAGAATAGGTCAGAGACAAGGAATACTGCAGTGAGTAACTTACCTCCCTACATCCCAAAACCTAACCATCATCTACAAGGCACAAGTCAGGAGTGTGAAGGAATACTCCCCACTTGCCTGGTTGGGTGCAGCTCCAACAAAACTGAAGAACCTTGACACCATCCAGGAGAAAGCAGCCCATGACAAAGCACTTAACAAGAAAGACTGTAAAGTTGGACACTTTATTTCTTAATTTTTCCGCCTCTATATTCTCTGTTTTTCTTATTTTTCTGTGTTTTAAGATGGTGCTAGAGAGTGATTACATCATAAAACACTTCTCACTGTATTTTGTAAAAAGATACACATGACAATAAATGTATAGGAGGTGGAATATCTGGCTGACGATGTGTAAGTAGAGATGAGTTTTGATTTGAATGCAAGTTTGCAGAAATCGAGAGTGGTTTACAAATCTGTTATAGAGTACGCAGCAACACTGAAGTCATCCGCAAATTGTAGATCACGTATGTCTATGGTGGTCGGCTCATTTTAGCAAGGAGATACTGAGGATAAATTTTTCCATTACACCACTTTTAATACTGAGACCAGACAGTAGTTGACCTTTGGATCTAATACCCACTGTTAGGAAGATTTTAAGTCGTATGGGGACAATGACACAGCCTCACTTGATCCTGGTCCTGTTTTTGAAGACCACTGTTTAAGATCTCCTGGTCAAGAAAGGTTTAGTTGTAACATCATGAATTTAAAATGGAAATAAACTACACTTGCTAAACAGATTCAGAACAGATCGCTGTCCCTGTAAAGCCAACTTCTACCACTGAAGCCTCTATAAAAACCTCTTAGGCAATTGCGGAAAGATACAAGCACTTCTGTACAATACTAAACAAAGAGTATTTCTTCTACAGACCAAGTGGTGGTCTAATTATCATATACTCAGCAAATCAGGAGATTATTTCTTTTCTCTGGGGATCTGCATTTGCTGATTAAATAAATCATGAAGGAATTCCAAGATTGCTATGAAGTGTCTTGAAATCTAAGGAGCACAATCCACAGAACCTTGGGATTTACTGAGTCAAATGCTTTGTCCAGGTCATTTAACAAAGAACAAAGATAAAGAATAAAGAAAATTACAGCAGAGGAACAGGCCCTTCGGCCCTCCAAGCCTGTGCCGATCCAGATCCTCTATCTAAACCTGTAGCCTATTTTTCAAGGACCTGTATTGCTCTGCTCCCTGCCCATTCATGTATTAGTCTAGATGCATCTTAAAAGCTGCCTCTACCACCTCTGCCGGCAACGCATTCCAGGCAACCACCACCCTCTGCTCAAAGAACTTTCCATGCCTATCTCCCTTAAACTTTTCCCTTCTCACCTTGAAATTGTGGCCTCTAATAATTGAGTCCCCCACTCTGGGGAAAAAGCTTCTTGATATCCAACCTGTCTCCCCCTCAACCTCCATCTTTCTAATGTAAATAATCCTCATCTGCTCAACCTCTTTGCATAGCTAGCTCCCACCATACCAGGCAACACCCTGGTGAACCTCCTCTGTACCCTCTCCAAAGCATCCACTTTTGGTAATGTGGCGACCAGAACTGTACGCAGTATTCCAAATCTGGTCAAACCAAAGTCCTATACAGCTGTAACATGACCTGCCAACTCTTGTACTCAATACCCCATCCAATGAATGAAAGCATGCCATATGCCTTCTTGACCACTCTATCGACCTTCAGGGTACAATGGACCTGAACACTCAGATATCTCTGTGCATCAGTTTTCCCCAGGGCTTTTCCATTTACCATATAGTTCACTCTTGAATTAGATCTTCCAAAATGCATCACCTCACATTTGCCTGGATTGAACTCCATCTGCCATTTCTCCACCTAACTCTCCAATCCATCTATATTCTGCTGCATTCTCCGATAGTCCCCTTCACTATCTGCCACTCCACCAATCTTAGTGTCATCTGCAAACTTGCTAATCAGACTGTCTATACCTTCCTCTAGATCATTTATGTATATCACAAACAACAGTGGTCCCAACACGGATCCCTGGGGAACACCACTGGTCACAGTTCTCCATTTTGAGAACTCCCTTCCACTACAACTCTCTGTCTCTAGTTGCCCAGCCAGTTCTCTATCCATCTAGCTTGTACACCCTGGACCCCATGCGACTTCCCTTTCTCCATCAGCCTACCATGTCTGCCTAAACTTGTCAAACGCCATACTAAAGTCCATGTATATGACATATACAGCCCTTCCCTCATCTATCAACTTTGTCGCTTCCTCAAAGAATTCTATCAAGTTGGTAAGACATGACCTTCCCTGCACAAAACCATGCTGCCTACCACTAATAAACCCATTTTCTTCCAAATGTAAATAGATCCTATCCCTCAGTATCTTCTCTAGCAGCTTCCCCACCACTGATGTCAGGCTCACCAATCTATAATTTCCTAGATTAGCCTTGCTAACCTTCTTAAACAATGGGACAACATTAGCAAATCTCCCATCCTCTGGGACCTCACCCATGCTCAAGGATGCTGCGAAGAAGGCCCCAGCTATTTCTTCTCTCGCTTCCCTCAATAACCTAGGATAGATCCCATCCAGACCTTGGGACTTGTCCACCCTAATGCCTTTTAGAATACCCAACACTTCCCCACTCCTTATGCTGACTTGACCTAGTGTAATCAAATATCTATCCCTAACCTCAACATCCGTCATGTGCACCTCCTCAGTGAATTCCAACACAAAGTACTCACTAAGAATCTCATTCATTTTCTCTGAGATTCTTAATGTGTACTTTGTCACTTCCTCAAAGAATTCTATTAAGTTGGTAAGACATGGTGAAGAGTTCCTGATATTAAAACAGAAACAACGAAAACTCTATGGGTCTGGTAGCATCTGAGAAGACTGAAGCATAGTTAGTGTTTCAAGTCCAACATGATTTTGTAAAGACTGTATCATTTCACTTTCTGAATTTTTTGGTGATGGACTGAATTTGGAAAAGGACTGTTTTACAACAATGGATTGAGGAAGTAATTGCTCTGCTTTTGTAAAAGCAAGTTGCTGAAACACATTGTGGGTTGTATTTACACAGTTGCTTTACAAGCAGTGGGGCAAGGTATAAAAAGAGAAATGCATGACTCCAGTGCATGTATACAAAGTGAGATTTGGCCAGCAACACATTGCTAAATGGTTTGTGGAGTTGTGATCAGTTGTGAATACCAAAAGCCACCAGATTGGCTCCTGTGTAGCTTAACAGCTTGTGGGTGTGAACAATTCTGGCAGAAGTCTTCAAACTGTTGCAAGGGCTGATTGTGTCTTTTTAGTAAAGTAGGTAAAGACAATCCAGTTGAGAAAGCCTGTGTATTTTATCTCACCAATTGCTGAAAGCTTTGGCCTTTAACAAGTAACTAAAAAAACCCTTGCAACTAATGTACCAATTGCCTGTGCCTCCTCCAAAGAAGTGAAGACAGCCTGGAAAAAAGAGACTGACAAACTGAGGTCATTGTACTCCAGCTCCTCATGCAGACACAAGGAGAATGTTATTATGGGCCAGACCAAATGTCCTCAAACATATCAAGAATATAGCCTTGAACATAACTTATATCCTAACCTGTTATCCTAACATAGCTGAGACTCTTGGGCAAACTATTAGGCTTTGAGCAAACCACACTTTATTCTTACACCACAAAAAAAAATGCAAACTAAAAAAAAATTGGCATAACTTTAACTTCTACTGAAATACTTAACACACCAATATATTATTTAACTACTATTCAACATCTTTTCCAGTATAGCAGCAACCCATGCACACACTCTTGGCAATGGCAAATTCAGCAAATTCAGCAAAATTTTCCCCACTTGCGACCTTCTTCAGCCTGAGAGAAAGTGAAAACAAACAAAATTGTCTAGCAGCAGAGACAGACCTCAAGCCTTTTGAAGCAGAAGCTGAGAGAACTGTATCTTGCAGCTTCCTCCAAAACACCTACTTCAAAAACTGAAAGCAAAAATGCACATTAGAAATTTGGAACATACACTACATTTGATCTTCCTACCATCCTATGGAATGATCTGAATAATATGGTATAACCCCACATTACTGATCTTCAGCCTTGAGGCGCCATCTTCCCCTTTCACCTTCCCCCTTGAGTGAAGTGAAGAATACTCCGTGGATGTGAACTGTATCAGGTTTATACTGAAAGTGAGACCATTATTTTTGACATAACACTTTAGGTAATATCACACAAATTAAATCACATGCAAAGGTATGTTATGGTGGCACAGTGGGTCTGTGTGGGATGCTGTTCAAAGGTTTGGTATGGAATCAATGGCTGAATGGCCTGCTTCCACACTGTAGGGCTTCTATGATTCTATAAGAAGCAATAGCCAATGGACACTGTCAAGGAGATCAAATTAGCCCAGATATATTGTATGATAATGCTGTCTGGAATATGGCATTTGAAATTTATGTTGAATCATTTGTGATTGCCTCAGTATCATCATAGTTTCTGACAAGGCCTTCACATTGCACTTACAAGCCAGTTACTTTTACATGATTTCTCACTAAAGTTGTGTCATGCCTATTCAGTTTCCTTCCTCTTAAGTTACAGTAGCTGATGACTCAGGCTTTGACATTGTATCTTTGACTCTGCAGTTTCTCTCACCTCTCATTTTGTCCTGCACTACTCCCCCTTTATACTAATGGCCTGTATTTACCTTGCAACCTTATTCACACCATATTCCACAATTTGTTTAATTTCACATCAACTCATACCTGCTGAAATAGACCAATGATAAATTTCCTTATCTTTTAATTTCTCAGATACAAAGACTGCTAAAACAATGATAACAAAGTGTGAAGCTGGATGAACACAGCAGGCCAAGCAGCATCTCAGGAGCTCAAAATCTGATGTTTCGGGCCTAGACCCTTCATCTCAGAGGGGGATGGGGAGAGCGTTCTGGAATAAATAGGGAGAGGGGGAGGCGCACTGAAGATGGAGAGAAAAGAAGATAGGTGGAGAGGAGAGTATAGGTGGGGAGGTAGAGAGGGGATAGAGCAGCCCAGGGAAGACGGACTGGTCAAGGAGGTGGGATGAGGTCAGTAGGTAGGAAATGGAGGTGTGGCTTGAGGTGGGAGGAGGGGATAGGTGAGAGGAAGAACAGGTTAGGAAGGTGGGGACAAGCTGGGCTGGTTTTGGGATGCAGTGGGGGGAGGGGACATTTTGAAGCTAGTGAAGTCCACAATGATACCATTGAGCTGCAGCGTTCCCAAGCGGAATATGAGTTGCTGTTCCTGCAACCTTCGGGTGGCATCATTGTGGCACTGCAGAAGGCCCATGATGGACATGTTGTCTAAGGAATGGGAGGGAGAGTTAAAATGGTTCACGACTGGGAGGTGTAGTTTATTGCGAACCAAGCGTAGGTGTTCTGCAAAGCGGTCCCCAAGCCTCTGCTTGGTTTCCCCAATGTAGAGGTAGCCACACCGGGTGCAGTGGATACCGTATACCACATTGGCAGATGTGCAGGTGAACATCTGCTTAATATGGAAAGTCATCTTGGGGCCTGGGATGGGGGTGAGGGAGGAGGTGTGGGGTCAAGTGTAGCACTTCCTGTGGTTGCAGGGGAAGGTACCTGGTGTGGTGGGGTTGGAGGGGAGTGTGGAGCGGACAAGGGAGTCATGGAGAGAGTGGTCTCTCCGGAAGGCAGACAAGGGTGGAGATGGAAAAATGTCTTGTGTGGTGGGGTCGGATTGTAGATGGCGGAAGTGTCGGAGGTGTTGTATCCGGAGGTTGGTGGGGTAGTATGTGAAAATGAGGGGGATCCTTTTCGGGTGGTTGTGGCAGGGGCGGGGTGTGAGGGATGTGTTGCGGGAAATGCGGGAGACATAGTCAAGGGCGTTCTCGACCACTGCGGGGGGAAAGTTGCGGTCCTTGAAGAACGTGGACATCTGGGATGTGCGGGAGTGGAATGCCTCATCCTGGGAGCAGATGCGGAGGAGGTGGAGGAACTGGGAATAGGGGATGGAATTTTTGCAGGAGGGTGGGTGGGAGGAGGTGTATTCTAGGTAGCTGTGGGAGTTGGTGGGCTTGAAATGGACATCAGTTTCTAGCTGGTTACCTGAGATGGAGACTGAGCGGTCCAGGAAAGTGAGGGATGTGTTGGAGATGGCCCAGGTGAACTGGAGGTTGGGGTGGAAGGTGTTGGCAAAGTGGATGAACTGTTCGAGCTCCTCTGGGGAGCACTCCCATTCCTTAGACGACATGTCCATCATGGGCCTCCTGCAGTGCCACAATGATGCCACCCGAAGGTTGCAGGAACAGCAACTAATATTCCGCTTGGGAACCATGCAGCCCAATGGTATCAATGTGGACTTCACAAGCTTCAAAATCTCCCCTTTCCCCACTGCATCCCAAAACCAGCCCAGCTTGTCCCCGCCTTCCTAACCTGTTCTTCCTCTCACCTATCCCCTCCTCCCACCTCAAGCCGCACCTCCATTTCCTACCTAATAACCTCATCCCACCTCCTTGACCTGTCCGTCTTCCCTGGACTGACCTATCCCCTCCCTACCTCCCCACCTATACTCTCCTCTCCACCTATCTTCTTTTCTCTCCATCTTCAGTGCGCCTCCCCCTCTCTCCCTATTTATTCCAGAACCCTCTCCCCATCCCCCTCTCTGATGAAGGGTCTAGGCCTGAAACGTCAGCTTTTGTGCTCCTGAGATGCTGCTGGGCCTGCTGTGTTCATCCAGCTTCACACTTTGTTATCTCGGATTCTCCAGCATCTGCAGTTCCCATTATCTCTGATAGATAAAACAGTGCTCGTTTCCTGTTGTACTTCACTGCATCTGCACCAGCTCCCTTCATTATAATAAGTTAGGTGCTAAAAGCCTGCCATGTATCCAGTTGGCTCAACATTTCACAATGGGGATGGTCAGAATTTTGCCAACCCTTTCCTGGTGGCGCACCAAACAACCCCTGTGTGTTCACTATCTGTTATCTCGCCCTGTGTAATGAGACAGGAGTAATTAATGGTCTCACAGTTAGGGATCCTCACAAAAGGAGCAATCACAGTATCGTCGAATTTAAAACACAGATAGAGTGTGAGAAAGTTAAATGCACCGCGTATGTCCTGTGCTTGAATAAAATAGACTATAAAGGAATGAAGAAGGAGTTAGCTAAGGTAGATTAGGAGCAAAAACTTTATGGTGGATCAATTGAGGAACAATGGTGGACTTTCAAAACAATTTTTCACAGTGCTGAGCAGAAGTATATTACAGTGATAAGGAAGAACTGTAGGAAAAGAGAGAGCCAGTCCTGGATGTCGAAGGAAATAAAGGAACGTAGCAGATTGAAAAAATACACATACAAAAATGCAAAGCGTAGTGGGAAACTCGTAGACTGCAAAATCTTTAAAGGCCAACAGAAAGCCACAAAAAAATGTTATAAAGAAAAGTAAGATAGATTATGAGAATATAAGTATATAAATCGGCCGAGAGTGGCAAAGGTAAACATTGGTCCTTTAGAGGATGAGAAGGCTAGTTTAATAACTGGAAATTAGGAAATAGCTGAGACGTTAAACAGTTATTTCATGTTGGTCTTTATAGTGGATGACCCAAATAACATGCTGAAAACTAATGGCAAGAAGATTGTAGCAGGTGAGGACCTAGAAACTATCATTATCACTAAGGAGGCAGTGCTGGGAAAGCTAATGGGGCTAAAGATAGACAAGTCTCCTGGCCCTGATAAAATACATCCCAGGATACTAAAAGAGGTGATGGGGGAAATAGCAAATGCACTAGTAATTATTTACCAAAATTAACTGGACTCTGGGGTGGTTCCCGTAGATTGGAAAACAGCCAATGTGATGCCACTGTTTAAAAAAGAAAGTAGACAAAAAGCAGGTAACTATAGGCCAGTTAGCTTAACTTCAGTTGTGGGAAAATGCTTGAATCTACCATTAAGGAAGAAATAACAAGTCATTTGGATATAAATTGTCCCATTGGGAACAGCATGGGCCATGAAGTGTAGATCATGTTTAACTAATTTGGTGGAATTCTTTGAGGACATTACTTGCATGGTGGACAATGGGGAACCTGTGGATGTGGTGTATCTGGATTTCCAGAAGGCACTTGACAAGGTGCCACACCAAAGGCTGCTCCATAAGATAAAGTTGCACGGTATAACAGGTAATGTATTAGCATGGATAGAGGATTCGTTGACCAGTAGAAAGCAAAGAGTATGGGTAAATGGGTATTTTTCTGGTTGGTGGTCAGTGGCTAGTGGTGTGCCTCAGGGATCAGTGTTGGGACTGCAATTGTTCACAATTTACATAGAAGATTCGGAGTTGGGGACGAAGTGTGGTGTGCCAAAATTTGCAGATGATACTAAGGTGAGTGGAAGAACAAAGTGTGCATAGATAGTTTAAGTGAGCGGACAAAGGCCTGGCAGATGGAGTACAATGTAGATAGGTGTGAGGTCCTCCATTTTGGTAGGAATAACAGGAAAATGGACTATGTTTTAAATGGTAAAAAATTGCAGCACTTTGCTTTGCAGAGTGACTTGGATGTTCTTGTGCATGAATCGCTAAAGGTGGGATTGCAGGTGCAGCAGGTAATTAAAAAGGCAAATGGAATTTTGTCTGCCATTGCTAGAGGGATGGAGTTTAAAAACAGGGAGGCTATGCTGCAGCTGTACAGGGTCCTGGTGAGGCCACGTCTGGAGTATTGTGTGTAGTTTTAGCCTCCTTACTTGAGAAGAGATATACTAGCGCTGGAGGGGGTACAGAGGAGATTCACTCGGTTGATTCCAGAGTTAAGAGGGTTGGATTGTGAGGATAGACTGAGTAGGCTGGGATTATACTCATTGAAATTCAGAAGATTGAGGGGAGATCTTGTAGAAACATATAAGCTTATGAAGGAAATAGATAAGGTGGAGGCAGGGAGGTTGTTTCTGCCAGCAGGTGAAACTGGGACTAGAGGGCATCACCTCAAAATAAAAGGACTGAGGTGAGGAGGAACTTCTTCACCCAAAGGGTTGTGAATCTATGGAATTCCCTGCTCAGTGAAGCGGTTGAAGCTATCTTGCTGAATGTTTTTAAGGCAAGGCTAGACAAATTTTTGAACAGTGAAGGAATTAAGCGTTATGGTGAATGGGCAGATAAATGAGGCTGAGTCTCAAAAAGATCAACCATGATCTTATTAAATGGTGGGGCAGGCTCGAGGGGCCAGTTGGCCTATTCCTGCTCCTAGTTCTTATATTCTTATGTTAAACTATATATACATTTAAAGTAACTGATAGAGATAATGACATCTTCACCATGTACAAAAGTGATCAGACCAATAATTTCTTGGAATGTTTTAGAAGTTTAAACAAAAGATATGTTTATGCTTCTATTCTTTTAAACAAGCCAAGTTTGAGTTGAACTGCCCCTAAATGGTGCTTTGTAACAAAAATTCAAACTGACGATTACTTGAAACTTAAACAAAGTAAACTGAAAATTATCTAATCAAAATAGCATTTTCTGGGGTGGTGATGCACTCTAACCCATCTGGTGCCAGTTTTGCTAGGGCTCCTTAATGCCACACTCAGTCGAAAGCAACCTTGATGTCATGGGCTGCCACTCTCACCTCACGTCTTGAACTCAGCTGTTTTGTCCATGTTTGAACCAAGACAGTAATGAGGTCAGGAGGTGAGTGGCCCTGTCAAAAGCCAAACTGGGCATCACTGAGTAGGTGATAATGGGAACTGCAGATGCTGGAGAATCCAAGATAATAAAATGTGAGGCTGGATGAACACAGCAGGCCCAGCAGCATCTCAGGAGCACAAAAGCTGACGTTTCGGGCCTAGACCCTTCAGCAGAGGGTCTAGGCCCGAAATGTCAGCTTTTGTGCTCCTGAGATGCTGCTGGCCCTGCTGTGTTCATCCAGCCTCACATTTTATTATCACTGAGTAGGTGATTGCTGAGCAGGCACTACTTGATGGTGCTGCTGACGATGCCTTCTATCATTTTACTGATGATCGAGAGTAGACTGATGGGGCGGTAATTGGTCAGGTTGGATTTGTCCTGCTTTTTGTGTACAGCACACACTTGGGCAATTTTCTCCATTGCTGGGATGATACCAGTGTTGTAACTGTGCTAGAATGGCTTGGCTAGGGGAGTGGCAGGTTCTGGAGCACAAGTCTTCAGTACTATTGCTGGAATGTTGTCAGGGCCCATAGCCTTTGCAAGTTTCCAGTGTCCCCAACTGTTTCTTGACATCAAGTGGCGTGAATCGAATTGGCTAAAGACCGGTATCTGTAATGCTGGGGACCACTGGAGGATATTGAGATTGATCATCCACTCAGCATTTCTGGCTGAAGATTGCTGTGGATGCTTCAGCCTTATCTTTTGCACTGATGTGCTGGGCTCTTCCATCATTGAGGATGGGGATGTTTGTGGAGCCTCCTCTTCTGGTGGATGTGGAAGACAGCAGAGCTCAGATCTGATCCATTGGTTATGGGATCACTTAGCTCTGTCTATCACTTGATGCTTTTACTGTTTGGGATGCAAGTAATCCTGTTTGGGGGCTTCACCAGGTTGACACCTCATTTTCAGGTGTGCCTGGTACTGCTTCTGGCATTCCCTCCTGCATGCTCCATTGAGCCAAGGTTGATCAACTGGCTTGGTGGTTGAGTTAGGATATGCCGGGAAATGAAGTTATAGATTGTGCTGGAGTATAATTTTGCTGCTATTGATGGCCCATAGTGCCGCATGGATGCCCAGTCTTGAGTTTGCTTGATCTGTGTGAAGTCGGTCCCATTTAGCATGGTGATTGTGCCACACAACATGACGGAAGTTATTCTCAATGTGAAGGCAGGACTTTGTTTCCTTGAGGACTGTGCTATAGTCACTCTTACCGATACTGTCATGGACAGATGCAACTGCAGCTGACAGAATGGTAAGCATGAGGGCATTTCTCTCGTTAGTTCCCTCACCATCTGCCAAAGACCCAGTTTGGCAGCTATGTCCTTTAGGACCCGACAAGCTCGATCAGTAGGACTTCTGCCAAGCCACTCTTGGTGGTGGACATTGAAATACCCCACTCGGAGTATATTTGTGCTATTGTCATCCTCAGTGCTTCCTCCAAGTCTTGTTCAACATGGAGGAGTACTGACTCATCAGCTCAGGGAGGATGGTACATGGTAATCAGCAGGAGGTTTCCCTGACTGTGTTTAACCTGAAGCCACGAGACTTCATGGGGTCCGGAATCAATGCTTCTGTATTAGGGAGATGAAATACATACTGGGTGACGGCTTTGCAGAACACCTACGTTCTGTCAGTAAAAATGACCCTGAACTTCCAATTGCCTGCCACTTCAATATACTGCTGTGTTCCCATTCAACATTTCTCAGTCCTGCTGCAGTGTTCCAATGCAAACTGGATGAACAACTGCTCATCTTCCACTTGGAGACATTACAGCCTTAAGGGCTCACATCGATTTCAGAAATTTTAGGGCAGGACCAGTTCATTCTGTGCCTAGTAACAACTCCTACATGTCAGGTCATTTCAGAAAGTAGATTGCTTTCAGTGTGGCCAACACATTTTCAATTACTCCTGACTTCTGAGTAAAGGTCACTAGACCTGAAATGTTAACTCTGATTTCGCTTCACAGATGCTACCAGACCTGCTGAGTTTCTGTAGTAATTTCTGTTTTTATTTGTTTCAGATACAGTATCTACAGTTTTGTGTTTTATGTTTGTTTTTTTTCAATCCTCCATCTGGTCTGGAAGCTATTAACTGTGCAGGAGAGGATGACAATAAAGGTGGAGAGTAGAAATTAAGATTTCTTTCAGACAGAAGAGTTCAATTTAAATGACTGAGAAAAATGGTTGAAATCAATTATAAAGTATTGCATTATGTTTTCCCAAATCAAATATTACAATCAATGGACAAATGAAACAGATATATGGACATTTGGATTGTGTCATTATTAAGGAAGAGTAAATTATGATGTTGGCATGGTTCTTTCTGGAAACATGAACATGTGCAAAATATTCTCAGAGCTAAAGGGTCAGCAATTGGATCATGAAATTTTAAAAAATCTATTAAAATTTATGCTCAAAATGTATATGAACAATGAGATATTAAATGTATATGGGGTCTGGTCAGACTTTGATACGTTTTGAAAGCCATATGGAAATTCTGTAGGAATTTAATAGACTGCATTCAAGATTGCAAAAAAAGTTTTACTTGGAAATTTCTAACTTAGCTGTTTTCCTTTAATTACTGAACTATTGCAAAGGTCTCAAACACAGATAGACCACTAACATTAACTGGAGAAAAAATTTAGGTAAACATATACTTCTGAGACAACATCAGAAGGCTTATAAAAATACTGGGAAACCCAGTCACTTCCAAGGCTCAAGTGGGACATTTTGTAGGACCAAAAAAAAATGGAGGATTCAATTTCAGCAGCATTTGGAAACTGACCAGATGTAGGATGCAAGTGCAGTATGAAAGAAAGATCATCACCAAATAAGTGATGATAGAACCACTTTTGACAGTATGGTACAATTACAACATTTAAAAGGCACCTGGATATGAATATGAAGGAGTTATAGAGATATAGACCAAATGCTGACAAATGGAACCAGATTAATATAGGATATCTGTTTGACATGGCCAAGTTGGACTGAAGCATCTGTTCCTGTGCTGTACATCTCTAAGACTGTATGAGGTGACATAAATTGGTGAATTTTCACAGAAGAATGAACCCCAGGAATGATTGGAAAATGGTCAAAAGAAAGTTTAGATATAACTTTAAAATATCATTATTCAATGTGTTGTGTCAAGGTTTTTGAAATGACATGCAACATAAAAGATTCAAAAGGAAAAGCGGATGATGCCGTTCAGGCAAAAGGAATTTTTTTAGTCACAAGAAGGTTCAGCCCAGCAATGAATGTAATAGTTTCAAATGTATTCAATTGCACTATATTGGAATTTCATATAACATAGTAGGAGTAAACACTTTATCATAGAACTGAGGTGACATGAAGTGAAAGATGCTCACTATTGAACAGGCAGACCATGAAAAAATAAAACCGCCTTTAAAACTCAGTAGATTTGCAATTTAGCAATCTGAACATTATTATATCCCTTTAAAAAAACATAACTTCTCCAATGAAGCAATAAGGAAATAATAATGATATCAGGGAATATGAGCTTAAAGCACAAAAAGCATAATTTTTAAAAAACTGCGTCAGTAATTTGCCCATCCATCTCGTCACAAGTTAAAAATTCTACTAATGAATATAGATTTTACTTGTTTTTTTTAAACAAAGTATTCCTTATTAAAATCACCATGTGAGCTTTTCCCAAGCTCCCAAAACAATATTTACCCGATATCTCACTGTATCTGTGTGAGAAAGGATATTATGGATGTAAGTTTGCTCGCTGAGCTGGAAGGTTCGTTTTCAGACGTTTCGTCACCATTCTGGGTAACATCATCAGTGAGCCTCCAGTGAAACACTGGTGTTATGTCCTGCTTTCTATTTATGTGTTTAGGTTTCCTTGGGTTGGTCATGTCATTTCCTGTGTTGATGTCATTTCCTGTGTTGGTGATGTCATTTCCTGTTCTTTTTCTCAGAGGGTAGTAGATGGGCTCCAAATCAATGTGTTTGTTGATGGAGTTCCGGTTGGAATGCCATGCTTCTAGGAATTCTTGTGCGTGTCTCTGTTTGGCTTGTCCTAGGATGGATGTGTTGTCCCAATCAACGTGCCCAGAAACCATAACCACTCTCCCCTACATCAAAGACATCTCGGAAATGACTGCCAGACTACTCAGACCTCTTGGCATCATGGTAGCCCACAAACCCACCAACACACTAAAACAGCAGCTAATGAATTTAAAAACCTTATATAGACAACAAGCAAAACAAGTGTCATTTACAAAATACCGTGCAAGAACTGTGACAAACACTACATTGGACAAACAGGCAGAAAGCTAGCCACCAGGATACATGAACATCAACTAGCCACAGAAAGACATGACCCACTGTCACTAGTATCCTTACATACAGATGAGGAAGGACACCACTTTGATTGGGACAACACATCCATCCTAGGACAAGCCAAACAGAGACACGCACGAGAATTCCTAGAAGCATGGCATTCCAACCGGAACTCCATCAACAAACACATTGATTTGGAGCCCATCTACCATCCTCTGAGAAAAAAAACAGGAAATGACATCACCAACCCAAGGAAACCTAAACACATAAATAGAAAGCGGGACATTAGACCAGCGATTCACTGGAGACTCACTGATGATGTTACCTAGAATGGTGACAAAATGTATAAAAACGAACCTTCCAGTTCAGCGAGCAAACTTACATCCAGAACCTCAACCTGAGCTACAAATCTTCTCAAAACTCGCTAAAGGATATTATCCTTGACTTTGATCCATATGTTTGAGCTGATCCATTGGAATCTCTATCCTCTCCAGTGTAGGGTTGGCTGTCCTCCATGAAGGATGACCTCACAGGTCAAGGTGGATATTCTCTCTCTTCAAGTCACCAGAGCTCTACTGCTGGACCAGGTCAAGTCTTCACTGAGTTTTCACTGCATCTTCACTGAGGATGTGCTGTCCAGGTGTGTGTTCTTATTCCCCTCTCCACTGGACCTTCTGGAATGTTCTACGACCTTTGACCAATGGGGACATGCCAACACCCTTCACTGTTGCCATGCTGGGAGGTATAAAGTACTCATACTCAGGCAGGCAAGATGCCAGAATGTCTGATTGCCAATTCTCCAAATCACAGTGCCCAGGCTGGTTGCAACTGGCTTCCCTCGAAGCTTTGTAACTTCTTTGAGCTTGGATTCCATTGTTTTCAGTAACCGATAACTGTTGTCTGCTACTTAGTTTAGTTTGGCCAATTTTTCTGTCATGCCTGATTTCTCTGGCTGTGGGTCAATTTAGAATGTCAAATTTTGTGGCTGTGGTCACTTGACCATACCAGTGAATGGCGGGATGTCATTATTGCAGAGACAGCACAGAATTACAAACATTGGCTAAGTATACAAATGGGAGCCTGAAGATAAGATCCATAGATTGGCAAAATGAGGTAAAGATATGGAAGGCCAGAATTTCAGTGTCTGAGAGTTCTCAGAGAACTTTATTTTGAAAACAAGGACATTGTTCTAAAAGTGATAATGGGAACTGCAGATGCTGGAGAATCCAAGATAACAAAGTGTGGAGCTTGATGAACACAGCAGGCCCAGCAGCATCTCAGGAGCACAAAAGCTGACATTTCGGGCCTACACCCTTCATCAGAGAGGGGGATGGGGAGAAGGAACTGGAATAAATAGGGACAGAGGGGGAGGCGGACCGAAGATGGAGAAAAAACAAGATAGGTAGCGGGGAGAGTATAGGTGGGGAGGTAGGGAGGGCATAGGTCAGTCCAGGGAAGACGGACAGGTCAAGGAGGTGGGATGAGGTGGTAGGTAGGAAATGGAGGTGCGGCTTGATGTGGGAGGAAGGGATGGGTGAGAGGAAGAACAGGTTAGGGAAGCAGAGACAGGCTGGGCTGGTTTTGGGATGCAGTGGGTGAAGGGGACGAGGTGGGCTGGTTTTGTGATGCAGTGGTGGGAGGGGAAGAACTGGGCTGGTTTTGGGATGCAGTAGGGGAAGGGGACATTTTGAAGCTTGTGAAGTCCACGATGATACAACGTATCATCCTCCGACGCTTCTGCCATCTACAATCCGACCCCTCTACCCTGCCATTTTTCCATCCCCACCCTTGTCTGCCTTCCGGAGAGACCACTCTCTCCACGACTCCCTTGTCCGCTCCCCATTCCCCTCCAACCCCACCACACCCGGCACCTTCCCGTGCAACTGCAGGAAGTGCTACACTTGCCCCCACACCTCCTCCCTCACCCCCATCCCAGGCCCCAGGATGACCTTCCATATCAAACAGATGTTCACCTGCACATCTGCCAATGTGGTACGTTGTATCCATTGCACCCGGTGTGGCTTCCTGTACATTGGGGAAACCAAGCGGAGGCTTGGGGACCGCTTTGCAGAACACCTCCGCTTGGTTCGCAACAAACAACTGCACCTCCCAGTCACGAACCATTTCAACTCCCCCTCCCATTCCCCAGACGACACGTCCATCATGGGCCTCCTGCAGTGCCATAATGATATCACTCGAAGGTTGCAGGAACAGCAACTTGGGAACCCTGCAGCCCAATGGTATCAACTTGGACTTCACAAGCTTCAAAATCTCCCCTTCCCCTACTGCATCCCAAAACCAGCCCAGCTCTTCCCCTCCCCCCACTGCATCCCAAAACCAGCCCAGCCTGTCTCTGCTTCCTTAACCTGTTCTTCCTCTCACCCATCCCTTCCTCCCACCTCAAGCCGCACCTCCATTTCCTACCTACCACCTCATCCCACCTCCTTGACCTGTCCGTCTTCCCTGGACTGACCTATCCCCTCTCTACCTTCCCACCTATACTTTCCTCTCTACCTATCATGTTTTCTCTCCATCCTCGGTCCGCCTCCCCCTCTCTCCCTATTTATTCCAGTTCCCTCTCCCCATCCCCCTCTGTGATGAAGGGTCTAGGTCTGAAACGTCAGCTTTTGTTCTCCTGAGATGCTGCTTGGCCTACTGTGTTCATCCAGCCTCACACTTTATTATCATTGTTCTAAAAAAATTGTTTTGCTGATTAGATCTTGCAATTTTACACCAACATCTCATTTAGACTACATATTGCAAATTTAAGATGTGTATTCTACATCAGAACTGTCTTTACTAATGGAAATCAAAGTATTATTGAAATATAGCTCAAGTTTAAATTTTAAATAATCAAATAAGTGAAATCTGCACAACACTATGCGCAAGACTGTCAACACTTTTCCTTGATAATTGCAATAGCTGATGAGAGTTCATCTCAATATTTCTACAACTTCTTTTCAAACACAGACGTGAGATGATGCATTTTGGGATGTCAAATATTGGAAAGATTTACACAATGAATGGTACGTCCCTAGGGAGTACTGGGAAACAAAGGGACCTTGGTGTGCGAGTCCCTCAAGGGTGGCAAAGAAGGCATTTGGGTTTCTTGACTTTAATAACCAGGGCATTGAATAGCCAGGAGTGGGGTAGTCTTGTTGCAACTTCATAAAGCAATGGTTAGTTGGAATACTGTGTGAAGTTTTGATCATCACGCTGTTGGATGAATGTGATTGCACTGGAGAGGGTACAGAGGAGATTCGCCAGCATGCTCCTAAGGGTGTAAAAATCTCTGTTACGAGGAAAGACTGGATAAGTTATATTTATTTTCCTTGGAGCAGAGTAGATTTAGGCTTGGGATTGGATCTGATTCAGATATACAAAATTATGAGAGCCATAGATAGGGTAGAACGTGAGAATCTTTTTACTAAGGCTGGTATGTCTAAGACCAGAGGGCATAAGTTTAGGGGAGGGGTAAATGGCTTAGAGGGGGCCTGAGAGAGAAAAAAAAATCACTGGGGTTGGTAGAAATATGGAATGTGCTGCTGAGAGGATGGTGAAACCAGGTACTCTCACAACAAAGCTTTTGAGAAGATTTGTCGCTCGAGTTGCGGATGAAGTTGTAGACAACCTCGCCAAATCGGTGTGTTTGATTGCAGACGTTTTGTCACCTTGCTAGATAACGTTGTCAGTGTGCCTCCAGTAAAGTGTTGGGATTCTGCCCCACTTGTTATTTATATACCTCAGGTGACGAAACACCTGCAGTCAAACACACCAACTCAGCGAGCACGTCTACAGCCTCAATCTCACAACATTTAAGAAGCAAGTCTTCAAGCACTTAAAATGCCAGGGAGCTGTAGGCTATGGACCGTGCGCAAGTAAAAGGGGATTAGTATAGTTTAGTGTTTGTTAATTGGCATAGTGGATTGAAGGCAGAACTCAGAAACCTAGCAGACAAGTGTAGCAGATAATCAGGAAGGATAGATTATTGACTCTATTTTAGGGGAATGGGTTACAAGAGTAGGGAAGTCTTAACTGCAACTATGCAAGGTGCTGGTGAGACCACATCTGGATTTCAGTGAGCAATTTTGGTCCCATTATATAAGGAAGTACATCATTTCTTTGGAGACAGTTCGGAAATATTAACTAAGATGAGTTCCAGTATGAAAGATTATTTTCTGAGCAAACTTTAAATAGGTAGGGCCTCTACTCCATGGAATTTACAAGAATGAAAGGTGATCTAATTGCAATGTGTAGAATTCTTAAAGAAATTGACAGGGTAAATGCTGAGAGGATATTTCCTCTCTTGCGAGAGTGTAGGATCAGAGAGCATTGTCCAAGAAAAAAAAGGAGTGCCAATTTTAGTGTCAGAGATAATGGGAACTGCAGATGCTGGAGAATTCCAAGATAATAAAATGTGAGGCTGGATGAACACAGCAGGCCAAGCAGCATCTCAGGAGCACAAAAGCTGACGTTTCGAGCCTAGACCCTTCATCAGAGAGGGGGATGGGGAGAGGGAACTGGAATAAATAGGGAGAGAGGGGGAGGCGGACCGAAGATGGAGAGTAAAGAAGATAGGTGGAGAGAGTATAGGTGGGGAGGTAGGGAGGGGATAGGTCAGTCCAGGGAAGACGGACAGGTCAAGGAGGTGGGATGAGGTTAGTAGGTAGATGGGGGTGCGGCTTGGGGTGGGAGGAAGGGATGGGTGAGAGGAAGAACCGGTTAGGGAGGCAGAGACAGGTTGGACTGGTTTTGGGATGCAGTGGGTGGGGGTGAAGAGCTGGGCTGGTTGTGTGGTGCAGTGGGGGGAGGAGACAAACTGGGCTGGTTTAGGGATGCAGTAGGGGAAGGGGAGATTTTGAAACTGGTGAAGTCCACATTGATATCGTTAGGCTGCAGGGTTCCCAGGCGGAATATGAGTTGCTGTTCCTGCAGCCTTCGGGTGGCATCATTGTGGCAGTGCAGGAGGCCCATGATGGACATGTCATCAAGAGAATGGGAGGGGGAGTGGAAATGGTTTGCAACTGGGAGGTGCAGTTGTTTGTTGCGAACTGAGCGGAGGTGCTCTGCAAAGCGGTCTCCAAGCCTCCGCTTGGTTTCCCCAATGTAGAGGAAGCCGCACCGGGTACAGTGGATACAGTATACCACATTGGCAGATGTGCAGGTGAACCTCTGTTTAATGTGGAATGTCATCTTGGGGCCTGGGATAGGGGTGAGGGAGGAGGTGTGGGGGCAAGTGTAGCATTTCCTGCGGTTGCAGGGGAAGGTGCCGGGTGTGGTGGGGTTGGAGGGCAGTGAGGAGCGAACAAGGGAGTCACGGAGAGAGTGGTCTCTCCGGAAAGCAGACAGGGGTGGGGATGGAAAAATGTCTTGGGTGGTGGGGTCGGATTGTAAATGGCGGAAGTGTCGGACGATGATGCGTTGTATCCGGAGGTTGGTAGGGTGGTGTGTGAGAACGAGGGGGATCCTTTTAGGGCAGTTGTGGCGGGGGCGGGGTGTGAGGGATGTGTAGCGGGAAATACGGGAGACGCGGTCAAGGGCGTTCTCGATGACTGTGGGGGGAAAGTTGCGGTCCTTAAAGAACTTGGACATCTGGGATGTGCGGGATTGGAATGTCTTATTGTGGGAGCAGATGCGGCGGAGGCGGAGGAATTGGGAATAGGGGATGGAATTTTTGCAGGAGGGTGGGTGGGAGGAGGTGTATTCTGGGTAGCTGTGGGAGTCGGTGGGCTTGAAATGGACATCAGTTACAAGCTGGTTGCCTGAGATGGAGACTGAGAGGTCCAGGAAGGTGAGGGATGTGCTGGAGATGGCCCAGGTGAACTGGAGGTTGGGGTGGAAGGTGTTGGTGAAGTGGATGAACTGTTCGAGCTCCTCTGGGGAGCAAGAGGCGGCGCCGATACAGTCATCAATGTACCGGAGGAAGAGGTGGTGTTTGGGGCCTGTGTAGGTGCGGAAGAGGGACTGTTCCATGTAACCTACAAAGAGGCAGGCATAGCTGAGGCCCATGCGGGTGCCCATGGCCACCCCCTTAGTCTGTAGGAAGTGGGAGGAGTCAAAAGAGAAGTTGTTGAGGGTGAGGACGAGTTCAGCTAGGCGGATGAGAGTGTTGGTGGGGGGGAACTGGTCGGGCCTGCGGGACAGGAAGAAGCGGAGGGCTTTGAGGCCATCTCCATGCCCCCACACCTCCTCCCTCACCCCTATCCCAGGCCCCAAGATGACATTCCACATTAAGCAGAGGTTCACCTGCACATCTGCCAATGTGGTATACTGCATCCACTGTACCCGGTGTGGCTTCCTCTACATTGGGGAATCCAAGCAGAGGCTTGGAGACCGCTTTGCAGAACACCTCCGCTCAGTTCGCAACAAACAACTGCACCTCCCAGTCGCAAACCATTTCCACTCCCCCTCCCATTCTTTAGATGACATGTCCATCATGGGCCTCCTGCACTGCCACAATGATGCCACCCGAAGGTTGCAGGAACAGCAACTCATATTCCGCCTGGGAACCCTGCAGCCATATGGTATCAATGTGGACTTCACCAGTTTCAAAATCTCCCCTTCCCCTACTGCATCCCTAAACCAGCCCAGTTCGTCCCCTCTCCCCACTGCACCACACAACCAGCCCAGCTCTTCCCCCCCACCCACTGCATCCCAAAACCAGTCCAACCTGTCTCTGCCTCCCTAACCGGTTCTTCCTCTCACCCATCCCTTCCTCCCACCCCAAGCCGCACCCCCATCTACCTACTAACTTCATCCCACCTCCTTGACCTGTCCGTCTTCCCTGGACTGACCTATCCCCTCCCTACCTCCCCACCTATACTCTCTCCACCTATCTTCTTTACTCTCCATCTTCGGACCGCCTCCCCCTCTCTCCCTATTTATTCCAGTTCCCTCTCCCCATCCCCCTCTCTGATGAAGGGTCTCGTCCCGAAACGTCAGCTTTTGTGCTCCTGAGATGCTGCTTGGCCTGCTGTGTTCATCCAGCCTCACATTTTATCTCTGCCAATTTTAGTGCCCTGAATCTTTGGAATTCCTTGCCACAGAACGTTGTGGGGAAAGACCCCTTGTGTCTATTTAATGCTGAGATAGATAGATTCTTGAGCAGTAGGGGAATCGAGAATCACAGAAGTGTTATAGCTCAGAAGATGATCATTCAGGTGTCTGCACCAGCTCTACAATTGAGCATCGTGACTTCCTAGCATATTCCTGACTGTAGACATATTAAAATTTCTTTTCGCAACGTGTTCCTGGGAATGTAAACTGATTTATATAAAGGCTGTATTTTTGTAAGGGGAATAATCTTTAACTGACGTATTTTCTGAAGCTACCTGAAGAAGCTATGCGTATAAATAGGTAATTGTTGAAATCAAACAAGTGCTATATGTCGAATAGCACATCAAGAATGTGGTACTTCTCAGTTAAATTAGCCCTGTTGAAAGTAATTGTCAGTTAAATGTGGACCTAGCAATGTTTATTGGTATCACTAGAACAGCTACCAGGCATTTTTATGATGCACGTTGATAACCTTCCATAGAGAGCCTCTTTAGCCTCATTAGAATTCAAGAAATATGTAATAGATAAAATTCAAAAAATGTGTTCAAGATTAGTAGTCAAGATTCAGTGGACTTTAGTTAGATAGGATTAAGTATCAAGCTGAACAAGTTAGGAGTGACCTGTGATCAAAAATCTGACTTAGAAGGTGTCAGTTAGATCCTAATAAATATGACGAGATTTTCACAGAAACAGGAACCTGCTTCCATGGTAGTAACAGACCAGTTAAAAAGTTTGATAGGCCAGCTGAACTGGTGGTCCACTCAAGACTGCAAGATCGGTTACGATTTAATGGAGCAGAGTACTCTGTTAAAGCACACTGTAGCTGCGGAGGCTCTGAGAGTGAATAAAACAGTAAATAAGTTAAATTCAGTAAATATGCATTAAAGTTTCCAGCCTTAGATAATCTAGAAGATATGAAGTTAATTATTTTTAGTGATGTTTCACAAGCAGTCTTCCAGATGGATACTCCAGCATGGCATTGTCTATCTTATCCTTCACAAGTCAAAACAAAATTTGTTGGAGAAACTCAGCAGGCCTGGCAGCATCTGTGGAGAGAAAGCAGAGTTAAGACACCTTTCTTCAGATCATCCTCATATTCTTGGAAAAAATGTTCATTGGTCTGTGCAGCCGAGAAAATAAAAAATGGTATTAAAAGCACTTTGTTTGCTGAAGCCTTGATATCAATGGAAGGGGTTTACTTGTCCAAGATTCCATGCAGTCATATGAAAGGAGCAATCTGAGAAAAAAGAAAGACCATAAAGGATTCTGTGGATAGTTGTCCTCTTTGCGACAAAGAGAATTTTAGTATATGGCGATGATTCTGAAAGAGTTAATGTTGAAACTTAGTTAACTCCACCAAATTTAATGTTATTGCCCACAATCATTTGATAGAGATAGGAATTTATACACTAGCCTTTATAGGAAGCATTATTCTGACTAACCCCAGAATCCATAATAATTATACCTAACTAACAATGCAGTTGTACTTATTGTTATCACACAATAAATCATCTTGTTAACTAGACAAGTACCACTTCTATTTAAACTCATCAATGGTCTACTGTCTACCGCCTGTAGTTAGACAGGCCCAGGACCTGCTATAAGCAAAGGAGGATTGATGAAAGCAACCTATCTCAAATAATTTTTACCCAGTGCCACACTCATAAAATGAGGTGCCAGCAGTAGCAATTAGCAAATAGCACTGGTGTTGCAGAGAAAAGATTGAGAATTTTCTTGATAATGTGAAAGAAATGTTAGAAAGAAAATAAACCTTGAAAATAAATGGTTGACATGAATCAGAAATTATCAGACTGTTTTATAGAGTGAAATGCTTGCCCATTATTGGATGTTCTTAAAGACAGATGTTTTATGTTGTGATGAGAACATTAAGTGTTGTGTTATAAGATCATGGACATTTTGTTTCTTTAATTGCTTCGTAATTATTCCTTCATATGGAAAAAAAAATCCTTTTTAAAGAATAGGGATATGGGCTCTGTTCAGGATTGGCTGTATTATAAAGTGCAACAAAGAGTGAAAAAATGTATTGATTTCTTTGGTTAGTTTTGGAAAGATTATTATCCAAAGTTTGAATCTGAAGAAAAGAGGAGTGTCTTTAAATATATGGTTAGTCATGTATTTAAATTGGTTCATGACTTATTTAAAGTTAAGAAGAAACATATGGTAGTAATTAATTCTCTGAACACGTATGTATGGACAGTATCTGTAACAGTGGGTGTGGAAAAAATGGGTTAAGATCAAGAAAGTTGATTAACTTTCTCCATTATGTGTCTGTCTGTGTAGAAGCTTGATTTCACTTGCACCAACTAGCACAGACTGTATTATCATCTGGTCACCACCCTTTAAGGGGGCATGTACAGATCCCAGAAAGGGTGCAATGAATCCCTACTGCGTAGGCAGATGCCATTTGGCTCAATCAAGTCTGCACCAACTCTGCAAAGAGCAGCCCAGACCTAGTCCCTGGAACCTATCCCATTCTATCCACATAATCCTGCATTAGCAATTGCTAATCTATACATCCCTAGCACTATGGGGCAATTTAGCATGGCCAATCCACTTAACAGGAACATCTTTGGACTGTGGGAGGAAATCAGAGACTCTGACAAACATGGGGAGAACAAGCAAACTCCACACAGGTAGTTACTCTGGGCTGGGATTGAACTCAGGTCTCAGGAGTGTGAGGCAGCACTATGCCACCATGCCACTTCAAGAAATTAACCAGCTCCACTCACTTGTCCCCGCAAGCAGAAACAGCACGGCTTGAACAAATAATGAGAGAACAGTACTGTTTCTGCCCAGTTTGGCAGAATAGTTCCAGGAATAACGAATTTTGGTGCAAGTTTAGTTTAGACAAGCTGTGATTATTTTTGCCAGCAAAGGAGATTGAGCAGGGATTTAATAGTAATGTTCACAAGTAGGGAATGTCAGATTAGGAATGCAATAAAAAGCTGTTAAGCTGATTGCACAGGATACAAATTTAAGATTTTAAGCAAAATGTGCTGAAGGATGTGAGGAAGAATGTCTCTGTGTGTTAAATCAGTGCCTATAATAGTGGTTGAAATGGATATGGGATGAATGATTTCAGAAGTAAATTAAGTGGGCATTTGAAGAAATAAACTTGCTGGACTACGGGAATAGAACAGGGGAATGGGAGTGATTGGATTGCTCTTTAGAACACTGACATGAGTTTAATGAACCAAATGGTCATTAAGTCATTAAAATGCAGAATGATCTATGGAAAAGTCTCTGAAATCATGCAGCACAGAAGAGGCATTTTGGCCCTTTGAATCTGTACCACCAAACATTTGGCACTACCTGCACTAGTCCCATTTTCCTGCTATAGGCCCATAGACTTGAATGTTAATGCCACTTCAATGATCATCCAAGCACTTTTTAAAGATTGTGGGATATATTGCCTCAACTACCCTCCAAAGCAGTGCATTCTAGACTCCCATCACACTCAGAGTGAAAATGTTCTTCCTCAAATCACCTCTTAAAAGTAGTCAACCACCAGCTACTGTGATACTGTGTAGTTAACTTGCAGGTACTAATATACATCTCTTTAAGCTCTAATTAGCATAACTAACCTTTAGTTGTTATAGCATGATTTCCGTAAATTCTACAACAAATCAAATAATTTGCAAAATGATTATAGCCTGCAGGTATTGTAATAAGGTCTTCTACTTCTGCAGTTGACAGGATACCCTATTATGCTTAGATTTATTTGGGCGTGGATTATAAATCCTTGATTTAAATAAGCTGTAAGCTGAATGTAGCTGTAACTGATGAGAATGCTTTTAAAAATCAAAACTGATTTATGTGGAAAAATCAAAAGCACTTTTCCTCTTCCTCTACCCAGTTGTCATAGAGGGGAATGGTTCCCTTACCTTCTTGTGTCTACTGCCTTTGAATTTTAGTTACACAACCAGATGTGCAGTAACTTCAAGCAGCTAACTTAAAACAGGGTGCACAGCAGTTTATAAAAATATTGGACAAAGGATTTCGAACTTTTGTCCAAACTGGCATATACTTTGTGAAGTATCCACACTACTCATCAAAGCCATTTTAAATTTCAGGTCTTATCAGCATTATTTTGGCAAGATGTCTTGTGCTCAGTGAGTGCTATTGGGCAGCTTGCAGAGCAGGCTAACTTTTGTAAAATTAGTTCATTTGTCAGATAAGGGCACAGCTGGCTGACCAGCATTTATTGCCCATCCCTTGTTGTCCTTGAGAAGATGGTGGGAAGCTGCCTCAATGAATCACTGCACTCCCCCTGCTGTGGGTTGACCCACAATGCCATTAGGGAGGGAATTCCAGGATATTGACCCAGCAACAGTGAAGGAACGGCGATATATTTCCAAGTCAGCCGGGTGAGTGGCTTGGAAGGTGGTGGTGTTCCCATGTATCTGCTGCCCTTGTCCTTCTAGATGAAAGTGGTCATGGGTTTGGAAGGTGCTATCTGAGGATCTTTGGTGAATTCCTGCAATGTAATTTTTAAGTAGCACACATTGCTGCCATTGAGCATCCGTTGTGGAAAGAGTGGATGCGTGTGGATGTAGCGCCAATCAAGTGTGTTGCTGTGTCCTGGCTGATGTCAAGCTTCTTCACTGTTGTTGAAGCTGCATCCATCCAGGCAAGTGGGGAGTATTCCATAATGTTCCTGACTTGTGCTTTGTAGGTGGTGGACAGGCTTTGGTGAGTCAGGAGGTGTGTTACCTGCTGCAGTATTCCTAACTTCAGACTTGCTCTTGTGTTTATGTGGCAGGTCCAGTTGAGATTCTGGTAAGGGTGACTCCCAGAATGTTGATAGTGGGGCTTTCAGTTGATGGTAACACTGTTGAATGTTAAGGAGCAGTGGTTAGATTATCTCTTATTGGTGATGGTCATAGCCTGACATTAGTGCGGCATGAATGTTACTTGCCACTTGTCAGCCCAAGCCTGGATATTGCCACAGATGTTGTTGCATTTGAACATGGATTTGCTCAGTATCTGAGGAGTTGTGGATGGTGCTGAACAATGTTTGCTGATGATTGCACATTGCCACTTCTGACCTTATGATGGAGGGAAGGTCATTGATGAAGCAGATGAAGATGGTTGGGCCACGGACACTACCCTGAGGAACTCCTGCAGAGATATCCTGGGGCTGAAATGATTGACCTCCAAGTCCTTGACTATCATACTGCCTTATTAAGAGTCAGGCACCACAGCGTCAGTATCTCTGACATTCAACCTTTTTATATGTCAGCCAGAGCTCCCTAATTGGACCTGATTAACTGCCCCACTCAGGGAACTCATATCTATGAGGTCCTGCTGGCTGATTTCCGTCCTGATTTCCTACTGGTGCAACTTTATTTTTATGTGAGAAGAAGGCGGGTTGCAGTAAAAAAAATTTCTATCATATTTATCTATTTTCAGTTCAATGTTGTAATTTAATTAATTCATGGAAAATAACATCACTATCTAGGCCAATAATTATTGCTTATCTTTAATTGCCTCTTGACCTGAATGACCTGCTAAGCCAATTCAGAGGGCAGTTAAGAGTCAACCACATTACTTTGGGTCTGGAATCACAGGAAGGCCAGACCAGGTAAGAATGATAAATTCCCTTCACTAACAGACATTGTTGAACCAGATGTTTTTAAACAACAATGACAATGTTAACGTAGTAGCTATAAGGCTAGCTTGTAATTCAGCTTTTATAAATTCAGATTCACCATTTACCATGGTGGGAATTGACTGATATGCCCAGAATCTGAGCTTACGTTTTGCAGAATGTTTTGCATTACTAGTCCAATGACATCACCACAATGTCACCAAATCCCCAAATGTAGGATGTGGCATTTACAGCAATCATCCTTTATTCCCAAATATGACGTTAATACTCCTAAATAGTGGCAATCTAGAATCTAGAAAACTAATTTCTTTTATCAGCCTGATTTTATATAGGGAATTTTTAATTTACTGAGTCAGAGTTTTGTACTTCATTACATGCCATTCCAAAGAAAATAGAGGGATAGCAAACAAATACAAGATACTCGTAAGCATGTCTAGATATCCTATGGATGGTTCAAAACCACTATTTAAGTGAGTGGGATAAACTGTGGCAGGTGGAGTTCAACATGAATGTAAGGCATGTAGTATTCTGTGTAATCTGGAAATTCAATTTTCCATGTCGATGGAAGAAGTACATAGTATAATAAATCTATTATTTTATAAAGGATAATTTGGAATGCTGTAAAGTAACTACATTTGATGGTGCCCTGTAGGCAACATAGATTGGATTTGAAATTAGGATCAGACAAGTGAAACTTGGATCCCATTATTAGTCTGTAATGATGCTGTTAACTATATCAGCTTTTCAAAGTCTTCAATTAGTAGTGACTTGCTGCATTTGAATTTACACTTTGGATGCTAGTAAAGGGGAAGGAACTAGGTGCTATAGCGAAGCAGAAGATTTACTGTTCTAATTAGCTCTAAAACCATTTAAAAGAAATAGGGCACAGGTACAAAAATAACTTAAGGGAAATTAAATATTGACCTTTTCTCAGATGTCTTACAAAACACCAAGGTGGACGTTGTGCTACAGCTGTACAGGATTCTGTGTAGTCCCCATTTACGGTGTTGTGCTCAGTTCTCCGCGATTTATCACAGAGGATATATTGTCCTTGAATCACATGCTGATTCATTACTATGATGACAATGCTAAACTGTTCAAATTGAGGGCAGTGTTTATATTCATCTAAGTGTAGAAAATCTAAAAGGAATAATCTAATTGAGGTATTTAAGATGATAAAAGGAGCTCATAGGCACAATAAATTATTTCCTCTGGTGGATCAGTCAAAAAAAAAGTTAAACATAGTGGTCAGGCATTCAAGGGTGAGTCAAGAAACACTTCACCTAAAGGGTGGTACAAGTAGTTGTTTAGTACTACGGAACTTGAGTAAGACTGAAAGAGACACATATTTGTTAAAACTATTCATCTTGCATTCACCAGGACAATTTACAAGAGCGCCAGTAAAGGAGAAAAACACATTTATACTGCATGAGAGGAAAAATGATTGGCAAGTGGACTCTGGTTCATAGAAACATTGCTATAGTGAATGCAGCAGCTAATGGTGATTAACTGTTAACTGCAAGGATTTGGTTAGATTTTAAACCATGCATGTTGACTCTAATTGGTTAGGGTATTGGCCTGAAAAATGGACCAATAAGTAGTGTCAACTGATCTGTTTAGTTGAAAGAGGCGCTGTGAGTGCACACATTCTTTCTGTAGGCAAAGAACAAGGCCTATGTAGTCTGGCATTCACCCACTCCCTAAAGGCTTCAGCATACATGTCGAGCCCTCACACACTTTTTCTCTCCCACCCCCCACCCACTCCCTCTCCCACTCCACACACACACACACACACACACACACACACACACACACACACACACACACACACACACACACACACACACACACACACACACAAATCCATGGGGTGAATTTGAATTTGCAGATTTGTAATTGTGGTACGTTGTGTTTTGCTCAAAAAGCTTACAATTTGTAGACAGTCAATGTGGCATTGTATAAATTCCTACTTTGGAAATTAAACCTGTGTGACTCCAAGTTAATACACAGACAGATTCGAGATAAGGCTTCATACCTAAAATGCGTTATCTGACCTGAGATGTCACCTCTGGTATACTACTAAAACCTTTAGTTATCTTGGGGCAATAACTTGAAAGAAATTCTGGAATTTGCATATTAATTCTTTCTAACCGATTTGATTTAATTGTCATCTTAGGTTTGTTCAATACATTTGCATCAGTTTTATGACCCTTTGATCTTTTGCTGATAAATTCCGTGCCTGATGCTATCTCTTTCCTTGACACCTGAAGAAGGAGTGAGACTCCAAAAGTTTGTGCCTTCAAATAAACCTGTTGGACTATAACCTGGTGTTGTGTGAGTTTTGACCTTATTCACCTCAGTCCAACACCGGCACCTCCACTTCATTTATCCCATTAGTATACAGGATGCAGAATGTTCGTACAGGATGACTAAACATGGGAATAGATAAATATTCTGGAGTTTCAAATGATGATACTTGAGGATCGGACAGAATTGTGTAAATGTGTGGGGCAGAGTCCTGCATATAATAACTTATATACTATACATTGCATGTGCACAGAACGGATGTAATGCAGTCGTCACTGTCTTGTTCATCGGTACAGACCTTGACTTTCTGCAATCGAGTACAATGAATTCTAACAGATCGACAGCCAGTTTTACATCTTGTCCAATTGATTATAATAAAAATTTTAAATCCAGAGACATTTAAACAAGCCAGCAACTTGCTATCAGCTATTTTACATATTTGCATAAAGTCTCTAATGTTTCTAATTCATAGCTGTCTATAATGAACGTAGGTGATTGAGGAAGAAAACAGCCAAGACACCCAATCTATGATCCAGTGTGATTCAACAGTGAAAATAATTTCAGCAGTGCAGAATTTTAGCTGAGAGACAGCATGTATAACGGTTCCTATGGGTACTGGTGTGTTCTTGGCTATCACTGGAAAATTATAAAATTTAAAGGTTCTAAGGAACAAAAGTATAGTGCAATTATATTGCCAAGTGCAATTATGAAAAAAGAATCCCAGAAGAGTAATATAATGAGAAATAGGATCAATTTGGTACCAAAAAAGGATCTATATTTGGAGGCAGGGGGTATGGATGAGATATTAAATGAATAATTTGTGTCTGTCTTTGCTAAGGAGGTAGATATTACCCAGGCAATGGTGACAGAGGAGGAAACTAAAAGTATCCAAAATTGATAAGGAAGCAGTGTTGGATAGACTTTTGGCAATTAAAGTTGACAAGAAAACAGGACCAAATGAGGTGCATCCAAGAATTTTGAAGAAAGTGAGATTGGAGATTGCAGGGGTACTAACCATTAACTTTAAGCCTTCCCTAAATTCAGGAGAGATACCTGGAGAATAGCGAACCCCTCGTTGTTTAAAAGGTCTGTAAGGATAAAGACCTTTGACTGTTCAGCAAGTCCTTTGACAGGATCCCACGTGGAAAACTGATAAGGAATGTGAAAGCTCATGGGATCCATGGTAACCTGGCAAGATGACTTGACTTAATGACAGAAGACAGCGTGTGGTGGTGGAAAGCTGTTTGTATGACTGGAGCCTGGTATTTAGTGACATGCTGTAGGGATCAGTGATGGGTCCATTATTTTTAAGATAACCGTAAATGATGTGGGTAAGAATATGGGGGGTATGAAAAGTATTTTTACAGATGACAAAAGACTGACCGCTGGTTGAGAGTGTTAGATTACATGAGAATATAAATGGACTGGTTAGACAGACAGATCACAGCGAGATGGAATTTAATCCTGATAAGAGAGAGATGTTACACTTTGGAAGAAGGAACAAGACAAGGAAGCACTCAATGAGTAGCAAGATACTTGGAAGGTCAGAGAAACAGGGATTTGTGGGTGCTTGTCCACGGATCCCTGAAGGTGGTGTGACAGGTTGACAAGGTAGTTAAGAAGGCATATGAGACCCTTGTCTTTCTCAGTCATGGTATGGATGATAAGAGCAGGGAGGTTATGTTGGAACTGTATAGAACTTTGGTCAGGCCACAGCTGGAGTGCTACATGTAGTTCTGGTTTCCACACAACAGAAAGGCATTGATTGCACTGAAGGGGTAAAAGGTTCACCGGGATGTTGCCTGGAGCAGAATATTTCAGCTGTGAAGAGACGCTGGATAAGCTCAGGTTGCTTTCTTTGGAGAACAGTTTGAGGGGGAACTTGATTGAGAGACATGGGCAAGGTGAATGAAAACAGCTGTTCCCCTTAGTTGAAGAGTCAATAACAAGGGGGGATATCTTAAATTGAAAGGCAGGAGGCTTAGAGGGACTGTGAAAAAACAATTTTTCATGCAGAAGGTGGTAATGGTCTAGAATGCACTGCCTGGGAGGGTAGTTGATGCAGGAAACCTCAGAATTTTGAAAAGTACTTAGATGAGCAATTGAGGTACCATAATATTCAAGGCTGTGGGCCTGGTGTGGGGAACAAGTTTTCAGCAGTGATCCAGGCAAAAGATAATTGTGTGATATCAAAGGCTGTGGCATCATTTGAAGGTTGCAGCAACAGGGAGATCCCTAGTAGTTGAGGTTTCTTTGCACCTGAACTAGATCCACCATCTGTCAATGACTGTGTGTTTGATGATGTGCAACAGCATTCCCACATTAAAAGGTTCCACCTAAAGGAATTCATACCCTGACCTCACACACAATACAAGCCTTCTGGTGATTGGAGAGAGGTAAAGGGTACAGGATGGTATGGTCTGTAAGTCCCTAGCTTCAGACTAGCAAGTTGGCAGTTGAGTTTGACTCAGTTATTTCACTCTTAGAATAAGACCATGAGAGCATTATCGCAGCTTCATCACAACTGAACTGTCTTCTTTGGGAGTCACTGTGCTCACCCTGCATGGAGAAAGAGCTAGAAAAATGTGCCCTAAAAGTTGGTTGTTTGGTCGCCAACCTGATTGGAAGACCGCATCCAGTGCACCCATTTACCTGTGGTCAAACGTAACTCATTCATGGAACTTAGAATGCACCAAATCTCATTTGAAAACAATTGTCTGGAACAAAGAACTGCTTTTGTTGCTTGTGAACTCAGAAACTTCAACTTTGATATCATTGCCTGCAGGAGACTCAAAGGGCAAGTAGAGGGCAGCTTAAGGAAGGATGTGCTGTTAGTTCCATGTTCTTCTGGAGAGGAAGACCAGAGGATTGGCCCAGAGCACATGAACTAAGTTTGGTATCAAGAACAAACTCATCAGCCGTTGCTCTGAGCTACTTGTTGACATCAACGATTGCTTCATCACTTGTCTAAAATTAGCAGGCAACAGTTACAAGTGTTTATGCTTCATGATGCCACAGAGGAGTCCAAAGAAGGCTTCTATTTCACTCCAGGCATTGCACTCACCAGCATTCCTAAGGAAGATAAAATGATCCACCTTGCTGACTTAAATGCCAGGATTGGAAAGGATGCTCAACTCTGGAAAGGAACTATTTGAAAGGAAGGAGTTGGGAATTGCAACACCAGTGAGATTCTCCTGCCCACCAATATTTTGAACACCAGCTGGTCATCATCACCATGCTACTCACCAAAAGGCAAGTTCAAGACTTCTTTGAGGCACCCATGATCAACTCTTGGCACAGGATTGACTATGTCATCATTCGATCTCGAGACCAAAAGGATATTGTCATTACCAAAGTAATGACAAGTGCAGGCAATTGTCGAACAGACCACCGGCTCATCCGCTCCTCAATTTTCATCAAATGTCACCAGTAGCAGCTGATGACTAAGAAACAGTTCAGAAAAATGCTTAATATTGTGTGACTTTAAGAGTGAAATAGGTGAATGGGCTTCCAACAATGCCTTCCCTAAAATCTTTGAAGGGTTCATTTTAATGGAGTGGAAGATATCTGCAAAGCAGCGATGATCTTATGCTGTGAAGAAACCATTGGCTATAAGATCAGGAAGCAACAAGATTGGCTCATTGAAAATGATCATATCATACAAGATCTAATCAACAAGAAGAAGTAAGTTCTCTGACACTGGCAAAATAACATCGCCAACAATGCGAAGAGGAGAACTCATCAAATAGTGAATGTGGAGTTACAAAGAATAACTAGGGAAATTAAGAACTCATGGTGAACTGAGAAAGCTAAGCTTAGAGAAAACCAAGGCAATATACAGACCCAAAACCCTTGTCCTCAAACCAGTGCAGAGTAAAGATGACAACCTTTTGAGAGACAGAGAACATCAGCCTCCAATGTGGAGAAAAGTTCAAAGAACTCCTAAATTACAATATAATCATTATTGAGGACAAGTTTGAGGAAACTCTTCAACTCACTATAAAAGATGATCATGGACTCCCACTCAGTGTGGCAGAAGTTAAAACCTCCATTAGACACATGAAGAATGGAAAAGCTGCAAGAGTAGACAAGATTCCAACAGAGATTTTGGAGGAGAAGAGCTTCCCTGCCATTTCCATTAACTCGTCCAGAAAATGTGGGACAAAGAAGAAATCATTGTCAATCTCAGAGATACTACCATCACTGCTGTCTTCAAGATAGAAGACAATATGGACTGTGGGAACCACCAAGGAACTTCCATGCCCTCCATCACCAGAAAAGTCATAATCTAAATCTAGGTGCACTAGGTGCCTTCACCAGACTCAGAGGAAATCCTAGATAATAAAATGTGAGGCTGGATGAACACAGCAGGCCAAGCAGCATCTCAGGAGCACAAAAGCTGACGTTTCGGGCCTAGACCCTTCATCAGAGAGGGGGATGGGGAGAGGGAACTGGAATAAATAGGGAGAGAGGGGGAGGCGGACCGAAGATGGAGAGTAAAGAAGATAGGTGGAGAGAGTATAGGTTGGGAGGTAGGGAGGGGATAGGTCAGTCCAGGGAAGACGGACAGGTCAAGGAGGTGGGATGAGGTTAGTATGTAGGAAATGGAGGTGCGGCTTGGGGTGGGAGGAAGGGATGGGTGACAGGAAGAACAGGTTAAGGAGGCAGAGGCAGGCTGGCCTGGTTTTGGGATGCAGTGGGGGGAGGGGAGAAGCTGGGCTGGTTGTGTGGTGCAGTGGGGGGAGGGGACGAACGGGGCTGGTTTTGGGATGCGGTGGGAGAAGGGGAGATTTTGAAGCTGGTGAAGTCCACATTGATACCATATGGCTGCAGGATTACCAAGCGGAATATGAGTTGCTGTTCCTGCAACCTTTGGGTGGCGTCATTGTGGCAGTGCAGGAGGCCCATGATGGACATGTCATCTAAAGAATGGGAGGGGGAGTTGAATTGGTTCGCGACTGGGAGGTGCAGTTGTTTATTGCGAACCGAGCGGAGGTGTTCTGCAAAGCGGTCCCCAAGTCTCCGCTTCGTTTCCCCAATGTAGAGGTAGCCACACCGGGTACAATGGATACAGTATACCACATTGGCAGATGTGCAGGTGAACCTCTGCTTAATGTGGAATGTCATCTTGGGGCCTGGGATAGGGGTGAGGGAGGAGGTGTTGGGGCAAGTGTAGCATTTCCTGCGGTTGCAGGGGAAGGTGCCGGGTGTGGTGGGGTTGGAGGGCAGTGTGGAGCGAAAAAGGGAGTCACGGAGAGAGTGGTCTCTCCGGAAAGCAGACAGGGGTGGGGACCCTCCTGCAAAAATTCCATCCCCTATTCCCAATTCCTCCGCCTCCGCCGCATCTGCTCCCACGATAAGACATTCCACTCCCGCACATCCCAGATGTCCAAGTTCTTTAAGGACCGCAACTTTCCCCCCACAGTCATCGAGAACGCCCTTGACCGCGTCTCCCGTATTTCCCGCAACACATCCCTCACTCCCCGCCCCCGCCACAACCGCCCTAAGAGGATCCCCCTCGTTCTCACACACCACCCTACCAACCTCCGGATACAACGCATCATCCTCCGACACTTCCGCCGTTTACAATCCGACCCCACCACCCAAGACATTTTTCCATCCCCACCCCTGTCTGCTTTCCGGAGAGACCACTCTCTCCGTGACTCCCTTTTTCGCTCCACACTGCCCTCCAACCCCACCACACCCGGCACCTTCCCCTGCAACCACAGGAAATGCTACACTTGCCCCCACACCTCCTCCCTCACCACTATCCCAGGCCCCAAGATGACATTCCACATTAAACAGAGGTTCACCTGCACATCTGCCAATGTGGTATACTGCATCCACTGTACCCGGTGCGGCTTCCTCTATATTGGGGAAACCAAGCGGAGGCTTGGAGACCGCTTTGCAGAACACCTCTGCTCAGTTTGCAACAAACAACTGCACCTCCCAGTGGCAAACCATTTCCACTCCTCCCTCCCATTCTCTAGATGACATGTCCATCATGGGCCTCCTGCACTGCCACAATGATGCCACCCGAAGGTTGCAGGAACAGCAACTCATATTCCGCCTGGGAACCCTGCAGCCATATGGTATCAATGTGGACTTCACCAGTTTCAAAATCTCCCCTTCCCCTACTGCATCCCTAAACCAGCCCAGTTCGTCCCCTCCCCCCACTGCACCACACAACCAGCCTAGCTCTTCCCCCCAACCCACTGCATCCCAAAACCAGTCCAACCTGTCTCTGCCTCCCTAACCGGTTCTTCCTCTCACCCATCCCTTCCTCCCACCCGAAGCCCCACCCCCATGTACCTACTAACCTCATCCCACCTCCTTGACCTGTCCGTCTTCCCTGGACTGACTTATCCCCTCCCTACCTCCCCACCTATACTCTCTCCACCTATCTTCTTAGCTCTCCATCTTCGGTCCACCTCCCCCTCTCTCCCTATTTATTCCAGTTCCCTCTCCCCATTCCCCTCTCTGATGAAGGGTCTAGGCCCAAAACGTCAGCTTTTGTGCTCCTGAGATGCTGCTTGGCCTGTTGTGTTCATCCAGCCTCACATTTTATTATCTTGGAATTCTCCAGCATCTGCAGTTCCCATTATCTCAGAGGAAATCCTCCTGAGTGTGGTTTTTGACCAAACTTTGAAACTATGGACATTATTTTCACTGCTTGGCAATTCCAAGAGAAATGTCAGGAGCAACACCAGCCACTTTAAGTGGCCTTCATTGACCTGACCAATTTTGACTCAGTTGGGAAATGCTATGAAAGATTCTATCAAAGGCTGACTCTGCCGTGAAATTCATCAACATCCTCTATCCGCTCTGTAACAAAATGTTGGCTATGGTTTTCACTGATGGTAGTGTGACAGAATCCTCTGAAGTCAAGATAGGCATTAAGCAGGGAGGAATTATTGCCACCACCTCTTTCTCCACCTTCAATGCCACCATTCTTCATCTTGTCAAGAACATGTTCCCAGTGGTATAGACATTGTCTACAGGATGGACAGAAAGGTCTTCAACCTTAACCAATTTAAATTTAAGAAGCAAGTGGCACCAACCTTGCTTGTGGAACTTCAGTAAACAGATGATATGTCATTGCTATGCACTTGGAAAAGAATCTTCAAGCCCCACTTAATGCCTTCACAGAAACATACCAAAGAATCGGTTTCAGTCCCAAACTCAAGAAGACTCAAATCCTTTACCAAACCATTTCTGGTCAAGTTCCCATCCATACTTCCATTTACAATCAAAATAGAAATCCTCCCAAACATTGAACGTTTCCCCTACCTGGGAAACTACCCCTACCCTACCTCATCTAAGACTGATGTCGATGCATAACATCCCATCAGCAAGTGCTGCATTCGAACACCTGAGGACGAGAGTCTTTTACCGTGACTTCTGTGCTGATACCATGATCCTTGTGTATAAAGCTTCATCATTCTGACTGGCTCTGAAATTTGGACTACATATAGATGCTATCTCAAGACCCTTGGGAAGTACCATCAATGATGTTTTAGATGGATTCTCTACATCGGCTGGAAGGATGGCCATACCAATATCAGTGTTCTTGAAGCAGCTAACAGGACCAGCTTTGAGGCCATGATCTCCTGAAAGCAATTCTACTGGGCTGGCCAGTTGATTAGAACGCCTGAGTTTTGATTACTAAAGCTAACCATTTTTGCCCAGGTCAAGGGAGGCACTCGAACAAGAGGAGATCACTAAAGATCCTCTGGCAACAACTTCCAAACTCAGAACCACTTCCATCTAGAAAGACAAGGGCAGCAGTTACATGGGAATACCACACCTTCAAGTTCCCCTCCAAGCCACACACCATCCTGACTTGGAAATATACCGCCGTTCCGTCACTATCACTGGGTCAAAATCCTGAAATTCCCTTCCTTATAGCATTATGGGTCAACGCCTAGCAAGTGGAGTGCAGTGGTTCAAGAAGGCAGTTCACCACCATCACCTTCTTAAGGGCAACTAAGGATTGGCAATAAATGCTGGCCAGCCAATGACATCCACACCAAACAAATGAATAAAAAAGGAGAATAAGGGAATCATTTCAGAAATTCCCTAAAGGCTCCAACCAAGAAATTTGACATAGATGTTGATGCATGAGAGAGCCTTGTTCAGAGGAAACTACCTTGGATGAAATTCCTGTATGAAGGCTCACAATTCTTTTGAGGAAACCCCATGACAAGAGGAAGTGCAGAAAAGGAATTAGAGAAAGGAATGCCAGTGGCCTCTAGGCAAAGGACCAGTTCCACATACTGGAAACCCCTGCTAAATATGTGGTCAGAGATGTAGCTCCAATATAAAGCTCATCAGCCTCACAAAGACCCACAGAGTACAAGACTAGTAACATGGAATTTCCGAGGTGCACAACCAAACTCATGAGCAAGTGATTGCTGAAGTGTGGGAAAGTGGGACAAGTGTATGCGGTAGTATATTTTTGGCAGTACAGATAGGCCAAAGGACTATTTTTTTGACTGTATGATTCAAAGATAAGGTCAACAATTACGTACCATTCAGCTTAACTTCATTGGAAAATTTGAGAAACAATTATCCAGGATGGAATTAGTAGTCACCTAGTGGGTTGATGAGGAAGAGTCAGCATAGATTTTTGAAGGAGAACATGTGTTTAATTGACTTGACGGATTTTTTTGAAAAGGTGACAGAAAGGGTCAACAGGCGTAATAATGCTGAAGTGCGATAGAAGGACTTCGAAGAAGGCATTTAATGCAGTGCTACACAACAGATTTGAAAAGTTATAGCTCATGGAATGAAAGGGACAGATATATGAATTCTCTCAAACATGTATTTGCCACAATATATGTTGTCTATTTATAGCTTTGTGTCAAACGTCAGTAAAGAGAGTTTCTGCCACACCTTTAGTGAATCTATACCGGCAGAATGGTGAAGTGCTGAGGAAATTCACATTTGTTTAGCGTATATTTTACATAATGAAAACAGTTGACATTCTCAAATTGTTAAACTGTGTTAGTTGGCTCAGACATTAGCGTGATCAACCAAACCGCATTGTTTAGCAATACAGGATACTGCTCCGGTCTTCTTGCAACTATAATAAATTGTAAATTACAAATCAGAAATGTAGTTTAAAGTGTGTCTATACATCAGGCTTTCCAATGATATGGATAAATTTGAGAATCAGCTTTGAAAGTTATAAATTCATGTGAAAGAAATAACCACATATGTTATTTCTCATCATCTGACTTCACATTAGCCATTAAATTTATATCAAGCAGAAGGTCAAAGTCACCAATGACTTACAACATGTTACATTAGCTCAAAAGGTCTATTTACAATCCTAACGAACTGGATAAAAATCTATCAGTTTTAAAAAGTCAGCAAGGCACATAAAAGAAATGCCAGAGTAGGGGGAAGAAAATGCCCAGGGAAAATGGATATCCACAGTAGGAACAATCATAGATTATCTTAGAAAGAGCTCAAATCAAAAAGTAAAAGGACAGCTAAGTGTCTGTTGAGAAGATTGATCTATTAATTGCCCAGAAAATAATCTGCTACAACTCGACAAAGGTATTATGTTGTAAGAAAATAAACTTGAGAAGACCACCAGCTAAACAAAAAAGAACACAGCAGGCCAAGCAGCATTTTAGGAGCAGAAAAGCTGACGTTTCAGGCCTAGACCATTCATCAGAAACAGGGGATGGGGAGAGAATTCTGAAATAAATAGGGAGAGAGGGGGAGGCGGACCGAAGATGGATTGAGAAGATAGGTGGAGAGGAGAGTATGGGTGGGGAGGTAGGGAGGGGATAGGTCAGTCCGGGGAGGACAGACAGGTCAAGGGGGCGGGATGAGGTTAGTAGGTGGGAAATGGACGTGCGGCATGAGGTGGGAGGAGGGGATCGGTGAGAGGAAGAACCGGTTAGGGAGGCAGGGACGAGCTGGGCTGGTTTTGGGATGCCCAATGCTCAAAGTGGATTTCACAAGCTTCAAAATCTCCCCTCCCCACCAGCCCAGCTCGTCCCCGCCTCCCTAATCTGTTCTTCCTCTCACCTATCCCCACCTCCCACCTCAAGCCACACCTCCATTTCCTACCTACTAACTTCATCCCACCCCCTTGACCTGTCCGTCTTCCCTGGACTCACCTATCCCCTCCCTACCTCCCTACCTATGCTCTCCTCTCCACCTATCTTCTCCTCTATCCATCTTTGGTCCGCCTCCCACTCTCTGCCTATTTATTTCAGAATCCTCTCCCCATCCGCCTTTTCTGATGAAGGGTCTAGGCCCAAAACGTCAGCTTTTGTGGTCCTAAGATGCTGCTTGGCGTGCTGTGTTTATCCAGCTCCACACTTTGTTATCTCGGATTCTCCAGCATCTGCAGTTCCCATTATCTCTAAAAAAAAGAACACTTTTTGTTTTTGTTATTGAATGGTTTTATTTATATTGTTTATCCTTTTAAACAATTGAACTTCTGTAGGAAATTTGTAATATTCAAAAGTGTTAATAGAATCAGAATAAGTTATTTGGCTCACTCTTTCCGTCACCATTCTTGTTGTTTCACAGAGCCTGAAAATATTAAGTACCTGAGATATGGTTCTCCACATGAATGCTGAAGAATCTAAAGCTGAATTTTGTACTTCCTTGAGTGCCCTGCAATGGTGAGAAATGTGGAAAATAAACAGCAAAAATGAAAAATAATAGAATTTCAACGTTGAGAAAAATAGAACTTAATTTAACAAAAATCAGATAAGTGTCAATTTCATGAAGTTGCACAAAGGAATTCTCTCCATAAGCTCTAATGAGTTAGCTCTCATCAATTTTTGCTGCCCTCCTCATTATGTATGTACCTCTATGGCACTACTTCTGAGCTGTCTTACACTCACTCGCAGCAGATGTACTGACCACTGCTGAAACCCACGGGAATTTCTGCTGCTGGCACAATATTTAAATTGCAGTCAATTGCTGCTAACCATGAATAGTGGGAGGGACACAGAAAGGAAAATCTCTGAGGGTATCTAGCTGGTACAGTGACATTTCATTGGAAATAGGATATCACATTCGTAATTGTATTGCTACTGTGTATCATCACCTGTCTGACTGGCTATCATTGTATCTATTATTGCATGAAAAATGCTGCAGAGGCTATCTGTCCTTAGCACCATCCTATTTTAGGAACCTGTCCAAGGGAGTCATTCTCTCCCTAAAGTCAAGTGTAGCACAACATCTTGACATTGTTCATTGTGGGAGCATTACATGTTCTAAGGCCTCTAAACGGTTAAAATCATAAAATGTAGAAGGAGAAGCAGAAGCAGAAACAGGCCATTCAAATGAGAGAGAAGGGGCCACAGATGAAATAGTACACGAGAGACAGAGAGCAGATGCGAGATAAAACATAACGATAGGCAGGGAGTCCAGACAACAGATATAACACCACAAGAGTGAGAGAGCAGACAGCACCTTTATGGAGTCATTGTCACCTCAGATTCAAAAGGCTAATGCAAATGATGTCAGCATAAAGACAAGAATTGACAGGTGGGAATTAGTTCTTGCTCCACTACAGCAAAAAGAAACGAGCTTTTTGATGAGTATCAGTTAATTAGTTAAAGATTACTCTAATCTCAGATTTTATCAATGTATACACGTTGGTGGTAAAGCTAATGTATAATGCAATGTGATTTGGATAAGTTAAGTAAGTGGGCAAATACATGGCAGATGTAGTATAATGTTGATCAATGAGAGGTTATCCACTTGGTAGCAAATCAGGGAAGCAGATTATTATCTGAATGACGATAGCTTTGGAAATGGAACAGGTGCAATGAGACCTGGGTGTCCTTGTACACCAGCCACTGAAAGTAAGCATGAAGGTACAACAGATAGTGGAGAAAGCAAATGGTATGTTAGCCTTCATAGCAAGAGAATTCGAGTACAAGAGATGGGATGTCTTGCTGCAATGTGCAGGGCATTAATGAGATTACAATGGCAGTATTGTGTGAAGTTTTGGTCTGTTTATCTGGGAAGTATGTTCTGGCTATTGAAGGAGTGCAAAGAAGGTTTACCAGACTGATTTCTGCGATGGGTAGGCCTTATGCACTGGGAGAGACTGAATTGGTTCAAACTATATTCACAAGAATTTAGAAGAATGAAACCTTTAAAATTCTGACAGGTTTAGAACATAAGAACAAAAAATGGGAGTAGGCAGTTCAACCTCTCAAGCTGTATTCAATACGAATTTGGTTGATCTCACCTTGGCCTCAACTTCACTTTCCTGACTGCTTTCTATAATCCTTCAACCAGTTACTAATTGAAAATCTATCTCATCTTGGCCTCAACTGCACTTACTTGACTGCTCTTCATAATCCTTAAACCAGTTACTAATTGAAAATCTATCTCTCTCCTTCTTAAATTTAATCAATGTCCAAGCATCCGCCACATACTAGAGAAGTGAATTCCACAGACTCATGACCCTTTGAGAGAAGTAGGTTTTCCCCATCTCAGTTTTAAATCTGTTACCACTTATCCTAAAACTGTGATATCTTGTTCTAGGTTACCTCCCCATGAGGAAATGTCCTTTCTATGATTATTTTGGCAATCCCCTTTAGCATCTTATATACCTCAATTAGATCTCCTCTCATTCTTCTCAATTCGAGAGGGTGTAAGCCTAAACGGCTTGATCTTTCCTCAGAAGATAAACCTCTCACCTCTGGAACCAATCGAGTGAATCTCCTTTGAACTGCCTCCAAAGCAACTACTTCCCTCGTCAAGTAAGTAAAAGAGTATGCAATACTTCAAGTGTATTCTCACTCCTGCCTTATACTGCCTTAGCAATATTTTCAAGTTTTATACTCTATTCCTTTAGCAATAAATGCCTATATTATATTTTTCTTCTTTATTACCTGCTGTACCTTCATGCGTTTTTTTGTATTTCATGCACAAGCATACCTAGATTTCTTTACATTGGAGCTCTCTGAAGTTTCTCCCTGTTTAGACAATAAGTTGGCTTTCTATTTTTCCAACTAAAATTGATAACTCCATACTTAGCCTCATTAAAGTCCATCTGCCAAATTTTGACCCACTCACCTAACTTATCAACATCCATTTGTAAATTTCTTTTTTTTATTATAACTTACTTTCCCACCTATTTGGTGTCGTCTGTAAATTTTGCTATTGTACCACCATCCATGCATCTAAATCATTAACGTAGATTTTAAACAGATGGGTCTTGAGGTATGCCATTAGTTACATCTTACCATTGAGAAAAAGACCCATTTATTCCAATTGTCTATTTACTATTGGCTAGTCAATTCTCTATCTTAGCTGTTAAATTACCTCAAGGGCTCTTGCAGTGCAGTGTTAGTGTCCCTACCTCTTACACAGATGATAGGGGTTCAGATCCCACTTGCTCCAGGGGTGCATCTTAACATTTCTGAACAGGTTGATTTGAAAATGTTATCCCAAACCCAATGTGATTTTGCCTTGTCTATAAACCTTCCCGTGGCACCTTGTTAAATGTTTTCTGGAAGTCCAGATATACTACATCTATAGGATCCCCATTATTGACTTTGTTTTTTACATCTCTGAAGAACTCGAACAATTTAATCAAACATGACTTACCCTTCGTAAAACCATGCTGAGTTTCACTGACTGTGTTTTAACTTTCCAAATGTCCTGTTATTACTTTCTTCGTAATGGATTCTAACAATTTGCCAGGGACAGATGTTAAACCAACTGGTCTATCATTTTCTACTCTCCGCCTCCTTTTCTTTTTGAGAAAAGGCATTATATTAGCATTTTACCAATGAAATTTGATTTGATTTGATTTGACTAATTATAGCTACATGTAACAAGATACAGTGAAAAGTATTGTTTTGACTGCTATCCAGACAAACCATGCCTTACATAAGTACATTAGTTTAATGTAGTGATTGTAATGAGGTCAGCCACGTGCACCTCATAGAATATGAGTTCCCTGATTGGGGCTATTAATCTGGTCCGGTGTGGGAGCCTTGGCTGACAGATAAGAATAGAAGTGTCAGATATCTTGTTCAGTCTGAGAATTGGCTCTGAGGGAGCTGGATCAGTGCTAAGGACTCTCCATGTGCAAATAAAGGTGCCTTGGCAGTGGGATACTGACCTCTGTGGAGCTATTTCAAGTAATAGAACAGAATGCAGTATATAGCATTACAGCTACCGAGAAGGTGCAGAGAAAGTTCAACTCTAATATATGAAAGGTACAGTCAGAAGTGTGATAACAACAAGGAAGAAGCTGTTTTTGAATCTGTTTTTACGTGATTTCAAACATTTATATCTTCTGCCCGATGGAAAAAGGTGAAAGAGAGTATGAACAGGATGGGAGAGATCTTGATTATATTGGCTGCTTTCCTGAGGCAGCAGGAAATATGGACAGTCAAGAAGAAAACAGAGTTAACGGTTCAGGTCTGGTGATCCTTCCTCAGAACTCTTCCCCGGACTGGAAACGTTAACTCTGTTTTCTCCTTCACTGACACTGCCAAACCTGTTGAACTTTTCCAACAACTTTGTTTTTGTTCCTGAGTTACAGCATCTGCAGTTTTTTTGGTTTTTATTTGGCATAGGCTGTCAGTTGGAAGGAAGAAAGGCTTATTTGTGCGATGGACTGGGTTGCATTCACAATTCAGCATGTTTTTTTGTGGTCTTGGGCAGAGTAGTTGCCATGCCAAGCTGTCATGCATCTGGATACGATGGTTTCTATAGTATTTCTGTAAAAATTAGTAAGAGCCATTGTGGACGTGCCAAATTTTGTTATCCTTCTGAGGGAGTAGCGGTGTTGGCGTGTTTTCTTGACTATAGCAATGATGTAGATGGACCACAACAGATTGTTAGTGATATTTACTCCTAGGAACTTGAAGTTTTTGACCACCCCCACTTCAGCACCATTGATACAGACAGCGTATCCTCCACTCCACTTCTTGAAGTCACTGACAAGCTCCCTCGTTTGGCTAACAGTGGGGGACAGTTTGTTGTCTTCACATCATGCCACTAAGCTATCTCTCTTTCCTGTGCTTTGTTTAATCATTGTTTGAGTTCTGACCCACTATGGTGGTGCCATCAGCAAATTTGTAAATGGAGCTAGACCTGAATTTGGCCACACTGTTGTAAGTTTATAAGGAGTATAGTAAGGGGCTGAGTGCACAGCCTTGCAGCCTGGGATGTTAAAGATTATTTTGAAAGAGGGGTTGACGTCTATCCTTACTGATTGTGGTCTGTGGGTCAAGAAGTCAAAGGTCTGGTTGCAGAGGTGGGGGGAACAGAGTCCTAGGTCTCTGGGTTTGAAGATGAGTTTTGTTGGAATTATAGTGTTGAAGGTGGAGGTTGTTTATAAATAGAAGTCTGATATGTGTTCTTGTTATCCACATGTTTCAGGGATGAATGTAGGGCCAGGGAGATGGAATCTGCTATGGACCTATTGCAACTGTAGCTGGAATTTTTCCAACATCTAGGGAATTTTGGAATATTATAATTAGTGGGTCACCTATCTCAGCTGTCGCTTGCTTTAAGATTCTAGGCCAAAACATTGAAGACTTTAAAGAAAGATATAGAAATTCTTCTTTGGATTAAAGGGATCATAAGATATTGGGAGAAAGTGGGAATAGGGTACTGAGCATTTTAGGGTGACAGCATAAAATAAATAATTAATTTTAAAACTCACTAAGAATGGTAATACAGGTGGTGTAACAAAGCTTCACTACATAGGAGCTCAAACATGTGATCCAAGGTAAATGTATCTGGCAGTAAGTGTTTGAGGTTCAAGCACATCAGAAAACTGATGAAAGGTCTAGGCCCGAAACATCAGCTTTCCTGCTCCTCTGATGTTGCTTGGCCTGATGTGTTCATCCAGCTCTACACCTTGTTATCTCAGATTCTCTAGCATCTGCAGTTCCAGCTATCTCTTGAGGTTCTTTGTGATAACCACCCTCTTGTCCCTGACCACTGGTCATATCAGAACATTAGGCCCTAAGAAGTGTGACTGTGTCCTGCTATAAACAATCCAGGAATCACTCCTTGTATGTGATGTAACACAATGTTTGTGGTTCACATTTCAACTCTGAATGAAACTGCTCAAACCTCAAACACTTACAGCCAGGTATATTTGCCCTGGATGACATGCTTGAGCAACTACATACTGAAGCTTTGACACATCACCTGAATTACCATGCTTAATGAGTTTTTAATTAAGTATTTAGTTATATTACCCACTTAATCACCATTTGGACTTGGTCATAACAATATTCTTAATAACGTGTTTTTTACCAAATATAATTGACATAGTAGTTTAAAATTGTACATCAAAATATAAAATGTTGGAAACAGCAAGTTAAGCAACAGACACACTAAGATTCAATGTTAACATTTATGTCAATGACCTTTTTTCTGCCATGAGCATTTCCAGTATTTTCTGTTTCGTTTCAGACTTTCATCACCTATGCTACCTTGCTTCTGCCTTTCTATATATTGCTTGTAACAAAGAAATTAACCTAGTCTTTTTGATTCTGATCTTTCCTGAACTGATATCTGAGATGTTTTAGTATTCAAAGTCAGGAATCAGAAACCATGTGGCATATTGCTTTGAAAGCTTGGTGTTGCAAGGGATATTTTCAAGGACAAAGAAAAGGTATATTTTTACTTCACCTCATGAGATGGAACAAAGTGTCTGTAGTACATCTACATGATGACAGCTGACTATGAGTTTCTCTTGTAAAAGGCATTTTACAACCATGGAACATTTTGATATGTATCCCATTAGGCCTTTGACTGTGTGCTGTATCTTCCACTCTCACTTGTAGTCTGCATCTGTCATGAGACAAATATTCTGGCACAGTGTAACAGCTGAAAAGCCATAGCCTTTTGCACGTGTTTTTTCTCTCCCCTGAGTAACTAAGGCAAAGTTCAGTTGAAGGACATATCTTTACTTTAGAATCGTGTGACATTCAGGTGAGCTATTTGGACTGTGCTTTATCATATTTTAACCAAGCCAGCCTAGACAGCATGAAACTAGATTTAAATGCAACGAGAAACTTTTTATGTATGGCAGATCACATTATGTCTGATTACAGTGTAATTGGCAGAGTACAGCATTACTTAATGAATGTTAGGAAAGGAAAGAATGTGTGTGATCTTATTTTTGAGTTATCTTCAGTTTGGCTGTAAAAGGAATGAAAGAGGCCAGCCTGCAAATAGATTTATCAGAGCAAATAATTATACTGATTATATTACAGTATCTCTAGCTTTGAACATATTGATCACATTGAACAAATGCAAAAAGATTTTCCAGGAAGATAAATTGCAAGTATAACTTTAATATGCCTGTCACTTGATATTGCATTGCAGCACCATTATGACACACTTTAGCTAATTAAGCACTAGGCTGCAGAGGACGCTAACAGCAACAGATTGTAATGCATGCGGATCATAGGAAGGAAACCCTGCCCCCATTTGCTTTAGACATGATAGATCCAAGTACTGCACTGCAGTTGACATTCAAAGACGTTTTAATTATTTTTATGAGAAAATAGAAGAATAGCACAATGGAGCTGATTCACTGTACAAAGATTTCTAAGATTATGCTGTGGAGTCCAAGTTGATTATAAAATAATCAGATCGTTTAAAAGACATTTGATAAGTACACAAACAGGAAAGGTTTGAGGGATATGGGCCAGGAGCAGGCAGGTGGGACTAGTTTAGTTTGGGATTATGTTCATCATGGACTTGGAGATAGCAGGAACTGCAGATGCTGGAGTCGAAGTCAATACAGTTTGGAGCTGGAGGAACACAGCAGATCAGGCAGCTTCAGAAGAGCAGGAAAGTTGACGTTTCAGGTCGGGACTATTCATCAGGTGATGAAGGGTCCTGATCCGAAACGTGGACTTCCCTGCTCCTCTGATACTGACTTCATCATGGACTGGTTGAACCAAAGGGCCTGTTTCCATGCTGTATAACTATACAACTCTAATTGAGTTTCATTTCATTCTCTTGACTTGCAAGCAGTACTATGCAATAATATGAGAGAGAGTTCACCACTTGTGTATCTGACCCTTGTGGGAAGTGTTTCAGAAACCCAGATAAAATAGAGGAAACAGATTTAAAAGATCACCTTTATGGGAATGTACCCACACTGTGCTACTTCCACTCATCCACGTAGTCAAGTCATATTCTTAATAACTATTTTTAACCAATATAGTTGGCATAATAGTCTATAAAATTATTGACTTTTGAGTAAACCATAAAATATTGGAAATAGCAGGTTAATCAAACACATTGAGATACAGTGTTAACATTTAAGATCATTGCTATGAGCATTTCCAGTATTTTCTGTTTTTATTTCAGATTCTCAAAACTTAACAGTACTGTTGCTTCTGCCATTTGTGGTGGAATATTCTTGTCGTAGAATAATTATGGTACATGAGGAGAATTGAGCTAAGTGTTATATGTTGTCGTACCTACCATTGCAAGCTAGTGGTTGCTATAGAGTACTGTCACCAATTCTAGTAAATGGTGATCATATTTTTTCTTACTCATTCTTTATCGTTAAAGTTATAGTGGATGAAATGGAGAAGCCTTGGGAAATTCAAACACCCCTTCTATAAAAATGTTTAGAATGATCATGCTGCAGAGGAGCAATTGGGTTAGTATTATACTAATCCCAAATTTTCCTTTCTATACTGTATCTAAGGGCCTGTTCAGACAATAGAAGAAGAGGATAAACCAGTAATGAGTCTTAACAAGAAGAGACACTTGTCTTAACAACAAGAAATAGTTAGTTGCATGGCAGCAGTAAATACAAGTTACATGAACTAGTTAAACATAATCATCTTGTCTAACAGGTGCAAGAAATGACATGACTAAACTCATTTTGATCTAGAGCTACACTGAGTTCACAATGTAAGACTATATAACATCATCAGATTATGTGTAGTCTTTTCCACATTAACCCTTCCAGATTCTTTATCTTGTACAGCTGATTCCCAAAAGCATTTTTGTCCCAGTCATTAATATCCATCTATTCAGGGACATAATTACTTTTGCATTTACTACTTTAATCCATTTCTCTATTCTGCCATGAGTTTAGAATGGTAAATTAAATCTTCTACAGTTGTCCCTGTACTGGTTGTTGCAATGTTTTATTCCTAGACAAGACTTTCTCTTTTTTTTATTCATTCATGGAATGTGAGTGTTACTGCCTGGAACAATATATTATTTGACTCTATTTGCCCTAGAACTGAATGGCTTATTTAGGAAAATTAAGGACATGTAAGAAAATTGATGGTAGTTAAGAGTCAAAAGCATCAGATTTGGAGTCACATGTGGTGTCAGACCAGGTAAGGATGACATTTCCTTCCTCAAATAACATTACTGAACCAGATGGCCAATGCTTACATGGCTGCCATTACACTAGCTTCTAATTACAGATGCCATGGTGTAATTCAGACCGATGTTCCCAGAACATTAGTGTAGCACCTTGGATTACGAGTCCAACGAAATTATCAATGTTCTATTGGCTCCTCCTTGAACCTTCTTACTGGTATGTACAACGTGGGCATCACTGACTCAGCCAGCACTTACTGCCCACCCCTCATGGTCCCTGAGAAGGCAGGGGTGAGCTATATTCTTGAACCACTATGGGCCACTTTGAGTAGGTGTGCACACACTTCTGATAGAGAAAGGGTTCCAGGAGCTACACTGAAGTAAAGATGATATATTTCCTAAACAGGATGGTGAACTGCTTGGAGGGAATCTTGCGGGTATTAGTGTTCCTATGTATTCGCTGCCTATCGCCTTCCAGACAGTAGTATTCATGGATTTGGAAGATGCTGTCTGATGACCCTCTGTGAATTTTTACAGGGCATCTTGAATGTGGTGCACATCATTGCTACTGAGCTTTGATGATGGTGAGAGGAAATGTTTACGGATGAGGTGCCAATAAAGTGGGTTGTTTTGTCTTGATTTATGTCCAGATTCTTAAATGCATTTGGAGATGCACTTATCCAAGCAAGTGGTGAGTATTCCATCAAATTCCAGTAGATCTGTAGTTTGTGCCTTATAGGTGTTGGGCAGGCTTTCAAGAGTCAAGAGGTGAGTTACTCACTGCAGAGTTCCTAGCCTCTGACCTGTTGTTTTTGTCACAGTTTTATAAGGCTGGCACAGTTCAGTTCCTGTTTAGTGGTGACCTCCAGGATGCTGATTGCTGGGGTTTCAGTAATAGTAATGCCAGTGAATGCCAAGGGTCAATGCTTAGATTCTGTCTTGTTAGAAATGGTGAATACCTGGCACCAGTGTAGCATGAATATTACTTTCCACTTGTCATGCCAGTGCTGGACGTGTTCCCGGTCTTGCTGCATTTATGATGTGGAAGTGCTAGTCTTGGACTAGGGTAGACAAGGTCAAAATTCACACAACACCAGGTTATAATCCAATAGGTTTGTTTGAAATCACAAGCTTTCATAGTGCCACCCCTTCGTCAGGTGAAGCAAAGAGAGCGCCAAGGTACAGACTTTATTATCACAGAAATCGAAATATCGTACAAATGTTCTAAGTGGAGTGGAATGGCGCTAAGCCAAATAATAGGTCTCTGCAGATGACCAAGAGTGTCAGATGGTGTGAATAAAGCGTCAACACTGACTAACAAGTGAAGGGATGACCTATAATCTGGTTAATTGAGGCAGGGAGATAATTACAAAAAATTAAAAATAAGGTGGCGCTGGAGACAAACCAAATAACTGGAATAGTGTAATAGATATAAGAGTCACATGTTGAATATCTAATCAAAATAAAAAGTAATCCAAAATGATACAAACTAATTAAGGGAGAGAGATCATAACAAGTTATCAATGTGATGGTGTCAAAACAGGACAATAAGGAAGATTTTACAGAACACTGTGATGGGATCACATGTAGTGCGGCATGCACCCAAGATCACTGTTGAGGCCGTCATCATGGATGTTGAACTTGGCTATCTGTTTCTGCTTGGTGATTGTGTGTTGTTGTGTATCTCCTTGTAGGATACTTAACAGAAGATCAGAGGCTAAATGTCCTTGACTTCTGAAGTGTTCCCTGACTGGGAACATTCCTATCTGGCGATTATTGCGTGGTGTCCATTCATCCATTGTCATAGCTTCTGTATGGTATTGCCAATATACCATGTCTTAGGCATCCTTGTCTGCTGCGTATGAAGTAGACAACATTGGCTGAGGGTTATAAGTGTCTGCCATGTACGTGGTGGGTGGTATTCCCATGTGTGATGGTAGTATCCATGTCAATGACTTGGTGTGTCTTGCAGAATTTGCTGTAGCTGAGTTGTGTGGTGTTGTGGTTGATGTTGACCTGAAGGCTATGTAGATGGTTCGAACGATGGTCTGTTTAAGGTTTGGCAGCTGTTTGAAAGTGAGGGGTGATCTTGGCGAGATGTTTTGTTGCCATCAATGACATGTTTAAGGCTGTGAAGAACGTGGAATCGTTTCTCTGCTCCAGGAGGTACTAGATGATGAAGGATACTGTTTTTGCTTGTATTCTGTTTGTGTCTTCTGAAGTGGTTGTTGTGGGTTTTTGCTGTGGCATGTCAGAACGGGCAACTGATGAGTTGAGCATCGTATTCTCTTCTTATGAGGGCACCTTTCAGCATCTTGAAGTGTCTGTCACTTTTCTCCTTGTCTGAGAATGTCACCCCACCATACTGTTATGTAAAATCTTCTTTACAGTCCTATTTTGACACCATCACCTTGATAACTTGTTATGATCTTTCTATCTTAATTATCTTGTACAATTTTGGATTACTTGTTACTTTGGTTAGACCCCTGGCATACGATTGTTACGTCTAGTATGTTATTCCAGTGTTATTGATTCGTCTCCAGCAACACCCAATTATTAATTTTTTTGTAATTATCTCTCTGCCTCAATTAATCAGATTACTGGTCATCCCTTCACTTGTTATTCAGCTGCTGACACTTTACTCACACCATCTGACAACCTTGATCACCTGTAGAGACCTATTACTTGGCCTGTCGACACTTCACTCACACCACTTGTATGATGTTTTGATCTCTCTGATTATAAAGTCTGTGCCTGGGTGTTCTCTTCACTTCACCTGACGAAGGGGCAGTGTTTCAAAAGCTTGTGATTTCAAATAAACCTGTTGGACTATAACTGGTGACATGACTATTGACCTTGCTGCATTTAAACATAGACTGCTTCAGTCTGTGACGTCTCGGATCGTGTTTTCGGGATCCTTAAAGGGGAGGGGGACCAGCCCCAAGCCCCAGCCCACATAAGCTCCAATGACCTAGGGAGGAAAAGGGATTGGGATGTGAGGCAGAAATTCAGGGAGCTAGGGTGGAAGCTTAGAGGTAGAACAAAGAGAGTTGTTATCTCTGGTTTGTTACCCGTGCCACTTGCTAGCGAGGTAAGGAATAGGGAGCAAGAGCAGTTGAACACGTGGCTGCAGGGATGGTGCAGGAGAGAGGGATTCAGATGCCTGGATGATTGGGGCTCATTCTGGGGTAGGTGAGACCTCTACAAAAGGGATGGCCTACACTTGAACCAGAGAAGTACCAATATCCTGGGGGGGAAATTTGCTATTGCTCTTCGGGAGGCTTTAAACCAATTCAGCAGGAGGATGGGAACCTGAATTGTAGCTCCAGTGTCCAGGAGGTTCAGATTAGTGAAGTCATAAATAAGTTTTCAAGGTCACTGGAGTGTACCGGCAGGCAGCAAGGTGGTTTAAAGTGTGTCTACTTCAACGCCAGGAGCACCCAGAATAAGTTGGGTAAACTTGCAGCGTGGATTTGTACCTGGGACTTTGATGTTGTGGCCATCTCGGAGACATGGATAGAGCAAGGACAGGAATGGTTGTTGCAGGTTCCAGGGTTTGGATGTTTCAGTAAGATCGGGGAAGGTGGTAAAAGAGGGGGAGGTATGGCATTATTTGTCAAGGACAATATTATGGTGGCAGAAAGGATGTTTGATGAGGACTCATCTACTGAAGTAGTATGGGCTGAGGTTAGAAACAGGAAAGGAAAGGTCACCCTGTTGGGAGTTTTCTATAGGCCTCCGAGAAGTTCCAGTGATGTGGAGGAAAGGATTGCCAAGATGATTCTGGTGTATATGGATTTTAGTAATGCGTTTGATAAGCCCAGGTACTTCTGTAGAGATGCCCTGGAGTTGAAATGACTGACCTAAACAACCACAAACATCTTTCTTTGTACCAATTATGACTCAAGGCTTTACCCCCATTCTCATTCCCAAAACATTAGTTTTGTTACTGCTCCTTGATGTGACATTCAGCCAAATGTAGCCTAAGCACGAGAGAAGATTATTCCTGAGCAAATATTGCTTAATAACATACACAAAAATGGAAATTGCTGGAAAAACTCAGCAGGCTGATGGCATCTATGAAGAGAAAGCAGAATTAACATTTCAGGTCATCTGAACCGTCTGAAGCATTAGCTCTGCTTTCTCTCCACAGATGCAATCAGACATACTGAGTTTTTCTAGCAATTTCTGTTTTTCTTTCTGATTTCCAGCATCCATAGTTCTTTTGGTTTTTTTTGCTTAATAACTCTGTTGATGACCCTTTCCATTACTTTACTGCTGACCAAGAATATGCTGAGGGGGTTGTAATTGGCTGGATTAGATTTGTCCTGCTTTTTGAATACAGGACATTTCAGGACAATTGTCTACATTGTCATGTAGATGCCACTGTCATAATGTACTGGAACAGCTTGATTAAGGACACAACAAGTTCTGATCTTCACAACTGTTGCTGCGATGTTGGACTAGTTTAACTCATTTTGCTGTGACAAGGATGTTGAGATCAAGATATGTGTACAGGCTCAAAAGTGAGAGGTCAGCATTGTGAGCTATGTACACAACTCTCTTGTGCTCTTTGTTTTGCAGGCATAGTTGCATCTTTCTTTTAATCTTCACCTGTACTGCGATTTTGAATCTATGTTGGTTGTAACTTCTGTTTCTTTTGCTGTGATATCTGAACGGACAGGACGGTGACACTCACTCCTGTGTGAAAGCTAAAATTAATGAGATGTCAATTGACATACATAGTTCTATTCAAATTGAACCAGCGAGTCACTCATTTCCCCTAGAAATGGCTCTGCTATCTTTTCCATTGTGGAGAAAATCTTCGTATCTGTAATAATTCGGCCTTCTGCTGTTCTGAAACTGTGCCCTACTTCTGCCTATCTTCTGCAAGTGATTTATAGTTTTACAGATTTAGCAAGGATTTGTCATAGCTCAGGCCTTGGAATTGTGAGGCATTTTTATTCCATAACACTGACTCTTTATTCTGCTGTTTTGTCTACCCTTTGTGCTAGCTTATCAAATATGTCTGTAGAGTATAGCTTAAAAACTGGGCAAGTACAAATAGTCTCCTCAGACAAGGTTGTCCTTCTTCTCTCAGGATTTTTCTGAGAGTCTTTAAGATTTTTGCTTCTGATACAATTTGAGTAGCTTTTCCTAAAGCCAAATCTTTCTTGAACTGTCATAAAATGTTCAAGAATGCAATTTTATCTTTAAGGACAATCTGAAATACTGTAAGATTTTGGACTACTTAGACAACCTCTGCATTGAAAGGGGTTTCATCATATGATTTCTGGAAAACTGAGGCCAACAGTTGAACATATGCTGTAAACAGCCCAATTTTTATTTCAAATCACGTGATTTCTGAGAAACAGACATAAGAGATGGAGGTTATTGCCTTAATTACTAGAAAAGTGACTTTGAGAGGACTGGGGACCACTATCCCAATGGTTGCCTGACAATCCTCTCTGAAGTCAGAGAATCATAGAGCCACAGAGTAATACAGCATGGAAACAAGCCCTTTGGTCCAAACTAGTCCATACTGATCATGGTGTCCACTCAGCTCATTCCAGTTCCCAGTATTTGGTCCCTATCCCCCAAACCCTTCCCATCCATGTACCTATCCGATGTTTTTTAAGTGTTGCTATTGTACCTGCGTCAATCATCTTCTCCAGCAGTCCATTCTGTATACGCACCACTCTCTGCATAAATAAGTTGCCCCTCAGGTCCACCTTAAATCTTTCCCCTCTCACCTTAAACCTATGTCCTCTAATTTTCAATTCCCATCCCTGGGGAAATGACTTTATGTATTCAGCCTATCTATGTCCCTCATGATTTTGTATACTTCAGTAAGGTCACCCCTCATTCTCTTAAGATCCAAGGAATAAAGTCCTATCCTGGCCACCCTCTACTTCTAACTCTAGGCCTACTAGTCCTTGCAACATTCTCATAAATCTTCTTTGCATGCTTTTCAGTTTAACTGTGTCTTTCCTATAATGGGATACCCAAAACTATGCTCCAAGTGTGGCCTCACCCACGTCTTTTACAACAGCACTCATTTAAAACTGAGGTGCATATGAATTTCTTCTCTCAGAGAGTAGTGAATATCTGGAATTCTGTATTTCACAAGATTGTTGAGTTTAAAGCATTGAAAGTATCAAAAGAGCAGTTAGATATTCTTTTGAAATATTAAGGAGTTGAAGAGTGTGAGTAGTAGGGATGAAAGAGAAGTTGAGGCTGGGAGAGATCAGCCATGAACTTAATTAATATCAGGGAAGCTTGAGAAACTGAGAGTATCCTTTATTGTCGTATGTACTCCATCGTAGAAGTACAGCAAAAAGCTTTTACAATCTGCCTCTTATAGTGTCATCTTAGGAACAACTACCTAGGCAAAAATCTTGGATACAAAAGGGAATAAAAACGTAGTTGCATTACCTCCGTAAAGTTTTTAAAAAGTTAGAAATCAGACATTGTTAGAGGATTGACTTTAGAGCCAGGTTAAAAAAAAGTTCAAATCAACATGACTTTGTGGCAGCTCAGCGCAGAGCCTCCACCCATAGACTGATGTCCTGTGCCAGACCCCAGACCAACAGCCATTCCCACTCCACTCCAAGCCTCCAGTCCCATTGATACCGGCACTCAGAAGCTCTGGGGAAATTTCCAGGACTGCCTCCCTGGGCCAGTCTCTGCTCAGGGGCCTGCTCCAGGACTCACTGCCTGTGCTGCTGCAGGACTGTTTCCTCATGTGCTGCCCCAGGGGTTCGCAACCCATGCATTGCTCAGGGACTTGCTGTCCACACCTGCCACTGCTCAGGGATTTGCCTCCAGGCCTAAGGGGAGAGAAAAATAAAAATAAAAAAAAGAGAAAATAAAAAGGAAGAAAAAGAACAGATGAAGCAGAGGAGTTCCAGCAGGAGCATTTAACTCTGCCACTATGTTGTCTGCATTTCTCATGTTATGTTCTCATGTTATGTATTATAGATTCAAAATTTCATAATCATAGTTGGAGCTTGTTAGTGAAATTACCTGTGGATTCACATGGAAGTTGTTGATGAATTCTTCTGTTTAATTTTGCTCTTTTAATTATTTGTTTATTCTAAGATTAAAATAATTGCCAAATGATATTAGAACGTGGTGAAAAATATCTGTGTTTTCATTTATATTTTAGCCATTGATAATGTCACCTGCTGTAGGATATTTTGAATATAGTAGTATATTTATTTGTTCATTTCTGGTTTTAGTGTTTAATTTTGAAGCAATTGTAAGAGCTGTTTTCTTCAAGATGTCCAATCCTTTGTTTTATTTAGCCAAGCACTGACATTACATCTTTGATATATTTACTTTTCCTTCCATTGCTCCAGAACAGGGTCATTTATTTGTTTACTCTGAAGCTGTTGTAAATTTGCATAAGCCCAATATATCCTTTATCCCTTTGGTTTACAGTCTCTTCAGGCTTTTAAATGTTGTATTACAGCAATGTTGTAATGTTTTACTTTTTAGATTCAAATTCTTGTAAGTAGTTTTAATTTATTTTAAGTAGCAAACTATATTTTCATTCTACTCACTGGAAGTTTTTCTAAGATTTATGCAATCAAAATGATGGTTTCACATATAGAAGTTCGCATCTAGAGGCAAAATGGAGCTTTTTCTGCCTTCTACAGCCTATGTAGAATTTTCCTGCTTCTTCTTGCAACAAGTACATGTTATTTCACCTTTCACTAATATTTAAAGCAAGTGCCTGTCTCTGATTTTCCAAGGAAATTTCCATAACTACCAAAATGTGCAGTTTAAACTATAGGCTCCTAATGTTGTCATAGTCTTAAAATTCTTCACTGTTTTCCCATATCTTTGAAATATTTCATATTGCACTTTTGTCAACATAAATCTACTCCACAATGTTATTGATGCTATGACCTCAATTTAAATGAATTTAATGGCCTTTAACTTCTTATGGAAGTGTGCCTCATGGTGGGTGTTCGATATGCTGGCAATACTCACTTTAAATGGTCAGTTTTCCTCTTTTTGAAAGATTTTTAGGTGTATGCAGGATTGTACAATTAAGATTCAAATCTGATCAGCCATGATCTTTTTGAATAGTCGAGCAGGCTTGAAGATCTGAGTGGTCTGTTCTTGCTCCTTGTTTGTATGTTTGTTTATTGCTATGATTCAGAGCTCTGAAATAAATGTTTATCCACCAAGCCTTGAACTGAGATTGCTCCTACAATTTCTTCTGTCATGAGAACTTTGAAACTGCCAAGTGTGAATTTTCCTCTTGTTCTTTTCTTAGCCATAATAGTGCTGTGCCTCTTAACAGGTTTGAGGTGAATATTTTAGCCTGATGTCCAGCTTTGAATCGCTGTTCTTTCCAAAGGTCCTACAGACTGATTTTCTGCAGTTTGTAGCTATTGATAGGCTTTCTGTGTATTCTGAATGCAGCAATGTTCTTCATTTGATGCTCTCTTCTGAACTTTTTCTCCTTGGTTGAATGAATTTTCTTTTCATCCATTGATATCTTGCCATATCTCACCACTGATAACCATGTCATATTTTACGATATGGGGTACTGACAGCTTTTGGTTTGAATAGAGTATTCCATCAATTCTCATTTTTCATTCGATGTCTCAGGGTAACAGAGTGAAGGAAAACCCACTATTGGATCTTAACAGGAAGAGGCATATGCCTTAGTAACAAGACAAAATTAATTACACGACAGCACTATGTACAAGTTGCATCGGATAATTTTATTATCAGGGAAGTCTAACAGGAGTAGGAGCTGACATTTTTAGCCTTAGTGGGTTCTAAAACTAGATTCTTCAATTCCTCACCCAAGATCAGATCAGATAATTAGACTGAGTGGAACCTACAATTATCTCTAACATTAACCCTTTCAGAAGCATTACCCTATTACAAAAAATAGTAAAGTTTAAACCTATCCCACAATTGCAAATTGTAAAAAATAACTTCAGCTGAGAAAAATATCAGAAAATAATCAAAAGCAACATAATATTTTTGTATTTTGCTCATTTTTTTTTCACAGAACCCCATTCAATTCATATTAAAGGCAGGAATGTGTAAGTCAATGGAGTGAAATTAAAATAGCTTTAGCAATCAGTTGAATAAAAATGGCAACAGACTGTTCACCCTTTTACGATGATGTGAACAAAAGGAATGCAATGAGCTGCTTGCTGATTTGTCTTGTTGCATAGCTTTGAAGCAATCTCTTTGAATTGTAACACATTTGCTGTGATCTTCAAGCAGCATTTGTTAATGAGTGGCCTCAAATCACAGAAGAAATAGAAGTAAAAGAGCAATAAAGTGTTGGGGGTATCTGTAAATATATAAATATTAACTCAATAATATTTTAACACATCTTATCAGACTTCCAGTAAAATACAATACCAGGTTAGTATAAACTGTCAATTGTTGCATTAATTTTGGGAACCAGGAACAAATAATGAATTGTAATTGATCGCCTATGATGGCACTACATTTTCTAAGTCTCTCTAAATCATTGTCTGCAACTCCCATACAGTCCGTAATGAGTTACTCAATTTGCATCATGAACTAACATTTTTAAAAGACTGGTGAGCAACAAAGTGATAGCCAAAGAGTACCATTTTGAGTTGAGTTCTGAGCACTGGACGAGGCTAATGTAACACCTTGTTTACGAAAGAAAGGAGGCAGAAGTCAGGAAACTATAGGGTGGTTAGCGTGTCATCAATCTTGGCAAGATTTTAGAGTCCATTATTAGGGGTGAGATTGCTAAGTATTTGAAAGTACATGGTAAAATAGACCGAAGTCAGCCTGGCTTTGTCAAGGGGACATTATGCCTGACAAATCTGTTAGAAGTCTTTTAAGAGGGTAAGGAGCAAGTTAAATTGAGGAAAGGCAATGACTGTGATCATTTTGGATTTCCAGAAGACCTTTGACAAGGTGCCATGCAGGAGGAAGCTAAATAAGATAAGAGCCCATGTCATTAGAGGCAAGGTACTGGCATGGATAGAGGATTGGCTGACTGGCAGAAGGCAAAGAGTAGGAGTGAAGGGGTCTTTTTCATGACTGCAACTGATGACTAGTGAAGTTCTGCAAGGGTCCTTGTTGGGATCACAACTATATGCATTATTCATTAACTATCTGTATGAAGGAACTGAGGGCATTGTTGCTAAGGCTACAGATGGTACAAAGATAGTTGGAGGAGTGGGTAGTGTTGAAGTAGGGAGACTGCAGAATTACTTGAACAGGCTAAGAGAGAGAACAAAGAAGTGATAGATGGAATAGAATGTGGGAAATTGTGGGGTTTTGCACTTTGGTAGGAAGAATAGAGGCATTAGACTATTCTCTAAATGGGGAAAAGCTTTGGAAATCTGAAGCACAAAGGAGCATGTGAGTTTTAGTTCAGGACTTTCTGAAGGTTAACATTTAGGTTCAGTTGATGACTAGGAGCACAAATGCAATGTTAGCATTCATTTTGAGTGGGCTAAAATACTAGAGCTGAGATGTACTGCTAAGACTGTATCAGGCTCTGGTCAGGCCACATTTTGAATATAATGGGCATTTCAATGCCCTTTATCTAAGGAAGCATCTCCTGGCATTGAAGGGAGCCCAGTGGAGGTTTACAAGCATGATCCTAGGGATGAAGTGCTTGTCATATGTGGAGATATTGAGAACTGCCGATGCTGGAATCAGAGATAACGCAGTGTGGAGCAGCAGGAACACAGCAGGCCAGGCAGCATCAGAGGTGCAGGACAGATGACGTTTTGGGTCGGGACCCTTCTTCAGAAATGCCATATGTGGAGCTGTTGCAGACTCTGAGTCTGTCCTCAATGGAGTTTGAGAACGATGGTGGGGAGGGAGAGATCAAATTAAAACTTATAGGATATTGAGAGGTCTAGATAGAGTGAATATGGAGATGTTTCCAATAGTAAGAGAGACTAGGGCCCAAAGGCACAGCCTCAGAGTGAAAGGGCAAACCTTCAGAACTGAAGTGAAAAATTTTTTCAGCAGAGGTGGTTAATCTGTATAAGTCGTTGCCAAAAAGGGCAGTGGAGGCCAAGCCGTTGAGTGTATTGAATGTTTTGATTGGTAGTGGGATCAATCGTTACAGGAAGAAGGCACGTCAGGGGTTGAGAAACATATCAGCCATGCTTGAGTGGCAGAGCAGATTCGATGGGCTGAATGACTGCTCCTATATCTTATGGTCTTATGGTCTTGTGAAGTGATTTGGAATGGAGAGCAGGTGAGCAGAGCTGATTAAGGAACTGTTCCGATATCTACTGGTCAGATGGAAAGTGGAGCGTGGATCCTCACTACAAAGGTCAGTATGCTTAGACAATATGGAGAGTTAACAGGTATGGTGGGTCTGAGGGGAATAAAAATATTCAAGCATTTCTCCTCTCTTCTTCTTCCTCCACAAAACATGGGACCAATGAAAATTTCCTCTTACAGGTGGAAACAAATTGCCAGTAAGTGCAATAATGGAACTTACTGATCCCTTCTTGCCCATCCCTGGTTCATCACCATTTTGTAGGTGAACCCGAAATCTAACTCAGATAGCCCAGGTATTTGCTGGGAAAAGAAAAATTATCATTAGCTCATGCAAATTGAGAGCCAATGAATCAATAGTACCTGATTTCATTCTCAGGTTCAATTGAATAGTGTGACTAAATAACCAAACATTTTATTTGACATTGATTACTGAATACAGAGAACTTTCCTCCATTTAAAACTGGAAAATGTTATGTTAATGAAAATGCTCTCATAATCAGTGAAACATCAGGAGTTCAAATTCAAACCTATTTTCTCTGGAATTGATTACAAATTCTGTTTATTTACTACCAATTCAATCCCTCTCCTTGGCAACTGCTTAAGACAGAACTAGATTCACAAACTTGGGGCTGGCTTTTATGTAGTCCAGTCAGAACAGAAATCAGGTAGCCCACTTATTCCTGGGACATGCTATGCATTTGTCTCCCAGGAGCACAAAAATACCTACCTAATCCTGATGAAGTAAGAGGTAGGAATGGTTGAATTGCGGCTCAGCGATTAAATGAAAGATGTTTTGCTTCCTAGAAAGACCCTTTGGCAAAACCTGTTGGGCAGGAGTCGGCATTGAAAGCCACACAACTGTTCTTGTATCCTATACTTCTCTCGCAGGATCCCATCCTGGTAGCCCATTTTACCTTTACTCGCCAGTGACCTGGGATCCTTACAAAATCTTGAGCCTTTTGCAGGTGCAGTGCCACCAGCAGACAATGTTCTACAATGCAAACAAAGAACTGCAGATTCTGTAAATCGGAAACAAAAACAGAAATTGCTGGAGAAACTCAACAGTTCTGGCAGCATCTGTGGAGAGAAAACATAATTAGTGTTTCGGGTCCAGAGGTCCTTCTTCAGTTTTGACTAAATGTGGGGAAGGCTCACTCGTGATCAATTATATGTCCAAAGGGACATTGATTTTGTCATCCTATCCTGTAGAAATTACTGTGGTTCCCATCAGTTCTCAGACATTAAACAATGGGAGCTTTATTATGAAGGTGTTCACTCCTCAGGCAGCAAGGTTAGAAATAACTTTTTCTCTGCTCAAAATGGCAAATGACATCATCATTGCATTATGTGATCAAACTCATAAAGCGACAGTCCACCATACTTGCTCAAATACACAACATCCTTCCCTGTTTACATCAGAGAATCCTGTAATGAAACCATTCACAACATTTACAATCATATATGCAACAGTCAGTCAGTAGGATGTTCTGAAGGTGTTGATTCCTGTGTGGCTGTTGATACATCTCAGGCATCTGTTTATTTTTCTTATTGCTGCCAAGTGAAAGACTTGATTTGTCGCTTGGTGAAAGCGGAAATAATGGCATGAGATACTCTTGATCCCTATTTCTCTTCTGATCTTGTCACAAATATGACTTAAGCCCAGAGTGCTCAGACCCCTCTAAGATTCTCTAATCTAGTTTTCTGCTACTGGATAAGGAACAAAGTTAGTGATGAGAATTATCGTAGCATTGTGGAGCTAGGGCTGATCTACTGAACGAAGGGTTACATCTTGTTTCTGGTTTTGTGCTACTAGAAAGACACTTTGTGATTGTTCTGTAAAGGCTCCTGTATTTGGTTGCCAGAAGGAATGTTTTGTCACAAAATGATAAAATGCAATTGTTTTCCTGCAATTGTTTGTTTATTAAAACATTTGCAGGGTCTTTCTGATTCAAGCAAAAAAAAACATGCACAAATGTTCATTGAACAAACACAACATTTTGATTTTTTAAATATTGTTTTCATTTTCAGTTTCACACATGAATCTAAAATTTTGCCATTTTATCCACAAAATCTGACATTCAGAAGAATGATGCATATCTATGAAGTGTGTTTCCACAATTTTATTAGGAGTGTTGGTGACAAGGAAGGTGTTTGAGCATTTCAGAAAATAAATTTGAACATCAGCTTTGCTTCAATATGGAATCTTACAGAGATGTCTTTTCCTTTCTGAGATTCATGAATGCAATAATTAACGAGGTTAAAATTGTGATTATCCCTTTAACCTTGATGTCAGCTATGGTTCAGTGGTTGTGTCCCTGATTCAAAGTCAGAATGTTATGGCCTCAAGCCAAGCCCTCAGTCTGAGCACGCAATCTTGTGAAGAGGGAAACTACCAAGACAACCTAGTTTACCTACATCCTAAAAACTGTAACAATTGTATGGTATGGATTAACAACAGAGGTAGAGAACACTGACTGTACCAACAAAGAAATAAGAGTTTACAAATAGCCAGTGGAAAAGATGATAGAAGAACATCAGAGGTATTCGCTTCATTCTTTCTGGAGATATTGGCTTTGCTAGTATCATTTATGCCCCCAATTCTGATTGCCCTTGAGGAAGTGTTGGTGAGCCACTCTCTCAAACTGCTGCAGTATAATTGCAATCAGAAAGGGAGTTGTAGGAAATTGACCTAGTGACCAAGAAGGAACAACAATATAGTTGCAATTCAAGATGCTAACTTGGAAGGTAACTCACAAATGGAGGTGTTCCAATGTATTTTCTGCTCTTGATCTCTTAGGTCATAGAGGTCAAGATGTGGAAGGTATTGTCAAAGGCAACTTTGGTGAGTTACCACAGGTTATCTTGTAAGTGGTACACATTGTTGCCAGTGTATATCAGTGGCAGTGAGAACATTGAAGGTAGTGGATGGAGTACCCATCAAGTCAGCTGCTTGTCTTGGAATGGTGTTCTGTGTCTTGCATGTTGTTAGAGCAGCACTCATCCAGGCATTGAGAAAGTTTTGAATCATACTCCTGACTTCTGCCTTGTAGATAGTGGACCAGCTTTCAGGAGTTAAGGGGTGATTATTCACGACAGACGAACAGGAGTTTGGAAGAGCACAGCAAGCCAGACAGCATCTGGAGAAAGGAGCAATCAATGTTTTGCGTATTACCCTTCTTCAGGTAGGACGCTTCCTGGCTTGCTGTGTTCTTTCAGCCTCCTGTTTGTCTACCTGAATTCCAGCATTTGCATTTTGCCTATTTTTGTAGTTGCATATTCAAATGGTTGGTTAAGTTTGGTTTCTGGTCAATGGCAATGCTCGCTGAATAGTGAAGGATTCACTGATAGTAATGCCATTGAATATAAATGGGGAATTATTAGATTCAGTCTTGTTGATAATGTCTACTGACTAGTACATATGTGTCATCAACATTAGTTACTACTTAAGAGACCAAGCCTGAATACTGTGCACGTCTTGCTGCATTTGGACACCAATTGCTTCAATGTCTGAGGAATCATGAATGGTGATGAACATTGTGCAATCATCAGAAAGCATCACCACCTCAGGCTTTATGATGAAGAGAAAGTTATTGCTGGAGTAACTGAAGATACTTGGACTTAGGACACTACCTTGAGGAACTTCTGCAGGATTCAAAGCCATTTGCAACTCATCAGATACTGAAATAGCCATTGTAAGGTTCCAAACAAAGTGATTGGCATTGGCACACTGACTGCAGCATTGACTTCTAGTTCCAGAAGTCACTGCTGTGGATGGACTTTGGAAGCCCACACAATTGGAAAGAAAATTAGATTTAAAAAAAGTCCAAATGCAGAAAGACCTGGATAAATACCCAGGCTTTGCTGACAAGTGGCAAGTAACAGACATGCCACGCAAGTGTCAAGCAATGATAGTATTCAACAAAAGAGAGCCCAACCATCACTCTTTGTCTGTTTGTGAGGCCAGGCCTGGAGGCCAATACAGTCTTGACTAAAAGGTTTCTTACAGACCCCACGATCCCATGAAGAGTATTTTTTAACAGATAGTAGAGGTTGCCTATTAATAAGGTCATTACCAGGGAATTGGTTCTGACAAGTATAGCAGAGACCCAATGGCCAAGCAATGGCAGAAGCTAAATAATAATTGAGGCCTCGGGAAAAGTCAGTTCAATTTCTTAGGGTGGAAGTAAAGTTGAAGTTTTCTTTTAAACTGTGTTTCCAGGGGAGATGAATTTGGTTGCTGATGACACTGCATGAAGATTTGAAAGCTCCCTGCCTAATCTCCAACCCCAGTTTTTAAAAGACCAAAGAGTAGAAAGCTGAGTTGGAAGTATTGCTGCCTTTATCTGAGTGAACTGAAAAGCCCTGAGGAACATTTCAGAGTCCACATCTATGCCTATGAACAATGCATTGTGAAAACCATGTCACTAATAAGGCCAGTTTTATTACTTTCTACTATTTATCCCTTAACTGTGTTTGTCTGTCCTTGGTATGAATGGGGGCTGAAAACAATTGTTTCTTGTTTAAAGCAGAGTCACAGATTAGGATAACAAAGTGCGGGGCTGGATGAACACAGCTGGCCAAGCAGCATCCTAGGAGCGCAAAAGCTGACATTTCGGGCCTAGACCCTGACATGCAAAGAGCTTGACACGATCCAGGATGGAGCTATCAGATGATATTTATTTCCTCCAATGTGCACTACCAATTTGTTTACTTTGTAATGAATTCGACATGTTATCAGATACAAAGTGTTCAAGATAATCTTTTTGTTAGCTTTGTAACATCTACTCTTGGCTTAATGTTTTCCTAGGTGTAGTAACACCGTGTCTATTCTCCCCTCTCTGGCACCATTCAGTTTCAGTTTCAAATCCTTGCCTGCCTGTGCATTTGGTCAGTGTGGACTTTTGAACATGATGCAAATACATATAGCACCTGTATGCATATGTGTTGCTGTGTGAACGTGTATGTGAAGTTACCAAACACTACCTTCACAAAAATCTTGAAGAAGTCTGAAGCTGACTGCATCGGGAATATGGTTTTACACAAGTCATTTCTTCAAGGAATTTTGCAGTTTTGAAAAAAGAAGCCAAGGTAACGATGAAGTAACAGGAATGCTTTCTGTTATACACTTAGGACATATGAGGTAAAAGGTCAGCCATACTCATGCTGAGTTCTGTATAGGTCTACCAAGTCTCAGTGAAATAAAATGAATCTAGTATGGTGTGTTGCTTCCCAGATGTCAGGATCTGGGATGGCTCGGATCAGCTGTAGAACGTACTGAAGGAGGAGGGTGAGCAGCACTTTGGCACAAATGACACAGGTAGAAATAGGGATGAGGTCCTGCAGAGTAATGATAGACAGCTAGGAAAAAAAGTTAAAAACCAGGACCTCAAAGGTAGTCATCTTGTGCCTTGTGCTAGTGAGGTTAAGAAGGAGGAAATGACAGATGAATGTGTGGCTAAAGAATTGGTACAGGGGGCAGGATTCAGATTCCTGGATCATTTTGATCTTTTCTGTGGCAGAGGTGAACTGTTCAAGAGGGAGGGGTTGCACCTGAACTGGAGGGGTACCAATATCCCAGCAGGTAAATTTGTTAGTGTTACAAGGGAGGGTTTAAATGAGATTGGCAGGGGTATGGGATACTAAACAGCAGGGAGGCAAGTGCGAGGCAGGGAGGAAATGCAGTAATCAAAAAAAGCAAGTTGGAGAGACTGGTAAGGATGGAACAGAACAGGAAGCGAGCAATGCCTGTTGGTGAGACATTGGTGAGGCTGTGCTTGGAGTATTGTGTTCAGTTTTGGTCACCTTGCTATTGGGAGGACATTATTAAGCTGGAAAGAGTGCAGAAGAAATTTAGGAGGATGTTGCCAACACTCAACAGGCTGAGTTATAGGTAGAGGTTGGACAAGCTAGGATTTTTTCTCTTTAGAGCGTGGGAGACTGAGATGGGATCTTATAGAAGTGTATAAGATCATGAGAGGCCTGGATAGAGTGAATGCACTCAGACTTTTACGCCGGCTTGGGGAATCAAGGACTACAGGATATCACTTTAAGGTAAGAGGGGAAAAAATTACATGGCAACCTAAGGGGAAACATTTTTACACAGAGGGTGGTAGGCATTTGGAATGAGCTGCCAGCGAAAGTGATTGAGGCGGATACATTAACAACATTTAAAGGGCATTTGGATAAATACATGGATAAGAAACATTTGGAAGGATATGGGCCAAGTGCAGGGAAATGGCTTTAGCGTGGTTGGACATTTTTGTTGGCATGGACCAGTTTGGCCCAAAAGACCTGTCTCCATGCTGTAGGACTCTATGACTCTATAATCCATATGTGAATAAATTGCTGAAAACAGATAATGATGAGTTAGGTATCATTGCCAATTGGGCACAAAATTGGCTTGATCTTAGAAGAGAGATTGTGGTAGTGGAAGATTGCTTTTTGAACTGGAGGCTCGTGACCAGCAGTGTTCCACAAGGATTGGTGCTGGGTCCACTTTTTTTGTCATTTATATAAATGACTTGGATGAGAATTGAGGAGGCATGGTTAGTAAGATTGCAGATGACACCAAAATTGGTGGTATAGTTGACAGTGAAAAAGGTCATCTTAGATTAAAAAGAGATCTTGGTAAATTGGGCCAATGGATTGAGGAATGGCAGATGGAGTTCAATTTGGATAAATGTGAGGTTTTGCATCTTGGTAAAACAAACAAGGGTAGGAGTTACATAATTAAAGGTAGGGCCGTTGGTAGAGTTGTTGAACAGAGAGACCTAAGGGTTCTGGTACATAATTCCTTGAAAGTTGCATCACAGGTAGACACAGTATTAAGAAGGTGTTTAGCATGTTTGCCTTCATTGCTCAGACCATTGAATTTAGGAGATGGGGCATCATGTTGAGGTTGTACAGGATGTTGGCTAGGCTGATTTTGAAATACTATGTACAGTTCTGGTCACCCTGCTATAGGAAGGATATTATTACATTGGAGAGGGTTCAGCAAAGATTTACCAGGGTGTTGCCAGGACTGGAGGGCTGAGTTGTAAGGAAATGCTGGGCCTTTTTCACTGGACCGTAGGAAGTTGAGGGGTAAACTTATAGAGATTCATAAAATCATGAGGAGCATAGTTAGGGTGAATACCAAAGGTCTTTTCCCTTGCATGGGTGAGTTAAAAACTAAGGAGCATATTTTTAATTTGAGAGGAGAGAGATTTCTCAGAGGGTGGCTTGTGCGTGGAATGAACTGCCAGAGGAAATGGTAGGTACAGGTACAGTCACATACCGGTAGAGACACAACAAGAGAACAAAATAGTGATATGGATAATGAAGATCAAAGAATGGCAGGAAAGGAAAGAAAAAATAAACCTAGTGAAATGGAATTGGGACTGACACAAGACTCCACTAAGTGAGAGAGACATTTACCAGGGACAACGTTTGATGTAGGAACCATAGGAATGGTCCTGCATGGGTAAAAGGCATGGTCGACATAAGGTCAGACGCAGTGATATATAAAGTTTGGATCGGTGTGACAGTCCTGAACAAGCATGTGGACCATATGAAAACTGCCAACCCACAAACTGTGTGGGAGCAAACTCATATTCCGCTTGAGAACCCTGCAGCCCAATGGTATCAATGTGGACTTCACAAGCTTCAAAATCTCCCCCTCCCTCACTGCATCCCAAAACCAGCCCAGCTCATCCCCGCCTGCCTGACCTGTTCTTCCTCTCACCTATCCCCTCCTCCCACCTCAAGCCGCACCTCCATTTCCCACCTACTAACCTCATCCTGCTTCCTTGACCTGTCTGTCCTCCCCGGACTGACCTATCCCCTCCCCACCTATACTCTCCTCTCCACCTATCTTCTCCTCTATCCATCTTTGGTCCGCCTCCACCTCTCTCCCTATTTATTTCTCCCCATTGCCCTCTCTGATGAAGGATTTAGGCCCGAAATGTCAGCTTTTGTGCTCCTGGGATGCTGCTTGGCCTGCTGTGTTCATCCAGCTTCACACTTTGTTATCTGGGAGCAAATCATGCCTGACTTCTCGACTTCCTTTTTGATTGTTCCAAAACCCATGGGTTCTCCCTCTGCATCTAGGTTGAAGATACCTCAGAATCAAAGATGATCACAGTGGATGTTGCCACCTCAATGCCTTGTTGCCTGAAGAGGAGAATGAATTGCTTCCAAATGCTCTGGGTGCAAGAGGTGAACCTACTGTGCATTACATGCCACCAGTATCAGAGGCAGATTTGTGCTGCCAACTCATTAACCTTGTTTTGCATGCTATGTACATGTAAGTAAAGTGCCCTTATGCTAGTTTTTATATCTTTTTTGAATCTTAACACCTTCACCAGAAGAATCTTTGTTTTTAAACATTATTTTTCTGTCACTACCTGGCTTACACTCATCTAAGTGATACACTGCTCAGCTGCTTCTTGAATTTTATTTAATATCTTGACTCTCTTTGTTTCTTAAGGCTTCACCCATCCTAGATAACTCAGAGTCTCTCCTTAGGTTCCCAAACCCCTGCCAAACTAGTCTGAAGTCAACTCAGTAGTCCTAGCAAACCCCACTCACAAGAGGATTAGTCCCATCACTGTTCGGGTGAAAACCACCCCTCTTAAACAAGTCTCATTTTTCCAGAAACAGTCCTACTTACAGAGTGCAGAGGCTCAGAGAAACCTTAATTCTTGAAGGCAGCAAAGCAGGTAGAGGTAGATGAGATGGTTAAGAAGACATATACTTGCCTTTAATAGTCAAAGCACTGAATACAAAAGGAAGAGTGGGGTCAGTATGATCAAAACATAACTCCATCTCAGGGTATTCATTGGCAGGGGGAATGTTCACACTCAGTGGGAGGATATTGAGTTTATAGCCGGAGCAAGTCAGTTCTGAGGCTGAGATAATTACAGACCCATTTTGATTATACAGCAGGGAAAGAGGCCCTTTGGCTCATCCCGTCAGCATTGGTCATCAAACATTCATCTGCTTTAATCCCATTTTTCAGTACTTAGCCCATAGCCTTGGCATTTCAAATTTGTCTCAGTGGTTCTCAAATGCCTTGAGATTTTCTACTGCACAGAACTGCACACATATTCAAGCTGTGACGTAACTAATGTTATATTCTAAATAACATGCTAAACAGCTCCATCTCCTTTAATCCATCTCCTTGCTATTGTATTCAATGCTTTCACTAATGAAGGCAGGTATCCTATACGCTCATAATTGTCTGAAGAAGGGACCAGACCTGAAAAATCAGCTTTCCTGCTCCTCTAGTGCTGCTTGGCCTGCTGTGTTCATCCAGCTCGACACCTTGTTATCTCAGATTCTCCAGCATCGACAGTTCCTACTATCTCTAATTGACTATCAACTTGTTTTGCTGCCTTTATGGATCAATGCACACTTAGGTCCCTCTGATTCTCTCTATTTGTTAGGATGCTACCATTCAATATGTTCTCCCTTGATGTTGTAGTCCTTCCAAAATGCATCACCTTGTATTTTTCAGGATTAAGTTCTTTTTGCGATTGTTCGGTCCATCTGAGCAACCTAGGATGTGATAGACCTTTGTAGCAGTAGGCACATTAGGAGAAGGCTGGGGTGTATCTTCTACTTGGCACTTCTGACTGAAGAAAGTTATAAACTCTTCAGCCTTGTGTTTTACACTTACTAACTGTGTTATGTCATAATTGAGTTGGGTGTGTTCTTAAAATCTTCTACTCATGTAACTTCTTTAATTGTCAACAACCATTCACAGATGGAGAGGGAAGAACAGCACTTGAAGATTTATGAGCGATGAAGGGACCCTGGTCTGGAGTGAAGAATTTATCCAAAGGGACATGTTCACTTTGCATTCGAGGGACAGCACTCTGAAAATGTCCATTTAGCTGACTAACTAATATCTCTGTGAATCACAACTTAATGGCACTAACAAGACACCTTCTTAATTGAAGAACATCGTTTATTCTTATTTCAGAATGTTAATCCTTGGTACTTTTTTTTCTGGAAATTATCTGGCAGTGCATAATTAGATAGTGGACTATTGCATTAATATTGGTGACTTTCTCATTTCCATTCACTAGTGAGAACATCTTTACTGGAACTTGTACAATAATGAAATATATGAGGATACTGTGTGTGTATATATATATATATATATTATTTTCTTTGAGATAGCTAAACTTTTTTTTCAAGACTTGCCATCAGAAATCTTAGGTCTCAACTATTTAGAGCTGCTCTTCGTAAGCCTAAAGAAGTTGTCAGAATTACTGTATGGTTCAAATGAATTTCAATGAGGACAATGTACACCCAGAGAACTGCAGTGCACCATGGCTAGCAGTTACATCCTATATTCATAGGTAATGAGAGCAGTATGGGTAGCCAGATTCATCAGTGCTGATTATGAATATCATTATCATCCACTTGCTTAAACCTTGTGCAGGGCATGTGGATTGTGACCCTGCAGAATATCGTAAATACATAACCATTTATGGTAAAATAAATTAAAGAGATCCAACTGTATAAATGAAAGGACTTGGTAAAAAATATTGAATCTGATTTTGAAACTTCCTTAATGTTTTCAAAAACTGTATGAGGTGATGAAGTAATAGTTGAGAGCTAAAGGGGGCAGAAAATGCTTACAAAAATGTTTCACGTGTAGTGTACCAAACAGCATTTGGTTAGTTATTTATATTATTAGCAAAACTAAAATTGCACAGATTTGGAGTTCACCTTTCTACATGGGTCAGTAATTGGCTGTGAGGTAGTTCAGTTGATTCAGAATTAAAATCAGGAAGAAGATTTTCATACAATGAGAAGTAGTCATTAATCCCTGTCCAGGTGGAATGTGGATTTGGTTATCATTGAAAGTTACAATAGTTTTGGGTTGTGAAAGCAGTTATTGGATATAGATCAAAGATGAATTGACATTTTAAGGACAGATCAACGGTGTTAGAATGGAATAGTGAGAAAGATTAAGAGGCAGAATGTCTTTCCTGTGTTCCTATGCAAATAATGTTTTGCATGACATGTATGTTGATAAGTGACCATCGTGGACAGTGAACATGCAATTTATATTTTCAAACCTTACCACATCTTCCATGGATTTCATGTATAAGATGATAAGATATGAAAGCAGCAGTAGGTCATTCAGCCCATCAAGTGAGTGCACCATTCATTGAGGTCGTGGCAGATCTGATTATCCTCAACCCTACTTTCCTACCTTCCTCCAATTACCCTTGATTGTCTTACTGATTAAAAGTCTATCTATCTCAGCCTTGAATAACCAGCCTTGATAGCCTTCTACTATGAAGAATCCCACAGATTAATTACCTTCTGAGAGAGGAAAGTCATTCACGTCTGTCTCTCAAATATGCAACTGTTTATTCTAAGGTTCTGCTCCTCTGATCCTAGATTCTCCCACAAGGGGCAACAATTTTTCTGTATCTACCCTTTGAATGCTAATTAATTTTTATTTAAACAAGGCACCCAAAATTGTTAATAGTGTTCCAGCTATGATCTGATTAGTACCTTATATAGTTTTACCAAAACCTGTCTATTTTTATACTCCATTCCTTTGTAACAAAGACCAACATTCCATGTGTCTTCCCCCTTATCCATTGAACTTGGATGCTAACATTTTGAGATTGATGAATGAGGGCTCCCAAATCCCTTTGTTCTGTAGCTTTCAGAATTCTTTCTCCTTTAAAATAATATTCATCTCTCTTTTCTTCCTGCCAATGTGCACAAACTCATCTTTTGCCATATTATGTTTCATCGGACAAGTTTTGCCCACTTACTCAAACGGGAATTGAATATGGGAGTTGGGAAGTCATGTTGCAGCTGTACAGGACATTGGTTAGGTCACTTTTAGAATATTGCATTCAATTCTGGTCTTCCTGCTTTCGGAAATATGTTAAACTTCAAAGGGTTCAGAAGACATTTACAAGGATGTTGCCAGGATTGGAGGGTTTAAGCTGTGAGGAGAGGCTGGATAGGTTGAGGTTATTTTCCCTGAAGCATCATAAAGCTGAGAGGTAACCTTATAGAAATTCATTAAACCATGAGGGGCATGGACAGGGTGAATAGTCAAGGTCTTTTCCCCAGGGTAGGGGAGTTCAAAACTAAAAGGCATGGGTTTAAGGTGAGAGGGGTAAGATTTAAAAGTGACCTGAGGGTCAACATTTTCAAGCAGACAGTGGTGCATTTTTCGAATGAGCTGCTAAAGGAAGTGGTGGAGGCTGGTACAATTACAACATTTAAAAGAAGTATCTGAGTGGGTATATAAATAGTAAGAGTTTAGGGGGATGTGGACCAAGTGCTAGCAAACGGGACTAAATTAATTTGGAATATCTGGTTGGCATGAACAAGTTGGTCTGAGGGCCCGTTGCCGAGCTATAAATTGCTGTGACTATCACTCTATCTCTCTGCATACTCTTTCTGTCATGGCTAAAACCTACTCTTTATATATTATTCAGAGGACAGTGAAGATTCAACCATGTTGATGTGGGTCTGGCATCTCACATCAAAAGTCTAAGGGGGCTCTTGTGGTACAATGGTAGTGTTCCTATCTCAGAGTCAGGAGGCCCAGGTTCAAGTTGCACCTGCTCCAGTGGTGTCCATCAACATTACTGAACAGGTTGATTAGGAAATAACTAGGCCAGATTAGGTAAACACATTTTTTTTAACCTAAGCCTACCATGTGGAACCTCGTCAAAGGCCTTGCTCAAGTCCAGTTGGACAATATCTACCACTCAGCCCTCATCTATCGTCTTGATTATGTCCTCAAAAAACGTAATCAAATTTCTGAAACAATTTCCAGTGCACAAAACCATGCTGACTATCCCTAATCAGCCCTGCCTTCCCCAAATGCATGTAACCCTGTCTTTCAGAATTCAGTCCAACATCTTCCCACTGATGTCAGACTCAATTGTTTGCAGTTCTCTGGCTTTTCCTTGCAACCTTCTTAAATAATTAGCTATCCTGCAGTCTTCCGGCATGTCACCTCTGGCTGTTGATGATACAAGTATCTTTGCTAGGGACATTGCGATTTCTTCCCCCAGCTTTCTACAATGTCCTGGGATCGACTTGATCAGATCCCGGGGATTTATCTACCTTCATGCATTTTAAGAATTCCAGCACATCCTTTTCTGTAATGTGGACTATTTTCAAGACATCATTATTTATTTCCCAAGTTTCCTTGCATCCATGTCTTTCTGCACAGTAAATGCCGATACAATATATTCATTTGGCATCATGCATAGTTAGTCTGGTAGTTTCATGGTTGCCCTTAACAATTCTAAATGAAATTGGTGTCAACAACACTCATTAAATTTAACGCCATTCAGGACAAAGCAGCCCACAGCAGCTTACTCACAATCGTCCATTCTTTCTACCACTGCTGCTCAGTAGTAGCAGTGTGTACTATCTATAAGATGCACTACAGAAATTCACCAAAGATCCTTAGACAGCACATTCCATACCCATGATCATTTTCATTTAGAAGGATGAGGGTAATGGATAGATGGGAATATCACCACAGCATATTCTCTTTAAGCCACTCACCACCCTGACTTGGAAATATATTGCCATTCATTCACTGTTGTTGGGTAAAAATTCTGAAATTCCTCCCTAAGGGCATGTGGGTATATCTATAGCACATTGACCATAGTAATTTAAGAAGGGAACTCATCACCACCCTCTCAAGTGCAAGTGGGCAATAAACGCTGGCCAGCCAGGGCACCCATACACCATGAGTGAATAAATCACTCACCTTCCCACCTATTTTGTGTCATTCACAAACTTGGCCATAGTCCATTCAATTTTCTTATCAAGTTATGAATATATGTTGTAAATAATTGTGGATTCAGCACGGACCCCTCTGATACTGCACTAGTTACAGGTTATCTCTGGTGAAAATATCCTGCTTATCAAACTCTCATCTCAATTGTATAGCCAATCCTTTATCTATGTTGACCTATTACTCCCAAAATCATAGGCTGTTATCTGATTAAACAATGTAATATATGATACCTTCTCAGATACCTTTTGGAAATGCAAACATATTATATCTATTGGTTCTCCTTTTCTATTCTGCTTGTTATCTCCTCAAAGAATTCTAATAAATTTGCCAGACATGATGTCTCCTTCATGAAGCCATGCTGACACCACGTGATCTTTTATTTATTTCTAAATGCTCTGCTATTTCATCATTTATAATAGACGTTAACATTATGCAAGAAATAGACATTAGGTTAGCTATCCTACAGTCAGGGGAGGCAATGGGTTAGTGGTATTATTGCCGGACTGTTAATCCAGAAACCTAGATAATGTTCTAGGGACCTGGGTTTGAATCCTGCCTTGGCAGACAGTGGAATTTGAATTCAGTAAATATCTTGAATTGAAGAATATAAGGATGACCACGAATCCATTGCCAATTGTTGGGAAAAATCCAAGTGGCTCATTAATGCCCTTTAGGGAAAGAAACTGCCATCCTTATCTGGTCTGGCCTACGTGTGACACCAGACCCACAGCAATGTGGTTGACTCTTAACTGACCTCTGGGAAATTCAAGATGGGCAATAAATGCTGCTACACCCTCATCCTGCAAATGAATAAAAAAAGTTCTTTTTTTTAAGTTTCCTTGCCTTTCTAAATAAAAGTGTTGCACATTGACTGTCTTCCAATCATCTGGAACTTTTTTCAGGATCTAAGGATTCCTGGAAGATTACTATCAGTGCATTCACTAAGACTGTAGTTACTTGCTTTAATATTCAAAGAAGCATTCTGTAAGTCTTATAGATTTATTGGTCAAAAGCCCCATCAAACGTTCTCTAGCTCTTTTTCATTTATTATAATTATTGTATTTATTTTCTCTCCTCCTTTTTGTCTTGAGTATTTCATAATTTTGGAATGCTTTTTTTTATAGTGAAGATTGGTGTGAAGTATTTCTTCAATTCTTCTGCCATTTCCTGGTTCCCCGCTATTACTATCCCAGCTGCTTTCTTTAATGGGCCGATGTTCACTTTGGCTTCTCTTTTCCTTTTTATGTATTTAAAGAAGCTCTTGCTGTCCATATTGATATTACCCGGAAGCTTATCCTGAAAGTTTATTTCCTCCCTTTGCTGTGAGCTGTGAACTATATTTTCAAAATCCGTCTTTATTCCTTAGCCAACTTTGCTGTGAAACTGCTTTCCCAGTCCATTCCAGCAGCTCTGCCATCATTCCTTTTTAAATGTCTTTATTTCAGCTCAGCAAAAATGTTCCAAACCCAAGTTTCTCCCTTGAAAATGGAATGCTAAATGCTCCCCTGTTGAGCTCATTGTATTCAAGGGGATTTTTACTCTGTCATCATTAATTAAACATGCCTCAGTACACACCATCATATCCAAAATGTCCTGATCCCTGATAGTATCCATCACATACTGATCAATGAAACTCTCCCAGATACATCCTATGAATTTTTCCTCATGATTTCCTCTGCTAATCTGACTGTCCTAATAAACATGATGATTCAAGTCAAGATGATTAATGCAATGCCTTGTTATCCACCACACAGCTATGCTTAGGAGCAATAGCTACATTAAAAAGAACATTAAATCATAAAACCCTCTGATGCACAGTTTCAGATAGGACATTTATAAGCCATCTGTTATCCACTATACTTTCGGATTCTTTATACACGGGACAATATCATTTTCATTTTTCCACAGAAAAGAAGTGAAAGAAGCTCAGTTCTAGCCAGAAATAAGCGACAGGATAAATACATGTGGATCACAATTTTAACACTTTGTTCTGGGGTACAGTGTCCAGGATTTTCCATTCCAATTATCTTAACACACATCAGAAGCATACATTAGAAAATGTTGTGTTTGTAGGCCATGGTTTTCATAAATCATGACCCAACATCATAGAATTTTCTGGCATTTAGTTATTTCACGTCAAGATAATAAAAAAAAATCCTGGCCAAGAGAAGAAGCTCAGGAACTTTATTGCTAAGAAGCTATCATCAGAGAATCATAAAATATTTGTGACAAGACTATTAATGAACAGCCTCAGCAAAATCCAAGATGAGCTAAAGCGGTTAAAGTGGTAAATCCCTGTCTGTGATCACTATTTGCACTCTTCTCAGAGTTAGAAGTTTGTGTATTCAAAACTTACTATATTGACTTGTGCACATAGTCCAGGCTGATTATGGGAAAGTGCTGGAGTGTCTGTGGTATTTCACTTTGGATAAGCCATCAATCTTATGTATATTTAAAATATTTCATGACACAGTTGTGAAAGGGGGATATCCTTTGTGTCCTGGCCAATTGTTATCACTAAAATATCTTATCTGGGCATTACATAATTGTTGCTTATGTTTTAGGCCCAAAGTTGTCCCTGCATTTCTCTATCATGAACACACTGACAGTCTGGTTATGCTGCAGCTCAAGAGATACCATGCACTTCAAAATTATTTCATTGGTTTTGGCACATCCTAAATTCATGAAAGGAGCTATGAAGATGCAAGTTATGTATTTCTTTCTTGAAGTGCTTTACACAAGTTTAGCCTGTCTTTACATCTATATATGTCTAGATCATGTCAAAAATCATAGATTTTGCACATCCCATACATCTATGTATTTCTTGGTATTAACACCATTCTGACAGTAGTATGTACTCAGCTATATTTGACAAATTCATCAATGTTGCGTTGCTATTTGATGGGAGACAAACTCTGAATAGTCTAGACAAGCCTTACTGATTATTTTCATCCAAAATTTGGAAGATTTGTAGTTCTATTTGTAGTTCTACATAACACAAAAGTAAATTTATGCATGTTTGTAGCATTGCCTTCTATCAAGAAGTATAAAACTGCAATTTAAATGGTTATGAAATGATAGCACAGATTATTCAATAACTCAAAGGCTTTTCTTTTGCCAACCCCTGGAGAAAGTGAATATCTTACATGGGCTTTCAGAATGTGTTAAACCCCTTAATGTAATTGAATGTCATGCAGCAGATGTTATAACTAAACGACACCTCTTTAACAGTCAGATAAATTTCAAGTGAAAAGTACATCATGCCCAATTCGAAATCCTAGTCAAGCCAAATTAGCTCTAAGCATATGTATGGGAACTGTATAAATAATGTTCTCATGCTTGTTGAAAAGCAAAGGGTTAAAAATGTTATGCATGCTGGCTGTAAAATCACATCTCTTGTGCTGTGTGTCCAGGAATCTTTATGAAAATATCTGATGCAAAATGCTGGTCCACAACAGCATTGAAACAGAACCAACAATATGCAGTTCTTTAGATTATGATGAGTTATTCATAATATCAAGCGAGCACATCATGAATTTCATGATCAGTAATGAGCCAATGATTATTCTCTTTATTCCAGAGGTACTAATTCAAGCAGTTGTTCATTCTAGTTGAACTCTAAATATTATCAGTAAAATCCAGCTACCAATCTGTTGTTGCTCATTCTGAATTGTGACTCAAGGTCCAACGTAAAATCCAATTATATGCATTTGACACAAAGACATTTTTAACAATTCTTGTTTTATTCTTTGCTTATGTCAGCTTGGAAACGGATTGCACTGCACCCTATTTATGCTAAAAGTGTGCAGTGTTCTATGCTGGAACTATCTGGTAAGCATCTGTCAGCAGCAGGGTATGCACCTGAAGCTGGCATTATATATACAGTTTGTGGACTGAGAATTTAGTCTTTAAACAAACATAGTATGCATCTTATATGCCACAGTAGAGTTTTCCTAGCATTCCTCAGCCATATCAGTGGTCCTCAGAGAGACCTCAAGAGTCCTCAGAAAAGGTAAGTTTTGTCATTTTCCTTATCTTTTGGTGGATCCAGAAATACAGATTCTCCTTGTAGCTCCATATTCAAACTGCAGTCTGTTGCCAGCTCCTGGTTGTTTCACCCAAAGACTCGCCTAAGACTGCCTGCAGCATCTAAGTCATTTGATCTTCTTGTACCCCTCCTATATCTGTAAGTCACCTCTGCTGTCTGCAATTCATTAGTGCTATGCTAATAAAGCCAGCAAACGCATTTTCCGTGGTCCTATTGTTCACCTCATTTGGAACAGGCAGTATGCACTACACCAAAAGCATACCCCAATTTGGCTATGATTAGTACTAGCCCATGAAGTCTAAGAAGCATACATTGTTAACTGATGTGCTTGCTGTGAAAGAATGTCTTTGGAAATACAAAATGTGCTGTAACTTAGTCATTTTCAGTTATTCATACCAAGTCCAAATATCCTATTGACACCTAGTTTTGTGTTGAAATGTGAATAGCAAAGCAATGACTTGTGAAAAAACATATGGTAAAATTATTTGAACAATCATACAGATCAACAACTTTATTTCATTACTGCTATTTTTTGTTTGCAGCATCAATTGGCCTAAAATGATATGAAATGATTTTACCATAAGTGATAGCTTGGATCTGTGACGGGGTTTTTGCTTTTGGGTCAGATGATTGTTGGTTCATGACCTACTCGTGTGATATGATCAAATAATAGTTTGACATGAATGCAGTCATTAGAACATTGTACACTGTTGGAGGTCCCATCTTTGGATGAATTATCAGATTTAGGCCCCGTCTGCCCATCGAATTGGACATAAAAGTTTTGACCAACATTTATCTGTCAATCACAAATCAGACTAACATGTTATTTGTTGCATTTCTTATTTCTTATTTTTGGGATGTTTCTGTGTTTACCAAAAAAAAGGGTTATTACAAAGCCAACATAACACAGTAGTCTCCAAAAGTAATTAAATTTCTAAGTGCTTTGTGTCATTTTGACGAGATTAAACTGTGATGTAAATTCAACTTTCTTTTTCATTTGACAAGTTGTTGAAAGTAAGGCAGAGATGTTGAATGTACACAGAATGTGCATCTGACAAAACAGAACAAACACTAATGCATTGAATTTCATAGGCTACAAGACTTAAACTTACCTGTGAAAAGTGAGGCTTTGCTAAGGAAGGCTCATTAGTGCTATGCTAATAAATCTCTGCCTCATCTCTTCCCTTCCACGACATCTCTGTTTCTATTTCTGTGAATGAGCTGGCCATCAATATCCACACATCTACTAACTCCCACAGCTTCCTGTAAAGAAGAGTCAACTTCATCCTGTAAATTTCTCCATCTCCATCATATCTGTTGCAACGATGTCAGCTTCTATAAGGGGGCCTTTGAAATATCTACCTTCTTGCTCAACCAAGGATTCTCCACTACTGTGGTTGAAATGGCCCTCAGCCATGCCCGACCCATCGCCCACACTTCGGCCCTCACCACTTCTGTTTGTTCCCACAACAGTGATGGGGTTACCCTTGTCCTCCCCTACCATCCTACCAGCATCCACAGCCAAAGCCAAATAACCACCATTTTCACCACCTCCAGTGGGATGCTACCACCAGAGACATATTCCTCCTCTCTGCTTTGTCAGCCTTCCATAAAGACTTTCCATCCAGGACACAATGGTTCACTTGTCCATTCCCAACATCTCCCTACACACCCATGGCATATTCTCTTGCAATCACAGAAGGTGTACCACCTCTCCATTTCCTTCCTTGCTCGTCACTGTGCAAGGCCCTAGACACACCTGCCAAGTGAAGTAGTGATTTACCTGCACATCACTCAATTTAGTCCATTGTATTTGTGGCTCATAATGTGTTCTGTATGTTGAGGAGACAAAATGCAGACTGGGCAACTGCTTTACAAAGCATCTACATTCTGTCCACAAAAATGACTCTGAGCTTCCTAATGCTTGCCACGCCAATATACCACCATGTTCTCTGGCCAAAATCTCTGACTCAGATTTGCTGTAGTGTTCCAGCAAAGCTCAGTGCAAGTTGAAAGAATGGCATCTTATTTTCTGACTGGGACCCTGCAGCTTTCAGAACTCAATGTTGGGTTCAATAATTTTAGGACCTGAGCACCATCTTGCATTTCCTTACCCCAATCCCCACACACCAGCCTTGTTATAAGACCATAAGACATAGGAGCAGAAATTAGGCTATTCACCCCATAATGTCTGCTCTGCCATTCAATCATGGCTGATAAGTTTTTCAACCCCATTCTCCCACTTTCTCCCTGTAACCCTTGATCCCCTTGACAATCAAGAACCTATCTATCTCCATCTTAAATATACAATCTCACCACATGGGCTGCTCCCACAGCGAACCCATTGTCAGCTACTCATCGTCCCTATTAGCAGCTATTGATTCTCTGAAGCTGATCGTTACCATTCCTTTATCTGTTCACTGTTGATCTCTCTCTCTCTCTCTGCGCTCCATCTTCATCTACTGTTTATTCCTCTTCCCTCCCCCACCCCTATTATATAACAATCATTTCCTAGCTACAGTCAGTTCTGAAGAAGAGTCACTGCACTTGAAACATTAACTCTGCTTTTTCTCGACAAATGCTGCCAGACCAGCTGAGGTTTTCCAGCAACTTCTGATTTGGTTACAAGTATTGGTTGCTTGTGATATGTCAATCATAATAAATAACTGTGAGACTTTTCTGGCACAGAGAGCCCTACTGCAAATTTTTTATCATGAACCTCTCGCAGGCAGCCAGTACTAATAACTGGGATAATTGGGATAATAATAATACTGGGATAATTGTGGTCCTTTGTTGGCAATGAGTGAAGAAGCAAAATAGAAACATTTGAAACCAGAAAATGGGTGAATGAAGTAATTTTAGTTGTTCATGGAAATTTACCTTTTGATAGCACTTTGTAAATTTGAATACCTCTATCAGGTTATCAATAAGCCTACCTGTTGGCATGCTATTGGGTACTTAAGCAAGACACCATGTCTAATGTGAAACAATCGAATTAATGTGAGGCAGGCAAATGAAGTTGTATGCACCATTGCAGTGTGCTTAATGGTATATTGTGATCAGTGTATTTAACTTATGTATAAAAATTTTAATAATGTGAGGGAAAGGAAAAGACATAACCCATTTTAGGGCACTAGCTGCTGTACTTAGGCAAATTTTTGAAAGTCCAATTCTTTTAATATATGAGTGTGGGTTAGTGAATAGATGGCTATGTGAAGTGGGTACGTAAATAAGGTGAGTAGGTGGGTGAATAGGCAGGTGTCAAGATAGATGAGTGAGTAGTTCCTCTCTTCTGAGGAAGAGTCACTTGACTCAAAATGTTAACGCTGATTTCTCTTCACAGATGCTGCCAGACCTGCGGAGCTTTATCAGCAATTTCTGTTTAAGTTTGTGTTTGTGGGTGAGTAGTTGCTTGAAAGACTTGGGTTGAATCAGAGTGAATTGTCAGATGAACTGGGTGTTGGCGGATGATTGGTGGGTAATCAGGTGCGCAGGAAGGTCAGGTTAGATGGTAGTTGTGTATTCAATGGGTTAGCCAGCTGGCTGATGGTATATTTGACTGATTGGGATAGTTGTGTCTGGTTTGGTGATTAGTCAGTTGGTTGGCATGTGGGGTTGATTAAGAGGTCTTGATTAAGAGGTCAGTTGTGAAGTTATCCAGCTGTTTGACCAGATTTTAAACTGTTTAAAATTTCCAGCCTAAGTATACAAGTCCCAGGCATCTAGAATATGCCTCTGCCCTTAGAACATTCTCAAATGGACCCAAAAGCAGAGAATCAGCCCATTGGAAGTTTAAAATTCCTGGTCAATTTCCATGTAAGTCTGCACGTCAGAGCTTTGCGGTGACCTGACATGCATATATATCCCATTTCCGAAAATCTAGAAATTGGAAGATTTCAGCCATTTTATATTTAATAGTACATACTAGAAATACATGGCAAGCTGCTTAAGCTTCAAAAGATTACAGAGGAATACTTTCATAAAATTTTCTAAACAGCCAGGAACCTTAAATTTGAATATCAGTAAAAGAAAACTCAGTGATCTAAGAACTTTAGTCGAGCAACAAGGGCTTAGTGCCAAGAGTAAACAATTAAATTTTCCACTGCTGATGGCAAAATTCTATTTTACATACCTGAATATTCTGCTGGCCTCTGGATGTCAGAAAAAAATGAGGGTGCCAGCAGGAAGGCTATGGTAACTTCAGGGTGGGAAGAAAGCTAAATATTTTGGACTGAACTTTCAATCCAAAATCCCCCCATTCTCCTGCCCCCATCACCAGTACCACCACCATCACCAAACTCCGATCACCACCAGAGTGCCATGTGATCCATGCTTGAAACCTGTCCTGCTGAATTCCTGCCTGTTAATAGAGGAGAGAAGTTCTACTGCTGACAAAAACAATTTAATATTTATTTTCATTCTTGTGGATGTATGGAGTGATACCACTAACTTATTCCCAATGATCCTGTTCCAGCCAAATTAACAGTAAACGACAATCTCTAAACTAATTTGTACTGAGAGAAAGCTTTTATTTGATAAACACTCTTACAGTCACGTAAAACAGCTGAAAATTCACAGATAATTTGGTTCCCAGCAGAATATTCAGCCCAAGACTACTGCAATATTAGTCATGTGGTGTAATGTTTAGAAGAGTGACAATGGACAGACAGCTGCGGGAACTGGCAAGTGATGTGGACTTGTGGCGTCTGTAGTGAACCTTGTTATGACGACTGATTGACTGATATAATATTAGTGCTAACATGTCATCCAGTCATGGGAACCTACTACACTTTGAATTACTATTCTTGGGCAATGTGAAATAGTATGAAGTTAAATAAGGTCTATGTTCATTTTTAGATAATACTTGACTGTTTTTTTTTGTTCAGGGAGAGAAGAGCTTGATACCGGATTAAACAAAGTGACATAACTGATGCAGTGATGCATTTCATTATGATTTACAACCGTGGGTGAGTTCTGTGGCGAGGGGAGGATTTAATGAGCTGGGACCTCATAACCTTTCCGTTTCCACCCTAATCAAGACTAGGGTAGGAAAGAAATGGACAGCCTTCCCTCTGGCAGGCTTAATTCCATAAAGTGGGCAATTAATGCTGAATTAATGATCATCACATACAGCCAGCTGCGAGTGGGGAACTTGCCGCAAAGGGAGCATGGCAAACAAATCTATTGTGCTTGCTTGTGGATTAGTGGCAACTATGTACCCTTGTTCAAAAGCACTAGGTGCCTAAATGAGAGACGCATATTTGGAGAGGAGCACCTGCTGCAAGTTACCCTCTTGCCCTTGCTGTTGACTCCCTTCTACCTCCCTCTGCCTTGACCCACCTCCTGTCTAGGGCTAAGCTAAAGGTAATGTCGCCATAGCTGTATCAGGTTATAGGGCTCCCTTCTCATTAGGATGATGATTGGTGGTGGGTTTAACCTCAGGTGAGGGAGAGGTTAAGGAGAGTCTTTCATGGTAACCTCAGCTGGTTTGAGAATTGAACCCACCCTGTTGGCTTCACTCTGTATCACAACGCAGCTGTCTAGCCAACTGATGCTGTTGACTTGCGCACTGAGCTGGCTTGTTCGCATTCAGACGTTTTGTCACCATGCTAGGTGACATCATAGTGGAGCCTTCTATGAAGCAATATTATTCTACTCTGCTTGGAATTTATATTGTTTGGTCTGTAATGGTTCAGCCAAGTAAGCTAACTGGAAAATGTACCTCCTAGAGTATTCTATATGCTAAAGAAGCTGCTATGTTTGCAAGTGTTTTCAGTACATTTATACTGCAGCCAAGACATCTTCAGTGTCTGATCAAGGGACTGAATGGGGAATCCATAGCTGTATGAGCATGTAAGGTCATTATACAGTAATAACTACTTCTTATGATGAAGCAAAAATAAAAGTTACTGGAATTAACTCAGCAGATCTGCTTCAAGACTGCTGATTTTCTCATGTAATTTCTGTTTTTGTTTCAGATTTCTAGCATCTGCAGTTCTTTGCTTTATTTTAGTGTATAGTTCATGATAAGGGCTGCTGTTCCCATTCTTTGATAAGTGTAGGAAATGGTAAGTTCTGTCTTGTCCGATGGAGGAAAACCACTTCCTGGTCTAATTAGAAGATTCTCTCACAGTTTATTGTATTTTAGCAATGAATTAGAGGTCACTTTGATAAGATTGATATTGTACAGAGACTTTGAGGAGGAGTCTCACTCCATTAATATCCTGTTCTGTCCAGAATTCCATCTAACATCAAAACATTCCATGGCACTCCTCAGCAATAACCCTTCAAACAAATATACAAATTTTCCCTTCTCCTCAAGCTTACTTTTGTCTCATTAATATTAAATATTTGTGTATATAATTACATTTACAACCAACTTATATCCTTTCAAATCTCTGACTTTACAAATTCAGGTGATTTGGAGGTTTTACTAGTTTCCCAGCATGCATTCTGTTCAGTCTTGGAAGACTAGTAGTTTGCTGGGAACTGACTGTTGCTTTTGTTCTCTTCCTGACAGTCTGAGGCCTGCAGGACCCTTTTGACTGCAGGACCTTTAATCTCTTGGATTATCCTGAGAAAGGAAATCTTTCCTGCTGAAATATCCAGTTTTTCTTTGACTTATCTGGAGGATTTATAATTTCTTGGATTTCCTTCATAGATGGTGGCTTTCCTGGTAAAAAAAAAACAGGCAATTTCACTGGACTAGTAATCCAGAGGCTCAGGCTAATGCTGTCTGGATTTGGGTGAAAATCCTGTATGGTAACTGGTGGAATTTAAGTTAAATCAATAAATCTGAAATTTTTATCCAGTCTTTAGAAGTGGTGATCTTTAAACTATCATTGATATTAATAAAAAAAAATTATGTTCCCTAATGTGCTTTAGGCAGGGAAATCTACCATCCTTACTTGATCTGGCATATATGTGTCTCCAAACCTACAGCAATGTATTGGACACTTTACTGCACTCTGCATTGGCCTAGCAAGTCATTCTTTTGTAGGACAGTCAGGTTATGGGCAACAAATGCTCCTATTGCCATCAATGATAATAAAATGTGAGGCTGGATGAACACAGCAGGCCAAGCAGCATCTCAGGAGCACAAAAGCTGACGTTTCGGGCCTAGACCCTTCATCAGAGAGCTCTAGGCCCGAAATGTCAGCTTTTGTGCTCCTGAGATGCTGCTTGGCCTGCTGTGTTCATCCAGCCTCACATTTTATTATCTTGGATTCTCCAGCATCTGCAGTTCCTATTATCTCTGATACTATTGCCATCAATGTTTGACACCTTACGAAATAATAAAATAACTCTTCTTCGCAGTATTCTGAGTATCAAAAATTGTAATTTTCCCTTCACAATGTCTTGAATTATCGGTAGTCCCTTCTCAGTGATAGTTTCCATGGAGTTTTATGTACTGCTCTTCAATTTGTGTCTGTAGATTTTTATTTTCACCTGCAGATTTGTGTTGAAACATACAAACTTTTAACTTTAATATTTTGGTTAGTTATTCACTTGCTGCGATATTATAGATGAAACTACAGGTAAAAAATGATCATTTACTCAAGTAAAAGCAAAATACTGCAGGCGATGGAAGTGTGAAATAAAACCAAAGTGCACGAGAAACTGAACAGGTTTGGCAACATCTCTTGGGACAGAAGCAGAGTTAAACATTTTGTTAAAGTGTTCACTTATAATAGCTGGCCACTATTTATGCTTCTGAGGTTTCTTTGCTCTAGAATGCTGACAAGGATTTTTAGGCCTGGTGTTGGGACTAACCACTGTATTAGTTTCTCATTTCTGTTGATTTTGATTTTGTATCTTATGATTTGATTGGATGCTGTTGATCTTTGCCAAGGTTGAACTTTTCATTTTAAGATTAATCTTTGTTGTTTCCGGACTGCTCCTTCACTCACCATCTGAATGGCTTTCTCTAGAGCATGGTCTCCTTTGTACTGTAATAAATCTGACAATGTTGCATCAGCAATTACTACAACAATTTATCTATTATACTTCACCATTGTCACATTTCTTCATTAATCTACAAAGACAATTAATGAAACCATCTATGGATCCCCTAGATGCTGTGCTGTTCAATTAAACCTTGCTCTTTAAAAAATTGCATCAGTTTGGAAGTAATTGTCAAAAGCTGTTAACAGTTTTTCAAAAGTATCTTTTGCTCATTTATGCCTTGGTGAGCTGTTTCAACATCAGCTATGCTCCCAATAGAAGTGTACTTCCTTGTACAACTTCTAATTTAGTATATAATTTACTTTTCAAAACCTATTTTCTCCAACATGTTCAATTATGTGTTCTATTTGGTCTACCCTTAAATTGTGTTTACACCCAGACTTATTTCTGGTGCCATGCCTTCCTGTAGTGATAATTTTGTTTTGCTTGCTTAACACTTATTTCACAGCAGTGGTAGCGCTTCTGCAGTCTGCTGCTATGCTGGAGGGTTTTCCAGTGGTTTGTAGGTAAAATGGAGGATGTAAGCCTTCTTCTGGCTAAAATGGTGGATTCCTGCCCTTGATAGCTAAATTCTTGCCTTTCACAAGTAAAATGGCTAATTTCCACCTTTCTCACAGCTTTCCTGTGTGACTTCTACTTTTCCAAGCTTTAGTAAACGATTCCCATTTTGATCACAGCTTTACTGACTGACTCCCACTCCTTGCTGTTTAACTAAATGATTGTGCCTTTATCACAGCTCTTATGAAAAATCTCCTACCTTTTATGCAACATTAATAATGTGTTCCATATTTTCTTTCCCCAGTAGACTAGATCTGCTTAGCCTTTTAAACTGCTCAATGTTATAACGTTAATTACTGGCTTTGCAATATACCTGGGTTTGTGACTTCAGGTGAACATTTTGTTGAGGCCCTTCACTTCCATGTCTGTAGCCATGCCTTGTGTTCCTCATTCATCATGGCAGTGATTTTGACATGATCTGTAAGTATTTTTTAAACTTATTGCTTTTCTAGCCTAGATTGTAGCACAACTTTAAAATTACCCCAATCAATCAGGGATTTGAAGCATTAGTCATGGAGCCTTCGATGCCTATCAGCTCAACACTGAACTGAGTGTTGGACAACTCCAAAGACCACCAGCTTACTATTTATCCTATATCTGCTTTGTGGTTAATAATGCTCCATAACCAGGAGATTGCTAGCTCTGCTGTTGCAGTGCATCTTTTACCAGGTCTGAAATACTTTTAACATTCACTGGTGTATTCAGTTGAGGATTGCTGCAAAGATTTCTCCCATAAGACTCTTAAATTTTGAGCTCCTTTCATCTGCTGATACCACTGAATGAGTATTATGAGCCTGAGGACCTCAGACTATTACTCACATGTTATATAAATAATCAAATCAAGTTTGGTCTCCTGCTTATGATGTTCTATGGCACAGCAACTCAATATTCTGCATAAACCATCCTCTTTGAATGTAAGAAATTACAGTGTCTACTTGGCCTAGTTTGATAGAATAAAAACATCTTCTGGTCTAACTAGAATGCAGCTAATACAATGTAATTTACTGTTCATTAGTTGCAGACCACATTGATATAATGGACATGAGACGACAGACTTTGAGGAGGGCCAGATGTTTGGCCTCACTCCTCCAAGACTCTTCCAAGTCATTATGCCCAGAAATCCATATGAAATCATCACAGTATATGTTGCTAATGACACTCCTCAGTATTTCACCTTTTTGGACTCATATACAATACTTTCTGGAAGCCAAATCCTGCCCATATATTTGATCCCCTTCCTCCTTCTTCTCTCATCTCCTAACCCAGGAAACTGCGCACCTCACAAGTCATTTGACCTTGGCTCATTCATGATTCTTGAACTCCAGGAGTGCCCTTCTGGCAGCTACCATTGTCTTCCTCAACTATGGTCCTAAATGCTAACAGCCAGCCAATCAGATGTTCAAGGATCTGGATTCCAGGTGAATTCCCACTGGCCTAATTACTGACTTCTTGGCATTTGGTTAGGTGGGTCTTTCCTGGAAGAGGCAGTGTGGTTCTCCAGCCAACTAATGAAAACCCTAATGACACGAGGAATTTGTTCTCCATGTCTGAAAGGCTGGAAGTATTTGACATTGACAAGACAAGAGTAAGTTATGACTGTTCATTCTTGTTTTGCATGCTTTATGAACATTGAAACAAAAACAGAAGTTGCTAGAAAAGCTCAGCAGGTCTGGCAGCATTAGTGAAGAAAAAATTAGAGATAACATTTTGGGTCCAGTGACCCTTCCTCAGAACTGATGCTAGTCGGGAAAATGGCAGTTTATATGCAGAAAATAGGGAGGGGAATGGGGTAGGGAGTAAACAATAGGATAGAACCTAAAGAGAGAGAAGAGCAGTCGAATAGACAAAGGAGTTGATAAAGATTGGGCTAGGAGGCAAATAGCTGTTAATGGGAACAAAAACAAAGTTTCTGGAAAAGCTTAGCAGGCCTGGCAGCATCTGTGAAGGCAAAAACAGAGTTAATGTTTCTGTTCTGAGGAAGGGTCACCAGCAACTTTTTCTTTTCCTGATTTACAGCATCTGTAGTTCTTTTGGTTCTTATTTGGCTGTTAATGGGGTCTGTTGGTGACTAACAATAGGTAGAGTGTAATGGCAGGCTATGTGAGAACAAGGCTGGTGTGTGGGTTAAAAGGCTGGGACATGGGAGAGTTTAGGCCCTAAAATTTTTGAACATGATATTGAATCCAGAGGGCTGTGGGGTCCCCACGAAGAAAATGAGGTGTTGTTCTTCTAGCTTGCATTGGGCTTCGCTGGGACACTGCAACAAGCAAGAGACAGAGATGTTGGCCAGGGAGCAAGGTAGTGTGTTAAAGTGGCAGGCAATGATAGCTCAGGGTCTTTTTAGCGAGCAGGATGTAGATGTTCTGTGAAGCGGTCACCCAGTCTATGTTTTGTTACTCCAGTGTCGAGGAGACCACATTGTGAGCAACAAATGCAATAGACTAGATTCTGGGAAGTGCAGGTGAAGTGCTACTTTACCTGGAAGGTATGTGTGGACATTTGGATACTTGGGAAGGAGGAGGTAAATGGGCATGTGTTGCACGTTCGCTGGTTGCAGGAGAAGGCCCCATGGGGCTGTGGGAAGGTGTTGGGGGTGAAGGAGGGGTAGTCCAGGGTGCCCTGAAGGGAACTCCCTGCAAAAGGCGGACAAGGGATAGAAGGAGAATATGTGTCTGGTGGCAGCATCTCACTGGAGATGATGGAAATGGCATCAGATGAACTTTTGGATGTGGATATTGGTGAGATGGTAGGTAAGGACAAGGAGAACCCTATTGCTGTTGCAGGAGGGAAGAGAGACAATGAGGGTTGAAATGCAGGAGATGGGTTGAACCCAGTTGAGGGCCCTGGCGACAATGGTGCTGGGGTCTCCTCGGTTGAGGAAGACGGTGGACATTTCAGAGGATCCCTTATCTCAGTTGGCCTCATCTGAACATTTGCAATGGAGATGGAGGAACTGAGAAAATGGGATGGAGTCTTTACAAGGAGCATGGTGTGAGGATGTATAGTTCAGGTAGCTGTGGGAGTCAGTGAGTTTATAGTGGATATTAATGGCCAGTCTATCCCCAGAAATGGAAACAGAGATGTTGAGGAACGGAAGGGAGGAGTCAGAGATAGACCAGGTGAAAGTGAGGGCAGGGTGGAAATTGGAAGCAAAGTCGGTGAATGTTTCCAATTCCGGATGAGAGAGGGAAGCAGCACCAATGATATCATTGATATATAGGAGAAACAGTTGTGGTTGGGGGTCAGGAGAGGACTGGAACAGGGAATGTTTCACGTACCCCATGAAGAGACGGCATAACTGGGAAGATGTGGGTACCCATAGCCACCCCTCTGACCTGAAGAAAATGAGAAGAATTAAAAGAGAAGTTGTTGAGAGTGAGGACAAACTTGGCTAAGCAGTGGAGGGTGCTGATGGGTGGAGACAGTTCAGGTATTTGCTCCAGGAAGAAGTGGAGAGCCCTAAGACCCTCCTGGTGGGGAATGGACATGTAAAGGGATTGCACATCCATGATAAAAATGAGGTGGCTAAAACCTGTAAACTGAAAGTTTTGAAGCCAGTGTAAAACATCACAGGAATCACTGGTGTATGTGGGCAGGGATTGGACAGTGGTGAGGAAGATTGAGTCGAGGTAGAGCTGAATTCTGTGGGGCAGAAGCAGGCTGAAACAAAGGGTCTGCCCAGACAGTCCTATTTGTGGATTCTTGGTAGGAAGTACAAGTGAGCTTTGTGGGGCTGGGGGACTATCAGCCTGGAGACAGTGGGTGGGAAGATCACCAGATGAAATGAGTTTAGTGACTGTAGTAGATACAATGGCCTCATGCATCTTGGCGGGGTCATGGTCCAGGGGAAGATAGGAGGAGGTATCTGAGAGCTGGTGCTCAGCCTCTGCAATGTAGAGGTCAGTACTCCAGACTTCAACAGTATCACCCTTATTGGCAGGCTTAATAACAAAGTCAGGGTTACATCTAAGTGCACGGAGTGTCCTCAGTTCGGAGGGAGATGGGTTGGATTTGGTGAGGGGGATAGAGAAATTGAGGCAACCAATATTTTGCCGACAGTTCTCAAAGAACAGATTAAGTGCAGGTAAAAGGCCAGAGGGAGGTGTCCAGGTGGAAAGAGAGTGTTGGAACTGGGCAAATGGGTCTGTGGGACAGGGAGAGGACTCTTGTCCAAAGAAATGGGCACAGAGGCAAAGACAGTGGAAAAAGAGTTCGATGTTATGTTGTGCCCAAAATTCATTAAGGTGGGGATGCAGAGGAATAAAGGTGAGGCCTTTCTTGACTATGGAACGTTCAGCATTGGAGAGCAGAAGATTGGGAAGTGGGGTCAGGGGAGGGGATGGAGTCAGAGGGAAGGGGAGGAGAGGAAGGTTCCAGAGGGCTATGGGTATCTTGGAGGTGTTTGCATCTTGTGGGCCTTGAAGCCTGAAAGGAAAAGAAAAAGTTTATTGTAAGCATGATGAATGAGCCGGAGAATGAAGTGTAACTGCAGAGTGGTGCAACCCTGAGGCTGTGTGTTGCGATGCTGTTGGAGAGAAAGATTGAGAGTGTGCCTGTGATGTTGTATTGCACAGTGTGTGGATCAGAGGATACGGCGAGAGCAGGTGTCTATGGAACAAAAAAAATTACAGCACAGGAACAGGCCCTTCGGCCCTTCAAACCTGCGCCAATCCAGATCCTCTATTTAAACCTGTCACCTATTTTCAAAGGATCTGTATCCCTCTGCTCCCTGCCCGTTCATGTATTTGCCTAGATACATCTTAAATGATGCTATCGTGCCCGCCTCTACCACCTCCGCTGGTAACGTGTTCCAGGCACCCACCACCCTCTGCATAAAAAACTGTCCACGCATATCTCCCTTAAACTTTTCCCCTCTCACCTTGAAATCGTGACACCTAGTAATTAAGAACCCCACTCTAGGATAAAGCTTCTCACTATCCACCCTGCCTATACCTCTCATGATTTTGTAGACCTCAATCAGGTCCCCCTCTCAACCTCCATCTTTCTAATGTAAATAATCCTCTACTCAACCTCTCTTCATAGCTCGTGCCCTGCATACCAGGCAAGATCCTAGTGAGCCTCCTCTGCACCCTGTCCAAAGCATCCACATCCTTTTGGAAATGTGGCGACCAGAACTGTACGCAGTATTCCAAATGTGGCCAAACAAAAGTCCTATACAACTGTAACATGACTTGCCAACTCTTGTACTCAGTACCCCGTCCGATGAATGAAAGCATGCCGTATGCCTTCTTGACCACTCTATCGACCTGCATTGCAACCTTCAGGTACAATGGACCTGAACACCAGATCGCAGAACAACCCAGAACGTTGAACATCACTGAGACATCTGTGATCCTGGGAGGATTCAAAAAAAAGTTTTCTCCCCACCCCATTGTCCTCCCTATTTTCTTCATTTCAACCAAAGTTTTCCCAGCTACTATCAGTTCTGAGGAAGGGCCACTGGACCCAACAAATTAATTTCTTCACAGATGCTGCCAGACCTGCTGAGGTTTTCCATCAACTTCTGTTTTTGCTCCTGATCTACAGCACCTGCAGTTCTTTTGGTTTTTATGAACATTGAAACTTGGATTATGAATATATAGCATGTTGGAGCATTGCAAGCCTAGAACCATTTATGAAATGTCAATTTGCTAATTTTTATGTTGATTTGTTCTCTCAGATTCAAGTCTATGCAATACAGTCACAGACTCACTGTGGGTAAATTTGAAATCAACATAGTGCAAGTATCTTTTATGGATACTCATAGGGGTTTGAGGAATAAAAGGAAATGGAGCAAGATACTGTTGTCAGAGGGGAGTGCCCATGTTAATTTGTTTCTAAAAATGTGTTAGAGTGGATATTAGCCACCCATTATTTGATATAGCATTGAAGACTAACACTTTATTATATTTAGTAATAATTGACTGAGTTAACTACTGTTGTCTGACTAGCATTCCTCCAAGATTCAAAATGTTCAGCTCTGCAGATGCTGAACTTTGTCCTTATTGTAAGTTTTATTCAGTTGTACAGCCTTATTATGCTGTCTGCAAATTGACAGAAAGGAAATGAGCTCTAGCATACTTGTACATTGTTTTTCAGTAATCTTTTTGTTTTTAAAATAATTTTTTACAGAGGTCAAGAAAAATGCAATATGACAGTACTAGAATAGAACAGTGCACCACAAATGGCATTCAAACCATCGTGCCTGCACTCACTCTCAATTTGCCTTTTGCCTGCTTATTTCCTATGCTTGTGCACATTGTTTCTATTTAAGTAATCTCGCAATTCCCTCCTGAATGCTTCAGTTGTTTGCCTCTACCATGCTTCCAGGAAATGTGCTCCAGCCACAAAACTATTTCTTGTGTGAAAAGGATTTTTCTCACGTCAAATTTTCTATATTTACAAATCACTTTTCATCTGCACCCTCTTGTTCTTGATCCTTTTACACATGAAGCAATTTTAGCCTATGTATCCAAACAGACTTCTTACAATTTTGAACATTTCTATTTTCTTACCTTACTTCTCCAGGGAGAACAATTCAGACTTCTCCAATCTATCCTCAGAACTTATTTCATGTTTGAAACCATTCTTGTAAATCCCTTTAGCAGTCTCTCCAATGCGTTCACAAACTTTCTATTATATGGTGCCTAAAACTGTTTATAGTACTTCAGCTGAGGTCAAACGAGTTTCTTGTATAAGTGTGATCTACTTGCTCTTGTACTCCTGACCTTATTAATAAAGCCTAAAACACTATATGCTTCTCTGTCCGTCTGTCTTGTCACCTTCTGTCATCTGCTGTTTCATCCCCTTGGTCTCGCACCCCTTTAATATTATCCATTTATTTTCTTCCAACCAAAATGCATTACCACACAATTCGCCACACTAAATGTCATCTGTCAGTTATCCATCCACTCTACTAACTTGCGTGTGTCCTCTTGGAATTTTACAGTTTGAATTTTTTTTAAAGTATTGTATCATCTTTGAAATTGCCCCCCATGTACCGATGTTCAGATCATTAGTTTAAAGAAAAGCAAGAAGGGCGACATCGGCTCCTGGGACCTAATACTACAAAACCTTCCTTCAGCCCAAAAGAAGTCCATTGTCCATGGCTGTCTCCTTCTCTGCCAATTTTGAATCCATGTTGCTACTGTCCGTTTCATTCCGTGATGTGAATTTTTTCTGACAATTCTGTTGTATGGCATTGTGTCAAATGCCTTTTGAAAGTTTGTGTACATCATACGGCAGCACAGTTACTCAGTGGTTAGCACTGCTGCCCCACAGAGCCTGGGCCCGGGTTCAGTTCCACCTTGGGCAACTATCTGTGGGGACTTTGCACATTCTCCCATGTCTGCTTGGATTTCTTCAGGGTACTTTGATTTTCTCCCTTAATCCAAAGATATGCAGGCTAATTATATTGCAATGCTAAATTGACCACAGTGTTCACGAACGTGCAGGTTAGGTGGAATAACCAAGGGGAATACAAGGTATGGGTAGAGAGTGGGTCTGGGTGGAATGCTAGTTGGAGGGTTAGTGTGACTCGATGGGCCAGAAGACTGCTTCCACACCATAGGGATTCTATGATTACATCACCAACGTTATCTTTATTGACCCTGTCTTTTACCTTTTCAAAAAACTCCAGGAAGTTAGTCAAACATAATATACCATTTTGGAGATCCATTGTGGCCCTCTCTAAACATCCCTACCTTTCCCATGTGACAATTAATGCGAGCTGAATAATTAGTTCCAGAAACTTCTCTACCAGTGAAATTAAACTGTGCAGTCTGTTATTGCTGGTCTTATCCTTACAACCTTTTTAAATAAGGACACAATATCTTCAGTGGTAAATGGTATGCAAATGCAAATGTGATGTTGACCTTCACTGTGAGATGTTTCAAAGACAGTAGAAGGGGTATATTGTTGCAGTTGTACAGGGCCTTGGTGAGATTACACCTGGAATATTGTGTGCAGATTTGGTCTCCTTTTCTGAGGAAGGATGGTCTTGCTCTCGAGGGTGTGCATCGAAGGTTTACCAGGCTGACTTTGGGGATGGGTTTCTGAAGTATGAGGAGAGATTGACTAGGTTGGGATTTTTTCTGCTGGATTTCAGACAAATTAGGGGGGATGTCATAGAGACTTATAAAATTCTAACAAGACTTAGAGAGTAAATGCAGGGAGGATGTTCCCAATAAAAACCGAAAGAACTGCAGATACTGTAAATCAGGAACAAAAACAGTGGTTAGCAGGTCTGGCAGCATTTGTGAATCAAAAATCAAAGTCAACATTTCGGGTCCAGTGACACTTCCTCAGAGCGGAATGCAAATATTAACTCTGATTTTTTTCTTCACAGATGTTGCCAGACCTGCTGAGCTTTTCCAGCAACTTCTGTTATTCCAGGATGTTCCAGTTAGTGGGTGTGTCCAGAACCAGAGGTCACAGTTTGAGAATTTGGGGTCGACCATTTAGGATGGTGATGAGGAGACATTTCTTCACCTAAGGAATGGTGAACCTGTGGAATTCATTACCACAGGAAATAGTTGATGTCAAGAAATTGAATGTTTTCAAGAGGCAACTAGATATAGCACTTGGGGTGAATTGGATCAAAGGTTGTGGGGAGAAAGCAGGATTCCTCTTGAGTCGGACAATCAACCATGATTGTGAAGAATGGTGGAGCAGGCTCGGAGGGCTGAATGGCCTCTTCTAGCCCCTATTTTCTATGTTTCTATGTTTTAATTCTCCACTTCTCTGGTACCTCCCCTGAATCTAGGGAAGACTGAAGATCCACGGTTAATACCTCTGCAATTTCTGTTGTTACTTCCTTCAACACTCTTGAAGGCATCTCATCTGGTCATGATGCCATGCCAACCTTAAGTACTGATAGCCTGTCTAACACGTTCTCCTCATCAATTTTGACTCTTTATAGTAACAACTTCTTCCTTTGGCACCATGATTTGGATAGCATTTACCTCTTAGCAACGATAGGCCAAAGTATTCATTTAATATCACAGCCATGCTTTTGGCTCCTTATGTCTCTCTAATTGACCTTAATCCTCCTTTTACTATGGACCTTCCATCACGCAAAACTACTCAATGTGAAAGACAATGACTGTGACCGCAGCCAAAGTGATGCTGAAAATGTTTTGACCTGTGAGGGAGAAGTCAGCCACACCTGATGTGAAGTTCTTTAAGAGTAAACAAAAATTACATACGGTCAGTGGACTATATAGTACACAGACCTGTGGGTGCCCTAATCCTTGGCAAATCATAATGCATTGGTCGCTGTGTACTGTACCCTTCTCCACCCCCATCAAATTCTGACCACTACATTCAGCGCCATCTCATTTGCACATAGAAACCACAGAAATTATAGGATCAGAGATAATGGGAACTGCAGATGCTGGAGATTCCAAGATAATAAAATGTGAGGCTGGATGAACACAGCAGGCCAAGCAGCATCTCAGGAGCACAAAAGCTGACGTTTCGGGCCTAGACCCTTCATCAGAGAGGGGGATGGGGGGAGGGAACTGGAATAAATAGGGAGAGAGGGGGAGGCGGACCGAAGATGGAGAGTAAAGAAGATAGGTGGAGAGAGTGTAGGTGGGGAGGTAGGGAGGGGATAGGTCAGTCCAGGGAAGACGGACAGGTCAAGGAGGTGGGATGAGGTTAGTAGGTAGCGGGGGGTGCGGCTTGGGGTGGGAGGAAGGGATGGGTGAGAGGAAGAACCGGTTAGAGAGGCAGAGACAGGTTGGACTGGTTTTGGGATGCAGTGGGTGGGGGGGAAGAGCTGGGCTGGTTGTGTGGTGCAGTGGGGGGAGGGGACGAACTGGGCTGGTTTAGGGATGCAGTAGGGGAAGGGGAGATTTTGAAACTGGTGAAGTCCACATTGATACCATATGGCTGCAGGGTTCCCAGGCGGAATATGAGTTGCTGTTCCTGCAACCTTCGGGTGGCATCATTGTGGCAGTGCAGGAGGCCCATGATGGACATGTCATCAAGAGAATGGGAGGGGGAGTGGAAATGGTTTGCGACTGGGAGGTGCAGTTGTTTGTTGCGAACTGAGCGGAAGTGTTCTGCAAAGCGGTCCCCAAGCCTCCGCTTGGTTTCCCCAATGTAGAGGAAGCCGCACCGGGTACAGTGGATGCAGTATACCACATTGGCAGATGTGCAGGTGAACCTCTGCTTGATGTGGAATGTCATCTTGGGGCCTGGGATGGGGGTGAGGGAGGAGGTGTGGGGACAAGTGTAGCATTTCCTGCGGTTGCAGGGGAAGGTGCCGGGTGTGGTGGGGTTGGAGGGCAGTGTGGAGCGAACAAGGGAGTCACGGAGAGAGTGGTCTCTCCGGAAAGCACACAGGGGAGGGGATGGAAAAATGTCTTGGGTGGTGGGGTCGGATTGTAAATGGCGGAAGTGTCGGAGGATAATGCGTTGTATCCGGAGGTTGGTAGGGTGGTGTGTGAGAACGAGGGGGATCCTCTTGGGGCGGTTGTGGCGGGGGCGGGGTGTGAGGGATGTGTCGCGGGAAATGCGGGAGACGCGGTCAAGGGCATTCTCGATCACCGTGGGGGGAAAGTTGCGGTCCTTAAAGAACTTGGACATCTGGGATGTGCGGGAGTGGAATGTCTTATCGTGGGAGCAGATGCGACGGAGGCGGAGGAATTGGGAATAGGGGATGGAATTTTTGCAGGAGGGTGGGTGGGAGGAGGTGTATTCTAGGTAGCTGTGGGAGTCGGTGGGCTTGAAATGGACATCAGTTACAAGCTGGTTGCCTGAGATGGAGACTGAGAGGTCCAGGAAGGTGAGGGATGTGCTGGAGATGGCCCAGGTGAACTGAAGGTTGGGGTGGAAGGTGTTGGTGAAGTGGATGAACTGTTCGAGCTCCTCTGGGGAGCAAGAGGCGGCGCCGATACAGTCATCAATGTACCGGAGGAAGAGGTGGGGTTTGGGGCCTGTGTAGGTGCGGAAGAGGGACTGTTCCACGTAACCTACAAAGAGGCAGGCATAGCTGGGGCCCATGCGGGTGCCCATGGCCACCCCCTTAGTCTGTAGGAAGTGGGAGGAGTCAAAAGAGAAGTTGTTGAGTGTGAGGACGAGTTCAGCTAGGCGGATGAGAGTGTCGGTGGAGGGGGACTGGTCGGGCCTGCGGGACAGGAAGAAGCGGAGGGCCTTGAGGCCATCTCCATGCGGAATGCAGGTGTACAGGGACTGGACGTCCATGGTGAATATGAGGTGTTGAGGGCCAGGGAATTGGAAGTCCTGGAGGAGGTGGAGGGCGTGGGTGGTGTCACGGACGTAGGTGGGGAGTTCCTGGACCAAAGGGGAGAAAATGGAGTCCAGATAGATGGAGATGAGTTCGGTGGGACAGGAGCAGGCTGAGACGATGTGTCGACCAGGGCAGGCAGGTTTGTGGATTTTGGGAAGGAGATAGAAACGGGCCGTGCGGGGTTCGGGAACAATGAGGTTGGAGGCTGTGGGTGGGAGGTCCCCTGAGGTGATGAGGTCGTGAATGGTGTTGGAGATGATGGTTTGGTGCTTGGGTGTGGGGTCATGATCGAGGAGGCGGTAGGAGGTGGTGTCGGAGAGTTGGCGTCTGGCCTCGGCGATGTAGAGGTCAGTGCGCCATACTACCACTGCGCCACCCTTGTCTGCGGGTTTGATGGTGAGGTTGGGGTTGGAGCGGAGGGAGCGGATGGCTGTCCGTTCTGCGGGGGAGAGGTTGGAGTGGGTGAGAGGGGTGGAGAGGTTGAGGCGGTTGATGTCTCGACGGCAGTTGGAGATGAAGAGGTCGAGGGAGGGTAGGAGGCCTGGGGGTGGTGTCCAGGAGGAGGACTTGTGTTGGAAGCGGGTGAAGGGGTCAGTGGAAGGAGGGTTGGGTTCCCGGTTGAAGAAGTAGGCATGGAGGCGAAGACGGCGGAAAAACTGCTCTATGTCCGACCGTGACTGGTATTCGTTGATGTGTGGTTGTAGGGGGACAAAGGTGAGCCCCTTGCTAAGGACTGACCGTTCGTCCTCAGTCAGTGGGAGGTCTGGGGGGATGGTGAAGATGCGGCAGGGCTCAGTGTGGCTCTCTCCTCTGGGGTTGCAGGCTGTGGAGGTTGTGGGCGGAGCGATGAGGTCGTCGGCCATGGGCGGGGTTCCGTCGGCTGTGGGCAGGGTTCCGTCGGCCGTGGGCGGGGTTGTCTGACCAAGTGAAGCGTTGGTACCATCAGAACTCATTTCATTATATACACATTGTTCATCTTCCTTCAGCGGACTGCACTAGGGTCTCAACATAAATGCACGGTACGTCAAATACAATCATGAAGTTAAGTATCATACTGTCAAAGCTAGTCTGAGACTCAAACAAAAAGATGTAATGCAAAACCAGTGATATTTGTGCAAATGTGATAATTTAGATACAGTGTGCTGTGACACATGCCGCCAAGCAATGTTCTCTCTAAGCAGTGCAATCACAGCTGCTGCAATGTTCCAAGCTCAATGATTTGTATTGGCATGTAATTATGGCATTGACATCTGGTTATAGAAGTCGCTGCCTGCACAGCTGCTAAGAAAATTAGAGGAAACACTGTCCACAAAAGGTTTTTTCTTTTTTTCCCTGCTATTATGTCTCAGTTTTGTTGCAAGGTTTGCAGCTAGGGAGGAGGGAGCCTGCTTGACAGAGGAGCTGTTAGTCCCTTGATTGGGTGATCTTGCTAACATTGTTGTCTGAGCAGCGCAGACATGTTGAGGGTCTAGCAAATGCACCTTCCTTGCCTCCAAGGGTTGAAGTAGATCAGAAAGGATTGAAGTCCAAGAACTTTAATAATGTCCTGAGAGGCCTGTGACTGACGCCTCCTCCACATAGGGGCCACCAGGAACCATCCTCTTTCTCCTTCTGAGGAATAGTGAGGAGTGGGGTCATTTAAGATACTCCTGGACATGTATATGGTCACAGAAATTTGAGGGTGCATACATGAGGATCAATGGTCGGCACAACATTGTGGGCTGAAGGGCCTGTTCTGTGCTGTACTGTTCTATGTTCTATGTTCTATGCATGTCATGTTCCACATCTTTCAACACAATTCATTCGTCATAAGGACCGACAACCGGACCAACAATGTGTAGGTGAGTGCACAAATCCAGCAGACCCTGAGGGTACTGACCTGACTTTTTGTGTTAGCTGTCAGCATGTTCATGGAGCCAGTTAGATGATTGCATGCATGTGATAGCGTGTCCCTATAGCTGCAATCCTGCAATGAGGATGATAGTACATACTTGTCTGCTGTTTCTGTTTCTCCCTGGCTGCTCACATAAAATCCCCGATTGTTGTTGTCATAGGCACCTCTCTTCCATGGGTGGCTGGTCTCCCACAGTCATCTGAATGCCAGCAGTCTGGGACATCTTTTTCCTGTGCCAATCACAGATCTGTTGCAGTGAGGTGCTTACCAACTTGTTCTCCTAAATTGCTGCAATGTGACTTTCCCACCGAGCTGTCAATATCTGAGCTGATGAGGGGTGTAGAAGACAACTTTGCCAATGCTTACTGTGAAGTCTTGAAACTCTTCCTCAGAGGTCGAGGAGGTGGCTTCTTGCAGAGTCTGCAGTTTCTCCACCGGGCCCACAGACAACCTGCTGATGCCTGTGAAACACAGAGATAAAAGTTGTTACGATCAATGGTCGAAAGTGGTGTACCTCCAACGACACAGATAGCAAGGTAAAAATGAGAGTTGCAGTATTTACTTGGATGATGGGACATAGATGGCTCAGCATCCCCACAGCAGCAGTCCTGGTCCCCTCCTATCGGCACCCTTCCACCCATCATGCCCTTTCCACCCTGCATTTTCCTCCTGGAATGAGAAGAGATTGAATGAGATGGAAATGAGTAGCGCACCTGTTAGTGCTGTTGCAGTTGGTTGAAAGATGATGAGGGATCCCAGGTGAGTGAGGATCAGCACAGCAGCCATGCATTCGTAGTGATGTGAGAGCTTGGGGGAGTGAGAGTGAGTGAGGAAGAAGTTGCATGGAATAGTGAGAATAGCAGAGTGTGACACTTGTTTGGTAAGCTATAGCAAGAGATCATGCTCAGCATTGTGGTGAGAAATCCTTCATGAAACTTGACATAACTGACACTTGGCCAAAACGTTTGTATGATTCAGTCTCTTTTGCCCATTTTAAACAAAGATTAGCTTTCTCTAAAAATGTGTAAAAACTCTATGTCTGTGATAGTAGGTCTGAGATAACCTTTATTTTGAGTTCTGAGTTTCTCTGGATTCAAATTGGCTAGGCAACCTCAGACAGTTTACTGGTGAAACCGATATCATTTCCAAACCACTGCAGTGTTCACTGTAGCTCATAGATATATCCTGGCTGTGGAGAGCTGTTTCAAGGTAGGTGAGTGGTTAGGCTTTCACAGGTGAATGGAGGTGATGGGATATTCATTGGGAGTCATTTTGATGCTGAGGAGTAAAGAGGTGTGGAGAAAGTCATATGAGTGGCAGTCTACACAAGATTATAGAGAAGAGAAAGCTGATTGGAAGGAGTTACAGCGAAGATGATCAGGAAGAGGGTGAGGTTCAAGTTGGCAGAAGAGCATGTGTTGAATCAAAGTGATAGATGGCAGTATGGTTGCGGTGACAGTGGTAGGTTATCTAGATGGGGAGAGAAAAGACGAAGCTGGAGGGTCCAGGATTCGGCAGCAATTTAGAAGATGGAGATTAATGAAACTAAAGTGGTTAGTGTGGGAGAAAGTGATGAAGAAGAGATGTTGATGTGATTATTGGAGGAAAACTAATCTGCAGGAATGAGGCATCTAAAGAGGTAGAAAGAGTCCAGAGAGGGTTGAGAATCCAGAGCAAGGGATGCAATCAGGAATGGGGAGTTAGCTAATCAGAACAAGTAGAAATAATCAGTAGGAGTAGAAGCAGTCATTTGGAGAAGCAATCTGGAGGTGAGAGATTTACAGAGAGATGACTGTTTGGAAGTGGAAGAGATCCAGAGGACAGGTAGCAATGATTATGTCGGATTTGGGAGATTACCATGAAAGCAATTATAAGGAAAGAGACTATCAGGAAGGATTGGGCAATTGGCATGAAGCCAAGTAGGCGCCAAGAACCATTTTCAAGTTTGCTGTAAAACTTGGGGAGTTTATCTTTATGGTGAAGGCCTCCAGAAGTATATTTAAGAGCTGCTAAGTTTGGCTGCATGTGTACTTGGTATTGAAATTAGTCTAATGTCAGTATTTGGCAGCTGGCACACTGCTCACACTTTATTAAGATGGAAATTGGTATTCATAAAGTAGCTGTAATCAATACTTAGGTACAGCATTCAATTCCGATCTCCCTGCTTTAGGAAGGATGTTATGAAACTTGAAGGGGTTCAGAAAAGGTAAACGAGGATGTTGCCAGGGTTGGAGGGTTTGAACAATGGGAAAGAGGCTGAATAGGCTGGGGCTATTATTCTGGAATGTTGGAGGCTGAGGGGTGACCTTATTGAAGTTAATAAAATCATGAGGGACATAGATAGGGTGAATAGCCAAGGCTTTTTCCCCAGGGTAGCAAGAGTTCAAAACTAGAGGGCATAAGTTTAAGGTGAAAGGACAAAGATTTAAAAGGCACCTAAGAGGCAACATTTTCACACAGAGGGTGGTGCGTGTATGGAATGAGCTGTCTGGGGAAGTGGTGGAGGCTGGAATAATACAACATTTAAAAGTCATCTGCCTGGGTATATGAATAGGAAGGGTTTAGAGGGACATGGGCCAACTGCTGGCAAATGGGACTAGATTAATTACGATATCTGGTTGGCATGGACGAGTTGGACTGAAGAATCTATGTTGTACAGTTCGGTGACGCTATGACTGTGTCTGCCATATGCTTGTTAAATGGATGTAGTCTAAAATTTTTAATCTAATGTTTTTTGATCATGGGAAACATATGGCCTCCATATGATTTTTGCTTTGAGAACTTGGCTGACATGGCCAAAATAAAACATTGAAGACTGCAGGGAAGAATCCCTATTTTGCAATCAAAGGCAAAACCTCTCATCCACTGTTGGGGTGAATGTGGAGTCTATCAGGCTTAGAAAATGCTCATCAATTGTAGGCCTGCCAGGTTGGTAGCTAACTTTAAAATATTCTTTAATTAAATGTCAGCCTCGTTGGAAAGGTCAGCACTTTTAATTCATGCCTAATTGACTTCAAGAAGATGATAATGAATTGCCTTCTCAAACAATTGCAATCCAATTGAAATCAGGTATGTTCCAGGTAATGTTAGGGAGGGAGTTCCAAGATTTTGACTCAGTGGCCATGAAGGAATAACAATACTGTTCCAAGTCAGGACAGTGTGGGATTTGTGGGGGGACCCAGCAGATGATGGTACTCCTATTGACTTCCTTCCCTTGTTCTTCAATACGGTAGTGGTTAGGAGCTTGGGAAGTGCTGTCAAAGTAGTCTTGCAACGTTGCTGCAGTGCATCTAGAAGATGCACATTTCTGCCATTGTACACTAGTAGCTGAGGGAATTAATGTTTAAGTTGTTGAGTGGAGTTTTGATAAGTGACTGGTTTGTTTTGTTTTGTCTCAAGCTTTTTGAGTTTTGGTAGAAGTGCACCAATCCAGGCAAGTGGAGAGTATTCCATCATATTACTCTCTTGTGCCATATAAATGCTAGACTGTCTTTCAGAGACAGTGAATGAGTTACTCATAGTAGCTTTCTCAGACTCTGGCCTGCTGTCATAGCACAGCATTTATATGGTTGGTCTAGTCACATTTTTGGACAATGTTAGCCCATAGGATATTGATGGTAGATGGTTTGCAATGGTAATACTGTTGAATATCACTGGGAGAAAGTGTTCTGAGGAAGGGTCACCGGACCCAAAATGTTAACTCTGTTTTCTCCTTCACAGATGCTGCCAGACCTGCAGAGCTTTTCCAGCAACTTTGTTTTTGTTCCTAACATTCTATATTATTGGAGATGGTCATTAACTGGTGTTTATGTTACCATTGAGAAGAAAAAGCTGAATATTGTCCAGATCTTCCTATGTATGATCATGAACTACAGTATGCGAAGTATCACATATGGTACTGATTGTGCAAACATCAACAAATATCTCCACTTCTGACTTTCGGATGGAAGGAAGATGATTGATGGAAAAGTTGAAGATGGTTGGGCCCAGGATCTCATTTTGAGAAATCCTTGCAGTGTTGTCCTCGCACTGTGGTAATTAGGACTCCAGTAACCACAAATATCTTAATTTATGCTCGATATGGTATTGACTATTGGACAGTTGTTCTTTGATCCCCATTGACTTTAGTTTTGTTTAAGCTCCTTGCTGTTGATTGATCACATTTTAGTTTATTCTTTAATGTGACTTAGGTTTCATTGGCACCGCTGATTTGTTACACATTCCTAGTTACCCATGAACTAAGTGGCTTGCTAGGCCTTTTCAGAGGGCATTCAAGAGTCAGCCATATTGCTGTGTTGCTGAAATTGCAAGTTGAACAGACTAATGGCAGATTTCCCTCCTTAAAGGACATTAGTGAACCGGATGGGTTTTTGTGACAATCAATTGTAGTTGCCATGGTTTTCGTTAATCATAGTAGCTTTCAATTCCATATTTTATAAATTGAATTTAACTTCCACTAGTTATGGTAGTGGAGTTTGAAAACACATGCCAAAGTAATAGCCTGAGCCTCTGGATTACTAGTGCAGTGACATTGCCCCTTTGTCACTGCCTCCTTGCACTTGCTTCTGTAATGATAAGGGCAGTCACTTTCACCTCACCTATTGAATCTCGTACTTTTGTTCCACGGTTGGACAAAGGCTGTAATCCGGTCTGCAGCCAAGTGGCCCTGAAGAAACCCAAACAGTCAATGAGCAGGTTATCTATTATATAAGTGCCATCTGATAATGTTTTAAAACTTCTAATGTTGCTGATGATTGAGAATAGCTTAATAAAAACCAAAAAGAACTGCAGATGCTGTAAATCAGGAACAAAAACTAAGTTGCTGGAAAAGCTCAGCAGATCTGGCAGCATCTGTGAAGGAGAAAACAGAGTTAACGTTTTGGGTCTGGTGACCCTTCCTCAGAACTGATAGTGCCTGGGAAAACATCTGTTTATGTGCAGAAAATAAGGAGGTGGGTGGGGTAGGGAGTAAACAATAGGATAGAGCCCAAAGAGAGAGAAAGACAGTTGGACAGATGTGGCCAACTTTGACAAGGGAGCCCCCAAAATGAGGTTTCCCCAGCTCTGTTGTCGACAGGGCATTCAACCAGGTCCGACCCATCTTCTACACTTCTGCCCTCACCCCTTGTCTTCCCTCCTACCACAGCGATGGGGATCCTCTTGTCCTTACCTACCATCCTAACAGCATTCACATCCAGAAGATCATCAGACACCATTTCCTCCATCTCCAGCAAGATGCCATCACGAGACATATATTCCCCTCCCCTCCCTTGTCCGCCTTCCACAGGGACTATTCCCTCCGGGACACCTTGGTCTACACTTCCTTCACTGCCAATACCTCCCCACAGCCCTATGGCACCTTCCCCTGTAACCACCGATGGTGCAACACCTGCCCATTTACCTCCTCCCACCCCAGTATCCAAGAGCCCAAATATACCTTCCAGTGAAACAACACTTCACCTGCACTTCCCAGAATGTAGTCTACTGCATTCGCTGCTCACAATGTGGTTTACTCTACATTGGAGAAATGAAGCATAGACTTGGCGACCGCTTTGCAGAACATCTACGTTCTACTCTCAATAAAGACCCTGAACTATCTGTTGCCTGCCACTTCAAAACATCACTCTGCTCCCTGGCTAACATCTCTGGCTTGCTACAGTGTTCCAGTGAAGCCGGATGCAAACTGGAAGAACAACACCTCATTTTCCGCTTGGGGACCCTATAGCCCTCCAGCCTCAATATTGAGCTCAATAATTTTAGGGCCTAAACTCTCCCATGTCCCAGCCCTCCCACCCCGCCCACCAGGCTTTGTTACCATATAGCCTGCCATTACACTCCCCCTCCGCCGTTGTTAGTCACGAACAGTCCCCATTAACAACTATTCACCTTCCCAACCTGATCGTTAGCAACTCCTTTGTCTACCCAACTACCTTTCTCTCTCTTCGGGCTCTATCCTATCATTTACTCCCTTCCCAACCTACACCCCTACTTTCTGCATATAAATTGATGTTTTCCCAGTCACTATCAGTTCTGTTGAAGGATCACCGGGCCTGAAGCGTTGAGAATAGCTTGATGTTGTGCTAATTGGCTGGATTGGATTTATCATGCATTTTACAGATAAGAGATACCTGGGTAACTTTCCACATTGTCTGGTAGATGTCAATATTTTATTTTATTGGAAAAAAGTCTGGTCAAAGGTGCAAGTGATTCCAGAGCTTGAGTCTTCATTGCTGAAGCTGGGATGTTGTCAAGGCCATAGCCTTTGCAGTATTCAGTGTTCATAGCTGTTTATTGATATAACATGAAGTTAATCAAACTGGCTGAAGCCTGGTATGGGAACCTCTGGAGAAGACTGAGCTGGGTCATCCACTTGCACTTCTAGCTGACATTTGCATTCTGACATTTTGCAGATATTTAAGCCTTGTTAGTTAAAGGCTATTGAGGCCTATTGTTCAAGCTGACTGGAAAAATCCAGTTCAGAATTGTTGAATCAGCTTTGGACATACTGAGGAATGGGATGTCTTTGGCTTGCCATCCTTAATTGGACACCAATCTTGCCCTCTGGTCAATAATTGGCCAGTTGGGGGAAAATCACTGACAGGTGACTCTATGACATACATTTCAAGGTTGTGACCCAATATCATGTTCATACCCTAAGGTAGATTTCTGCCATGTGTGATGCAGAAGTTAACATCCCTGCTTCCAAGAATCAAATATTTTATACAAAAGCAAGTGTGCTTTTTGTACATTGATTAAAGTCAGATCTTGTTTATGTTTGAAATTCACACCAATTTCACAAAATCACAATGTAATTCTGCACCTTACTGTTTTGACTTTCAACACAGATGATATTGTTGTATTGTTTCTATGCATGTAGGTTATTGCTAAAGTATAGGCTTAGGTAATTTTCAATTAATCAAACCTTACTGAAAATTCATTTTTGTTCCTTCATTCAATGTGAAAAAGTTTGAAACATTTTATTTATTGTGATGATAGTATGCATTTCAGTTCCTAGGAACGTCAACATGTGTATGGTTTATAATTCAGAAAATGAAGTAGAAGAAAATGATTTTGAGTTTTAAATTATGTAATCTTTGCAATTGTTTTAAAGATGTTTGATTTCTACTGAAATGAAGAGAATAATTTAAGATGGTGAAGCAGTATTTGACCTCATATCATGTAAGACTTCCAACAAGATTAAAAAAAAGCCTTTATCATTTAATTTTTTTATTTGGCAGGATTTTTATGAAGGTGTGGTTTATAAAGTAGAATTTAATCACAGCACGGGACTAAAGATTCAAAGGTTGAGTAGTTTAAAGATTTACTGTACTTAGCTGTAGCTCCGCCCTCTAATACGTCATTGGTTTTATCATGGAATAGTACCTCTGACGGACAGCACTAGCTCCTTTTAATAACCTTGTCATGTGACACTGAACAGTAGCGTTAGTGTAGTAGTAAGACAGGTGCCTTCAGTTCAATTTCTGTAAAGGGCCAGTACCCCACATGTGTGCCTGCTGTGGATTTATTGAGATTTAAGCAATAAACTGAATGGAGTGGGACAGGTGCAACCAAGACTTTGAGTGGACTGAAACAGAGGTGAGCTGCAGTATAATTCCGTGATCTTTACATCAGTAGTGTATGTCTAAATACATAAAGAATATTCACCTAAACCTCTAGTGCTTTGAACTTCTTTTTACCAATAAATGAATGAGTCAATGTTACAGGCAAGCTGTTTTCATCGTCTTCTCTGAGAGGAACTAGCTTCACTGATCCTCTCTCAAAACTTGGCTAAAATGTTGTGTGGTGTAACCTTGTAGTATGATAAGCTGGCAGAAATTTTATCTTGGGTTTTCTGTCTCCTTCATATGGAAAACAGCTACACGTCTGTGATTTCAATGCTGTTAAAGGTGATACTGACATTTTTTACTGCAATTCTCATTTATGAAACAACTTATGTCATAAGGTTCAGACTTAACTTGCAGTTTCACTGTCATTTGGTAATCAATTTGGCACTTTGCCATGAACAAAAGTGCTAGAGTGAATTAGATAACAACACAATGTATGAACCAAAGTTTTGTATTTATTGTTTTTGTGTTTTTCTAAGGTTTTAATAGTTCAAACTCATATCTTTTCACAATAGTCTTGGTTTAGCATAATTATTTTTAAGGATTAATTTTAAATCTAAGTCATCCACTGTAGGAGTTCAACTGCTTTAGGATGTTTGTATGGCAAGGCCACTGCCTGTAATATAAAAATAGGCACTGATATTTTAAAGCTATATCACCAGTAAGGGAACATTTCATTAAAAAATGCAGAAAGGTTCACGGTTGTTCCTTCGGATGTACCCACAGTACATTTTGCTCTGTAAGGGGAATTTATGTATTTATGTTCACATTCAAGAAGTGCACATATGCCAAGATGATTCCAGCTAACCTTGTGATAATTTTGAGAAGCAATTGTGAGAAAACCTATAATCTTTCCTGCGCCAAATGTTGTGTAATTTTTCATATGTTTTTATTTGCTTTTGGTATTCTATTCCAATATTTTTAAGAATGTTGCAGTAGGTCTTTGTCTACTCTTTCATGTGCATGAGTTGCATTTGCACCATTGCATGCTTTATATGGATTGCTCACCAACCCCGTACAGTACATAAATCTTGCATTCCAGTTTGCATAGGCACTGGGAATATCTGCTGACCTCTTGATGCCCCTGTTCATTTATAAGCAGTTGAGTAGTTATGGCAAAGAATGTGTTTCAGTATTTGTAAATCTGTTTTCTTCAGTCATGCATTAGTTTTATGAGTGAACGAGAGTTGAATAAAGAATTAAATTTGAGAAAGTGAAGAGTATTTTGCCATCTCACCAATAAATTCTGTTTCTCTCTCAGGACAATAAGTAATGGGGAAATAATTGTTAAGTGCAAATTTACAGTATAGTGGATTTTGTACTATTTTATCATTGTTATAATAGCAATTAAGGATCTTTCTGAAAAATAATTTTTCATTTGTCTACTAAAGCTCATTGGAGTGCAAAAGTAAAAGTTTTAAATGATTAAACACCTTGTTCATGCTTTGATCTTCATTTTAAAATCTATCCTATTATTTTTAATTTGAGGTTAGAAAGAGATCAGTTTAAAGTCAATAAAATTGCCTGATAATTGTAAAGGTTATTGCAAGACATACCTGTGTACTTGAGTCATTCAGTTATCCTTTGTTTTCCTGTTTTGTTTTGGATAGTAGTTTCTTGAGAACAAATATATTGTGTAGACCTCCCCCTTGTTGCAATATCTTAAAGTTGTGTTCCAATGGCATTATTTATGAATGGGAAGCGTTGAATTGTGGGCAGCATTCTCTGTTCATGACATCACAGAATGGAGGTATATGGTTTCACATCAAGAGATGTTCTGCACAAATTTGTTTTGAGGTTGCATCGATCTAGCGGTTTCAAGCTATAAACAAAATCACAATTTGCATGAGCATTATCAGCAAATATACAGTTATTTTTACAACATTGTGTTGGTTATCTATTTTAATGATTATGAGAATATAGGTTTTTTTTAAACTGATCACAGATTTATGAGATAATTAACACTGTGTAAAATTTACTAATTGCTTTATGAGCAGGACAATAAAGTTTGATTATCTTAAAATCATCCAAATCAGCTGCTCACTGCAACTGTGTGGACCTAGCAATGAGATATGCATGGACTGGTAAGCTGCAGTTTTCTTCACAATTTCCTCACTTGTTAGTTCCTGAATCATTGATAGCTATTTAAAAGCCCATTTATGCTAATAATCTGACAGTCACTAGCTGTGAAGATCCAACACATGCTTGAGATATTTTGCTTTTAAGTTTTCAGAGACTGCACTCATCTCCGGATGGATTCTTGGATATTGGCAATGCTGACCTGAAGCCTAAATTTGTTGATCTCCTATTGCATGATGTACAGATAGCAAAGGATTTTTAACACCACTGAATTGTATAGACCTGCATCAAAATCTCTTATTAATATTTGCAGTCAAAATTGATTTTCCAATTTTTTTTTGCTTCGAACTTCTATTTTAACTCCAATTACAGTATGTTTAATCACTTGGGAAGCTCTGTAGAGTCAAATGTTGTCAAACCTGCTTTGCTCCCTGGTGGGCATAAGGTTAGCTAATCTCTCTGCAGACAGTCATTGGTTTTTGTTTTCTCTTTCATCTTCCCTGTTATCAGACATTTTGCACTGAAAACAGAATAGTTTTAAACATTAAGATGGCAAGAATTTGAAAGCAGTGCATATTTTGAATCAATTCTTTATTGTAGAAATTTGAAAGGAAGTTCCCAGTTGCAAATGAGGTAATTACATACAGAATGCAACAGGACAAGTGGAAGGGAAGTTAATCTGCATTACTCCTGCACTCTCATTAATAGTAATCCACACAGTAGCATTAACTAAAATGGCATTGCCAAGACATTGAAATTTTTTGATGAAGTTACCATTATACTGTAGCAAGTTTCCATGTTTATTAGCTAGAACAGCAGTGTAAAGTATTCTAAATGCTTTGCTTTGCTTTCTTGTAGTGTGCTGCATTAGTTGGTGAAGACCAGCCACTGTGTTCAGATCTTCCTGAACTTGACCTTTCTGAGCTTGATGTAAATGATTTGGACACAGAAACTTTTCTGGGTGGACTCAAGTGGTACAGTGACCAGTCTGGAATAATTTCCAACCAATATGGGAATGAATCCTCTGACTTCTTCGAGGTAAGCCATTAAAATACCATCAAAACCTTTTCTTTACCTACAGCAGATTTGTGGAATAATATTTAAATATGATGGCACCTAGATTTTGCAGTTGTATTTCAGAGATACTATAATTCCTGTTCCTATATCCTCCTAAACTGGTAGCAGCTTCTTCCATTCATATATCTACAGTTGTATGAGGAAACCCAATTGTTGTCAGTAATTCCCAATACAATATGGCTGCATAATAGACCCCATTGAAGCCTTTACGGACACAAAGCTTCTGAAATCACCAAATTGACAATAACTTAGTCTTTAATGTTGTAATATTTGTTAAACCTTCACCTTCCTTAAATATTATAATTTGTTTTTGAACTGAATTTTAATGGTGCACTAATTAATTCTGAATGGTTTCTCTGTGTCATAGAACATTAATTTATTTATGATAAAAATTACGTAGATTAGTGTTATAGAGTCATTCGGCGTAGAAACAGACTCCATGGCCCACCCTATCTATGCTGGCCAATTAAAATCAAACTATATTAATCCAGGTTACATGTACTTTTTCTGCAGCCTGCAATGCCCTTGCATTTTAAGTGGCCATCCAAGTGCTTCTTAAATGTTATGAAAGTATCTTCCTCAGTTACCCTTAAAGGCAGCACCTTCCATACTTCTATGACTGTCTGGGTAAAATTCTTTTTTTCCTCAGATCCCCTCTAAACCACTTATTCTTCACCTTAAGCTTTTAGCCTCCGATCTTGGACACATCTGCCACAGGGAAAGGATTCTCACAATCTACCCTGCCTATGCTTATCATATTTTTGTATGACTCTATCAGGAAGCCCTCAGCCTCCTCTGCTCCAGGCAAAACACACCTAGCCTCTCCAGTCTGACCTTATAACTGAGACTTTGCATCCCAGGCAACATCCTGGCAAATCTCCTCCACACTATCCCCGCTGCAATCATGCCCTTCCAATAGTGCGGCGGCCAGAACTGCACACGGTATTCTGTCTGTGGTCTGACTGTTGTTTTATAAAGTTGCAACAAGATTTCCCTGCTCATGTGTTCTATGCCTTGGCATATGAAGGCAAGCATCATGTATCCCCCCTTCACCACCCTATCTACTTCTGCTAACACCTTCAGGGATCTATGATGTTATACACCAAGGTCTGTGGTCCTTAGTGCTTCCTAGGGACTCTTCATTCATAATGTAAATCATTCCCTTATTAAATCTCCCAAACTGCATCACTTCATACTGATCAGAATTAAATAACATATTCCATTGCTGCATCCAATTTACCAGCAGATCAATATCGGATTGTAGCCTGAGCCCATTCTGTTCACTGTTAACAACACCATTAATTTTTGTCATGTGCAGACTTACCAACTATGCCTTCTACATTCATCTTAAAATCATTAATGTACCTCACCAACAGCAAAGGTTCCAGCACTATTCCCTGTGGTACATTGTTGGTCACAGGCTTCCAACCCAACACCCTTTGCCTCCTATTTTCAAGCTCATTTTGGATCACGTTTGCCAATATGTTACCCCATTTTGGACCAACCTTCTATGTGAGACCGTGTCAAAGGCCTTGCTGAAGTCCATGTCAACCGCATCATCACAATCCTTCTATCCAGTTTTTTTTAAGACAAGTATCTCAATCAAGTAAGACAGGATCTCCCTATAGCAAGTAAAAACCAAAAGAACTGCGGATGCTGTAAACCAGGAACAAAACAAAGTTGCTGGAAAAGCTGTGATCAGAGATAATGGGAACTGCAGATGCCGCAGAATCCAAATAACAAAGTGTGAAGCTGGATGAACACAGCAGGCCCAGCAGCATCTCATGAGCACAAAAGCTGACGTTTCAGGCCTAGACCCTTCATCAGAGAGGGCGATGGGAGACAGGGTTCTGGAATGAATAGGGAGAGAGGGGGAGGCGGACTAAAGATGGAGAGAAAAGAAGATAGGTGGAGAGGAGAGTAGTTGCAGTGGGAGAGAGATTCCTTGAGGTTGGTCCGGAGAGAGGAGGGTAACTTCTTCAGGTTAGGCATCCCTGGAAGAGGCTTCGCAGTGAGGTTAAAATTGTGCTCAGAGATAATGGGAACTGAAGGGTCTAGGCCCGAAACATCAGCTTTTGTGCTCCTGAGATTCTGCCTGGCCTGCTGTGTTCATCCAGCTTCACACTTTGTTATGCTGGAAAAGCTCAGCAGGTCTGGTAGCATCTGATGGTGGCTGGGAAAACGTCAATCCACATATAGAAAATATGGAGGTGGGTGGGATAGGGAGCTTTCCCAGCTACCATCAGTTCTGAGGAAGGGTCACCGGACCCAAAATGTTAACTGTTTTCTGCTCCACAGATGCTGCCGGACCTGCTGAGCTTTTCCAGCAACTTTGTTTCTTTTTCTCCCTGCAGCAAATCTGTGCTGACTATTCCTGATCAATCCCTACCTTTCCAAGTGTTGATTAATCCTATCCCTCAGATTTTTTTTTTTCCAATAATTTCCCTATCACTGTTGTCAGATCAACTGGTCTGTAATTAACTGGCCTATCTCTTGTGCCTTTCTTGAACAAGGAACCACATAAGCTATCTTCCAGTCAATTGACATGTTGCCTGTGGCCAGCAAAGTATTAAATATTTTGCCAAGGTGCTAGCAATCTCTTCCCTTGCTTCCCATAGCAGCCTGACATGCATCTCATCAGGCTCTGGGGATCTATGTCAGCTAAAACATCAAATATCTCTTCCTTATTGATCTTAGAACCTCGCCGACTACAATATCTTTTTCCTCTGGATACAGATGAGGAATGTTAATTTAAACACTCACCTGTACCCTCTGGCTCCTTACACAGATTAACCCTTTGGTTTCTCAAAGGACCCAGTCACCCCTGGTTATCCTCTTCCTCTTCCTCTTAATATACTTAAAATGCCTTGGGCTTTTCTTTAAGCCTAAAATATTTTGTGGCATCTCTTTGCCCTCCTAATTTTTTTTAAGCACACCTTTACGCTCTATAAACCTGAAGTACCTCCCCTACTTTTAGTGCTGCATACCTGACAATGCTTCCTTCTTTCTCTTTTTATCAAGCCCTTGATATCCGTTTCAATCTAGAGTTCTTTGGGCTTGCTGCTGTTGCCTTTCCCTCATCGAGAAATATACTGTCCCTGCACTCTCACTATGCCACTTTTTAAAAGATTCCCACTTTTCATTTGTAGACTTACTGCAAGTATCTGCTCCCAGTCTATGTTTGCCAGTTCCTTTCTAATGATATTGAAATTAACCTTCCCACAATTTAGATACCTAATTTATAGAGTTATGGTCACTATCCCCAAAATATTCACCCACTGATATGTCTACTACTTGATCGGCTTCATTCCCCCAGGATTAGGATGAGGACTGCCCCGTCTCTAGTATGACTATATATGTACTGGCACAAGCAACTCGCCTGGATGCACTTTAAAAATTCCACTCTGTTGAATTCTTTAACATGAATATGATCTCTTTTACTGTTAGCCGAATTGAAATTCCCTGTACTATGACCCTGTTTCTTTCACTGTTTCTAAAATTACCTTAAGAAAAATCTTGTTTTTGCTATTTCAGCTTTTACAGTTTATGTTGCAACCTTCAGTTTTACAGAGACAAAAATAAGAAAGTATGTAAAGATTAAGCATGTTGTTTGCTGCTTTACTATCTGTAAGATTTTGGCATCAGGTGCAAGTTGGAAAGGTGAAATCTATGCTGCAAAGATAGAAAGATAGCTAGACCCTCGTGGACAGCTTTTTTAGAAAGCATTTGTTTTGTCACAGACTGCAAAATGCATGCAAATGATTACCCAAAGAGTATTCTCTTGCAGAAGGAACCATTTGGAACCATGAAGCTTTCAATATGCTTTTTTCTTTAACAACTGGAATTGGAAATATTGTGGACAAGATTGAGATACAATAGATTTTCAATGAAGTTGACATTGGCTGTTTGGAAAAGATCAAGAGTAGTTTGATTTGTCGTCCATAAGTGAACTAACCTGATAAGTAATGAATGGTGACCCAAATAACTCATTGGCTCAAGTGGGACTTAAATTGTCTTTCACAGCCACTTACTATATATTAGAATTTTAAAATATTAATTAAAATCAAATAGGTAACTGTTGCAAATGGTTATAAACCAGGAACAAAAATAACATGCACAATTTGGAATGGTTGGAGTAAAGATGGAGGTATTGCAGCACAATTGTGGTTTCCCAATATCTGATCCAGAAAGCCTGGGTTCAAGTCTCATCCCAGGACTTAACAGCTCTGGTGTGTTCCTAAAGAAACATGATAGGCATATTGAAAGTTCCTGATCAAACTATGGTGGATCCTTGGAACTGGAGAATCACCTGGTGAGCCACGATTTATGCAGAATGAGGCCTTGAACTTATTTCTAAATTGGATCTTGTTTGTGAAATTGAGCTTGATTTTCTGGTGGGTGCTAGGACCCCATGGAAATCCTAACCTCTCATGTCATTAGTGTACTCTGTGCTCAGTGGTGCAACAGTTGGAGGCAGTCCTTAATTGGCCATCTCTGTACTTGAGGTCCTATTAAGGATGATGGGTGAGCTCCCAAACCTGCGAGCTCAATCAAAGATCTTGCAGCAATATCAGATTGGCAGCACTACTGGAAGAGAGGGGAAGGCAGGCAAGTGTGTATGCTCTCATTGGCTGCCCAACATTGTGGCACCCAGGCAGCCAATGTAGTTTATAGTGCACCCCTCAGAATGCCCTTGGAAACAGATGTGTTGAGAAATTGTCTCAAGTTGGCTCTCCACATTTTCCTGTCCCAATATCCACCACCACTTGCAAATGTTTGCAAAATGCAGCCTGTTATAATTAAATACTTAAAAATTATTTTTCTTGAAATGGTTTTCATCCACATGCATTCTTGTCCCTTTCCCTGCTGGATTTAAATGGAGTTGAAGCAAAACAAAACTGTCGATGTCTGTAAACATATAATTTTGGTGAAGGCTTTAAAATAGGTGACTCTCTGCCTTCAGAACAAAAATGCCAAAGTTTCATTCGCACATTCAAATTAGAGTCCTATCACATGGAACAGTATAACCAATGATCTGCAAACTGACAACAAACTGACTTCACAAAATAGGTGAAAGCACTTCTCAAGAAATTTTTTATAACATAGCAGTGAATACGCATGTTCCTGACCTTACAAAATTTGATGCCTCAGGTTTCATAGAATCTCTACAGTGTGGAAACAGGCCCTTTGGTCCAACAAGTCTACACTGCCCCTCAGAGCATCGCACCCAGACCCATTCTTCTTAACGCACCTAGTCTACACATCCCTGAACAGTATAGGGTAATTTAGCATGGCCAAGCCACTTAACCTGTACATCTTTGGACTGTGGGAGAAAATTCATGCAGACAAGGGGAGAATGTGCAAACTCCACACATACAGTCACCCAAGGGTGGAATTGAACCCAGGTCTTTTGTTCTGTGAGGCAGTAGTGCCAACCACTGTGCTACTGTGTCGCCACTGAGCAGCTTCATTCAACTTCAATGAGTTGGGCTCTGCTATGGAGCTGAGAAATTCATTGCTACTCTAATTAACAAACCTCTTCAAAATGGAGTCATTCCAAATAAGCCTTAACCATTTTTAAGTGCTCAGGTTTTGTCTGCCTGAAATGAGAAGATAACAGACGAGTTCCATTTGCTTCTCAGCCAACAGGTATGGTAATATATATTTAAAATTCATCCAGTTGCATGGATTTCAGGTTTATCCAGCTCTAGATTCATCAAATGGAAACAGTGCCATCCAAATTTCTGTATTATCTAATTCATAAATGCACTTCCTGTTCTTTGATACCATTTGTGGTGCTTTTATTGTCCTGGATCAGTGAGGAGGAACATTACCCTGAGTTTCTACCAATGGTCACTTCTCAGTGATCCTTGCTGTGAAGTATGTCTACAATTTTATGTCACATTGGATTGTGATGCATGGCATGGTAGAGTCATTCCAGATGCTCATGCAAGCAAACTGGTGCCTTTTGACAAAGCATTGTTAGTGTCAAATGGACAAGTACAATCTCCAAAAGGAATCAGGTGGGTAGAATTTTTTTAGAAAAGTGATAGTTGTGTTCTAACTGCTTAATAGTATGGCCAATCAGTCTTTGATCTTTGGTGTTGGGGGCTTTGCCTTTGGCTTGTATGTTCCTGTGTGAAAGTGTCTAGACGTTCGGCCTTTATTCATTAACATATTCCTGTTTTGTAAACTTTGATTTTCACCTGTTCTGAAATACTTGACTTTTCAGCCAACTAATTAAATTAATTTTGAATGCTATTTTACTATTCTTAGTAAGAACTTTCGATTGTGAAGGTCAATTTGAATCAAATGCAGTTTTCTTACGTTGACTAATTCTACCTCCAGTGTGCAACTTGCCATTGCATATGTTCCATGTGCTCAAAACTTTAAACAGGATCCTTGTTGCGATGCAAATGTTGCATATTTTGAAATTCTTATAATTTCACAGCATAGTATGAGGCTGCTGTCTGTACTGAACTTGAGTTAATCAAGCTAGTAATGTTCTGCTCCTCTTTTTTTCTTCCTCTTTTAAAAATATTCATTATCAAATGTTAGTCCACCTTCCTGTAAAACACACTGGATTTTTTCATCATTGTGATTAGTATGGCAATTTTGTGCCATATTAGTAAAAGTATGCAGGGCAGCATTCTACCAATCTCGTAAAGAAGATGTAATTCCACTGGAGAGGTCGTAGAGCAGATTTACCAGGATGTTGCCTGGGCCAGAGTTTTAGTTTTGAAGAGATTGGATAGACTGGAGTTATTTTCCTTTCAAACAGAGGAAATTTATATGGGACACGATGAGATATTAAAAAAAAATTAGGGTAAAAAGGAAGGAATTTTTCCCCATGATGGAGGAATCAATGACCAGCGGCATAGATTTAAGGTGAGGAAAATAAGGTTTAGAAGAGGATATGAAGATTTATTTTTCACTTGGGGTGTTGGGAATCTGGAACTCACTGCCCGCAAGACTGGCAGTGGCAGAAAACTTCATAACATTTAATAAATATTTTAGATGTGCACATGTTGTGCAAGAGATGGAAAATAGTAATGGAATAGATAGGTGCTTGTTTCTGACCGGTGCAAATTCGTTGGGAATTTTTTTATGCTTGTATAGCTCTGTGACTGTATGATACTAGAATACTGCTAGCGCCTTTCGAAATGACCTAGTGCCTTAAGAGAAAATTGGCTAACCCAAAGATCTGGAATAAGTCCATAAATGGACCCATACATTAAGGTGTACCTTAACAGTGTTAAGGTGGTATAGCTGCTACGTTAGATGCATTAATAACAGCAATACTTAAATGGTTTCTGTAGCTGACGTGAACAACATACCATGTTGTTATCTTTTGAATGCTTCGCATTTCTATTTAAAAATCTTCCATAGAGTTTAGAAGAGTGAGTGTTGATATTATTGAAAAATACAAAATGCTGAGAGGACTTGAAAGAATTTATTTAGGAGCATTTTTTTTTCCTGTATAGAAGTAGGGAACACAGGCTAAAAATTAAGTCTCCCACTTATGACAGACTTAAAAATGCTTCTCTTTCTCAGGCAGCAGTTTGTCTGGGGAGCTCTTGTCCCTGAAGATCAATTGTGTCTATCTCATTGGATAATTTCAAGCCAGTTGATTGGCCAGGGAGTGAAAGGTTATATGCAATAGACAGTAGTGTTGAGGCCAAAACCAAATCAGCTGTGATCTTAAATGTCAGAGCAGCCTTTTTAGGGCCAAACAGCGTACTCCTGCTCCTGATGTGTATGTTTAGGAATTATTTACAAATTTCTCACAGGTTTCAATTTAGGTGTGCTATTGAAACTGTATCAATTATATCTGAGTGTTTATTGTGACTACCATTGGAAAAATTGAAATGAGAGTCAGAATTTTGTTCTGGCATAAGTGGTCTCACCCTCCAGCTGGACAGATAGCAGGAAACCCTTGACACCTCTTTCTAGGAAAGCCTGGTGAAGCAAACATCAACCAGATGATAGGGTCAACAGTAACCTATCTGTGGAAGCAAGACCTCAGGTGGAGATACAACCTTGCAAGAGGTGTCGATCAGTCAGAGGCTGGAAATGCTTGTGCTTGCAGTGTCAGTGTGGAGGCTTTGGCTACAGCTGGAGAAACACTTGCTTGGAGTCCTAGCATTATGGAGAACCCAAGCCAGAAGTTAGAAATGCTGGGAGGGGTTATAAATTTCACAGGGTGGTGTTTGTGGGAAGTTTGGACAAGGTGGTTAGTGGCAATAGCAGTGGGCACTCCTTTCGTCCTCGCACTCCCCTTTTGTTTTGCAGTCGTGTGATCAGGTTCTGATTGCCTTTGATCAAGTGATTTTCTTCCCCGACCCTGCAAACCAGTGATACAAACAACTCTCATAGTTTGACCCATTGTGCATGCTGTACAGTGACAGTCCAATTTTCATCTGGTGGAATTCTAGCAGTAACAGGCTAAGATCCTTAAGTGATACTTAAGGATCTCAATTGGCAGTGAGGTGTGAAATTCAACCAGAGCCTTCACACCCTGAACTTAATTCTGGTAGAGATGGGAATGTGGTGCGATTCAAATATGATACCCTGCTTCCAATCTCATCACTAGCAAGAATAGAAGTTTCTGTCTGTGCAACTAACAGAAGGCTGCAAGGTTTTTTGTGTTGCTTGGTTAATATATAAACTATGATTATAATTTGACTAACACCTTCCAATGGTATAGTTTTTTATAAGGCTGTTCTAAAAACTGCAAGGAGGCCTGAACTATACAATACAGTGGCACAGCAAGCTATCATTATCATACTGTGTTGGTAAGTGATTTTGTCTTGAATTGTGCACACATCTGGACCACAGCTGAAGAAGATTGATTCTCTCCAAAAAGGAGCTGAAAATCCAATTCGGGTTATTTGCACGAGGCTCTATCTGAAAGAACATAGGGTACAATGGTATCGCCTGAGAGTGGTGGAATTTAGTAACTGAAAGCTACCTTAGTTGCACGGTTGATGCTCCAAATTGGACACAGGATAAGATAATATAGAAACCTTAGGAGCTTTTAAAAATTTGAGAAATCTGCACCCTTAAATTTCTTCATTATCATAAAATATTACATATACTGGAGTTTTATTTATGATATAAATACTGCTTAATATGATGTGAAAGAAATCATAATATCACTACAGTATCACTGTATTAAGAATCATGTGGCAACTAACACAATAGCAGGAGTACAATAGCTTTTTCCACTAACTTGGAGAGCTATGGCTTGTAGAAACCTTTCTCTCAAAATCTTCTGCTTTTCATCTAATTTAAAGAGCAAACAGGCTCCTGTTTACCTTTTTCTCCGGGAATTGTATGGCCTCAGAGGTGAAGGTGCTCCAACTGATGGGATCTGCCATTGTTCACACCACTGACATCCACACAACTGCACATCATTTTCAAATGCTGCAAAGCAGTAACAAACCCTCACATTGGTCTATAGGTGTGAGGCTGAAAAAGCACAGCAAGTCAGACAGCATCCGATGAACAGATAAGTCAACAGACTGTGGTGATTGAGCTTTTATATACAAGACGCTATTCTGAGGATAGGATGCTCATTCACCTCCTTTCATAGACAGGAAGACCTGGAGGTGTTGGTGAGCAAGGTGGCAGAAGGAAGGGCTGCCCTTTCTCTAGCCTTTTTCCCCTATAGGAAGCTTCTCTACCAGATCAAGACATCCTGGACATAGATTTTAGGCTCAGTTGGTGCTGTATCCTGGATGAAGTGGAAAAATCAGCAATGCAGAAGTAAGTTCAATAATCATTTGTACTGTACAATGGTAAGTGCTGCCATCGTCTCCCTGTTACCTCATTCACAGTTCCATCTCGCTAGCACAACCACTGCATACACATCTCATTAAGTGGATATGATGCTTGCAATAATGCCTCTCAATCAACTATTCTCCCAACCTCGTTACCCTTCCTGTCCTATGCACTTCCTGTTTCCTCTCAGGGAAACCTTACCACCTTTTCTACTAATGCATGACCACGATCTGTTCTTCCATTCACTTCCAACGCACTTAATCTTTCCTTTGTCTCATTGAGGGAAAAAATGACCTACAGCAGGGCTGGAAGGTCCATTCATTCCTGGCCAAGAGGGATGCTGGACATCAGGCTATTGTAAAGTGAAAAATTTAGATACTTAGAGATGCACACAACCACTTGTGTGGAGATGGAAGACACCGTGACCAATTCTGTAGCTTCATTGTGCTGTGCTTTCCTCTCATTACTATCAGTGTCAATGTAAACTCATTATAAATCGGCACAAACTCTTACTACTTTTAGACACCAAATTTCCTCTTCTCTTTTGCAGGCACTTGTGGCTCACAATGAACCTCCTCCAGGGGCCAGCCGTGGCAACCTCCAAAAGTTTCTCCCAGAGAACTCCAAATTTGCCTGGCCCCATTCCTCTGCCTGCAGCCCCAAGTTTGCAGCAGATCACAGTTGGAAAGTGAGCCAACGTCTGAGCGGGAGACTGTCAGTCTCCAGGCCCAAATGCATAAAAGGAACAACCACTGAAGTTCTGAAAACCAACAGGATACCTACAAAGGGCAGCACGGTGGCTCAGTGGTTAGCACTGCAGCCTCACAGCGCTAGGGACCCGGGTTCGATTCCCGCCTCAGGCGACTGTCTGTGTGGAGTTTGCACATTCTCCCCGTGCCTGCGTGGGTTTCCTCCGGGTGCTCCGGTTTCCTTCCACAGTCTAAAGATGTGCAGGTTAGGTGGATTGGCCATGCTAAATTGCCCGTAGTGTTCAGGGGTGTGTGGGTTATGGGGGAATGGGTCTGGGTGGGATGCTTCAAGGGGCAGTGTGGACTTGTTGGGCCGAAGGGCCTGTTTCCACACTGTAGGGAATCTAATAATCTAATCTAAAGGACGCTTGCCCCATTCCAGCTACTGACGCCAGGACTGCACTCAGATATAGCAAGGGGCTGAAAAAGAGCAAACTTACCGAGGGCACATTGTTTCACCCATAGTGCTATGTTTCACTTTTATAAACTTTTATGTTTGTTTGCATTGTTAAAATGTCAGCTCCTTTTTTAACTTGCACTGTTGGAGCTGATCAAGTCACACCCACGGGTAAAAATGACCAACTATTTCACACAACCCAAGGATTTTATACCAAAATTTGACAGGATCTGGGGAATATAGATTGGGAGAAACTGTTTGAAGGTAAATCCACATTTGATATATGGGAGGCTTTTAAGGAGAGGTTGATTAGTGTGCAGGAGAGACATGTTCCTGTGAAAATGAGGGATAGAAATGGCAAGATTAGGGAACCATGGATGACAGGTGAAATTATGAGACTAGCTAAGAGGAAAAAGGAAGCATACATAAGGTTTAGGCAGCTGAAGACAGACGAAGTTTTAGAAGAATATCGGGAATGTAGGGCGAATCTGAAACAAGGAATGAAGAGGGCTAAAAGGGGACATGAGATATCTTTAGCAAAAATGGTTAAGGAAAATCCCAAAGCCTTTTATTCATATATAAAGAGCAAGAGGGTAACGAGAGAAAGGATTGGCCCACTTAAGGACAAAGGAGGAAAGTTTTATGCTTCAAGTCAGAGAAAATGGGTGACATTCTTAATGAGTGCTCTGCATCAGTATTCACCAATAAGAGGGACATGACAGATATTGAGGTTAGGGATAGATGTTTGCTTACTCTAGGTCAAGTCGGCATAAGGAAGGAGGAAGTGTTGGGTCTCCTAAAAGACACTAAGGTGGACAAGTCCCCAGGTCCGGATGGGATCTCTCCCAGGTTGTGACCAGTGGTGTTCCACAGGGGTCTGTGCTGGGACCACTGTTGTTTGTGATATACGTAAATGATTTGTAGGAAGGTGTAGGTGGTCTGATTAGCAAGCTTGCAGATGACATGAAGCTTGGTGGAGCAGCAGATAGTGAAGGGGACTGTCCGAGATTACAGCAGAATATAGATAGACTGGAGAGTTGGGCAGATAAATGGCAGATGGAGTTTAATCTGGGCAAATGCGACGTGATGCATTTTGGAAGATCTAATTCACGAGCAAACTATACAGTAAATGGAAAAGTCCTTGGGAAAATTGATGTTCAGAGAGATCTGGATGTTCAGATCCACTGCCACCTTTGGGGATCAACGCAGGTCAATGGGGTGGCCAAGAAGGCATACGGCATGCTTTCCTTCATCAGACAGGGTATTGAGTACAAGAGTTGGCAGGGCATGTTACAGTTGAATAAGATTTTGGTTCGGCCACATTTGGAGTATTGTGTACAGTCCTGGTCGCCACATTACCAAAAGGATGTGGATCCTTTGGAGAGGGGACAGAGGAGGTTCACCAGGATATTGCCTGGTATGGAGGGTGCTAGCTATGAAGAAAGGTTGAGTAGATTGTGATTATTTTCATTAGAAAGACGGAGCTTGAGGAGGGACCTGATTTGATGCCTACAAAATCAGGGGGGGTGTAGACAAGGTGGATAGCAAGAAGCTTTTTCCCAGTGTGGGGGGCTCAATTACTTGGGGTCATGAGTCAAAGTGAGAGGAGGAATGTTTATGGGAGATATGCATGGAAAGTTCTTTAGGCAGAGGGTGGTGGGTGCCTGGAATCCATTCCCAGCAGAGGTGATAGACACAGACATGATAGTGTCTTTTAAGATATATCTGGACAGGTACATGGATGGGCAGGGAGCAAGGGGATACAGGCCCTTAGAAAATAGGTGACTGGTTTGGAAAGAGTATCTCGATGGCTGGCTTGGAGGGCCAAAGGGCCTGTTCCTGTGCTGTAATTTTCTTTGTTCTTTGTTCTCTTTGAAAGCAGATGTAATGGCCAAGCATTACTCATCTCTCTCAAATAACAGACCTGTTGACTGCAGGCACATCAGGGATCCTTGATCCATGATGATGAGGACTGCAGCCAAGGTATGACGCTTTAATGTGGCCAGGCTAAATGCAATTTACAAGGAGTATGCTAGGATCTCACACACTTTACACCACACATATGTCCATCTTGTGAGTGAAAGTATGAAATCAGTAATGATTCATTGGATAGAACAAAACATTCGTTTTATGTATTAGCTTTTCAAAGGAATGTGTGGCCGTTGAAGGCTAGGAGATGTACATTGGGGAGCTCACATGTCCATTCGCCCTCGTAATACATTATTCTTTACAATGTGCTGCTGCTTGCTGGTTCAGAACTGCCCTGGAGGTTATTGAAGCATTTCAGGGCAATGTTTTAGTTTGTTTGCGTTATGAAACATTGAAAGATTACTGATTAATACAAAGTCAAAAAGAGGATCGCTCAGAATTTCTCTCAACCTGTTGGCTATCATGAGAGACTTCACTATGTAACACTCTGATATGATATCCTGGTGTTAACTCTTAAAGTTTCTCTAACTTCAAAGTCATATGACATTAGGCGCACTGTCTCATTGACTGCTGCTTTTCTGCCTCATACTCAGTACATCATAATGTGCAGGTACTAGAAAGTGGTATCACCCAAAGATTGCAAGCATATAATCAGATCGATAACAAGACATTCTGCATCAATCTGAAGGTTTCATAAAGGTGAGATGAGCCATGTCTAGAGGATGTACCCCTGGTTCCCCAGCAACTATCCCTGTATGACCCAAGGGGCTAGGAACTTTGACTCTTCAACCCTAGAAACCTCACGGCAGCTTCCAAGATATCATATGCAGGTCTCCAGAATTTTGCATCAGTAGTCACGTATAATTTGAACATTGATGTGGCTCAGTCTTTATCTGTTGACATAATCTGCTGGTTGCTGCAGGGTATCCTACCACCAATGATAACACCCTTCCCCTGGGGAAGCCAGTGTTGTTCGATCAACCCGTTGCTTGGGCTGCTTGATCTCCTTGACACAAGGGAAGGATATGAAAAATGTACTCTTTAGAAAATAACAACAGTTATATCCTGGATTTATGAGCTGAGAATAGGAGATGACACACAGGCCCCCATTTGCTTTTTACAATGAGCTACTGCCACAAAATTCAGGGTCTGATGGGGTTGACACCAAGTCATTCTGAGTACAAGTCCTGTTTAAGCAGTTAACACAATTCTTTGACCACCAAGGACATCTTTAACTTATGCCTACATTGTCTGTCAGAGAGTTGAAGAAAATGATAGTGAGACTTGTGGATAAGAGGTTTCAATATATGCCACCACCCTTTTGATGGAGCTTCAGTTGCTGTGTCTCCCACTGGATGCTGTATCAGTTGCTGGAGTTTTCTGTGCTTGTTGCACATGATCACAAAGCAGTAATTCATTTATCCTTCTAAGTTGTCTTCAGAATATCATCAAAACCACAATGACTGCAACCACAGAGATCTCCATGTGAGATCAATGAACAGGTAACCCATGGGGAATGTCAGAAAAATGAGACAGTTTTATTGGAGGAACTTCTGGGCCCCTCACATAACAATGAAGTGTCATGCTGTCACACAATATGGCATGAAGAATTCCCAAGGAACGCATTGTCATGCTTCCATAAAGAATTTCAAGGTTTGTCACTTTATCCAAATATATACTGCATAACGAAAGTTTCAGTTCTAAAATGGGAGAAGAATTCTGCTGTAAGTCACCATGATAGCTTCCCCTGTTCTTACTCACCAAGAAGAGGCTTCTTTTCACATCACAGAGCGTCCTTTCTTGTTTATTGTTCAGTTTATGAATGTAGCTGTTGCACAACAGTGTCTTCCAGTATATGCTGTAGTGAGTATTTGCGAAATGGGAATTTCAGGCGCTTTTAATGTCTTGTCCTCATTACAGTTGCTCAGCTGACATGACATAGAGGCAGTTAGCGCACATAATGCCATGATCATGCTTTTTCAAGGCCATAACTTTTAATGTGCTCTCTTGGGCAATGAATGACCAGCTGATGAAGCCCAAAATGAAACCAGGGATGGTTTTATTGAATAGGATATGATTGCTGTCACTGCCCTTAGCAAGGATTCCAAATACAAGAATTTTACTCTGCTCCTGAAGCAAAAAGGCACCCACTTTACATGCACTGTCACAGATAATAGGAACTGCAGATGCTGGAGAATCCGAGATAACAAGGTGTGGAGCTGGATGAATACAGCAGGCCAAGCAGCATCTTAGGGGCAGGAAAGCTGACGTTTCGGGCCTAAACCCTTCATCAGGAAAAAGGGGAGGGGTTGGGGGTTCTGGAGGCCGATCCAAGATGGGGAGAGGAGACAGACAGGTCAAAGAGGCCTTGTCCTCACTTACCACCCCACCAACCTCCGGATCCAATGCATCATCCTCAGACACTTCCACCATCTGCAATCCGACCCCACCACCAAAGACGTTTTTCCTTCCCCACCCTTGTCTGCTTTCCGGAGAGACCACTCTCTCCGTGACTCCCTTGTCCACTCCACCCACCCCTCCAGCGCCACCACACCCGGCTCTGTCCCCTGCAACCGTAGGAAGTGCTACACTTGCTCCCAGACCACCTCCCTCACCCCCATCCCAGGACCCAAGAAGACTTTCCACATCAAGCAGATGTTCACCTGCATATCTGCTAATGTGGTATACTGTATCCACTGTACCAGTTGTGGCCTCCTCTACACCGGGGAAACTAAGCAGAGCAGAACACCCACACTCGGTTCGCAATAAACAACTATACCTCCCAGTTGCGAACTATTTCAACTCCCCCTCCCATCCCTCAGATGACATGTTCATCTTGGGCCTCCTGCAGTGTCACAACGATGTGACCCAAAGGTTGCAGGAACAGCAACTCATATTCCACTTGGGAACCCTGCAGCCCAATGGTATCAATGTGGATTTCACAAGCTTCAAAATCTCCCCTCATCCTACCACATCCCAAAACCAGCCCAGCTCATTCCCACCTCTCTAACCTGTTCCTCCCCTTACCTATCCATTCCTCCCACCTCAAGATGCATCCCCATTTCCTACCTACCAATCTCATCCTGCCCGCTTGATCTGTCTGTCCTCCCTGGACTGACCTATCTCCTCCCTACCTCCCCACCTATGCCTCACCTTTTTTACTGGATCCATCCCTGGCTGTTTGACCTCTCTATCTCTTCTCCACCTATCTTCTTCTCTATCCATCTTGGATCCACCACCTCCTTTCCCCCCCACCCATAATTATTTCAGAACCCCCTTCTCCTCCCCCATTTCTAATGAAGGGTCTAGGCCTGAAATGTTAGCTTTCCTGCTCCTAAGATGCTACTTGGCTTGTTCATTCAGCTCCACACCTTGTTATCTTGCATGCAGTGTCAGCTATTTTATGTAGATATTGCCTAGTTGCATTTTGATTGGACAAGAAGCTCCTAACTTTGTGTTCTTGTGTGACTTTCAGGCTCCATCTCTCCAAGACTTTTCCTCCATACTTCGTGATCCTTTTTGTATGTCTGTCTGACCCTGTAGCCTCAATGAGCTTTGCCTCCTCAGTCCCTTTTATATATCTGTTTAATTTTACCCCCAGCAAATGTTATTTTGGAAATTCCCATACCAAGTGACATTTATACCATCTAAACACCAGGTATTGACCATCTCTAATAGGAGACAATCTAACCACCAGCCCTTGACATTCAATGATGTTACCATCACTGAAACCCTGACTATGAGCATTTTGGGGGTCACCATTGACCAGATGACAGGTGTGGATTTACGCTCAAACAGCCTCCCACCCCCCGACTCTAATATCTCCATTTCCTGCATAATACTGCAGTAAAAAGCTTTCCCCCACATGAACCTTCACCGCAAGACCAGTCATATCCTTATCCATAAGCAAAGAACATAAGAACTAGGAGCAGGAGTAGGCTGTCTGACCCTTCGAGCCTGCTCTGCCATTTGATAAGATCATGGCTATTTTTGTGGACTCACATCCACTTAACCGCGCTCTCACCTTATCCCTTAATTCCTTTATTGTTCAAAATAGTATTTACCTTAGCTTTAGAACCGTTTGCTGAAGTAGCATCAACTATTTTGCTAGGCAAGGAATTCCATGGATTAACAACCCTCTGGGTGAAGAAATTCCTTCTTAATTCAGTCCTAAATCTGCTCCCCAAGCATGTATCTTAAAACTTACTGAATTATGATCACTGTCCCTAAAATGCTCCCCACTAAAGCTTTGATCACCTGACCAGCCACATCCACCAATACAATGTCTAGGATGACACTCCCTGGTTGAACGACTTAAAATGTTGTTTCAAGAAACTCTCCTGGATGTGCCTAACAAATTCTGCTCCGTCTAAGCCCCTAACTCAAAGGGAGTCCCATTCAATATTGTGAAAATTTAAATCACCCACTACTACAGCTCTTTTTACAGTTCCCCCTGATCTACTTACATATCTGTTCCTCTGTCTCAGGCTGGCTATTGGGAGGCCTGTGGTATAACCCCATCATATTGATTGCATCTTTCTTATTCTTAAGTTCTACCCATATGGCCTCGCTAGTTGAGCCGTTCAAGGTTTCTCTCTCAGTACAGCTGTGATTCTCTTTGACCCTTTCTAATCCTGAAATGTGTAAACCTTGCAGCATTGAGCTGCCAGTCCTACCCTTCCCTCAAACAAGTTTCTTTACTGGCTACCACATTTATAGTGCTACTTTATAAGCCAGATTCTAAGCTCACCTGCTATTCCTGTTGTACTCTTTTACATTAAGAATACTTCAGACCTCTGTGTTCATTAGCCTGGTCATGCTTGTTCTTCCTGTCAGATTTGCTTAACTTCACGTCAACTTTTTTTGTCAATCCTCCAAATGCTGATCTACTGCTCCACTTTCTGCACCCTGCCACACTTGTTTAAATCCTTCTGAGTGACACTAACAAACATCTCTGCAAGGATTTTGGTGCTCCACAGAATAAGTGCAACCCCTTTTTACACAGGTCCCATCTGCTGTTTAAGAGATCCCAATGATCCAGATATCTGAAGCCACCTCTCTTACACCAGCTCTTTAGCCATGCATTTATCTGTATTATCTTGCTATTTCTGGTCTCACTAGCATGTGGCACAGAAGTATTCCTAAAATTACAACCCTAGACGTCCTGTCTTTCAACTTCCGACCCAATTCCGTCAATTACCTTTGCAGAAGCTCATCTCTCTTTTCTGTTTATGTTGTTACTAACAGTAGGGACCATGATGTCTGGCTGCTCACCCTTCCCTTTCAGAATAGCCCATGTCTGCTCATAGACAACCTTTATTTTGGCACCATGGAGGCAAGACATCATTCTGGAGTCTCACCTAACTACGCCTCTGACTATCACTACCTCTCATTTACACTTTGACCTTCTCTGCTCCACAACAGAGCCAATCGTGGTGCCACTGATCTGGCTGATGCTGTTATTTCTCCCTAGGAGGCCATTCCCCAAAAGTATCCAAAAATGGTATATCTCTTTGAGAGGGGGTTGGCCATCTATTCCATCAACATCCTGCACTGCTTGCCCACACAGTGATGTATCAACCTGATTCGTGAATGTTGGATTCCTGTTGTAGTGGATTAATTGGAGCCAGTAGCAGAAAATTGATGGGACTTTGTTTGGAGTTACAATTACCTAAGCACCTGCAATAGTTATTAGCATCATTTCTGTGAGGCTGTGAAATCCTCATTATTTTAAATAGCTCCAAACAATGTCCCAGACATAAAATGCAACAAGACCAATTGTCTTATTTTCCTTCAGTTTCACTTTGCATTATGTCTACCATGTGGGCATATTTTTATTGCACGTAAAATGGCTGTGCTCTAGAAGAATGGCACAAATGAATGTAAATAAACTAATAGTCACCTTCATAGAAGCTAAGTGTAGCTTATTCCTGTTATTTTTCTGTTTCATTTTAATGCCTTTTGTAACAGACATTTGTTTGCCTTTGTGAATTTATATTTCCCATTGATCTCCATGAGGGTAATTACTCTATATTTTTGCTTCTTGGAAGAACAAGATGAAGAATACTGGCAGTCCTGGGAGATAACAGGCTATGAGTGCACTTATAGAAGAATATATACGGGCAGGAGACCTCCAATTGTCTAGGGACTTCATTTTATAAAATGATCTGAATTGTGCCACATTCTGCAGCCTAACATGCAGCTCACCTGTTCATCATGCAATACATGACTCACTATAGCTCTTATGATCATAACTGTTTTGAATTTTCGTGCTATAGTATTATTACAGGCTGCCATGGAGAACAGTACTAACATTAACCAGTTTCTTGTGCACAGGAACATTACGTGAATCATGAATATGTTATCTATGAGAACAAACAATGTTCCCTCCTTCCCCAAGCATGTCCTGCAACACATCACTGCAATTTCATACAATGACAGAATTTCTGAATGTACTAGAAGTCTCAGGTTGCAATTATTTGTCCGAATGCTCTATCAGTCAATACCAGCACTTAAATCAACAGCAAAGAATTCTACTTTTGCAAAATCTAGATCATTGTGACCAGCAGTGCAAGTTTATTATGTGAATCCTTGTTTAACTGCCAGCTACCATTTAAGACAATTTAGCGTGCCTCACACTTTGAACATGAATGGAAAGGTACTGGGTCATCTCACTCTTGTTTTATCCTTGACAGATATAGCAGCCAGCATGAGATTCAAACAGCATTGAGCATATAAATGGCATGTTGAAGGCCATTTCAGTTGCCTGGGCTTATCTATAGTGCTTTGAATTTAGAATCCAGCTAGGATCTCAATGACTGTGTTTCCAACTGTCTATTCCATCAACATAAGAAGAAAGTTGAATAAATCCAAGAGCGGCAGTCTGAAATAGATGTGAAAAGAGAATGCTTTGCCAGCCGCACTCATGCTGCTCTCAGACTTAGACTTTATTTGTGTAATTAGCCATTACGTTAACAGTTGTGTCTACATCTGCCCCTTCCTTCTGTAAGTGTGCCAACATCTGCAGCTTCTTCACTATGGTCAACAGTTCATTAGGTTACCTCAGAAAAGTAACCACACACCTTTTCTAACTGGACCTGAAACATTAACTCTGATTTCTTTTCACAGATGCTGCTGGACTTGCTGAGCTTTTCCAGCAATTTCTGTGTTTGTTTCTAAAAATAATGTTTGTATTCATAACTGTATTTTTATTGTAAATGTGTAATGTGTAAGTAGGTGTCTAGTACATCATGCCATTGTGGTCCCCCTTCGTACCAGCATATGAGGTGTGAACTCACGACCTTTATTTACTGCATCTCCTGATAGCTGTAGTGCCAGGTTGGAGTGCAAACTTGCAGCTGAATTGATGCTCATGATACCTGGCACTTTAAGCCACTGCTTTAAATCCTGCTGCAAAAGATTAATTGTGCTACCTCCCTGTACCACACAACAGCAGAGCTCCCAGTAAGAGGCAGTGCAAATAAAAGGAGCTTTTGCTTTCACATAAGGTTAGCCTTGAAACTTCTTGTAGTGTCAACTGTCATGGCATCAGAATGATGACACCCGCATATGTATCATTGAAAAATGTAGCTTATCATCTCCTTTTGTGATACAGTATAAACACATACCATTATATACAGGACCATTTTAAATCTGATTGTGTGTTAATATCACTGCTTATTATGAAAGTTTGCTGTCTACAAATTGGCTGCCACATTTCCAACATTACGACATTGACCACTTAAAAATCACTTAACTGATTGTGAAAGATAATAGAAACTGCCGATCCTGGAGTCTGAGATAGCAAGGTGTAGAGCTGGATGAACACAGCAGGCCAGGCAGCATCAGAGGAGCAGGAAAGCTGATGTTTTGGGCCTAGACTCTTCTTCAGAAGAAGGGTCCAGACCCAAAATGTCAGCTTTCCTGCTCCTAATTGATTGTGAAGTGTTTTTTTGGGAATATTCTATGATCATGAAATATCCTATATAAATGCAAACTTGTCTTTCTGTTGGAAAAATGAAGAGCATTTTTTAAAATTACAAAATCTGTAAATGTTTACTTATAAAAGAAATATCCAATGTCGCTGTTCAGGCCTATATTTCCTCAGTGTTTCCTAAATTATTTTGCTAGCTTGAGTAGACAGGGCAGTTAAACTAAATCAGAAAAGGGAATTTAAAAAGAAAATTTTAAAAGAAAATCTTTAGCACAAGTAATCTTTTATTTAATGTGTTGACTCTTACAATGGATGTAATGGTTCTAGAAGGATTACATTTCCATCTTGGTTTAGAAACAATCCGATTGAATTGAACTTTTCAATAAATATTGACAGACTGTCTGTCAGTTTATTATTTAAAAGTAAATTGTTCAGATTTTTAGAACAATACGTCAAGAGATATATGTACCTTATAGCATTCCAAAATCACTGAACAATCAAGGGGCAATAGAAGAGAAGAAATAAATACAATAATTATCACAGAAGTAAAAGTACAAGGGAAACAAATGGGTCTTAACACAGATGAGTCCCATGGACCTATTAGATTGCATCCTGGGTTGAGAAGTAGCTGCAGAGATGGTGATTGCACTGATCATAATAATCCAAGAATCCTAAGATTCTGGAGAAGTTCCAGAGAATTGGAAAACTACTGATGTTGTCTCTTCTATTTAAATAGAGGAGACAACAAAAAAAAGGTAACTGTAGGCCAATTAGCTTATTGTTTGTTATTAGGGAGATATTAAAATTCATTACAAAGAGAATAATAGCAGAGCATTTAAAAATACATTACATGATTTCATGAAGGGAAATCTTGTCTCACAAATTTAGTAGAATTCTTTGAGGAAGTAACAGGATAAATAAAGTGAATGCAGTAAATGTAATATACTTAGATTTTCAGAAGACGATGAATAAGGTACCACACATGTTAGGTTGTTGAATAAGATCAGAGCCCATGGTATTAGGGAAACATGAATAGCACATTGGCCAACTGACAGAAGGCAAAGAGTGGAATAAGGGCTATGTCTTTAGGGGTGGCAACCTGTAATTAATGGAGTGTGACAGGATTAGTGCTGGATCCACAATTATTCACAATATATAAACATGACTTGGATGATGAAAGTGAATGGTGTGTCACCAAGTTTATGGATATCACAAAAGTAGGTGAGATGGCATGTGTGAGGATGACATAATGAATCTGCAGAGGGATCATAGACAGGAAAAGTTAGTGGGCCAAATCTTGTCAGGTGGAATATTATGTGGCAAAATGTGAAGTTGTAAACTTTTGTAGGTAGAATAGAGGAACTGAATTTGATTTAAATGGAGAATAATTTCAGAAAACTGAATCACAGTGGGATTTGGGAATCCCTTTCCAGAGGTTACAAAAAGCTATCATGTAAATTCATTAGATAATAAAGCAGGCAAATGAAATGTTAGCCTTTATTTCAAAGAAAATGGAGTATAGAAATATAGAGGTCTTTCTATAACTATCAGGTATGCTAGTGAGACCACAGCTGATACACTGTGTGCACTTTTAACCCTCCGGTCTAAAGAAAGATATACTGACAGTACATAGCTGACTCATGAGGCTGATCTCGGGAATGGAGTTACTGTCTTTTGAAGAAATTGTAAGTAGGCTGTTCCTGTATTCATTGGAGTTTATAAGAATGGGAGACGACTTCATTGAAAAATTTAAAGATTCTTAATGAACTTGACAATGTAGATGTGGAAAGGTTCCTTGACCTTTTGGAACAGTGTAAGACAAGAGAGAATTTCTACTCTGAGGGTGGTGAATCTGTGGAATTATTTACGAAGAGGGCTACAGAGGCTGGCTCATTAAATATACTCAAGGCTAACATATTCTTGAGGATTATCAAATCCTCACCCTTGAGGATTAACAGATCAGACATGCTCTCATTGAAGAGCAAAGCAGACTTGATTGGTTGACTACTGCTGTGACATTATATGGTCTAATGAAGATTATTAACAAATGTAGAAAAGTAAAAGGATTTATGGATAATTATTCATTGAATGTCCCTAATAAGTATTGTTGCCAACGGTATCATTGTATTCTGACATATGCCTCCAAAAAGTTGATTGATTCATCTATATCTATGTGGGAAAAGCCTTGAGTATATTTAATGAGCCAGCCTCTGTTGCCCTCTTGGTAAATAATTCCACAGATTCACCACCCTCTGAGAGTAGAAATTCTTTCTCGTCTTACACTGTTCCAAAAGGTCAAGGAAACCTTTCCACATCTACATTGTCAAGTCCATTAAGAATCTTTAAATTTTTCAATGAAGTCGTCTCCCATTCTTATAAACTCCAATGAATACAGGAACAGCCTACTTACAATCTCTTCAAAAGACAGTAACTCCATTCCCGAGATCAGCCTCATGAGTCAGCTATGTACTGTCAGTATATCTTTCTTTAGACCGGAGGGTTAAAAGTGCACACAGTGTATCAGCTGTGGTCTCACTAGCATACCTGATAGTTATAGAAAGACCTCTATATTTTTATACTCCATTTTCTTTGAAATAAAGGCTAACATTTCATGTTACTTCTCCCATGACAGGATTTGGCAATGGGGAGCATTTAGTCAGGTGGACAGCCAGCCACATTTCCATCTTCACCCTGATTAGGACTTTGGTAGGAACACTCATGGAGAAAAACACAATTGAAATCCAGCCATGGCTGACATTAATCCAGTGATAGCGGGCATGACTCCACTGTGCAAAGAAGTGTGACAAGCAAACACTGACATGTCAGTTGTAAGCTCCAGGGGACCATCACTTGTTCAGAAATACTGACAACCCCCTCACCTACCAATCCCCTCCAGCTATCTCTCACAAGTGTGCCTGACCCCTCCTCGAATTGAGGCCTCAAATGGATGTTGTATTGGCTGTAGTCATTACCTTTACAATGCTGAGTACAGAATAGCTGCTTCCCCTTTGCCAGCCAACAGTTTTTGTGGGTAGACTTTCCACTCTTGGAGTCCTTGATCCTAGTGGAATGCATCCAGGACGTTCCAGAGAACAGCTGTTGACCTGGCTGACGTTTCTTAGTCAGCAGATCAGCATACTGCCAGCAAAGTCACAGAAGTCTTATTTTGGAGCCAAGAGATGTGCATTTTGAGACCAATATACCAGTTCTTACACAAAGGGCATTGGTATTTATTGTGGCAGCATCTGTGAAGAAGAAAGTCAGAGCTAATGGTTCAAGTCTACTATCAGTTCTGAGGAAGAGTCACTGGACCAAAAACATTAACTCTGATTTCTTCTTCACAGATGCTGCCAGACCTGTTGAGCTTTTCTAGCAATTGTTTTTTTTTGTTCCAGATGTACAGCATTCACAGTTCTTTCCATTTTTATTTGTTAGTTCTTGTCGTTGGTGGCGTTACTTAGGTCTAGTAAGTCAACAGTTGGACCCTTGTTGCCAATAAGGTATTGACCTACAAGCCAACCTGATGTCTGAATAGAAATTTTAAAAAAACTCCACTCACTGAATATCCAGCATGTTTGGGGCCACAAGAATACAACCTGAAGGTTGTGCCCTGATCCCAACCAGGGATCGTAATACCTTTACTTTCTGAGAGCCCTTCTGTAAAGCCTCTTCAGGCTAATCTATGATGAAGGGTCTAGGCCCAAAATGTCAGCTTTTGTGCTCCTGAGATGCTGCTTGGCCTGCTGTGTTCATCCAGCTTCACATTTTGTTATCTTGGATTCTCCAGCATCTGCAGTTGCCATTATCATGAGTTTAACTTCAGTGGTGGGTAAGCTTCGAGAAATTATCTAGGATAGAATTAGGGGTGGTCACTTGGTAAAAAGTGGGTTGATTAGAATAGAGTTACCATGAATTGCTAAGGGGAAATTATATGTAACTAACTCGCATGAGTTTTTGAAGAAGTAACAGAAATGTTCAATGGAGCTAACACTGTTGATGTGGTATACTTAGACTTCCAGAAAGTGTCTGATACAATGCCCCATGACAGATGTATAAGGAGTGTTATAAATCATAAAATAGAAAGGACAATAGCAATGTGGAGACATGTTCGGCTGACTGTTCAGAAAAGGAGAGTGGTGGCTACGGCTATTTTTCAATCTGAGGAAATGTTTGTAGTGTCTCTCCCCAGCGTCGGTATTAGGATGCTTGATTTTTTTTTAAATATTTATATTATTGACCTAGATATTGATGGGCAGGGAACAGTTTCAAGGTTTGCAGATGACACAAAACTCAAAGAATTATGAGGATGGTGTAGAACTAAGAAAAGCCACAGACAGGTTTAGTGGAGTGCGCAGATATGTTTCAGATGTGGTTAAATGTAGAGAAGTGCAATGTTATGCTTTTTGGTAGGGGGAAAATTGATTCCATATGAAATAAAAGGTACAATTCTAAAGGATGTGCATGAACAAAAGAACCTGGGTTTATATATGCACTGATGATAGAAAGTGGCAGGTAGTTTTGAGGGCAATTAACAAAGAATAAGCTATCTGTAGCTTTATGGGTGGGGCATAGAATACAAGAACAAGGAGTTGATATTGAACTTGGATAAGACATTTATTGGACCTCCGTTTGGGGTGTCATAAGAAAGATATGAATGCTGAGGCGACAATGCAGAAGCTATTTACAAGAATGTTTCTAAGGATGAGCAGTTTCAGTTATGGGGATAGATTGAAGAAATTGGAACTGTTCTTCTTGGAGAGAAGAACCAAGGTATGTTTGGATGTGTTGGTGGATGGTCCAGATGTTTTATGTAATGGTGCTGGTTCTGTAGAGTCTTCTTCATTGAGGCGACAGTCAGAACTGCAGTGAAACATTGGTGCTACCCCTCTGCTATAGACCTTTTGGAGGGAAAAAAATTAGAAAAATGTTGGTGAAGACAAATATAGGTCCCTAACAATCAGTCAGAAGTCGCATAACACCAAGTTATAGCCCAACAGGTTTATTTGAAATCACAAGCTTTTGGAGCACTGCTCCTTCCTCAGGTGAAGTACACCCTGTCCAACGCTAGCTCCTTCACAATATGGCCTTACAATCAGAAACAAGGGAAGCTATAATGGGGAACAGTGAGATGGCAGACCAATTACTTTGGTTCTGCCTTGGTAAAGGAGGACACAAATAATTTCCTAAAAACTTCTGTTTTTGTTCCTGATTTACAAGTTTTGCAGCTTGTTTTTGGTTTTTAATTTGAAAGGAAATGGTGTTGGAGAAATGGAAGGCTTAAAAGGGTGCGATAAGCTACATCCCAGAGTACCGAAGGAAATGCCCCTATAAATAGTGGATCGTTGGTAGTCATCTTTCATGAATCTTTTGACTCTGGAGCAGTTATTATGGATCAGAAGGTAGCTAATGTTATCCCACACTTTTTTTAAAAAAGGAAGTACACAGAAAATAGGGGATTATAGACCTGCTCTAGTGGTCCCCATCATTATTGATGCCAGTCTTTAGCCAGTTCAAATCACTCTGTGTGATATCAGGAAATGGTTGGAGATACTGAATACTGCAAAAGCTACGGGTTCTGACAACATTCTGACAATTGCACTGAAGACTTGTGCTCCTGAACTTGCAGCTCCCCTAGCCAAGTTGTTCCATTACAGTACAACACTGGCATCTATCTGGTGATATGGAAAATTGCCTAGGTATGTCTTGTAAATAAAAAACAGGACAAATCCAACTTGGCCCATTACTGCTTCATCACTCTAACATCAGTAAAGTGATGAAAGGTGTCAGCGCCAATCCAATTAAACAGCACCCACTGAACAATAACCTGATTGGTGACTCCCAGTTTGGGTTCCGCCAGGGCCACCCAGCTCTTGACCTTATTGCAGCCTTGGTTCAAACATGAACAAAAGACCTGAATTCCAGAAGTGAGGTGAGAGTGACAGCCCTTGACATCAAGGCCACATTTGACCAAGTGTGGCATCAAGGAGCCCCAACAAAAGTGGAATAGCTGGGTATCAGGGGTGAACCCCACCAGTGGTTGGAGCCATACCTGGTACATAGAATGATGGTTGTAGTTGTTGGAGGCCAATCAACTCAGCTTCAGGACATTTCTGCAGGAGTTCCTCAGGATGATGTACTAGGCTCAACCATTTTCAGCTGCTTCATCAATGACCTTCCCTCCAAATTAAGGTCAGAAGTGGGGATGTTTGCTGATTGCATAATGTTCAACACCCTTTGCGACTCTTCAGTTGCTGATGCAGTCCTTTTTCATATGCGACAAGATCTGGACAACATTCAGACTGGTGCTGACAAGTGGCAAGTAACTTTCACGCCACACAAATGTTTGTCTCATCCATGATGGTCATGGCCTATCTGTCCACTGCCCCTTGATATTCAATGGTATTATGATCACTGAATCTCTGACTAACAACATTCTGGAAGTTATCATTGACCAGAAACTCACCACATAAACACAATGGCTACTTGAGCAGGTCAGAAGCTAGAATACTGCAGTGAGTAACTTATCTCCTGATTTCCCCAAAGGCTGTTCACTATATGCAAGGCACAAGTCAGGAGTCTGATGGAATGTTCCCCACTTACCTGGATGAATGCAGCCCCAACAGCACTAAAGAAGCTTGACACCGTCCAGGACAAAGCAGCCCGCTTGATTGGCACTCCATCCACAAGCATCCACCGCCGACACACAGTAGCAGCAGTGTGTACTGTCGACAAGATGCACTGCAGAAATTCACCAAAGATCCTCAGACAGCACCTTCCAAATCTACAACCACTTCTAACTAGAAGGATAAGGACAGTAGATATCTAGGAACACCCCCACCTTCAAGCACCCCTCCAAGCTACTCACCATCCTGACTTGGAAATATATTGCCATTCCTTCACTGTCGCTGGGTCAAAATCCTCCCTAATAGCATCGTGGGTCAACCTACAGAAGGTGGACTGAAGCAGTTTAAGAAGGCAGCTCACCATCATCTTCTCGAGGGCACCTAGGGATGGGCAGTAAATGTTGGCCAGCAGCAATGCCCACATCCCACAAATGAGTATTAAACAAAAAGACCTGTCTGCCAGTCATCAATTGTAAGGAAAATGCTGGAGTTCATTATTGAAGATCTAATAGCAGAGCACTAAATGGTAACAGGATTGGAAAGAGTCAGTGTGGATTTACAAAAGGGAAATCATTTTAAACAAATCTATTGTTATTATTTGAGGATATAACTCAAAGAGTTGATCAGGGATTTGGATGTGGTTTACTTGGACTTTCACAGGGCTTTTGATAAGGTCCCACATTAGAGGTTAGCGTGTAAAACTAAAGCGTATGGGATTTGCGATGTTGCACAGAGAACTAGCTGGCAGACAGGAAACATAAGAACTAAGAGCAGGAGTAGGCCGTCCGGCCCTTCGAGCCTGCTCTGCCATTCAATAAGATCATAACTGATCCTATCATGGACTCAGATCCACTTATCTGTGTTCTCACTGTATCCCTTAATTCCTTTTATTGTTCAAAAAAATCTACCTTAGCTTTAAAAACATTTGCTGAAGTTGCATCAACTACTTTGCTGGGCAAGGAATTCCATTGATGAACAACCCTCTGGGTGAAGAAGTTCCTTCTCAATTCAGTCCTAAATCTGCTCCCTCTAATCTTGAGGCTATGCCCTCTTGTCCTAGCTTCACCAGCCAGTGGAAACATCCTGTCTACTCCTATTTTATCTATTCCCTTCATAATTTTATGTTTCTAAAAGATCCCCTCTCAATCTTCTGAATTCCAGTGAATATAATCGCAATCTACTCAGTCTCTCCTCATAAACAAACCCCTCAACTCCGGAATCAGCCCAGTGCCAGTGCCAGTACATCCTTTCTCAAGTAAAACACAAAGAATAAGATTAAATGGATCATTTTCTGAGTAGCAGCTAGTAACCAGTGGGGTACTGAAGGGGTCAGTGCTTGTACCCCAGCTGTTCACAATATATATTCATTATTTAGATGATGGAATTAATGCAATACCTCCAAGTTTGCAGGTAGCAAAAAGCTGGGTGGTGGGGTGGGTGAAGTGTAAGGAGGAAGCAGAGTTGCTGCAGTGTAATTTGGTTCACTTAAGTGAGCAGGCAAATGCATAGCAGACAAAGGGGAGGTTGTCTATTTTGATAGCAAGAACACTGCAAATTTTTAAAATCTGAATGGCAATAAATTGGGAAAGAAGGAGGTGCAATGAGACATGGATGTCCTTGTACATGACTCATTGAAAGTAAGCAAGTAGTTGCAGCAGGTGGTGAAGAAAGCAAATTATATGTTAACTTTCATAGTGAGATGATTTGAGTACTGCAGGGATTGTTTGTTGCAGTTGTATAGGGCCTTGGTGAAATGTGCAGCTTTGGTCTCCTTATCTGAAGAAGGATGTTCTAGCTATGGTAGGAATGCAACAAAGGTTTAGTTCAGACTGATTCTGGGAGTGGCAGGAAACAAATGAAGAGACACTGGATCAATCAGGACTATATTCACTGGAGTTTAGATTAATGTGGGGATTTCATGAAAACCTATGAATCTCCAACAGAACTAGACAGGGTAATTGCAGGAAATACATTCCCAATGACAGGGGAGTCCAGAACCAGGAATCACAGATTAATGATATCAAATAGGCCATTTAGGACTGAGATGTGGAGAAATTTCTTCACCCAGAGTGTGGCGAGCCTGCAGAATCCTTTGCCTCAAAGGGGTTGAAGGCAAAATATTGAATATTGTCAGTTTGATATTGGGCTAAACGGATCAAAGCATATATTGGAGAAAGTGGGAACAGGGTACTGAGTAGGATGATCAACCGTGATCGTATTGAATGATGAAGTAAGCTCGAAGGACAGAATGACCTACTCTTGCATCTCTTTTATGTTTCTATGAAGCACAGAAAGGAAGTGATGTAAACTGAAATTACTCAGCAGGTGCGATCGTTCAAGCAATCCCATAATTAGCAACAGTTGTATTGAGTTTTTTACTCATTCAGAAGATGTGGGCTTCGCTGTCTGAGTCATTATTTATTGCTTATTTTTACTTGTGCTTGAGAAGGTAATAGTGCAATGGCATCTTGAACTGCTTCAGTGCCTTTGCTGTAGGTATCCCCGTGGTGTTTTAGAGAAGGAATTCCAAGATTTTCACCCAGTGACATAGAAGTTACTGAGATATATTTCCAAGCCAGGATTGCAAGTTGCCTGGAGGGGAATTTGCAGATGGTGGTACCTGAAACATTGACTGCTCCTTTCCTCAAGATGCTGCCTGGCCTGCTATGTTCTTCTAGCCTCCTGTTTGTCTACCTTGGATTCCAACATCTGCAGTTTTTTTTGTCTATAGCCACAGTGATGCAACTGGTTACTTAATCTGACAATGTTTGTGAGAACAATGAGCAGTCAATTGACTCAATCTGTGTTTATGCTGCAGTTATCACAGTGACAGGCTGGTTATCTTGCTGTCACTTGCCACTGCTGCCAAAATTTATCATGTTATTTAAACTTTGGACCCATATACTGCTCGTTTTTCCTCTCTGACTGACTTCTTCAATCATCTCTGTCCAGGCCCTGTTAGTGTCACTGTATAGTTTTGTTCTAGCTGACTCCAAGAATGTTACCACTTACCTCTTCGCAACAGTCTCAGGTCATGCCTTGTGTAAAGTATAAGAAATCACTGGGCCCACCTTGGACACGTTCCTGAGCCAATGCTGGCCTTCTGTGAACTCTTGTGTGCTAACCTATCGGTAGATAACAAACTTAGTCACGACTGCCACTCGGGCTGCCAGTTTTGTGACCCTTCTTCAGGCTGCTTTTTGTCCAACCTGCACCTTAGTGAATTAGCCACTTACATTTCAAAACCTTGTCACATCTCTAATGCTGTTGAATGTTGGATTTGGGACCAGGAAATGCTCTTGGCAGTGGGTTCCAAATTAGTTTGAAAATTCAGCCCTGGCCTCTCCAATTATAGCAACACTTAAATCTATTTCAAATGAAGACGTTACCTGCAGAGAAAAAAAGATTTCAGCTAACTGTGTTATGATCATAGAAAAGGTAAAACAATAACCCTCAGGACAATGTGACAGCACCTCAACACTGTCATAATAAACAATTTTATTTTTAATATTATGTATTCATTGCAGATTATTCTAAATAAATTGTTGCAATAAACATAAACTAGTCCTGCCTATTAACTGAGTAATTCAAAATCAGTTGTTTCAGGAGTTTGTCATAATACTTTTTTTTAGAATTTATTGTTCATATTTGGTCATGTTCATGTTTTACAGCACAGAACCAATTTGAACCTGTTTTAACTGTGTCTCTGTTCATGTGTTTGAATCAGGATGAAACAGTTGTTGTGTCAACTTTAGTGTTTAATCGCTCCCCTAGCCACAGTCTTTCACTCCTGGGCACATGACGCGGAAAGTACAAATGTGCAGGTCACAGTCCTGTTATGCAAACATTCCACCACATTCATTACCACTTCACTTGGCAGTTCTGAAGTTTCATGTTTCCATTCACGTTTGTCTTCGCCATGGCATGTACTACCTAACCCACTGCTACTTGGCAGCTCTTTATCTGTTAAAGGGCAATTGCCATCATGCTGCTGGAGTCTCTAAGAATTTCTGATCCTTACTAAAACTGGAGACAAATGGCTGATCTAATTATAAAAGGCCTTCAGTTCTTTCATAGAGGACACAGTGTTCTGTAATCACAATCCAAATATATGGTGGTATCAGGTCAGCTGTCTTGCTACAGGCTAGTATAGTCTCTGTAGAGTGTGAAAATTTGATTAAAAATGTCTTAGGAATGTCAGTCAAGCACTACAAATTTGTAGCACTTGAATTCATATCATTCCAGATTTTTATTTTCGACAATGCAAGCCCCGGTTTCTGCAATGTGGATATAATACACTGAAATTTATGGTGACAAGTACAATAGTTATTATCTTGCTAAACTGCTCAGTAACATCACAATGTGATAGCCATACGTAAAATGACTTTTATGCAAGTTGGCCTAGGAATTTTTTGAGTTTTGTATCCCTTCAACTTGTTTTACTTTTCATTCTTTCATATGCATTGCTGGCAAATTGCAAATTTCTGATTGCCTTGAATTAATTGGCTTGCTAGGTCATTTCATAAAGCAGTTAAGATTGTTAGAGACATTGCAGTGGGTCTGGAGTGCAGGTAGATCAGACATCCTCTAACTTCCAAAGGTCATTGCTGAACCAGATGGGATTTACAACAATCAATGATGGTTTCATGGTCACCATTACGCAGTGTAGCTTTCATTTCTACATATTTATTAATCAAATTTAAATGCCACCAACTGCCATAGACAAGTTGAACACATGCAGCCAGAGCCTCTGGCTTCCTGGACTAGTGCCAGTGCTACTACACTAATATCATCACATTAACCTAAAATGTATCTTACAGCAGTAAGCTAGAAATTTTTAAAAGGATAATAGATCTGTCCCCTTCAAGACCATAGGATGTTTTGCTTTTCCCGAAGCAAGTCCTTTTGACATAATCAGGTTTGGTGCAACTTTATGCAGTCTATTAATATTTTCAGAACCATTGCCTTATATAGCAATAAACACCAGTGGGAGTGCATAGGAGCAGAAGTAGACCATTAGACCTCTGCAGACTCCCCAGCAAAGCATAGAATCCCTACAGTGTGGAAGTAGGCCATTTAGCTCATTGAATCCACACCAATCCTCTGAAGAGCATCCCACTCAGACCCAGAATGTACTGATTTTCCTGCATTTTGTTAATTTTGACATAACAAATTGACTTTTTGTTTCCAGTGGAGAATCTTCACTGCTTCAAAGGGGTAGAAAGAAAGTGTTCTGCTTTTGTTTGTTGTTGGCCTCATGAAGCATAATTTCCATGCTAGCAGAATGATTTGAATAATTCATATAAGGGTAAATTTCTTTCCTTTGGTATTGAATCTGTCCTGTATTGTACTGTGGACAAGTCAGGCCTGTCAACTTCGGTTAGAGGTGACGTTCTGAAACTTGAGGGTAAAATTCTTTTCTAAGCCCACCTTGGACCAAATTGCTAATGTAATATATCTCTATAAAAATAGGATTCACAGTTTACATTGAGTAGAATTCAAGATTTCATAGCTTCTTGACAAAGGCATGTGTTTGGGGTGCTGACAGCTTAATTCCTAGTCGAACAACAGGCCTTACGGTCATGCAGAGGCAAGTTGCGACTTCCCTTAAAGTTTTCATCTTTAAACAGCTATTTTATAACAGGCAGAAATTTGAAATGTTGTCTAGGAGGAGAGAGGATTCAGAATTCCCAGGCACAAAAGTGCTCCTGAGAGTTTCCTTTTTTCCTTCCAGTGGGTAGAATTTTCATCTGTATTTAACAAGGTAAACAATGGTTGAAAAGTGGAGCCAGAAATGGAGACCTCCTAAATTAGGAATTGCTGTTCTTATGCATGGGATAGACTCCAGTACTGTAATATTTAGTGAGTGGAACCCAGTGAAACAAATGGCTTGGATTCATGAAGATTCTAGCAAACTTCTTTTGCACATTTCTGTTATTGTATCTTTTACTATTGATAAGGAAGAAGAAGAGAATTCAACAAATATAACTAGGCAGATACGAAAGATCGTAATCAGTAGAGCACTGATGTCAATACTGGGAAGGTGGATATCGTACTTCTGGTGCAGTGTGCACTTGAATTATGCTGGGACAAGCAAACCTTACATGTGAAATAGAGAGGGCCTTAAACCAAACAAGGAAGATGAGGGATTATAATGAAAACAAAAACAATGTTAGAACTCACACCAGGTCAGGCAGCATCCATGGAAACAGAGCAAGCTAATGTTCTGAGTCTAGATGACTTCATCAAAGCAAGATGAGGGTTCACGTTTGGGTTAACATAGCAAATTAAGGAGTGCAATCAGGGCAGGAGAACAAGAAAGTAATACGCCAATGTGTAAAGATCAAAATGGTAATAAGTAAAATGTGATAAGGAGATTGAACCTAAGAATACAACAACAGTCAAGATTAATTAATTCAAAGATAACAAAAAGGCAAAACTAAAGGTTTTTTTTGTGTGTTCACTCATGGGATGTGGGCATTGCTGGCTGAGCTACACGAATCACTGTCACTGTATTTGCTTCATAGTGTTGGCTGTATCTGCACGTGCATAGCCACAACAACATAAACAATTTAATACCACATATTGAAGTAAATAAGTATGACCTGATAGCTATTATATTGATGTGGCTGCATGATGATAAGAATTGTGTCCTGAATATTGAGGCATATGTGATGGCCCAGAAGAATATGAAACTTGGTGAATGTACAAGAATAGCACTGATAACCGGAAAGATATTAGTAAAGTAGTTAGAGATGACCTTGTTTCAGATTATTAGCAAGTAGAATTGTGGGATGACATAATCAAGAAGAAACATTGGGTATTTGTTGTAAAGTGATTGCAATAATCATGTGTGATTTTAACTTGAAAATAAACTGGTTAAATCAGATTAGCAATTGTGGTCTGGATGAGGAGATCATGGAATGCCTTGAAGATAGATTTTAGAACAACATGTTCTGGAATCAACCAAAGAGCTAGCTGGAACTTGTCTTTTTACAATTTGTGTCAATTATACTGTGGAGCAAATGCATGGCTGCCAAATTTGCATATGATGCAAAGATAGGTAGGAAAGAGTGTTATGAGAGAATGTAAGGAGTTGCAGATAGGTATAGCTGTGAGTGGACAAAAATCTGGCAGATAGAGTACATTATGACAAATGTGAAGTTGTTCACTTTGACAGAGTAAAACTTAAATGGAGAACAACTGTAGAATTCTGAGATGCAGTGGGGTTGTGGTATTCTCATTTGTCACAAAATGTTCATCTGCAAATACAGCAAACGATTATACAGGTTAATGAAAAGCTATTCGTTATTGTGAAAGCAATTGAATATTAAAGAATCTTATATTTCAGTTCTACAGGATATTGGCAAGACCAAATCTCAAATTATGTGTGAAGTTTTGTTTTCCGAATCTAAAGAAGGTATGTATGATTTGAAAGAGGCTCAGAGGACATTTAATAAATTGATACCTAAAATAAGGGTTGTCTTATGAAGAAAGATTGGACATACTGGGCTTCTTTTCACTGGAGTTTAGAGTGCATGGTGACATGAATGAAGTATATAAGATTCAGAATGGTCTTGAGAAAGTTGATACAGAAAAGGTGATTCCTGTCGTGGTTGAATCCATAACTAGGGAGCACAATTTAAAAATCAGGGCTCATGCATTTAGGGCGAACATTAAAATAATTCTTTCTGTGCGGTTTATGTAACTTCAGTATTCCCTGCTTCAGTCGTAGTGGAAGCAGGGACATTGAATAGTTTTAAGGTGGCAGTAGGCAGGAGACATCATTTGCTTGTAAAAGGAACACAGTAAAGCACATAGATTTTAAATGATGAGCAAACGAAGCAAGGGTGTTGGAAGAAAAAAAATGTTTTCCCTGAGCGTGTCGTTAGAGTATGAAATGCACTGTGCGGAAGTCTAGAATGTCATTCATTCAAGACATTCTTTCAAGACATTCAAGCAAGCATCGAGTGATTATTTGGATAGAAACAGAGTGCAAGGTTATGGCAAAAAACAAGGAGAATGGTGTTAGGTCGGTATGCTCATTTTAAAAGCCAGTGCAGAAATGATGGGCCAAATGGCCACTTCTGTGATTCTGTGGTCGTAGCCTTGTCTTCATGCTCGCCTATACTTTGCGTCTTTACAAACCTATTCAGTTTTCCTGGCATTGTGAAGACCCTGGAAACCTGTAAAACTGTTGGGCAAGAGCTGAAGCTAGAAATCTCACTCCCATTTCATAAAAAAATACTGTTTTCATCCATAGTATGAAGTGGTGTAGTGGAACAATGCTGGGATGAGACCTACGTATGAGGGTAACGCAAACAGAGGAGGGCATTTTGAACTCAATGCTGAGTTCAGACACACCCAATCTTCACTCGAACAAGGTCATTATCCTGCAGTAAGTCATTTGCGAATTTTGTTTCGGTAGCACTCCTCTTTTTAAAAATGCATTTTGTATTAAGCACCTAAAAATGCCCGCAGTATTTCAAGATTTTAATGAATCATTGTAACACTTCCTCTGGATAAATGGAATGAAGTTCATTGTCATTTCATTACAAAGAATGAAAATGCATACCTCCAGCACAATAACCTAAACTTCTCAAACTTTCCAAAAAAATGCGATCTTTCTGTAGCCACTCAAACATGTATCTTAAAGTGTTTGACAGCCAGTAATAAACTGCGCATTGCCTTCTCTACTGTAGAGCATTATATCTGATGTTTATTTAGGTATTTTGCAAAAGTACTTGATAGCTCTCTTTATTCTGGATTTATCTTCCTGAGCAAGGACAGCCCCTACCCCAATGTTACCCCATCAATGGCTCCTTTAAATGTTTGTTTAAAGCTTGAACTGCAACCACAGGCCCGCTTAATAAAATATCTATATCATTTCTGTTTTTGCTGTATTGATCTCTCAGTGGTGCTGCTGCTACACTGGCTTGCATATCGTCACAAGCCCTGGGTGAGGTTTACCAATTCATTACTAGATAGTATACCCAAACTATTAAGTTTCTGGGTGAGAAGGGATGAATTGGCTCCCCTTCTTTATTTACCCACCCCCTTGGATGTTTGCAACAAAATTTATTTACAAAGGCTCCCTTCCAAGATAAAATTAACATATGCCTTAAAAAGAGCCAATTCAGCCATGCTTTCTTGAGTTAAGAAAGATTGAAGTTGTTACAGTTGGCTTAACAATCATTAGGTTTTGCAAATTAATTGAGATTTTTGGTTTTGTACGTTGACTGAAATGTTGCGTTGGATTCCTTTCTTTTTACCTAGTTTGCAGCATTCAGTGTAAGAGATTGTCTTTACCTGCAAACACAGGTGTCACAAAAGGATAAATCCTCAATTATGATTGTCATTGCATGCTAGTCTCGCAAGACTGACAATTCCAATGCGGTACTGAGGGAGTGCCATTCTGTTGGAGTTACCCCATTCTAGATTTGACTTTAACCGAGAGAGCTAGCCCTGCAGTGTGGATGAGAAGGAGAGCCCAGTTATTCAAGATGGCAGCATCAGCACAGTAAGGGCATCTACTCCAAGATAACAAAGTATGTAGCTGGAGGAACACAGTAGGCCAAGCAGCATCTCAGGAGCACAAAAGCTGATGTTTCGGACCTAGACCCTTCATCAGAGAGGGGGATGGGGAGAGGGTTCTAAAATAAATAGGGAGAGAGGGGGAGGCGGACCGAAGCTGGATAGAGGAGAAGATAGGTGGAGGGGACAGTATAGGTGGGGAGGTGATAGGTCAGTCCACGGAGGATGGACAGGTCAAGGAGGCGGGATGAGGCTGGTAGGTGGGAAATGGAGGTGCGGCTTGAGGTGGGAGGAGGGGATAGGTGAGAGGAAGAACAGGTTAGGAAGGCGGGGATGAGCTGGGCTGGTTTTGGGATGCAGAGGGGGAGGGGGGAGATTTTGAAGCTTGTGAAGTCCACATTGATACCATTGGGCTGCAGGGTTCCCAAGCTGAATATGAGCTGCTGTTCCTGCAACCTTCGGGTGGCATCATTGTGGCACTGTAGGAAGGCCATGATGGACATGTCGTCTAAGGAATGGGAGAGGTAGTTAAAATGGTTCGTGGCTGGGAGGTGTAGTTGTTTTATTGCGAACTGAGCGGAGGTGTTCTGCAAAGTGGGATTCTGCAAAGGGAGAATCCCCCTCGTCCTCACGTACCACCCCACCAACCTCCGGATACAACGCATCATCCTCTGACACTTCCGCCATCTACTATCTGACCCTACCACCCAGGACATTTTTCCATTCCCACCCTTGTCTGCCTTCCGGAGAGACCACTCTCTCTGTAACTCCCTTGTCCGCTCCGCACTCCCCTCCAACCCCACCACACCCGGCACCTTCCCCTGCAACCGCAGGAAGTGCTACACTTGCCTCCACACCTCCTCCCTCACCCCCATCCCAGGCCCCAAGATGACTTTCCATATTAAGCAGATGTTCACCTGCACATCTGCCAATGTAGTATACTGTATCCACTGTACCCGGTGTGGCTCCCTCTACATTGAGGAAACCAAGCGGAGGCTTGGGGACCGCTTTGCAGAACACCTCAGCTCAGTTCGCAATAAACAACTACACCTCCCAGTCACGAACTATTTTAACTTGCCCTCCCATTCCTTAGACGACATGTCCATCATGGGCCTCCTGCAGTGCCACAATGATGCCACCCAAAGGTTGCAGGATCAGCAACTCATATTCCGCTTGGGAACCCTGCAGCCCAATGGTATCAAAGTGGATTTCACAAGCTTTAAAATCTCCCCTCCCCACCACTGCATCACAAAACCAGCCCAGCTCGTCCCTGCCTCCCTAACCTGTTCTTCCTCTCACCAATCCCCTCCTCCCACCTCAAGCCGCACCTCCATTTCCCACCTACTGACCTCATCCCGCCCCCTTGACCTGTCCGTCCTCCCCGGACTGACCTATCCCCTCCGCACCTACACTCTCCTCTCCACCTATCTTCTCCTCTATCCATCTTTGGTCCGCCTCCCCCTCTCTCCTTATTTATTTCCAAACCCTCTCCCCATCCCCCTCTCTGATGAAGGGTCTATGCCCGAAACGTCAGCTTTTGTACTCCTGAGATGCTGCTGGGCCTACTGTGTTCATCCAGCTACACACTTTGTTATTCTGGATTCTCCAGCATCTGTAGTTCCCATTATCTCTGGGCATCTACTCCAGGCTGGCTATATTCTCTTTCTCTCACTCTCTCTCTCTCTCTCTCTCTCTCTCTCTCTTTTTTTCATCTTTTTTCTTCTACTTTTGTTCACCCTCCTGATGTCACTGGGAAGTTAGAACGGTGTTTGGAGTGACCAGAGTGGGGACTCCTGGCTTCGTATGTCTGATGGGTGGACTCGTGGAATTAGTGGTGAGGTGTCAGCTGCAGTGATTGTGGAGTGGGGACTCCTGGTTGCAGTAGGCCTGGAGAGGGGACCTTGCAGAAATCCTGGAATGTGTTTGGGACCCTGGCCAATGAAGATGACCTTTATTTATGTACTTTCATTTCTTTCTTTTGTGCCTCAAAATGGTGCTGGATTGTGGCAACAGAACATTTTTCATTGTATCAGTCCAGGTATATATGACAATAAATAATTAACTTGTTCGTAATGCTCAAATCCAAGCTGGTGCAAAAGACTGCATTCAAAAAGTACCCTCCAGCAATGTTAAAACTGACCTTTTAAGTCCTGTGATAATGGGAACTGCAGATGCTGGAGAATCCAAGATAATGAAATGTGAGGCTGGATGAACACAGCAGGCCCAGCAGCATCTCAGGAGCACAAAAGCTGATGTTTCGGGCCTAGACCCTTCATTGGAGAGGGGGATGGGGTGAGGGTTCTGGAATAAATAGGGAGAGAGGGGGAGGAAGACCGAAGATGGGGAGAAAAGAAGATAGGTGGAGAGGACAGTATAAGTGGGGAGGTAGGGAGGGGATAGGTCAGTCCAGGGAAGACGGACAGGTCAAGGAGGTGGGGAGTTGAGGGGAACTTTTAAGTTCTGTCCTTGTTTATTTTTCAATGAGTAAACTTTGTGTTTAGGTGCAAAAACACTTGTAGTAGTTCAAGGTTCTGACTCAGCATCATAACAATACCAGAACTGTGACTTGCAAGACCAGCTTAGAAGTTTGGAATGCTTTGGCAGTAACTTGACACCTATCACCCTAAAGTCTGAACACCATCGACAAGCTACAAGTGGAATATTCTCCATTTGCCTTAATGGATGCAACTCCAGCAGCAGTCTCAAGGCTCAACAGCATCCAGGACAAAGCTGCCCACTTGGTTGGCAATCCATCTACCAGGGCACAATGTCAAAAATGTGTATCACTGTGAGGGTTGTGGTCTCAATAAATTAATTGAAATAACTCTTCAGAGGCTGGCATCCAATTACCAATCACCCTTTATTTAAAACTGCATAGCCTTTGACCATAGCACTGCCTCTGACTAAGTCAGCCATTCCAGGCCTCAATATCTGTGACATTCACCCTTTAACGCCAGCCCGTTCTCCCTGATTGGGGCTTTTAATCTGGTCCAGTCAAGGAAGTCATATTCTATGAGATCCAGCTACTGACTTTGTTATAATCACTATATTCCTCCCCGTCTGAGTACACAGTCATAAGGTGGTCCAATTCCTTTGAGACCCTCCTGGGGTGTTTTAAAACCAAGTCAGGTTGCTTCAACTCAGAACCTGACATCAGAGACGTGTAATGAGCAGGAGCTCATCTCTAATGCCTGAAGTGTCTTGGTGGGCTTCTGGAGGCAGAAGCATTGAGGTAGTTACTTATGTCTTATCCATCTCTGATTCAGAGGGCTTAGCAATGTTTGATGAAGATGGTGAATCAGTGGATCCCTGAAGTATTGCTGAAAGCTCCGATAAGCAGGGCAAGTTTTTCTCTCATACAATCTGCAAATTTTGCAGCTTTCAAACAGTCCACATGCTTATTAAGGCAGTGGGCCTTGCCCAGACTTTATAAATCACTGGTCCTGATCTTGCATCAGTCATACCTGTTAACCATGTAGGGCCATTTCTGTGATTCATGCACCAAGCTTTGTAACCTGTATCAAACTCTCTTGTTTTGCGGAGTTTCAGGTTCAGCATTGGAGTTCCTGATGGTGTTTCACACTCCCTTCAGATCCAGAATGATCAGGCTCAACCTGGTGCAGAGCATTCTACCCATTAGCAACTCTGCTGATGCTATTCCTGTGGTTGCATGTGGGATGATCCTATAGTTAAACAAGAACCATGACGACTTTGTATCTAGCAAGGCTAAAGGATGTTTCTTCAGTCATGTTTTAAAGTTTGGCCCACTCTTTTTTTTTTGTCAGGCCATTGGATGATAGGTGGTGTGGAACAGTCTTAACATGTCAAATCCCCAAAGACCCTGCTGGTAAATGATGGCTCGTTATCTTGATCAATAACTCGGAGACTCCAGTGTGTCATAAGATATGTGCGCAATTTTTCTATCGTCATGCCAATGTTTAGCGAGTGGATTCTATGTATGTCCAACTGCTTTGAGTTGGCAACTTCAATGAGTAAAAACATTGAACCCATGAAAGGACATGCATAGTTGACATGCAACTGAGTCCAAGGTTTACCTAGATGTGGAGAAGCTGATGGGGGTAATTTTTGCTCTTGTTGACATTCTGAGCACTATCCCACCAGCATGGCTATGTCTGTGTCTAAGACTGGCAACTAGACATAAATCCTCACCAACATCTTCATTTTGGAGACCCCTAGATGACGCTGGTGGAGGTCAGTTAGTAGTTGATCGTGACCTTTACTCAGGACAATCATTCTTGCTCCTGATAGTAAAACGCTATCTACTGTCATGAGCTAGCTATCAAAAGATTTTAATTCTATTTGCAGTGACCCTTTAGTTTCCCCTATTATTACCAATTGTTCTAGTTTGGAAAGGACTGGATCTTTCTGTGTCAAAAGTCTGATATTGTTAGCTGTGACTGATTGAATATTTTGGGCATGCTGTGTCATGACAGATTGTTCCATTGGGGGCTGCATAAGTGGCATATCTGCTAATGGAAGGCAGCTTAATGTATTCCAGCGACAATTATAATGTCTCATCAGGCAGAAGTTTGAAGAAATTTGTAACTGTTTGGCATTCTATCCACACACCTCGTCAGCAGGGTTGAATGAACTTCCCCAAGAGAAGCATGATATAAGTAAATGCTTACCCCAACTTCAAAGTATCTGCTGCAAGTGACTTTCTGCAGAAAGAGGCTTCACTCTCATCATCTTAGCATTCTATGACCAATCACCCAGTATTTACAAATGCATAGCCTTTGTCCATAACACTGCCAAATACTGAGTCAAACATTCTGTGCCTCAGTATCCCTGACATTCATCCTTTTATGTCAGCCAGGTCTCTCTGTTTGAACTAGATCAACAGTCCAAATCAGGGAGCTCATATTCTATGAGGTCCACCTGGCTGACTTTGTTACAATCACTGCAAATTATTTATGCAGTTCCAGCATAAGCTACTCTTATTTCTATATCTCGCTTATTATTCCATATGCTTTCTTACAATTTGATGTGCCCTGCTAATTTAGGGATGTGAGGGCTTTTGCTGCAAGGTTAGACCATAAGACCATAAGACATAGGAGTGGAAGTAAGGCCATTTGGCCCATCAAGTCCACTCCGCCATTTAAATCATGGCTGATGGGCATTTTAACTCCACTTCCCTGCACTCTCCCCATAGCCCTCGATTCCTTCTGAGATCAAGAATTTGTCGATCTCTGCCTTGAGGCCGGGATGTTGGATGCCTTCCACTGCACTCCGTGGCAATGAATTTCACAAGTCCACCACTCTGACTGAAGAAATGTCATCTCATTTCAGTTTTAAATTTACCCCCTCTAATTTTAAGGCTGTGCCCATGGGTCCTAGTCTCCCCGCCTAACGGAAACAACTTCCTAGCGTCCACCCCTTCTAAGCCATACATTATCTTGTAAGTTTCTATTAGATCTCCCCTCAACCTTCTAAATTCCAATGAGTACAATCCCAGGATCCTTAGCCGTTCATCATACGTTAAACCTACCATTCCAGGGATCATCCGTGCGAATCGCCGCTGGACACGCTCCAGGGCTAGTATGTCCTTCCTTAGGTGTGGGGCCCAAAATTGGACACAGTATTCTAAATGGGGCCTAACTAGAGCTTTAAAAAACCTCAGAGACACATCGCTGCTTTTATATTCCAACCCTCTTGAGATAAACGACAACATTACATTCGCTTTCTTAATCACAGACTCTACCTGCAAGTTAACCTTTTAGAAAATGCTGGACCAACACTCCCGGATCCCTGTCTACTTCTGCTTTACGAATTTTCTCACCATTTAGAAAATAGTCCATGCCTGTATTCTTTTTTCCAAAGTGCAAAACTTCACATTTATTCTCATTGAATTTCATCAGCCACTCACATTGAGGTTCCTCAATGCTTCTACACCTCTCAGTATTCTTGCCTTAATTATGTATTTCTTTGCCTTCTTTGACCTCTTCACATGCATCGCCTCACACTTCTTCAGGTTGAATTCTATTTGCTATTTAGTTCACTCCTAGCCAGTCAATTGATACCTTCCTACAGTCTCCTGTTATCCTTCTTGTTATGACCCACGCAGCCAATCTGAGTTATTTGCAAACTTCTGGATCATGCCCCTACATTTACCTCCAAATCGTTAACATATACTCCAGAAAAGCAGGTACCTCATACTGCATACTCTTTGGGAAACAGTAAATCACACGGATGCCTTTGCTTTATGTTACTGATCCAGTATTATATGCTTCTTGCTACATTCACTAGATCCCACTTGCATTCATTTTTTTAATCAGTCTGCCATGTGGAATGTTGTCAAAAGTTTTCCTAAAATCCATATTGGCAACATGAACAACATTATCCTCATCAATCCTCCTTCATACTTCCTCAAAAAATTCATTTAATTGGTCAGACATAATTTTAAAGCAAAATATTGTGAATGCTGAAAATCTGAAATAAGCACAGTAAATGCAGGAGAAACCCAGTAGATCTGGCAGCATCTGTGCAGAGAGTAAAACAGCATTTTCATTTCCATGTTCAGCATTACTCCTCTTCAAGAAGTTTGCAAAATGAAATCCTATTCAGTTTAAATATTCAGAAAAATAGAAGAATGAATTTTTAAAGATTGTGTGTAACAATTAAATGTTAGCATTCAGGAGGCATTGAGTATCCCTGTAGACAGTCATAGAGTTGTACAACACAGAAACAGACCCTTCAGTCCAACTCCTCCATCCTGACCTAAATAGATATTCTAAATTAATCTTGTTCCATTTGTCCGCATTTGGCCCATGTCCCCCTGAACCCTTTCTATTCATATATCCATCTAGACGCCTTTGGAATATTGTAATTGTACCAGCCTCCACCACTTCCTCTGGCAGCTTGTTCCATACAGGCAGCATCCTGTGCACGAAAACATTGCCCCTTAGGTCTGTTTTATATCTTTCCCTTCTCGACTTAAACCTATGCCCTCTAGTTTTGAACTCCCTTTTGCTGGGGAAAAGACCTTGGCCATTCACCAGATGAAACACAAAAAGTTAACGTTGTTACTGTAAGCAGGAGAAGGTCAAATGATATGTTGACCTATATTAGAAGGTGTTTGCAGTACAAGGGTAAGAAAATTTTAGTACTATTTTACAGAATCTTGGATAAGCCCACACGTAGAGTCCTGCATGCTAATTCTATCTATACACCACCATGTTCCCTGGTCTGAATTTCTGTCTTGGACCTGCTGCAGTGCTTCAGTGGGACTCCGAGCAAGCTGGAAGAACAGCATCTCGTCTTCCACTTGGGGACTCAGTAATCTTTAGGACTCAATATCGAGTTTAATAACTTCAGGGCTTGATCACTCCTTCCATGTCCTTTACCCATTCTTGCACACCAAGTCCTGCCATGACAGAGCCTGTTTTCAGGCAACCAATTTCTCTTTTTTACCTATGCATTGTCCTCAATGTCAGCTTTTCTCCTTTTCCTGGTTTATACCAGTCATTCTTTATCTCTTACTCCTCATCAAGAAGACTGCAAAATGAAACCCTGTTCAGTTTAGCCAGAAAAACAGAAGAACGAATTTTTAAAGATGGTGTGTAACAATTAAATGTTAGCATTCAGGAAGCATTGAATATCCATGTAGATAGAATCATAGACTTTCTCTCCCACTTTCTGAACTCTGTCTCCAACCATCTGCTCACTCCTTTCTCCTCCCTCTGTCATCAGCATAAATACCACCTTTTCCTTGCGACTATCAGTTTTGAAGAAGGATTATTGGACTCAAAATGTTAACTCTGCTTCTCTCCACAGATGCTGCTAGACATGCTGAGTTTCACTAGCAATTTCTATTTTTGATCCAAATAATCAAGCCTTCCATTCAGAGCCTCCAGTTTGTGTAGTATTAATTCATGTCTTTCTATTCATCACTAAACAACTGTAAAGGCCACTTGCCAACCGGCAATCAAGAGTGACGAAGGATTAAAACTGATGTGCAAGAATAATATTTATGTGGTTCATATATAAATCAAAAACTTTACATTCTAACAATATCTAACTACTTGCATCCATAACCTGTGCTGTTCCTGAAAAGCCTATCTGATGAAACTCAGATAAATTTATGACCAAAGGAAACTGACTCATCTCAGTTGACTGCTTCCTGGGAAGTGTGTTATGATGCTGCTAACATGGAAGATATATTTAATCTCAAAGCAGGGGAGATCTTTTTAAAAACAGCATTAATTTGATCTGCCCAACTAATTTTTGAAATTTATTTTATGGTATATGGATGACGCTGGAATAACCAGCATTTGTTCCCAATCTTTAACTGCCCATGGGATAATGGTGGTGGTGAGCCATCAATCAAAGCAATTTTGTAGCTGCCAAAATTGGAAGTCTTTGGTATCCAACATAAAGAGTTTATCAAATTCATTCTGAGTTATTTTGACTATAGGATCTCACCTTGGATCAGATATAGTGCTTTCAGTTTATGAATGATCCTTCCATCACATCCTCTTCATCCATTCTATATGATAGTGCACATTTTTTAAATGAACTAATGATACTTGATACACCAATAGCATCTTGTGATTTGAAACCAAAACTACACAAAATGTCAAGTTGTATTAGTGCATGGATTCCAGGACAGACTGTTTAAGACAGTTACATGATGACAAGATTTATGACATTCCAGTATAATGGCACCCTGCCTTTTCTTCAGTCACTCTTTTAGTGCAACAAAGTAAGTGTAGTGTATTAAATTATGTGTGTATGATGTACAGTAACATCAGTAATCACATAAATCCATGCTGTGTATATGTCTGTGATTATACAGAAAGGTGGGTAGTTAATGTTGTTCATAAATTTCAAAAGATCTGTCTCAATAGGAACCTGATCTCACCATATGTGATATGAGTTAATATACAGAGCAACAATCGGACTATATCAGACTGGAAGACATTACTTAAGGGCAGGATGCGTATTTCTACTCCACTTCCAGTGAAGGTTTTTTCTCCATCAACTGTCAACTTCTTCTATTTGGCACAAATATGAGTCTTGAGTACTTTGTTGATTAACTGATCGAAAAGTTGAATTACAAACTTTGGACCCCTGATATAACTGCAACTCAGTTATCAGTTGATCTCAGTGGTTATATGGTGTCTGAACATGCCCTGCACAGATTTATTTCTTTTGTTCTTTCATGGAATGTAAGCATTGCTGGGTGGGCCAGCATTTATTGCCAATCCCTAATTACCCTTTGATCTGAATGGCTTGCTGGAGTGATTTCCGAGGGCGGTTAAGAGTCAACCTCATTGTTCTGAGTCTGGAGGCACCTAAAAGCTAGACAAGGAAGGATCTGCAGATTACCTTTGCTAAATCACATTAGTGAACCAGATTGCTTTATTGATAACAATTGACAAAGGTTACATAGCCAACTTGTTTTTTTAAAGTTCAGCTTTTACCACCAGCTGTGTTGATATTCAAAGCACATTTACCCAGGATCTGGATTACTAGTCTAGTCACATTAGCCTTCACCACTACCTGTTCTTAAATGTTGTATTCTTTGCGAAATATGCCCATTCCACATATTAGAATGAATCTTGTGAAGAGCACCAATCACCATTGGATTGCTGGTCCACTCAGACTTCTTCCTCAATGTTGAACTGCCATATTGTTAGCCAAAACTCCATTGGCCTACCTCTACAAAAATGCAAAAGAGACTTCCAATCAGAAGTCTGCTTCATAGCATTGGATATTTGGGTGAAGGCAATCAGTGACTCCTTTTACAGGTTTTTTTTCTGGGAACTTACTTCTTCACAATACTGAAAGCTTTGGGATATTTAAATAGATTTTTTTTAGTGTGTTAATTGAGGAGGCTATGTGAGATAGTGTACATCATAATCTATCTTGGTAGGAAAAGGTAGGATGTCTGTTGGTGAGGTAGTTGATTGGTTAGGTGCCAGATGGTTAGAGTGGAAGAGCGTTTGGCTGTGTAAGGTGCCAGCTGAGTAGGTAATTGGGTGGCAGAATGGTGGGGTGTCATCTAGATAGTTTAAGAGAGTGATTGAATGCATAAGGTATAAGCTGCGTAGGGTACTGTCTATTGATATGGCAGTAGAGTCCCAGGAAGTGCTCGGTGGAACTGTTCAGAGAGAGTTGGAGGATAAGAAGGAGTGGGAGCAGTAGATGGAGAATCGGAGGGAGGGTGTAGCTGGGGAGTAGGAAGCAATTATTTGTGTAGTTACCCAAGAATTTGACCAGGAATTTTGCATCTAAAATTTCTACCTAACAGTGACACATCAGATGGAGTTGGGAAGCTTTTGGGATGGTGATAGTAAGGGATTCAGGTGCAGAATGCTTTGCGCAGACCCCTCACTTACGTGTATTTTCTCTATTTTAACCTCATGGCTCACTTATACTTTCCTATCAATCAAGAACTGGAGCTCTCTTTGCTGTACTGTAATAAGAGGTTGAAGAGCTGAGGTGAGGCTTTCCTTTGCCCTATTTAAGATGACAGACTTAAGACCAGAGTAATGTACAGATCTTTGGTCAAGGCCACAATGCACATGATAAGTATGTTATGTCTGGTGCTTTATGTAGCCTTTCTGTAGAAACACATGCTAGTTTAATGCCTGACACATCGTGGTACTTATATTAGAGCCATCATTTCTCTCTAATAACATACAGTGCCCTTGAAAATGCTAACAGGAGGTCATACACTTTCTGTCGCTGCTCATAATTGTCCCTTCCATTGATGACCACTGAAGCTCAGCAGCTGCACATGGCCAACCTGGGCTTGAAGGGTCCTGCACCTTTCCACAGAGACTTCTGTTTCTGTCTTCACTACCTGTTTCTGCTCCGATGTAATGTGTGACGTTCCACATAATTACTCAATTACCTGTCTCAGGCATCCTTACTAGATTGTGTATCTGAGCTATTTTAGAGTGTGGCAGTGCCACTTCATCCTGGTTCAGCAGAGTGAACAACCTCCGTCTTTTACACTACTTCTGAGGGGCAATTAGATTACTGATGGGAGATGAAAGACATGAGGTAGAACTGACAATGGCCCAACTTCTCATTGAATTGTGGATACTCTGTAGAGCATCCAAAGTGGAGGTTGAGACCAAGATTCAGAAGTCCTGCCCTTATTTTTGACAGACCCCCTTTTCACTGATGAGAGGGGGAAAGGGGGTAGAGTATGACTTGTGATGAGAAACCAGACTGTGATGGGCTGTTTGAGCTCAGTTAATTTTCACCATAGCAAGCGTATTAACACATTGTCTGGGAGTTATGACTTGTACAGATTGTCATAATTGCACTTGAAGGGTGGGTATCGTTTCTGAAACTAAGTTATGTACATGCTCCTTCCTTTAAAAAATGGGTTGCTTGTATCTGTGAGAGGTAACAAAAATCATGTAGCATTTACAACAGCTTTTTATTGTCATTACTCTAAAGGCTATTGTTATGTCATTGTTAAAGTTTGACTGCATTCCACAATTTATAATTACTTTGTGGAATCCTGAATTCACATTTTAATTAACACAAACAATTTATTAGAGGATTAGCTGTCTTTGATGTACAGTTATAAATACAAGTTTCTTTGTATTCATATGGGGGTTATGTACTTAAAGGGATTTTCAAAAAGAGATTTCATGAGTGAGTTTTTTTTGACTAGTAAAGAATGCAACAGACATTTAGAACTTAAGTTAATCTCACCATGTCTCCTGAGGTCTACTCATGATGTGTTCTAGTTGAGACAAAATGGAGTGTAAGGGCAAAGTGTGATGGGCAAATTGGAATGAGTTTTCATTGGTTGACATGAATTTGTCATTGGTGTTGTAAGGGATCCTGGGGTGGTTAGGGAACATGGATTAGCATAGATGGCCTTGGAGTGGGTGGAGAGTGAAGCATAAAGGAAAACATCAAACAACACTGACAAAGTACCAGAGAACCACTGCAAGTCTTTTAAATAAATCACCTTAGCACTTGGCAGGCCCGGTACCTTCTTCAAATCTCCATCTGGAACTACTAGGCATGTCTGTATTCCAGACATGCCTCCCCAGAATGAAGATCTTCTCATTTATCTTGAGACAAGTGCCACTAGCTGGAACATTTCCCAATTCTCACCCAGTGTGTCAGGAGGAAAAATCTGAGCCAAGTTAAGAGATAACTAAGTCAGCATTGTCTATACCATCATATTTCAGTGATGGCTGGCATTGAGATAACATGAGTAAATGTTGCTTCCTGTGCAGCTGTGCTGCATTTAATTCTGTCACCATACTGTTTAGAGATCTCATCTCTCAATTTACATTGGCCAAGCATTTGTAGACCTGGCTTATATCCATTCCTCCTCCTCTACAAATGTCATTATAATGATGACTGGAGATCTACCCTTTGGTTCTCTGCCTCTCCCCCTGCCATCAATGTTGTCTTCTCTGAGGTATGAAAGAAAAGACGAATGATTGTGAGAAATCAAATATGTAAAGAGGATAGAAGACAGCATTTCTGGCGAGTCTCTATGAGGGATGGGTATATTATTATAATAAGACAAAAGTATATATCTGATGAGCTGCCTCTGGCAGTGATGTAAGAAGCTGCCATTTTTGACCTGCTTAGGTCATTAAACTTCTTGAGACACTATCCAGGGATTAAAAAAAAACATACTTCTGTCTTTGACATCCTTTGCAATCTTCCTGTCCACGTGGGAATTAGTTTGACATGGGGGGGTCACCACACCTCTGGTGAGGCGGAATGTAGAGAACATAGGATCTTCATGGCAACTTCAGCAGTGTAGGAATTGAACCTCCACAATTAGTGTCAGTTTTCAATAGCCATCCAGCCAATTGAACTAACTAACACCCAGGAAACTCCTAAATCAAATGCACTTGCAGTGGTTGATTTTTTTTTAAAAAAAGAAGCCATTGACGAGTACGCTGCTGAAATCTCTAGATTCTGCTCCTGCAAGTTTGTTGGAACTTCAAAATTTCAGCTCCTACTGTTTGGCCCAATTCATGACGTTGTGCTTGACATTTGGTGTGACTTTATTACAATCATAAAATAACAGCATCAGAAAGGACAAAATTGCAAGTCCATTGAGCTTACTTACTCGCAATATTCGTTTGGTCTATTTTCAATAAATCTGAATCCTATTAGTTAAGAAGAACTTGAAGTTCTTTTTCATATATATTATCGGTATTTGTTTCAAAACCTGCACCTGTAATCTATTTCACACATTTCTACTGCCCTATTATTTAAATAGTTCCCTTACATTTCTTGTTTTTTTGTTGTCCTTAATTGACAAATATAAACCCTATCTTTTAATTATGACATGTACTTATATATCATCTGAAGATGAGTAAAGCTTACAATTACTTTAAGCCTGTAATGTGTACTTACTTCCATCTTTTATCTATAATTAAGTTGACAATTTATAGTCAACATTATAGACTCTTACATCATTTATTCTCATTTTAAAGAACGTAATACATAAGGAGACATAATATAAGTTTTAGGCTTAATGACCTAAGCATATTTTCTGTTTGTATTCTGAAAATGCTATAAACCAACTCAGGTGAAGGCATACTCCAGGGAGCAAGCTGGATTTTGTTGGGGGAATGCTTTTCGGTATTTGTATCTAGGAAACATACCTCTTGTAAGTTTCTGTGTTAGGGTCAGGGTGCTCATAATTTTCTAAAGTACATTGGCTCTCTATTGCGGTTGGAGCCTCATAAAATTTATCCCCTTGTGTGAGATGTGAATTATTAACTCTAATATGATTATGTGAGAAATCAAGTGAGAGAGCTAGAACTGAAGTTAATACTAGATGAATACTTGTCAGATTGTTGCCAAAGAAAGAGACATGCTGTTAAAGCTTTTCATTTTTCATACAGCAGGTAAGCGTCACAGGGATACCATGTCTCAATAGGATTATACTGTTTAAAAAAAAGCTGTGAGAGATGTTGCCTTGGAGATTGTATTCAGGCAACAGTTATTTACAAGCTTTTATTTAATTCTCAAACAGACTTCAGGGAAATGCTGGCCTCCAAGCTTTTGTTTAGTAGAAAAGGTCCTAGGCCTGGGCATGTTTATAGAGGATAGGGCCCTGTGTGTGAATATTTGCAGCTTCTGGCAAACATAAGTGAGCCTCATTGTGAATTTGTTAGCATAATTCTTGACACACTTGGGATAAAATCATGGAAACATTTAGCGTTAGCTTTTGTGTTTTAAGTTTTGCAAGTGTGGGTTCATTGTATGATCCACTCTGCCTATTATGGCGGTTTAGATTCAGAAACACACACGTGTTTTACCAATTACAGAGGAACACTTGCAACAAAGAACACATATCTAATTTCACCTAGTCTTCTTCTTGTGCTATGTCAAAGAAACTTGAAAAATAAACTAAAGAAGTAACATTAACCTCTAGTTTTAGATACTGCGTTCTTCAATTTATAATCACTCCCTCATTTAAACTAATGCTATTAAAAACCTGAAGGGATGGACTTTCTGATATTATTACTTAGGTTGATGGTGTGAGTTGTAGTTGAAATTTTGGACTAAGTGTATATTTTTAGTGAGGATGTAAGCAAATAGGTCATGTGTCTGGCCCAACCACCTTCCTACCCATCTCTGAACTGATAATAACTCAAATGGTGTAGAGTTGATGATCATAATAAAAGGAGGAGTCAGGAGTGCAGGTGCTGGTAAATATTTTGAACAGTATTTTGTGGAATAGCCTGATAGATACAGGGAATTGTAGAGCAATTTGATAAGACTGGAGCCCCATGAAGTATATGACAGTTTTGAGGATATTTTCAGTGAAAAACCACACTTCCACACCCTCCCTCATCAAGACAGTCATGATCATCCATTTTGCATCTCAGCATGCTGCCTCCAGTCTCCACAACTGACTTATGCAGAACTTATGCAAAGAACAGTGATAAACCACCTTGACTTTCAGTTGATCAAACCCTGGACTGACTATGGCCGATTCCGCTGACTAACTTGAAATGACAGCCCTGAATGAGAAGTGAATGTATTCCTGACTGATATCTGTGCAACTCTTGACTGATTACCATGAATCCTCAAGCACTTTGAACCAGATCTGCAGGACTGACTGTAGTCTACATCTCAGACTGTAGAGGTGCAGATTCCCTGACCCTTACAATCCCAAGCAGCTGCCTGACTATGCCCAAGCTCTGAACTAATTTTGTAGGATATCCTTGATATATATTGCCATGCCATCCTGACTGAAGTCTGCCTCCCTTGGCCTGGCTGAGAACTACACCCCTTAAACTTTGAGACATGGCCATGTGGTTCAAGCAGGTGAAGTGTGTTTGTCACTTATGCTGCTGGTACATGGTGTAAGTGTGACATTAATGTAGTGTGGTGCTACACAGCAACATGTCCATTCCCTTGACTTATCATTGTTGACAATAATGACATGCTGACTGGCCCTATGTCTGTGCTAAAAGGCAAAATTAGACAGAATTACTGTGAGCATTTAAGCTCTGAACTAGACACAAAGACAAGGCAGAAATACTGTGAGCATCCATGTCGGTGTAAAGTGAGTGAGTGCTAAGAGAGCAAATGGGCAGCTCTGAAGTGCACCATGAGGTGGGTGTTTGTCCCTGCATGCAAAGTAGCCTGCCAGCATTACAATGAAAGTTGCTATTGTTGCAGTATTGCAGTGGAGAAGTGTACTCAAAGTGTAAGTTGGAGATGTTCAATAAATATTATGCGAGGCTGGTGCCAAACTTTGCAGATGGAAGGGGCCAGAGGTTGAAGGCATGTAGGCCACGAAGTCATTTGCTGTACATGGAACGTTACCTGGGTTGTTGGGATTTGATTTCCAAGATTGAGAACCAGAGGAACAAGTAGTAAGGTGGATAAGCATGTGGACGTACATGGAATAGTGTTGGTTAGATGGGCTTGAGATCAGTATGACAGGTCGGCGCAATATCGAGGGCCGAAGGGCCTGTACTGTGCTGTAATGTTCTATGTTCTAAGGTGGAATTGCCAAAAATTCGCTTCTACTTGAATGTCTGGAATGAGTGGCATCTAGTTTATCCGGTGCATGTAAAAATAGGAATCTGTATGTTAATGAGGTGAGATTAGATACTAATAGTGTGATAATGCAAGCAGATATCCCTTTAGCCACTCACTAGTAAAATTCTTATGTCTCAATTCAAATGCAGCTGCAGAATTGGGCACTCTTTCTCTTGAATATTGAGAATCTCATATTTCCAAACTTGTCATGTTTTCCCAACTGATTCATTAATATTTATACCATTCGGAGGATAGGAAACTTGCATTTGTAATATTTCCGATATGGAGCAGCAGTCCATGTATACCAAGTTAAAATACATAATCCCAGTCACAACTGCAAGTATGCAGCCTGGAACACAAAGGAAGCTGCATAGGGACAAACTGAAGGAAATTTTGCTGAATAACAGTAAGTGATCACATGATTAGCTGAGGAACTGGGCTTTGTGCTATTGCTGAGCATCAGGTCAAGATGGGCAAATGTGTAGTTAGATCTCACCAACTGGCAGGCCACAGGTCTGATTTTAATTCAGTGCCCTCAACTTTGCTAGGCTCCATGGATTGTTGTTACTAATAGGCCAGATTCCTGAATTGATAACAATTTGAATTGTTTGTGGGCTGGAAACATTCATAAGTGGTAGCTGGCTGCCCAGATCTGGTAATGATTAACTCCTTCTCATTGAGGTGGTCAACTTGGGCATGCTACGTAGCACCAACATGGACACTGGGGAGAAGCTACCCTTCCTCTTGTCCCTAAATCAGTTCTTGTGATTGCACTTTCATCTCCATACCATGCAGTATAATTTAATAATAATATAACACCACATATTTTTAAACTGCATTTTAATTTGTATATGACTTTGAAGTCCAAACTTGGAACTTATGGAACATGAGACAATAAGTGGGACATAGTTTGCATTTTTCTGCATTGATTTGTGTCTTATATTACAAAGGTCAATTAGATAAAGTTACGATTGAGTAACTACTTATTTTGACCCTTTTTACATGTGATCTACAGGTGGAAGTCACTGGGGAGAAGAATGACATTTTGCAGTTACATTGTATTTGCACAACTTTATTTACAAGGGAAAGGCACAAAGTAATCAACCCAATTCAGTCTTAATAACAGAAAGAAGAAAACAATTTATAACTGTACACTTTCATCAGCCTTTTATTCACTGAAGGATATTAAAGAAAATTCAAATTTTGTTTTTATTTTTAGATGGTTTTGAAGGAATATTGCAAAGAAAGAACAGTTAAAAAAGGTCAAGGCAATTTAAAGATAACATGCTATTCATAATTTTATTCTCCAATTATCGACTTATTATTGTTGTTGTCCTCTATCCTTAGAACTACCACCCATGCTACAATAAGTAATCTTCTGCATGGTTTTCCACAAGTCAGTGAAAGTTTTATCTCTTTAAAGTTCTTCAAATAACTTTTGTTTTATTTCTCTCATAACTCTGATGAACAACAGTTATCTCTTAATTTGATGGTGTTGCCCTTAGCCACAGAGCCATTTAGCTGCACAGCATGGAAACAGATTCTTCAGTTCAAGTCATCCATGCGGACCAGATATCCTTGATAAATCTAGTCCCATTTGCCAGCATTTGGTCCATGTGGTAGGTAGGAACTGGAGGTGGAGCTTGAGGTGGGAAGAAGGGATGGGTGAGAGGAAGAACAGGTTAGGGAAGCGGAGATAGGCTGGGCTGGTTTTGGGATGCAGTGGGGGGCGGGGAAGAACTCGGCTGGTTTTTGGATGCAGTGGGGGAAGGGGAGATTTTGAACCTTAGAGAATGAGGCTGGTGAAATAATGAAGACAAGGAGATGACAGAAGAATTGCATAAATACTTAGTTCGGTCATCATGGTAGAGAACACGAATAGCATTCCAAAACCACTAAACAATGAGTCAAAATATCGGGAGAAAATAAATACAATAATTATCACAAGTAAAAACACCAAGGAAAATAATGGGGTTAAAGCCTAATAAGTCCCCTGGATTTGAAGGAATTTTTCCTGAGATATTAAAGGAAGTATCCACTGAGATAGTATATGCACTTGGGTTAGTAATCTTCCAAGAATCCGTAGGTTCTGAAAAAGCTCAAGACAACTTGGGCAGCACAGTGGCTCGGTGGTTAGCCCTGTAGCCTCACAGTGCCAGGGACCCAGGTCTGATTCCAGCCTCAAGTGACTGTGTGGAGTTTGCACATTCTCCCCGTGTCTGCATGGGTTTCCTCCCACACTGCAAAGATGTGCAGGTCAAGTGGATTAGCATGAGAAAATGCAGGGTTATGGGGATAGGGAAGAGGTGTGGGTGGGATGCTGTTTGGAGGGGTGGAATGGGCCAAATGGCCTACTTCCACACTGAAGGGATTCTATGAACTGCCAATTTAATATCCTTATTCAAAAAGTTTACAATAGGCCAGTTAGCTTAACATCTGTTCTTAGAAATTGTTAGAACTTATTATAAATGATATAATTGGAGGGCATTTAAAAATGTATAATATAATCAAGCAGAGTCAGAATGGCTTCTGGAAGGGGAACATAGAACATAGAACAGTACAGCACAGAACAGGCCCTTCAGCCCACAATGTTGTGCCGACCATTGATCCTCATGTATGCACCCTCAAATTTCTGTGACCATATACATGTCCAGCAGTCTCTTAAATGACCCCAATGACCTTGCTTCCACAACTGCTGCTGGCAACGCATTCCATGCTCTCACAACTCTCTGCGTAAAGAACCTGCCTCTGACATCCCCTCTATACTTTCCACCAACCAGCTTAAAACTATGACCCCTCGTGCTAGCCATTTCTGCCCTGGGAAATAGTCTCTGGCTATCAACTCTATCTATGCCTCTCATTATCTTGTATACCTCAATTAGGTCACCTCTCCTCCTCCTTTTCTCCAATGAAAAGAGACCGAGCTCAGTCAACCTCTCTTCATAAGATAAGCCCTCCAGTCCAGGCAGCATCCTGGTAAACCTCCTCTGAACCCTCTCCAAAGCATCCACATCTTTCCTATAATAGGGCGCCCAGAACTGGACGCAGTATTCCAAGTGCGGTCTAACCAAAGTTTTATAGAGCTGCAACAAGATCTCACGACTCTTAAACTCAATCCCCCTGTTAATGAAAGCCAAAACACCATATGCTTTCTTAACAACCCTGTCCACTTGGGTGGCCATTTTAAGGGATCTATGTATCTGCACACCAAGATCCCTCTGTTCCTCCACGCTGCCAAGAATCCTATCCTTAATCCTGTACTCAGCTTTCAAATTCGACCTTCCAAAATGCATCACCTCGCATTTATCCAGGTTGAACTCCATCTGCCACCTCTCAGCCCATCTCTGCATCCTGTCAATGTCCCGCTGCAGCCTACAACAGCCCTCTACACTGTCAACGACACCTCCGACCTTTGTGTCGTCTGCAAACTTGCTGACCCATCCTTCAATTCCCTCGTCCAAGTCATTAATAAAAATTACAAACAGTAGAGGCCCAAGGACAGAGCCCTGTGGAACTCCACTCACCACTGACTTCCAGGCAGAATATTTTCCTTCTACTACCACTCGCTGTCTTCTGTTGGCCAGCCAATTCTGTATCCAAGCAGCTAAGTTCCCCTGTATCCCATTCCTCCTGACCTTCTGAATGAGCCTACCATGGGGAACCTTATCAAATGCCTTACTGAAGTCCATATACACCACATCCACAGCTCGACCCTCATCAACCTTTCTAGTCACATCCTCAAAGAACTCGATAAGGTTTGTAAGGCATGACCTACCCCTCACAAAGCCGTGTTGACTGTATTTGATCAAGCCATGCTCTTCCAGATGGTCATAAATCTTATCCCTCAGAATCCTTTCTAACACCTTGCAGACGACAGACGTGAGACTTACCGGTCTATAATTGCCGGAGATTTCCCTATTTCCTTTCTTGAAGAGAGGAATTACATTTGCCTCTCTCCAGTCCTCAGATACGACTCCAGTGGAGAGCGAAGATGCAAAGATCTTCGCAAGTGGCGAAGCAATTGCATTTCTCGCTTCCCAAAGCAGCCGAGGACAAATCTGATCCGGGAAATCGATATGTAACAAATGTATTGTTGGTTTTCAGGAGAGAGATAAAGGGAAGCCGGTAGTTGTAACATTTGTGGATTTTCATAACTTGTTTAATAAGTAATCATAGATTCATACAGTGCAGAAAAGGCCCTTTGGCCCATCAAGTCTGCATTGACATTACTCACACTAAAAGTGTGCTAATCCCAATTTCCTGTACTTATCTCATATCCTTGAATATTATGACGATTGAAGTACTTATCCAAATATTTTTTACAGGTTGTAGGATTTCCAGCCTCCACAGTGCATCCCAGATTCCCACCACCTGCTGAATGAAAACGTGTTTTGTTCCCAAATTGCTTCTGAATCGCATGCTCAATACCCTGGGGATTGACTTCTCAACCAAGGAAAACAGCTGCGCTGGACTGACCCCTCTCTGCCCATAACCCTCATCATTCGTTGTAAAGCTCAATCATGATCTCCCTCAGTCTGCCCTAAAGAAAACAATCCAAGCCTATTTAATATCCTTATTCAACCCTTATAGCTCAATTTCTCCATCCCAGGAAACATCCTGGTAAACCTGCTTTTGTGCTCTTGAGGTGCTGCTTGGCCTGCTGTGTTCATCCAGTTTCACACTTTGTTATCCTGGTAAACCTCCTCTGTACCCGCTATAGTGCAACACATCCTTCCCTTAATGAGGTGACCATAACTGCACACAGTACTCCAGTTGTGGCCTGACCCACGCTCCGTACAACTCCAACATTACCTCCTTGCTCTTATACTCTATGCCTCAACTGTTGAAAGCAAGGTTCCGAGATGCTGTCTTATATTTTAATTCAAGTGCTCTGCTGACTTCTGGGATCTGTGAATAATTACCCTAAAATCCCTCTGTTCCTCTGAGCTACCCTGTGTGCTGCTTTTCATTAAATACACCCTCATCTTGTTTCTTGTTCCAATGTGCATCACCTTGCAGTTAACTGGGTTAAATACCATCTATGACTGGTTTGCCCATCTGACCAACCCTTCTATATTTTACTGTAACCTGTAAACATCTTCTTCACTGTCAACCACTCACCAATTTTGTTGTCATCTACAAATTTGCTTAACATTCCCTCCACATTTTCATCTAGTTTATTTATGTATACAACAAGCAATGAGGATTTGAGAACCGATCCTTGTGGTGCACCACTGGACACTTGCCTCCAATCTCTCAAACAGCCTTCTATCACTATGCTTTGTGCTATGCAGTAGCATTCTATCACTATGCATTATGCTTTGTGTCCTATTACTAAGCCAGTTGCTGTTTCATCTCGCCAAGTTTTGTTCAATGTCATGTGCTTTCATCTTCTCAATCAGTCTCCCATGTGGGACCTTGTCAAAAGCACTGCTAAAATCCATATCAGTGAAGCTTCCTTCATCCACACACTTGATCACATTTTCACAGCCGTCTAACAAGTTTTGAAAGAATTTTTAAATTTATGAATTTATAATTCATTCATAAAGCTACTTAATAAGACAAGAGTACATGGTGTTAAGGGTAGTACATGAGCATAGTTGGAGGATTGGCTAACTAATAATAGACAGATAGTTGGAATAAAGGGGGCATTTTCCAGATGGAAAACTTTACATGGTGGAGTGCCGCTGGGATTAGTACTGGGCCTACAATTATCTGCGGGCTTAAATTAATGATTTAGATGACAGAAGTGAATGTACTATCACCAAGTTTGCAGATGACAACAACAATAGGTGGGAAGGCAAATGGTGAGGATGACTCAGAGAGTCTGTAAAGAGATGTAGACAGGCTAAGCAAGTGGGAAAAAGACTTGGCAGATGAAATACAATGCAGGAAAATGTGAGGTATGCACTTTGGCGGGAAGACCAGAAGAGCTGAATATTATTTAAATGGACAAAGAGTGACAAAAGTGACAACACAGAGGGATTTGATGGTCCTCACTCATGAATCACAAAAAGCTAGCAGTCAAGTACAGCAAGTGATAATAAAGGCTCCATACCTGCCTCCTTTGACATGCCTGTTTCCTCTCCACTTATCTTCTCCTCTATCCATCTTTTAACCACCTCCCCCTCTCTCCTTATTTATTTCAAACCCCCTTCCCCACCCCATTTCTGAGGAAGGGTCTAGCCCCAAAACATCAGCCTTCCTGCTCATCTTATGCTGCTTGGCCTGCTGTGTTCAACCAGCTCCACACCTTGTTATCTCAGATTCTCCAGCAGCTGCAGCTTCTACTATCTCTATATCAGATACATTACTGATTAATGTGGTGTACAATCGGTGAGGTGATATTCCTTCAGGATGTTGACTGAAATTAAGCTGTTTTACTTGTGTCAGGAGGCTTTCTTGGACCAGAGGTTCAGAGACATTCGTGATTTGAGATAGTGTGGCCGCTGTGCAGGGGTTTCAGGCATTGGCTAACAAAGAAAAAGAGAGAAGATGGGGACTGTGCAGTGAAATCAGGGCATGGCCTATTGAGAAATTGGGAGTGAGGGTGGAGAGGGAGGTGGGGTAATAGTTGTAAAGGTTATTTGGGAAATGTCTAATTGTGGGAAGGAGGGTGGCAGTGGTGCTATGAGAGTGTGTGTAAAGGACAACGAAGAACCTAAATTGTGTACAGAGGTCAAATATGATCGTAGAGACATCAACAAGTAGAGACAGCAATGATCCTGAGTTCTGGGGATATGAGGGGCAGATCCAGGGTTGTAGATGAAGGGTCGAGCAATGCAAATTTAAGATTGAGTGTACCTGGAGCCAGTTTCATTGAGCTGGCATCTGATCAATGGTGACATAGGACAGCTGTGAGCTGAATAACAGTTGATGGGTGGAAGAAAGGTTACCAAAATCAGATCATGGATAATGGAGTGAGGATTGGATGTGCTTGAGAGAAGGATGTCTCCTAGCACCAAGTTCAATTTCTGAGTCCAGGGACATATCAAAAAAAACACAATGACATCTCCAGAATGGGCTGATGATGGGGTTGTTCAGAGTAAGGTGTGTTTAGACCAGAGCACAACTGCTACAAAATGTCAGGCTTCTTATTGGTCAAAGTTCTCCATATCTCAGTATCTCAGGGTATCAGTATTAAAGATGGTCATGGATGGAATTAGATTCTGTCACTCACCTAAGTCAGTTCTTTCAAAGCTCCCCTGCCAAACACTGGTGACAAACATAGAAACCCTGCACACTTGAAAAGACGCATAGATGTCACTGCTTCCAAGGCCCCACACTAAATTGCCTTCCCATAGTTTCACAGCATTCATCCTCAATCAATGAAGGATCACCATTTTGAAATGCCTTGACAATTTGCAAAGTGCCCAACAGAAGTTGATAGCTAGCCCCTCAGTGGAGGAAACCATGCACTTATGTGCTGAAGTTATGTCTGCACTGTGGCTTCGGATGGATTTATCCAACATTGTGTCAGCTTTGTGCATCTCTGTCAAATGTGACTCTGACTCTGTCTCAATGATTTCACATAGCTGTTACTCAACACGCATAATCGATATGAGCCAATGGTCCCTAACAGTTTTTCAACTGTCTGAGATCTGTACTATCACGTCCTCCATTAGCTGCGGGATGTGGCTGTGAAGTTCTGACCAGATTGTGACCTCAAGCCTCATTGTGAATATGTGTCCACTAAGATGAATGCTTTTGCACAGCTGGAGAGCACAGGAGTGGGTTGCGACTTCTGAGCAGTCCATGTCATCATCCCCGAGATGATGGCTAAGCTTGTTGCAGGTTTAATTTGCTATGTCTTCTGACTGTAAGGACCTGTTGTGGAGAGCACAAAATAAAACTCATGATTATGCAACAGTCCCTTTTTTATATCAGTACCACGTGTATATCTTGTACTCTCAATTCTAAATTCCAGTTCACAGACATCTTTACTCTGAAGCCTTCAAATTCTAAAAATTGGAGATGATAGAAAGCTCTAATAAAATTACAGTGTGCTAGAAATACTCAACCGAAGTGGCACTATCCAAAGAGAGAGAAAAAGAGTTACTGTTTGAAGTTGAATGTGACTTCTTCAAAATTGTCCTATCACCTATCAAGAATGTGTTTCATACATGTACTGTTCTGCATCTAGTACAACATTCACAGCATGAAGCGCTCCTGCATATTCGGTCCAGATGTTCCATCTAGTGCTGAGTGCTAGAGCCCAAAGTCCTATCTGGTATACTTTACAAATTTATATTGTATAAGGCCTTCAGGAATCTCATTGACTGTGCTGTGCCACTTATAAATTGTTGGTCGCAGGAGATCATTCTCCTTTTTGTGGAGTCAAATCTAGATTTTTTTCTTATGCATCTAACAGTTGTTAATGAGTTACTAATGCATTTAAACATCATTAATCTGCTTACTCCTGCTTCGTATGGATCTGCCAAGGCCGTGCAGTTCCTGAGTTCATTACTGTAACTCACAACTCATTATCACTGCATCCTCTGCTCCAGTTATCTTGGTCAGATGGAAAGGCCACCTTCTAACATTGGGAAACAGAATCTCCTGCCATTTCTGGATGTCTTGAAGTGGAGGCATTGCTAAATTGCAGGGCCATTCACTGCCTGTGCTGGATTATTCCTCACTACTTAAATGAAGTGAATGCATATGATGGGGACTAATGGCTTGGTTGTGATGGTCAGGGTTAGCAGCAATTCCAGGGATCCAGGGGTTTAATAAGGCAGTTTGCAGCACTTCCAGGGAAAAAAGAAATCTCCACAAGAACAAGCTGAGAGCTGCTCCAAATTCAGAAAATGAATCCTTTTCTGGGTGCAAATGTCACCATGGACCTTCAAATCTCTGAGTTACTGGCAGGGCTGGTGACTTCCTTCTTACTCCTATCACACAGTAGGCTGGGGCCTCGTCTCTGCATTGATAGCTGCCTTGCTGCAAGATTTGTTCCACCTTCAAGAGGAAGCACCATGCATTTTCAGCCTTTTATTCAGAATGCTTGATGCTACAACAATATTTTGTTGGGCACGATCATTGCCTGGGACTTGTCTGGTGCAAACAATACTTTGTCAGCTAGCAACTCAAGTTTGAATGTTGTACAAGGTCTTGTCTCATGCAGACATGGACTCCCTCATTATCTAAAGCCTTGCAAATATTATTGAACACTATTCAATCAGCAATGAATTTTCTTATTTTTGACCTTCTATTTGAAAGAATTTGATTGTTGAAACAGCTGAAAGTGGTTGAGGCTAAGATAAATGTCTGAGGAACTCAGAGGATATTGCAGCTTAGATCAGCTTACTGATCATTGACTGAGAATTAAATCTGATCTCTATCCTTCAGAAAAAGAGATTATTTATTAGCCCTGTCTGATATTTGGACAGCTTTCACTCATTTTTTTAACCTATCATCTATATAACCTGCAATCCCCAGATGATTCTTGCTTCTTTCAGGTCAATTCAGAGTTCATTTTGAATTTCTAACGGATTTCTAGCTGCATTTTGAATACTTAAAAATGGAATCCATATGACTTCAGTAAACCTGGTTGACAAGAACGTGGAGTTTGTAACAGAAGCTGCAGCTAGTAACTTTGGGCTGCTTAACTTCTTTCAGACCAACATCAAGAATATTATGGCTCATCCTGGACAAGCTGTCTGAAATATAGAGATAATGGATTGATTGAGAAAGACAGAATTGGCATTTTGCAAATGATGATCTTTTATCTATCGGTGTTTATGTGGAGGGCAATAATATAGATAAGAATGAACTATTGGTAACTATTGTCAGCCGGAAGTACTAAGTGAATGATACATTGCATCCTCCTCTTGCAGACCCCAGCATCTCAAGTACTCAATTTGATTCCCTCTACATGATATCAAAAGAGGCTGAACAGACTAGTTACAGAAAACACCAATAATTTTTTTTTGTTAAAGGTTCATTCATAGGATGTGAGCATTGCTGGTCAGATAATCATCAATTTATTTACTTACTGATTTACTTTCATTAATTCAGGCTATGTGAGCAACATTCACTGGATTTTTTTTGCCCTTCTCTAGTTGCCCTGGTGAAGTGGGTGGCTGACTGTCTTGATGAATCACTGAATTCCATTTGATGTAGGTACACCCTCAATGGTGTTATGGAGAGAGTTCCAGAATTTAGGTCCAACAAAAGCAAAGAAATAGTGATGTTTCCAAGTCAAGATGCTAACTGGCATGGAGAGGAACTTGCAGGTGGTGGCATTCCCGTAAAGTTGCTGCCCTTGTCCTGCTAGATGAAAGTAGCCATGGGTTTGGGAGGTGCTGCCTAAGGAGTTTCTTCCACTGTTCAACACAATCATTGGTGATCAAACATTTCAATGCTTGCAATACCCTCATAACCATTTATACCATTAGGGATCAAAAAATGATCAACTTGTACTTTAAATGGAGACAAGGACGACACTTCTACAGCACTATGGGGTGGAGAATTCCAAAGATTCACAACAATCTGAGTAAACAGAAACTTCTTCTCAAACCTATATGGCATTCCCTCTTATTTTTAAATTCTGCCCTGTTTCTAGACTCCCAAACCTGGGAAAACATCCTACATGCACCTACTCTGCCTATCCCTTTTAAGTATCTTGTGAATTTGAATGAATCACCTCTCATTCTTTGACATTTCAGAGAATGCAGGTTACATTTGCTGAATCTCTCTTCAGTGGGCAGTCCCATCATTCTGGGAACAAGTCTGCTAAACTTTTATTGCATTTGTTCTATGGCAATAATAACTTTCCTGACATAAGGAGACCAAAACTGCGCACGGTGCTCCAGGTGCAGGCTAACTAAGCTCCTGTACAATTGAAGCAATATTTCACCACTCCTTACTTGAATGCATGTGTGCTAACTATGTGTTAAAGACTAGTATTTCACTTTGCCTGGAGCATTAATTAACCAACAACATAACATTGCCGTGGGTCGAGAGTCACATATGGTCCAGTTCAGGTAAAGATGACAAATTTATTTTCCTAAAGGACATTAGAGAACAGTACCAAAGATTTATGCTCCATAAGTAGCCATGCCAAATGTTTTGATGCAGCTATCACACTGGTGCCTGCCTATCAATGTGGAAAATTGCCCAAGTATGTCCTGTCCACAAAAAGCAAAACAAATCAAATCTATCAAATTACTGCCCCTTCAGACTTCTCTCAATCATCAGCAAAATGACAGAAGAGTCATTAACAATGCTAGCAGACATAGACAAAAGAGCTGAACTCAAGAAGTGAAACAATAGTAACTGCTCTTAATGTTAGGGAAGTATTTAACCACACATGGCATCGACAAGTCTGGCAAATTGAAGTCAGGAGGAATCTGGGAAAAAGTTTCTCTATGGTTAGAGTTACTTTTAGCACATAGGATATAGTTGTAGTTGTTGCAGGTTAGCCATGTCAGTTCCAGACATCAATGCAAGAGTTCCTCAGGATGGTGTCTTAAAGTTAACCATGTTCTGCAGCATCATAAATGAGTTTCCTTGAGATCTGAAGTGTAGCTGTTCACCGAACACTGCAGAATGTTCAGCATTATTCAATACTCCTCAGATAATGAAGTGGTTTTTGCTCATATGCAGCAGAATTTTGACAACACCCTGGTTTGACGAATAAGTGGCAAATAATATTTATACCACACAAGTATCAGGCAATGATCTTTTCATGTAAGAGAGAATTCAATCATCTCCCCTTGACATTCAATTACATTACAATCATTGATCACCTTACCATCTAATCTTTTGAGGTAATCATTGGCCAGAAACATAACTGGACATGCCAAACAAATACTGTGGATAGAAGAACAGGTAAGAATCAAGGAGTTCTATAATGAGGACCTCACATCTTGACTCCACCCCATCCCCTGAGTCTTTCCAATATTTACAAGGCACAAGTTAGGAATGCTATGGAATATTCTCCACTTGCCTGGATATGTACTGCTGAAACAACATTTGAAGCTATCCAGGACAAAGAGGCCACTTGTTGTCATGCCATTGTTATGGCTGTCTTGGGAAAGTGCTCTGATGCTGAACCTCTACCAATCCTGGGATCATCACAGAGTTAAAAGCTTAATCAAAGTATGCGAAGTTTCAAATTCATCTGACTGATAAATTGAGTCTAACGGAAAAGATTATGTGCTTAATACAAATAACTATTTATTAGAGATAAATAAATTCTAACCATAGGTAAACAAGTATGAATGAGCATCATATAGTTCTATTAGGTGAAATACTGAATCCATGTTTGAAACTTCGACACACTCATACAACAGATATGGATAGATTAAATAAACTTTGGTAATCTGGATGGAGGAAAAAGTACTGAGGAATCACAGTTCAATTGCACCAATCCACAGGCTTTCATTTATGTTCCTTTTTCTTCCCAAGATCTTCGGTTTTCCATTTACTTTCCTTTCCAATTTTAAATTCTTTGCCGAGGACCCAGGAGATTCACAGATTAATTATTTGGTTTCACACTCAGTCGTCAGAGGCAACAACATAAAGTAAAAGTGGCTTGAATTACTTTGCCACAGAAATTTAGAGACAGTCCCTGCTTAATTTAGTCTGTAGACCTTTTGACCCTGGATTGCTCATGTCTCAGTTGTTTAGCTGTGTAGGATCCAATGAAAGACTTGTTTACAAGCTAATGATCTTTTGTATCCATAACCAGTCACAATTGCATAAACCAATCAGCAATTTGTTGCTGGCCAAATCTCATTCTAAACACATACACTCCAATGCCATGTCATCTTATCTACCCTCCCCCACTGCTTCCAAAGGAACAGTGTAAGCACAACTTACAAATAGTTTCAGTAACTTATTTTTAAAAGTGGAGAAATTCCTTCCCTAATCCTTGGTAATAAAACAGTCTGTTCATATTTTTGTTGAAATCAAAAATATAAAAAATAATGTTGTGTTTTCTACAATGACGATCCTGACATGGACTACATCACTAAGTTCTGAGGGGTCACTGGACCTGAAACGTTAACTCTGTTTTCTCCTCCACAGATGCTGCCAGACCTGCTGAGCTTTTCCAGCAACGTTGTTTTTGTTTATGGACTACATCACTGTCCCTTCACCATTGTCAGGTCGAAATCCTGCAACAGCACATGGGTGCAAAATATATTGCAACAGTTCAAGAAGCCAGCTCACCAACACATTCTCAAGGACAATTTTTGAATGAGGAATAAATGCTGGCCTAGCCATTGATGCCAATGTCCCATCCATAAATAAACAAGACAAGGGAAAGGGGCTGAGGAGCGATCTTTGAGGGACCTAAGAAATGACAGCGCAAGGAGGAAGAGAAGTCATATTTGAACAGCTATTTGTTAGTTCTGCTGGGTGGGATGGAATGCAGAAAGGGTAGTTTTGTGGAGTTAGCTATTAAGTTGTGTGCAAAACGATGTAGTAAGCTCCATTCAATGTTGCAGCAAGGTTGAGAAAGTTGAAGGGTGATGATGTCAGCTAACATGGAGACCCAGAGTGGAATTATTTGACAATAGTTTGCATTATGATAAAAAATAAAATCATGTTATGTTTTGTAGCCCAGATGACTACTACATATTTGTCTATTAAGATTAGATAACAATTAGAAATGTATAACAGAAGATAAAAAATCTTTTTAGAAAGCTCCACAATGTTTATACAAGCAAGGACAACTTGAAAGACAACTGATTTGATACAGAAATGTCTTTAAAGAAAAATAACACGCATTGTTAATTTGTAAAAGTTCTACATTGTTGGGAAATGTATAAACAATTACTTGTAATGGATACTCTGCAACATAACATTCTCTTCATCACATGGGCAATAATCTGTCAGACTAGATTACTTATTTGATTTTCTGTTCAATTTTTTCCAACGATGGAGTCTAGAAATGTCACAATAGGATCTTTTTCACTGAAAATTGGTTTCAGTTATTAGATTCTTGCCAACCTATGGCAGGACAAAGTTATTACAGATTTGATGAGTGGCTAATGACCCCACCCCACCGCCCCACATTCAATACTGGAAGTTAACATAAGGTAGCAACTAATTGATAGCCAGTATTTTGTTTTTATGTATGTATATACTCAATCTTGAGTGTCAGTAGAAAGGTCAGTGTTTACTGCCCATCCCTAAGTGTCCATCAGAAGATGGTACTGAGCCTTCTTGAACTGCTGCAGCCCATCTTTTGCAGTTATACCCAAAGTGCTACTGGGAAGGGAATTCCAAGATTCTGATCCAGCAACTGAAAATGAAGGCTGACCTTGTTTCAATTCAGGGTATAAGGGAACTTGCAGGTGGAACTTGAGGTTCCCTTGCACCTATTATCCTTATCATTCCAGTACTGTTGAAGGAATCTTGATGATTGCTGCAGTACATCTTTCAGATGGTATATACTTCTGTCACTGTATGCTGATGCTGATGATGAATGTTGAAGGTGGTTGATGGGCTCCTTAGCAAGTGAGTTGCTTTGTCTTGCGTGGTCACCATGTTGATTTTGCTGGAGCTACATTCATCAGGGTTAGTGACCAGTATTCAAATTATTCTAAATTGTGCCATGTGCACGGTGGACAGGCCTTCTTGAAACAGGAGGTGAGTTACTTGACACAGATTTCCCAAACTCTGACCTGTCTTTGTATTCACAACATTTGTGACAACTCCAGTAAACTTTCTGATCAGTGGTGACTCACAGATTATTGATTCTGACGGGTTCAGTAATGGTAAGGTCATTGAATGTCAGGGGACATGTATAGATTCTCTCTTGTTTGAAATAATCATTGGGATTCATACAAAAATAGGAACAGGAGAAGCCTATTTGGCTCTTTCAGCCTGCTCCACCATTCATTATGATCATGGCTGAGAATCCAACTCAATACTCTTTTTTTTGTTTTCTCCCCATATCTTTTGATCACTTTATCCCTTAGCACTATATCCAATTCCTTCTTGAAACTGCTTTCAGTGGTAGAGAATTCCATAGCATCACCACTTTTTACGTAAAGAAAATTATCCTTATTTCAATCCTAAATGATTTACCCTGTATCCTTAGACAGTGATGCCTGGTTCTTGACTCCCCTGTCATCAGGAACATACTTCCTGTATGTATGCTATCTAATCTGGTTAGAATTTTATAGGTTTCTTTGAGATCCCTTCTGAATTCTTCTGGACTCCAGAAAATTTAATCCTAATCTACTCAAGTTCCCTCTATATATCAGTGTTCCTATCTCAGGAATCAGTTTGGTAAACTTTTGCTGCACTTCCTCTATAGCAACAACATTCTTCCTCAGATAAGGAGAAACACTGTACACAATATTCCAGGTGTAGTCTCACAAAGGCCCTGTAAAATTGCAGCAAAACATTGCTACTCCTGCACTCAAATCCTTTTGCTGTGATGGCAAAAATTTGCCTTCTTTGCCATCTGCTGCACATATGTGTTTACCTTTGTGAATAGTGTACGAAGACACCCAGGTCTCATTGAACATTCCAATCTCATAATTTATAGCCATTCAGATTCCAGGACAGAGAAGGCAGAAATTCTATGGCATGGGAAACTTGTCTTTACTAACTTGGAGGGTCATTTTGTTTTACTTGGCTCCACAAAAGAATGTAAAATATTTAGCTCAAATAGTCCCTTCTGTTTCTGATCCTGTTTTGACTTCATCTGACCAAACAGATCATCCATTTCCTCAGGACAGGGTTTAAATTGTTGTTGGGACCCAAATAATGTTCCCAGACTGCAATCTATGTATTTAATGGAGAGTCTCACTAGCTGTAATATGTAGGGACTACACTTATTTAGTACTATAGGACTGAATCTTATAGGGATCTAAATGACATCGACTATGGTAAGATTTGTGAGAAAATCATGTGAGATGTGCTTTGAGGCCTATCTGGACATCAGGAGCAGCTCATTTCAACTTTTATATATCTACCAACCCTGAGCTGAGTTTTGCATTAGGCAGTGACTAATTGCCAATTAAGGAGGATTTTTTAAATACCTAATTAACTGCATAATCCTCTCATTAATATCATCTTCCTATTTTAATGAATATGTCAAGCAAGCAAAACTTTGAGAATTCTTGACTTGGAAGTCACAATGAGAACCTGGTGATTTCATTTTACTGTTGTTTGCAAAGAATCATCATGTTGTTCAGTATGAAGCAGCATGAAGGCCTGAGCTAGCAGTCATGTACAGCCTTCACTCATTGATTTTAGCATCCAACATTTGTCACCTCCTCAAGATCTTCCCTAATCCAATTGCAGGATGCTCAGAAAGCAGAGACCTGCATTGCAGAGAGCTCTGGCAATTGGTATTTAAAGGCTGTTGCAAGGAGAGTTTTTGCACTGAGACAAGCACCCAGTTCAGGCTACATCTCAGAGTGGTATGCTTGTTTTCTTTGTGCCCTCACTCCATGCCTATCTGCAAGCCTGAGCATCCATGCCTTGCCTTGTTCAATGTGACAAAGTTCAATGTGGCGTCACTCCACATGGAGGCTAACCAGAACTGGCTTTGGGGTCAAAGTAAAAATGGAGGCTGTTGAGGCAATTGGGATTAAAGAGGATATGGAGACTCTGGTGGCTATCAGTGTTAGAGAGGATATAGAAGCTCTGGGGACTTTTGGCATGAAAGAGGATATGGAGATTCTGGAGATTAGAGTTCTGCAGCACAGAGAGGCCATTTGGCCCAAACTGGCCCATGCTGATCAAAACATCTATCCACGCTAGCCCCATTTCCTTGTCCTTGTCCCAAATCCTTTTCAGCCTTCCCTATCCATGTGTTTGTCCGAATGCCTTTTAAATGTTGTTAATATACCCACCTCAACCGCTTCCACTAGCACCTCATTCCATATGCATACCACCCTCTGTGTAAAGAGGTTGCCCCTCAGGTTCCAATGTATTCTTTCCCCTCTCATTTTAAACTGATGCCCTCTCGTGCTCAATTTCCCACCCTGGGGAAAAGACTGAGTGCATTCACCCAATCCATGCCTCTCATGATCTTATGCACTCTGTAAGATCCCCTGGGCTCAAAAGAAAGAAAATCTTAGTTTGTCCAACGTTGCCCTATAACTCAGTCCCTTGAGACCTGGCCACATCTTTGTAAAAGAGATAACAAAGTGTGGAGCTGGATGAAAAAAGCAGGCCAAGCAGCATCTTAGGAGCAGAAAAGCTGACGTTTCAGGCCTAGACCCTTCATCAGAAAAACAAATTTCCTTTGCACTCTTTCCAGTTTAATAACATGCTTCCTCTAGCAAGGTGACCAAAATTGAATGCAATGCTCCAAGTGTATAACTGCAACATAACTTCCCAACTTCTATACCCAGTAGGCCAGTGTGTCAAAAGCCACCTTGCCTGCCCTGTCTACCTGTGACTCCACTTCCAGAGAACCATGTATCTGAACTCCAAAGTTGCTCACTTCCACTACTCTCTGTGAGGGCCTACCATTCATCATGAAACTCCGACCATGATTTGACTTTTTCAAAATGCAACACCTCACAATTATCTATATTAAACTCCATTTGCCATTTCTCATCCCACTTCCCCAGCTGACCAACATCTTGCTGCAATTTCTGATAGCCTTCATCACTGATCACTTTATTGCCTATTTTATTGTCATCCGCAAACATTATTAATCATACCTTGTACATTTTCATCCAGATCATTGATATAGATAACAAACAGCAATGGGCCCAGCATCGACCCCTAAGGCATACTACTAGTCATAGGCCTCCAGTCTGACAAGCATCCTTCCACTATTACTCTCTGCTTCCAACCATCAGGCCAATTGTGTAACTAACTTGCCAACTCTCCCTGGATTCCATGCAATCTAACTTTCAAGAGTAGCCTACCATTGGAACTTTATCAAAGGCCTTACTGAAATCCATATAGACTACATCTACTGGCCTGCCCTCATCAACTTTCCTGGTCACTTCATCAAAATGAGGCATGATCTCCCATGCACAAAGTCATGCTGACTATAACTAATCAAACCCTGTCTTTCCAAATGCATAAGCATCTTATCCATCAGAATCTTCTCAAGTAACTTACCTACCACAGATGTTAGGCTTACTGGTCTATAATTCCCAGACTTTTCTTTGAAGCCCTTCTTGAAGAAGGGCATAAAATGTGCCACCCTCCTGTGTTCTGGGACCCTACCTATGGCTAATGATGATGCAAATATTATCAGTCAAGACTCCTGCAATTTCTTCTCTAGCCTCTTGCAGGGTTCCTGCATATATCTGTTCAGGACAAGGACATTTATCCAAGTTTGTACATTCTCATACTTTCAACACCTCCTAAACTGTGATATGGGCTGTCCCCAAGATATTGCCACTAACTTCCCCACGTTCCCAAGACTTCATGTCTTTCTCTACGGTAGTATGAGAAGTACTCATTGAGGACCTCACCCATTTCTTGCGGTTCTATGCATACATGTGCACTTCGGCACTTCAGGGGTCCTATTCTCTTTCTAGTTATTCTTTTTCCTTTAATATACTTAAAGGATCTCTTTGGATTACCCTAATGTTCTCAGCCAAAGCTATCTCATGCCGCCTTTTTGCCCTCCTGAATTCCTTCTTCAGTAAACTCCTGTAGCCCCTATATTCTTCCAGGGACTCCCTTGATCCCACTGCCTGTACTTGAGCCATGCCTCCACCTTTTTTTCTGGTCAAAGCCTTAATATCTCTTGTCATCCAGGGTTCCCTACCCCAGACAACCCTGCCCTTCACCATCACAAGAACATATGACCTTGAACTCTAGCTGTCACACTTTTAAAGGCCTCCCACTGCCAGAGGTCCATTTTGCCTGCAAACAAACTACTCCAATCAACCCCTGCAAGCTTCTGACTATTTCCATCAAAATTCACCTTGCACTGATTTAGAACTTGAACCTATGGATCAGTTTTGTCCTTCTCCATAACTATCTTAAAATTAATAGAACTATGGTCACTGGTCCCAAAGTGTTCCCCTCTCAGTCTCCATCTCATGCAACCAGCTAGTAACTGATGTCCATTTCAAGCCCACAGCTACCTAGAATACACCTCCTCCCACCCACCCTCCTGCAAAAATTCCATCCCCTATTCCCAATTACTCCGCCTCCGCCGCATCTGCTCCCAGGATGAGGCATTCAAATCCCGCACATCCCAGATGTCCAAGTTCTTCAAGGACCTCAACTTTCCCCCCACAGTGGTCGAGAACGCCCTTGACCATGTCTCCCGCATTTCCCGCAACACATCCCTCACACCCCGCCCCCGCCACAACTGCCCAAAGAGGATCCCCCTCGTTCTCACACACCATCCCACCAACCTCCGGATACAACGCATCATCCTCCGACACTTCCGCTATCTACAATCCGACCCCACCACCCATGACATTTTTCCATCCCCACCCTTGTCTGCCTTCCGGAGAGACCACTCTCTCCGTGACCCCCCTTGTTCGCTCTACACTGCCCTCCAACCCCACCACACCCGGCACCTTCCCCTACAACTGCAGGAAGTGCTACACTTGCCCCCACACCACCTCCCTCACCCCCATCCCAAGCCCCAAGATGACTTTCCATATTAAGCAGAGGTTCACCTGCACATCTGCCAATGTGGTATACTGTATCCATTGTACCCGGTGTGGCTTCCTCTACATTGGGGAAACCAAGCTGAGGCTTGGAGATCGCTTTGCAGAACACCTCAGCTCGGTTCGCAGTAAACAACTGCACCTCCTAGTCGTGAACCATCTTAACTCCCCCTCCCATTCTTTAGATGACATGTCCGTCATGGACCTCCTGCAGTGCCACAAAGGTTGCAGGACCAGCAACTCATATTCCGCTTGGGAACCCCGCAGCTCAATGGTATCAATGTGGACTTCACCCGCTTCAAAATCTCCCCTTCCCCCACCGCATCCCAAAACCAGCCCAGCTTGTCCCCTCCCCCCACTGCATCCCAAAACCAGCCCAGCCTGTCTCTGCCTCCCTAACCTGTTCTTCCTCTCACCCATCCCTTCCTCCCACCCCAAGCCGCACCTCCATTTCCTACCTACTAACCTCATCCCACCTCCTTGACCTGCCCGTCTTCCCTGGACTGAACTATCCCCTCCCTACCTCCCCACCTATACTCTCCTCTCCACCTATCTTCTTTTCTCTATCTTCGGTCTGCCTCCCCCCTCTCCCTATTTATTCCAGAACCCTCTCTCCATCCCCCTCTCTGATGAAGGGTCTAGGCCCAAAACGTCAGCTTTGGTGCTCCTGAGATGCTGCTTGGCCTGCTGTGTTCATCCAGCTTCACACTTTGTTATCTTGGATTCTCCAGCATCTGCAGTTCCCATTATCTCTCCCCAACTGTCACCTCAGTCACCTGTCCTGCCCTATTTCCCAAGAGTAGACTGGGGGTTGTCCTTCCTGAGTAGGACCTTTTTATATGCTGCTTAAAGAAGCTTGCCTGAACAGATTTAACAAATTCCACGAATTTGCCCTTAACGCATTACCATTTTATGTTAGTAAATTATAGTCTCCTGTTATGACAATCCTATTACTCCTGCAAGTCTCCCCAGTCTCCCTGCGTATTTGTTCTTTAATTCTTTGTACTATTTGGGGACCTATAGTACACCCCAGTTATATCACCATCCCCTTCTTATTTCTTAGCTCCACCCACAAAGCCTCACTGGATGATCCCTGTTATTTCATCTCTGATTACTACTGTGATACTCCTCTTAATCAAAAATGCAACTCCCCCTCTCCTCTTTCCTCCACCTCTGTCCCACCTAAAGCCCTTGTGCCTTGGCACATTTAAGCTGCTAGTCCTGTCTCTCCCTGAGCCCTGTTTCTGTAATGGCTATAATATCCCGCCCCTATGTACTTATCTATGCCCTGAGTTTATCGACTTTATCTGTTAGCCTTCTCGCATTGAAATAGATACAATTTAATCCACCAGGCATTCCTCGCTCCTTGTCTTGTTCCATCCTGACCTGTCTCTTCAACTTGCAATTGCCTCCCTGCTGTTGATGATCCCAAACTCCTGCCAATCTCGTTTAAACCCTCCTTTGAGCACTAGTAAATCTGCCCACCAGGATATTGGATTATTCATGTTAATGAGGATCTTGAGACTCTGGTGGCTGTCGGTCATGAAGAGGATATTGAAGTTACAGCGGTTAAAGAGGACATGGAGCCTCTGGATGTTATGGGGGTGAAAGAGAACATGGAAGCTCTGGGGGGGCAAGGCCAGATTGTCAACACTTGTCCTGTTGCTCAGATGGCACTGATACAAATGTTGGCAGTCTCATGGTGGACATCAGTGAGTGATCACGTATAGCCTGGTGTTGTGTAACTTCTGACTTTGTCCACCCCAGTCTAACACTGGCACCTCCACATCTTGTTTATTGATGAAACCTGGTATGAATTTCTTCACCTTTGGTAGTGGCCATAAACAAGTATTTAACCATTCTAAGGTTGGCTATATTTCACATATGTGAAGAGTTGTAAAATCACTGGGCCAGATTTCCAATGCACTGTTGCCACCAGGGTTGTGACAAGGATTACACTTTACAGTTGCCTAGTTATTGCAGATGCCAATGGGAAGATGTAATGATATGCTGAATAAGTAAATACTTTGAAAATTAGTTAATCAATTGAAAGATTTGTGTTACACATTAACACCTTGCAAAGAAACAACAAATCTGCTAGATTTAAGTCATTCTACTTAATTCCTGGTCTGAGCATTTCCCAGTGGAGACAAGAAGAGGTAAGTGTTAAGGCCTTAAGGTGCACAAGTATACTAACATACCGATAACATTCATCAGCTAAAATGACTAAAAATATATACTCAATTTGCACACTTCCGTGAAAAGAAAATCTGAGTTTTACAGTAGTAGTATCTTTCACCACATGCCTTTTTGAGTTGCCACTGTTTTCTTTAGCAAACTGCATTTTCTGTGAATATTACATCTCTTTCATGATTTACATGATGAGCTTTTAAAGGATATTTTCTTTCTTGGCAGAAGATGGATGAAGAAAATGAGGCTAACTTGTTGGCTGCCTTAACGGAGACATTGGACAGCATCCCAATAGATGAGGATGGACTGCCTTCATTTGATGCACTGACAGATGGGGATGTGGCCAATGTTAATGAACCCGGCCCTCCCTCAACGCCTGACGGCACTCCTCCGAATCCGGAGGCTGAAGAGCCGTCTCTAGTAAGAATCCTTCCTACTGTTTAACAAGGATGAGCCTCTGGCTACCCCCTGCATGGGTATGATGTAATCAAAATAAGGTTTGGATTTTTAAGTTAACGCCACAAGAAATATGAAAGCACAATCTGACATTCTCGACACTTGTGAGAATTTTGAGACTCAATCTAACCATTAGTTACTAATCATTAGGAAAATCTTGTGCAGTTACTAGAAATGAAAATGAAGGAGGCACAGGTGCTTAATTGTGTAGGAGATGGAAATTCAGCTACTGTAGGATGGATGGACCTTCAGAATTAAGATCACAGGATGATGAGGGAAGGTTAATGCTGATAGGTGTAAATTACTGAAGGGTTGGGTATCCATGAGGTAAAACCTGATTGATGGAGTTTGCAGAATAATCCACGTTCTCAAAAGTATTTATAGACATGCCTGTGACATTAGTAAGGGTTCTTTGCAGTAAACCACACGGATGAAATTGACCACAGTCAATTGATGAGTGGAAACAACTGTGTGGTTGATGCTAATTATAGCTTACTTCAGTGGTCAAAACTGATCAGATCAGGAGCAGAGCTTTTAGCTGCCAATCTGAAAAATAGGACTTCCTACCATTCCCAGACAGACTGGAGGAGAACCTGCTGTCCTACCTGTGAGTGGCAGTAATGATCCTACAGCGGAAATATTCCACACCACTGTCTCCTTGAGCTTCTTCACAATTAAACCACTCGGTATGGTGTAAGGCAGACTTCACAAGCCAATTGATCCCTTCATTTTACTTCAAAGTAACAGCCTCAAAGCATAACCATCTTATTATCCTCATAATTGTAACTTTTTTAATAGTAGCTTGGATGCAATAATACTTATGGTCTCTAAATATTTGCATGTGAAAATATGTTTTTCTTACCTATATTTTGCATGTGAAAATGTTTTTTCTCACCATAGTTTGTTAATATGTATTTTGAGATGATCAAAAACAACAGCATGCCATGTTAAGTAGAAACTGGACTTTTTTTAAATGTCATACAGTTTGATGAGAAGTTGTTCACCAGCAGATTTAGTTTATTTCATGTTTCGTTAAATTTCCCTGTATTTTGGTTGTATTTTTCTAGTTAAAGAAGCTCTTGCTAGCTCCTGCCAATTCACAGTTTATCTACAATGAATGCAATGGAGGCAGCACCCACACCCACGTGACCAACAATAGCAGGATTAGACCAAGCCCGGCTGTTGTCAAGGTACGCTTCAGTGCTGTCGTCAGAGTGTTATATGTGAGGAAGATAACATTTTATGCCATAAATCTTGAGAGTAATTTCAGGTTAAACTGAGGAAATTGGTTTTGGAAAGTTTTGAAAATTCTTCCTGATTATTAAGTTTGGTTTTTAAAAAGCTACATGGATTATTTATTTTCCTTGTGTGCAAAAGAATGAATTTTTGAATTAGATATTTAGAGTGAGTTATTTAACATCCCATTTGATAGTACTAGATAGTGAAAAAAGATACGGTACCCAGACAATATCTTGATAGTATTACTGAAGATTTATATATCTAAACTTGCAATGCCACTGATCAAGCTAGAACACTGACCTAACAAGGTGAAATCAGCCCAAGTGTCTCCCTGTCCATGAAAAAGCAGGCCAAACTAATCTGGCCAATGTCTGTCCCATCCAGTCTACCCTCTATTTTCAGCAATGTGATGGAAAGGGTCCTCCACTAAGTTTTTATGACAATTAACAATAGCCTGTTCACTGATGGTAGATAGAAATGAGGGATTCAAGAGGAATTGGATTATTAACTGAAAAGAAAAAATGTGTAGGGTCGTGGAGAGAAGGTGGGTGAGTGGTGAAATTCTCATTCAAAGAACTGATATAGATTCAACAAGCCAAACAGTCTTCTCTGTACTCTAACAACTTAGTGGTTCAGTTTGGTTTTCACTGGGGCCACGGCATTATGACTTGTTTGGATCCTTGGTTCAAACATCACTAACAAAGCTGACTTCCAGAGGTGAAGTAAATTTGCCACCTTTTTCACCAAGGAAGCATTTGATTGAGTGGTAGCAATAACCCAAGTAAAATCAAACTCAGTCAAATTCTGGGGAAACTCTTCACTGCCCATAGTCACAGCACAAAGGGGACAGTTATAATTGTTGGAAACCAATCATCTTAACCACCAGAACTTCCAAGCAAGAGTTCCTCAAGGTAGTGCCTCAGGCCCAATTAGTTTCCTTCCGTTCATAATGTTAGAAGTTATTGTTCACTGATGATTGTGCATTGTTTTGTCTTTAATTTAAGGTAAAATATTGCTGTCAAGGCCAGCATTTGGCTAGTGTCTCCAATTGCCCTTGAGAATATGGTGGAAAACTTCTTAAATAAAAACCAAAAGAATGCGAATGCTGTAATCAGGAGTAAAAACAAAGTTGCTGGAAAAGCACGGCAGGCCTGGCAGCATCTATGAAAGAGAAAACAGAGTTAACATTTCAGGTCCAGTGACCCAGAAGGGTCACCGGTCCTGAAACGTCAACTCTGTTTTCTCCTTCACAGATGCTGCCAGACCGTGGAAAGCTTCTTACTTAACAGTCTGATAGAACTAAGTGGCTGATTTCAGATGCCAGTTAAAAGTCCATGACATCATGTACGTTTGAAGTACAGGCCAAAAGCTGTAAGGACCCCAGCAGAGTACTTCTCCTGAAGGAAGTTGGTGAACTAAATGCGATCGTATGTCAATCCGGTAATTTCATTGTCACTACTACTCAGACTTTTGTTTTCAGTTCCATTTTTAAAAAATTAATTAATTGAATTTAATTTCCACCAACTACTTTATGTCTTAATTCAGTCGAAGCCTTTGGATTACTAATCTAGTACAGTGTCATTATTCTGCCATTCCCTGAAAATTTACATCTCTTCCGATAATGAAGCAGTCTGTATCTGTATTCAGCAAAAGCTGGACACGTTCATGCTTGGACTGGTTCAGGGCAAGCAATACTCATACCATGCAATGCCTGACTCCAAGGACTGGGAACTCAATTGTCTCTCCATACTGTCCAATGGCACTAGCATTGTTGAGTTTCTAACATTAAGATTCTGAGGATGCCATTGACCAAAAACTTAGCTGTATCAGCTGCATAAATATTGCAGCTACAACTTGGCAGAGGCTGATTGTTCTGAAATGAATGGCTCATGACCTGAAATTGCAGAGTTTTTTTCATCATCTACAGTGAACATATCAGGCGTGTGATCACTGCTGTCTAATTGCATGCAGGCCCAACAACATTCAGGAAATTCAACAGCATTTTGGAGAAAAACAGGCAATCTGATTGCATCTCATCCAGCAACTTAATCAATTGTGATGTGCACCTTGATTGCAATGTGCACCATCCGCAAGATGTCCTGCATAAATTCACCTAGGTGCCTTTAACAGTACCACCCAAACTTGCATCCTGTCCTACCAAGAGGGGCAATAGAATCAGGTGCATGCAAACACCAGCATCTCAAAGTTCCCCTCCAAGTCACAGATCAGCTGTGTTGGAAATATATTGTTGTATCTTCACCACTGTTGTTTTCATTTCAACTTCTTACCTAGCATATTCATCATACAGAATGTAGCAGTTCAAGAAGGTGGCTCGCCAACTTCTACTTATGTTATACTAAAGACTACAATTGTGTAGATACTGCATGATTAACTGTTTGCAAACCTATTAGAAACTGAATTTGTTATAGAGTTACAGTAGGCAGGATTTTCAATGTCTGTAAAAGGAGGTACTACTAGAACACCGCTTCCAACAATTTATTTTTCTTGTTCTCTAAAATTCGTCAGTGTCCGCTCATTAGATAAGATCCAATCAGTATTTTCTCAAAATTTCACTACCTTCATAAAAAGGTATTTGGCATACTTTTTGATTGAGTTAGTAAGGTGCAACACAATTATGTCCAAGCATCATCCTGTCACTTATATATGTGGGAAAACAATCAATAGACCTTGTGATTCTGTCCCCTCCTTAAAGAAACAGAAGAATTTTAACACAAAAACAGAACTCCTTAAGTGCTTTCATCAGTTCTTTCCATAATCTCAACAGTTACCAATGTTAATTTTTTGTAATATCTGCCTTGTTTTTACCAGCTGCTACTTTCAGTTATGCAGTTAAATGTACAAAACAAAAACCATAGCAGCAACTACCTAATTGTGAAAGTTATTTAGTAACACATACTTTATTTTTCAAGTGGTTTGTTCAATAATATGTATTCACATCTTTAGTAATGCTGTTTTCTTTAATCTTTATTAGGTGGAGTCAACTTCAAGTATCAGGGCAAGAAATATTTGGCAGCAGGAGAAGTTACAGGTTGAGCGCCGTCCATGCACTGAATTGCTCAAATACCTGACTGCCAATGACGATTCTCCTCAGTCCAAAATAAATGACAATAAAATTAGCAATAGAGCCAAAAGCATCTCCAAAAGGAAGATACAGCTGCAATCACAGCAATCACATAACCTACAAAGTAAGAGTAAGTTTTGACAGATATAAATATTACACATTCAAACTTTTCGTAGGGGCCTTCTTGAATTTGCCCTAAACTTAGCTGTACAACACGGTAACTTCTGGATGTAAAAGTATCCCAAACCAGACCAAACCAAACCATTCATGCATTTTGTAAATGTACTACTTTAATTTCTCCAAAGGTGAACCAAACAAATGTGTAATGGAACAAAATTGATAGTTTTAAAACTGGAGAAGAGGGGTGATCAGTTACTCTTTTTTTAAAACCACCTAATGATTCGGCACAAGAAATAATTTACTTCTTTTCTGGCCTACAGCTATCACACTTCAATCAAAACTTAATGTAAGAACAAAACTTAGTTGACTCAGTGAAAATGATGGAGCCAAATCCAACTTTTCTTGTGTGAAAGTAAGAGGAGTTTGCAAACTAATACCCTGAAAAGTGGAGTAAAAGTGAAGTCAAACACAGACAAAGAACACAGGGAATAAGCTTCAAAAGTAAAGAGGGAAGATGTTTATATATAGACAGGAAGGTAAGGGAAGTTGAGTTTAAAGCAGGACTGAAACCTGGGTTCTAACTGCTTAGCTGTTTCCTTTTTTCCTCAGGAGTGATTAGGCTTGCAAATGACATCAATTTCTAGATGAATGGTGGCTTTTCCAAAATGCTTTCCCACCGGCGCTGGTTTCTGTGATTGAGAGACGAGAAAGGGAGAGAGAAGAGCTTTTAGTATTCTTGTAATGAATTGATATTGCTTTCTTTCTCCTTTGTTGGTCTAAGGCTGCTTTTGATGATATACAGGTCCTTTGCAGATTCTGATGTCTTTGTCACTGTTTCATTCCAAGCTGAATTGTTGTAGACAACCTTTAACCTCCCGATAAGTATATTCATCATTCAGGTGTGAATAAAATGAGAGACACAAATTTCTTGGCATCTCCAGAATTTTAGTACCTCCTAATTAAAATGGTAATTCTAATGCAGCTGGTTTCATACATTCTATTTACTTTCCCTGTACTTGCCCCAGTCTGTGGACAGGTGATTGATGCAGCCATTTTAGGTCAGTATGTGTCCTTTTTAAAATCACGTGTAGCTTGTGAATGGCCTCCAGTAGAAGAATTAGATGATGAAAGCTATGATATTGATAGTCCATTTTTTGCAACAATCATTAAAATATTTTTGTTAATGTTGATTATATGTTCATATTCTTAACTTGATTCTTACTTCCTTTCTTAAATTTCCCCTCTTCCTGCAATCTGCAAACAGCAAGGTCAGCAATTGAGAAAAGAAAAAAACTTACAAATTTTTACGAAAGAATGATAAACCCAGGAAATGTTTTGGATATAAGTATAGAAATTAAAAGTTATCTTCCACTTCTGAACTCTCATGTTTCATTTGTGGTGACATTCCAAACTAAGATGTTCCACCCTTTAAAATTGTTAAGCATAAATATGTGCAATTGGGTGCCTAACACCTTTTCACTTAGTCAAAAGACTCAAGTCAAATCACAGATATATAATCAAACTGAATTTATTGCTTTCTTCTTTATTTTTAAAGGCAAACTGAACTCTTGATGCTATCATTAAAATAAAATTCCTTGCTAAAGTGGTAGGATGAATGGTCATAAAAAGGAGCAATGTGATTGGAGTGAGGTTAGAGAGATAAGAACCTAGAATAAGAATTGCCAAATATCTCTTCTAGCATCCTAGTTTCTCTTAACTCAACTTATGGCTCCTAATTTATTCTACATCACTCCCTTGATGCTTGATGTTTTTATTTCATGGCCCAGTCTTTCTACAACTATTTTTCTGTCAATGTGTGCTGATTCTCCTTTTTTTTACTTTACCTCATTTTAGTTCTTTGAAACTGGGAGCACAAAAGAGTTTCAAGAAGCTGTTATTGTCTGGTTCACAATTTATCTAGCCATTGCTGAATTCCAGGCAATTTGTACAAACAGGCTTTCTTCTTGGCAAGTAAACTTTTTTAGCAATATTAGGAACTCTCTTCCCTAACTGCTTTGAGAAAGGTGGTGGCAAACCATAGTCTGTGTGTTATAGGTACATCCACAGTGCTGTCTTCAGTCATTGTTTTATACAGCTTATTTGTAAGGCCATTTCAGAGGGTAGTTAAGCAACAGACATACTGTTATGGTCTGAGATCATATGTAGGCCTACATGTATGTGCCTTTCTACAACAGCAACATTGTTAGTTCTATTGCCCCACCTTTCCCAGTAACTCTGCAGGTTTGTTCCTCCTCAGATAATAATGCAATGCACATTTGAAAGCCATGATTGAATCTGTCTCCAGCATATTTCACACAGCGCATTCATGATCCTAATTATTCGCTATGTAAAAAAGTTCATCCTTAACCCAATTTGCTTCTGTTACCATTCACCTTAATTAGATATTATCTGGTCTCTATTCTTCCACCAATTAGGACAGTTAATTCCTATCTGATAGGTTTTGGCAAAATGTGCTAACTCTACCAGAAGCTGCCAGATCTGCTCAGTCTTTTTGGCTTTTTCTACTTTTAGTTCATGTTTCAAGAATTGCTTAACATATGAGGAACATTTGAGGACTCTAGGTCTATGCTTGATGGAATTTAGAAGGATGAGGGAGGAATCTAAATGAAACTTACAGAATACTGAACGGCCTGGACAGATTGGAAATTGGGAGGATGTTTCCATTAGCAGGAGAAACTAAGAGCCAACGGCACAGTTTTAGAGCAAAGGGAAGACCGTTCTGAACAGAGATAAAGAGAAAGTTCTTTAGCCAGAGTGGTGAATCTGTGGAATTCATTGCCACAGCAGGTGGTAGAGGCCAGGTCATTGAATAAATTTTAGGCAGAGATAGATAGGTTCTTGATTGTCAAGGGGGTCAAAGACCACAGGGCGAAAGTGGGAAAATGGGGTTGAGAAACATATCAGCCATGATTGAATGGTGGAGCAGACTGGATGGGCTGAATGGCCTAATTTCCACTCCGCTGTCTTATTTGTAGCATTTTGTTTTTGAACCTCCACTACCCTGTTCAGATCCTTATGATTTTTAACACCTCAATCAAAAATCCTCTTAACCTTCTCTTTAAGGAGATAACCCTAGTTTCGTCAATCTATACAATAGTGTTCCTCATTTCTGGAATTTTTCTCTCAAATCTTTTCTGCTCCCTTTATATAACCTTCGCACCCTTTCTGAAATATAAAGTATTCCAGTTGAGACTGAATCTGTATTTTGTTACTCTTTGCATTCATAACCTGTGTATCTATTTTATAAAATCCACGATCCCACACACACTTTATTTCTTAGTTTATCATTCTACTTTCAACAATCTACAGCTTAATTGTTGGAGTCTAAGTATCTTTCTAAAAATTTGCACAGCTTTCCCACTAAGGGTAATATATCCTGCCTAAGGTGTCATACCAGAACTACTTTTAGCACTTGAGGTATGTTCTAAACAGAGCTCTGTAGAGTTGAACCATAACCTCAACCTTCTTGTTTTATTTCATTCTAGTTACAAAGATCATAATTTGATTAGTTTTTTAAAAATTATTTTCTGCTCTTAATGATGCAATTTCATGACCTGTCTTCCTTGGCATCCACTGTTTCGCACTTCACCATTTTTAAGGTCCAAAGTGGATGACCTAAATTGAAATCCCTGTGCTACATTTTAATCTCATATTACAATATTCAAATATGCACATAAACATGAATTAGCAATCAAAGTAGATCATTTGGCCCTTCAAGCCTTCTATGCCATTCGATAAGATTACGGCTAATCTGTTTGAGCTCCTAATTCCATCTTCCAACCTCTACCCAATAATCTTTGATTCCCCTGCCAAACAAGGATTTACCTAATTCTACCTTAAAAATGTTCAGTGACCTTGCCTCCGCCATTTTCTGAGACAGAGTTCCAATAATACACAACCCTCTGAGAAAGAAATAAAATCCTCTCATCTCCATTCCAAAATGATAATCCTTAATTTTAAAACCATATACTTTAGTTCTGGACTTGCCACTTCCACCTTGTCAAGACCAGGTCTGGACCTGGTTACCTTTCTTTCTTCTGAACGCTCCTAAAAACATGCCCAGTCTGTCCACTCTTTCTTTGAAAACAACGCTAATTTCATATATCAATCTAGTAAACCTCAACTGAACTTCCTCCAGTGGATATCTATCTATCCTTAGATCACAAGACTAAAACTCTGCACAGTATTTGAGTGATCTCATCAATGCCCTGTTTAACAGAAACCTAACATCCTTACTTTTATGTTCAATTCCTTTCGTAACAAAGACTACTATCCAATTAACCTCCCTGATTACTTCCTACATCTGCATACTAACCTTTTGGGACTCCTGGATTAGAACATTAACATTTCTCTGCAACTTGTAATTCTGGAGTCACTTGTTCGAATAATTCTCTTTTTTTTATTCTTCCTGCTTTTGCACGTATATTCCATCTGCAAAGTTTTTGCCAACTTTAACCTGTCTGTACCTTTCTGCATTCTTGTTATGTCATCTTGACAACATGGCTCCAACCTAACATCATCTCATTTGCAGAATGAGCTGCCATGCCTTTGATTCCCCACATCTAAGTCATTAATATAAATTGTAAAATGTTGACCCCTGTGGCTCCCCACTAGTCATACACTGTGATCTCTGAAAAAGATCTATTTATGCGTAGTCTCTGTTATCTGCCAGCTAACGAATTGGCTATCCACGGTAGTACATTCCCCAAATATCACGAGCTCCTACTTTACACAGCAGTAACCTTTTATGTGGAACCTTATCAAATTAACCTTGTCAAAATTATTTAATTTATTAATACTTATTGGTAATTTTATGCTCCCATCTATAATACTTGTGATGCCACTTATCTTTGTGCCATCATTGGACTTGAATCCCATAAACTAAGGCATTAACACACACAGTCATTGTTTGAGGCCCCAACACAATTCTTTGTAGGTCATCATTAGGGATGTCCTGCTAATTAGAATGCCCACCCATGATTTGATCTATTATTGTCACGCACTGAGATGCAGTAAAAAGTATTGCTTTGCATGCTAACCAGACAAGTCATACCTTACATAACTACATAAGGGAAATGGAACAGAATGCAAAATATAGTATAGATAACAAAGTGTGGAGCTGGATGAACACAGCAGGCCAAGCAGCACCTCAGGAGCACAAAAGCTGACGTTTCGGGCCTAGACCCTTCATCAGAGAGGGGGATGGGGAGAGGGTTCTGGAATAAATAGGGAGAGGGGGGAGGCAGACCGAAGATGGAGAGAAAAGAAGATAGGTGGAGAGGAGAGTATAGGTGGGGAGGTAGGGAGGGGATAGGTCAGTCCAGGGAAGATGGACAGGTCAAGGAGGTGGGATGAGGTTAGTAGGTAGGAGATGGAGGTGCAGCTTGAGGTGGGAGGAGGGGATGGGTGAGAGGAAGAACTGGTTAGGGAGGCAGAACCAGCCCAGCCTGTCTCTGCCTCCCTAACCTGTTCTTCCTCTCACCCATCCCTTCCTCCCACCCCAAGCCGCACCTCCATTTCCTACCTACTAACCTCATCCCACCTCCTTGACCTGTCCGTCTTCCCTGGACTGACCTATCCCCTCCCTACCTCCCCACCTATTTCAGCTGAGCTCCTTTATACTATATTTTGCCCCAAGAACCCATGACTTTGGAAATTCCGATATCTTTGATGGCCCTATGCCTCTCCATCTAGAGGATTGAGTGACCATGAGAACGTCCCGACTTGGAGTTCGCAGTTTCCTCTTTATTTTTATAAGGTACCATGCTTCTAACTAGAACTGCTCAATATCTCAATGACTGTTCCCTTAGCAAATTCTTACAATGATGTTCACGCCCAGACTTGAGTCTCTGCCCTCCCTAGGATTGCATGTACTGTCTACTGATAACTCCTGTAACCATTATTCAGAAAACCCCAAGGACTGACTTGACAGGACAGAACTGATTGGTCATTTGACCATGATCCACTTAAAAAAAAACTACTCTCCTTTGAATGTCACAATGGCAATTTGCTTGAAGCATGTGCTGTGTTTTTGCAGTGTAAACTGCTGTTGCATACTGCAGGTGTGTCGCTGATGTAGTGTGGCACCACAAAGCGACATATCACCTTCTTGACCGATCAGTGTTCAAAATTGTTACAGGTTGTCTACCTCTGTCTGTGCACTAAAAATCAATGCAAGCCACAGAGACTGACAACCTCTAACTGAGCACTGAAAAGCCTGTGTACCAGAGGCAACGTAAACCACAAAGGTTGGCAGTCTGTAATTGAGCCCTGAGGATCCTGATTCCTAAAATGCAATGAGACTCACACATAGCCTGGCAGCCTCTATGTCAATGCCTGAAGGCAGGTGCTCTAAGAAAGCAATGTGAAGTAGGAGGAGGCTGGCAATCTCCAAGTAAGCGCGAATTGAACAGCAATAAGAAAGCAAGCCAAGGAGCCATGTGTCCTGTGCAGATGGAGGAGTTGTACCCGTGGCCCTTTGTGCAAAGCAACATGGCAGAATCATGCAAGTTGTAGGAGTGCTTAAGCTACAAACGAAAGTTTTGAAAAGCCAAAGTGGTGTGAAAGTTAGCCCTAGAGTAAATATGCTGATGCTACTGGCTTGTCAATGTCAACTTGCAAAGATTAGATTACCTACAGTGTGGAAACAGGCCCTTCTGCCCAACAAGTTCACACCACCCCTTGAAGCATCCCACCCACCTCCCTATAACCCACACAGCCCTGAACACCACGGGCAATTTAGCATGGCCGCACCTAGCCTACACATCTTTGGACTGTGGGAGGAAACCCACGCAGACACGGGGAGAATGTGCAAACTCCACACAGACAGTCATCCGAGGCTGGAGTTGAACCCGGGACCCTGGCACTGTGAGGCTGCAGTGCTAATCACTGAGCCACCATGCCATGAAAGGTTGAGGAAGATAGTGCTCTTTAGGGCATGCAAAATATTGTGGTGAAGAAACAGGTGGAAGATGGCCATGGCAAGGAATCTGAGAGCTGTAGTGTCCATGCATCTGCTGTCATTTACGTCAAGAATTCATGACATTTATTTTCTTGGTAAAGAAAGAGAATTGGAAGTGACATATAAATATGGTGAAGTGAGGCGTTAGTGAGATGCAAATACATGGAAATATGGTAGCCTTGTTTTAACCGGCACCTTATCATCCAGTACTGTTGATAAACTGGCAATAATTAAATACCTCAAATACTGTGATCTGTCAAAATGTCCAAAATTTATGCTGTAAATAAAATACATGATGTGTGTATACCACTTGCATTACATTTCTAATACTGACTATGTGTGTTTTTACATTGATTTTAGGAAGTGTGTTAATGTTTTTACATAGATTTTTTGAGGGATGTTGATCTCTTGAAGATTTACTTAGTCAAGGTTTAATGAGGTTATGTTTACCTCTTGATTGTCCAAAATGTTTGATCAACCAGTACACTGCTGGTCCCCTGGTGGTTAATAAAAAGTTTACTATTGTTGCTGTTCAGAGGTGAAATTCTGATTTTATCACTTCAGGCTTAAGGGAAAGATTGCAAAACTTTTTTGTTACATCCCTCGAGTCTCCCCAATGCTCACACCACACCAAGAAAGGGAAATGTCCACCATGATTTAGTTTAGTAAGTAAAATGTTTCTGTTTTTTTCTTTTACAGATCGACCAACGACTCTGTCCCTGCCTTTGACACCAGAATCATCAAAGTAAGTGTTTGTAAAATATTTTAGAACTGCTCATACTTGAAGAAAGCAAAGCGTTTGATTTTTAATACAAAATAATCAAACCGTTAAAAGGACAAAATGACTTTTTCAGTGATCCTAAGGGTTCCCCATTTGAGACCAAGACTATTGAACGTACCCTAAGTGTCCATCTCCCTGGTACTGCTGGTAAGACATATTAATGCTTTACTATTACTTCTGCAATTGATTGTTCTGTCGAAAATGAATCACTGTTCAGTGCTGAGGTCATATTTTCCAAATTCTCATATTATTTCAAATAGAAGATTCCATGATATATTTTCCAAGCTGGTTTATGCTACCATCTGTATATTTCTGCACTGCTAGGTTTTCATTGCTGTATTTTACAAAAATGTTAATGGCTATTCATGTTACTTGGTAGACACATTATGTAATAGAACAATGATATCCAAAGTATTCAGATTTATGAACCTTTTGTGTACCTCTACAGGCAGTTTATGCTTTAACTACCCTTCAAGTGAGCAGGAAGTTTACAATTACGAAGACATGTTCTCGTGGCACAATGGTTGTGGCTTGGCTGTACATCTGGCCTGGCAGGTTTGGTTCAAGGACCACCTGTTCTGGAGATGTGTCATAACATGTTTGAACTGGTGAAAATAACTACAACTGAAAAGATTGGTTAAAAAAAATGCTCAAACCATCTGATGTCATGTTGTATGACCATTGGAAGCAAACTTTGTGCATTTTTTTCCTGTGTTCATAATATGCTTAATGGTATATTTGAAGATAATTTAAATACCTCGGCTATATTATTTGTTAATAGTTTAATAATAAAACAAATTGCATAACGTTGATCAGCATGTTCTGAAAACATTAGCGAGCTAACAGAAATATGATGAACCCCCATTCCACCAAACTTCCACCACTACCCCCCCCCCCACCAACTTCACCCTTACTAACTTTGCAGGTCCTTCTCCTTGTCACTCATGCAGTCAGCATCACCTCTTTCCTAAACAGAATAACGGAATTATTACAGTGAAGGAGGCCATTTCCCTCACTGTGTCTACATTTTAACTTCGTGCTAGCCTCCTGCCTTTTCCTTGTAACTTTGCACATTGTTTCTACTTAGATAATTATACAATGCCCTCAAATGCCTGAATTGACCCTGTCTCCACTGCACTTCCAAGCAGTGCATTCAAGACCCGAACTACTTACGATAAATAGTTCTTAAGATAATATCCCAAAATGGTGGATGAGAGAGAATCGTGTCTTTAAGAGCTGCTCCATTTTTTGAGGTTTTTTTTCAGTGCTGAAGCTGATTTCCTCGATTTCTTGGAACTGTGATTACTGTTTTATAAGTTTTTGCTTTACTTTTGGAACTCGAAGAAAAGATAAAAACAGCGTAACTTTAACCAGGAGAGAAAGAGAGAGAGCAGGAGACCACTTGGCAGGGTTGGTCAGAGAATGGCTCTAGAGTTCAAGAAAGAAAGCGAGCCGTGAATTTCCACAGCTGACTGGCTGTGAAGTTACTAACATCTCTAGAACTCGGAGTTTGGTCATGGAAAGACAACAAACAGTGAAATTTCACAGCTGATTTTGGAGATACCTCACTAATGGAACTAATCGCAGTTGGGGATCAGCTAAGTTAATAAAATGTGAGGCTGGATGAACACAGCAAGCCCAGCAGCATCTCAGGAGCACAAAAGCTGACGTTTCGGGCCTAGACCCTTCATCAGAGAGCTTCCGGAGGGAGGAGGGTAACTTCTTCAGGTTAGGCATCCCTGGAAACAGTGAAATTTCACAGCTGATCTTGGAGATACCTCACTAATGGAACTAATCACAGTTGGGGATCAGCTTAGTACTTGTTTTTAAATCTCATAAAACATAAATTTTAATCTTTTTTATAAATCAATTTTTAGCAGCAGTTAGAGGCAATGAGGAATTTACTGGAGCCAGAGGATGTGATGGATGGCAGTTTCAAGAAAGTAGAAAAACCGCCGATACAATTGTGACTAGAGTGAGGATTTTTTAAATATATGTTTTACTGAGATCTGTTTATTGATTAAACATTTTTTAATATAAAACATAAGCATTAAGTTATTAGCAGTGTTTTTGGAGCAGTAAGACTATGCTATTTTCTTGGTCTGTCGATTGTTAAGGTGCAGAGATGGCCTTTAGTAGAGTGATGTGCTGTTCCTATTGGATGTGGGAGATTAGGGAAAATTTCAATGTTCCTGATGATTATGTCTGCATGAGGTGTATTTGGTTGTGAATTTTATTGGACTGCATGAATTGGTTGGAGCAGCAGTTAGAGGCAATGAGGAATTTACTGGAGCCAGAGGGTGTGATGGATGGCAGTTTCAAGAAAGTAGAAAAACCACCGATACAATCGAATAGATGGGTTACCTCAGGGAGAGGTAGGGGGGATGGTAGGCAGGTAGCGCAGGAGTCTTCTGTGGCTATCCACATCTCAAATAAGTGTGTGGTTTTGGAAAATGTAGAGATGATCGACTCTAAGGGGAATTTATCACTGACAGCCAGCTTACTGATACCAAGACAGGCTCTACTGTAAAGAGAGATATATCAGGTTCCATGCTATCAATTGTGGTAGGGGACTGTATAGTCAGGGCAGAGACAGATATTCCTGCAGCTAACAGTGAGACATCAGAATGACGTATTGCCTCCCTGGTGCAAAGGTGGAGGATGTCCTGGGTTTGGCACAGAATATTCTCAAAGGAGAGAGTAACAAGCAGGAGGTCATTGTAGATGCTGGTACCAACAATATAGGAAGACAAAGGAACAGAGTTCTGAAGAAAGAATATAGGAAGTTAAGCAGGAGGTTAAAAAGTGGGTCCTCAAGGGTAGGAATATCTGGATTACTCCAAGTGCCGCATGCTAGTGAGAGTAGGAATAGGAGGATAGAACAGAAGAGTGCGTGGCTGAGGAGCTGGTCCAGGGGAGATAGATTCACATTTTCGGATCATTGGAATCTCTCTAGGGTACAAGTGACCTGTATAAGAAGGACAGATTGCACCTGAATTGCAAGGGGACAGTTTGCTAGTGCTATTTGGCAGGTTTTAAATTAGTAGTGCACAGGGGGTGGGGGTGGGGGAGGATGCTAAAGAGATCATGAGAAAAGAAATCAGCCTGAGGCTGGTGCAGCTCAGCCAAGAACAAGTTGAACAGTCAAGGCAGGCAAGAGCAAAATGTCCAGCACCTACTCCTCTGTAAAATGGACACTTTAAGGTATCACCAGTTGTTTCTCCAAGTTCTCTGGCTTCTGTATCCTTCATGTAAAAGCTGACTGAAATATTTGTTCAGTATCTCACTCATCCACTGCAGTTCCACACAGATAACCTTGTTGATCTTTTAAGGGGGCCATTCTCTCCCTAGTTACTCTTTAGTACTTCTGCAAATACGTTAAGGAATTTTCCAATGAGCGTAGTCCCAGTCTACTGAATCTCTCCTCATAAGCCAACCCTCCCACCTTCGAAATCAACCTTGTGAATGTCCTCTGTGCCGTATCCAGTGCCAGTACCTCCTTTCTCAAGTTAAAGACTGAAACTGTACAAAATACTCCAGGTGTGGCCTCACAAGCACCCTATACAGCTGCAGCACAACCTCAGAGATAGTAGAAACTGCCAATGCTGGAGCCTGAGATAACAAGGCGTAGAGCTAGATGAACACAATCAAAACCCCCTTTCCCTCCCCCATTTCTGATGAAGGGTCCAGACCTGAAACATCAGCTCTCCTACTTGTGTGATGCTGCCTGACCTGCTATGTTCATCCAGATCCACACCTTGTTATCTGCATCATAACCTCCCTGTTTTTAAACTCAATCCCTGTCTCAGTGTACACTCTGTATGTATCTCATGTAGTCCCTGTGCCTAATCAGCTTTAAGTGCTGCAGTCACTCCTCCTTGCCAATTTCAAATTGTTCCAGAGACTGAGGTTCCTCCTCTGCCACCATGGCATAGCCAGTATTTACTGCGTACACAAAGATAGGCACCAAATATTAATTTAATACCTCAGCCTTGTCTCTTGCCTTTAAATATAAATCCCTCTTTTGACTGCTAATTGACCCAACTCTTCTTTTAGCATTATTTTTATTTTGATGTGCTTATGGAAGACTTTAAGATTGCCTTTAGCTGTCAGTCTTTTTTCATAATTCTACTTCACTTCTTGTTTTTGCTTTTATATTTCCCTAATGAAGCTTTCGTTCTTAGTCTGAATCTCAATTGTATTTCCTAACTGACTTCTCTCTAAGTGCATATTTTCTTCTTTAACTTAATTACTATCTTCTCTGTCATCCAAATAATTTGGAATTTCTATGTCCTACCTTTTCTTTTTGAGGGACTACACCATTATTGTGCCCAAACCATCTACATTTTTTTCTGATGAAGGGCCTAGACCCGAAACGTCAGCTTTTGTGCTCCTAAGATGCTGCTTGGCCTGCTGTATTCATCCAGCTCTACACTTTGTTATTTTGGATTCTCCAGCATCTGCAGTTCCCATTATCTCAGATACATTTTAAAAGAAGTCCGTTGTTCAGCTACAGTGCTTTGTGCCAAACTTTGATTCCAATCTATCTGGCGCAGCTCATCCTAAAACGTATTATACTATGATCACTGTCCCCTAAATGTTCCTACTATTACTCCCCCATCATTAACTCTCACACTCAGCATCCCATCTTTCCAGCTCCCTATTCCCCCTCATTCCTTTGTGAGATGGTTCCAGATTGGGCTGTGAGTCAAGTGGCCTTTACTTACTTTGAAGGAGCAACTCAGCAGCTGCTGGCTTTGTATTGATATCACACTAGTGCTCAAGCCTATATGCCGCCACTAACCTTTTCACTGCTCGCTGCTCCTCCAATCATGCAGTGTTTCTGTCCTACACTTGTTGCAAGTAGGTACAACTGAAACTCAATTGTGTGCCTTTGAGAAAAGAACTGAACAGTGGGAAGGTGAATAGTGGTACATGAGTGTGAGCACCAGAGACTTATGTTTGGGAACTCCTGGACTAGAGATGGAGAGGTGGAGGTCAGAAAGAGGTTTTCACCACTAAAGTTCGAGCATTACAATAAATAAAAATAAAATGTCCCTTAGAGTCATCAGCCATCAGCCGCAGACAACATTGGGTACCAGTAATATAGGATATCTGAGCAAATACATGTGCTTAATGAAGCATGTGTACTGGTGAAATGAAAGGCCTTAAATGTACACAGAATGTAGTTTTCATAGTAAACAACATCACTGTGTTTAATTTTTAAGTAACCGTATGCTTACCATAAAATTTTCCTTTAATCTAAGTGTTAGTTGTAAATCAAAATTAATGTAAAATTAAATATTCAGTGCTATCTTGATATTGTTAATTAAATAGAAAGAACTTTTCATGCTTTAAAATGAAAATATTGGAGCTTATGATAATTAGGATTAAGATATGGTGACTAGATGCTGTTTCTAAATAAAGTTCTGTTCCCTCATATAAATGCTCATCAAACCAACCATGAAAGCTCAAATTGGATTTTAAGTTTTACACATTGTCTGGTAATTTATAAACATTGTGATATGTCTTTGCTATTTTGTTTCATTATTATTGTTTTTTTTCAACATTACTGTTACACAAAACACTCGTCTAAAATGAATATTCAATAGCGAGCCATGTTATGAGGAATGTATCCCTCTTATGAGAGACTTCAGCATTCCAAGCAATCTTTCTGCATATTTTCCACATAAAATTAGCACAGAAGGGTCTAGGCCCGAAACGTCAGCTTTTGTGCTCCTGAGATGCTGCTGGGCCTGCTGTGTTCATCCAGCCTCACATTTTACTATCTTGGATTCTCCAGCATCTGCAGTTCCCATTATCACATTAACATGTAATAGTTGTAACACTTCGAACAATCACTTTAGGAGTTAAAACAGATTTAAAATGTATTCTTTATGGCACAGTACATCCAACTTAGGTGATATAATAAAAATATTGCATATCTAATTGGAACAGTTGAAACATGAAGTAGAATACTGTTGAAAACTACGATGGAAGTGTTTAGTTGGATTAGATATAATGACCCTTATGTTTATTTTTGCTCTTAGACTTTACAAGTTCTTTCCTATCTTAAAACTCTTGACCCGCACAATTAGATGAACAAAAACAAAGTTGCTGGAAAAGCTCAGCACATCTGTGAACGAAAAAACAGAGAAAACGTTTTAGGTCCAGTGACACTTCATCAGAACTGGTTCTGAAAAGTTGAGTTCTGAGGCAGGGTCACCAGACCTGAAATGTTTTGTTCCTTCAAAGATGCTGCCAGACCTGCTGAGCTTTTCCAGAAACTTTGTTTTTGTTTCTGTTTCACAGCATCCACAGTTCTTTTGGTTTATAATTAGACAAATAGTGATCAGTGGTCCCAAAATATAATTAACAAATGATAGACGCAGGAGTAGACCATACAGTACTTTGAGCTTGATCCACCTTTTAATATGATAATGACCGATCTTCTCTCTCAGTTCCATTTTTACACCCATATCCTTTGAGTGACCAAAGATCTATTTGTTTCAGCCTTGAAAACAATTAATTGTGGAGCATCTGAGATCCTCTGAGTGAGGATTTCTGAAGATTCACAGCTGCCTGAATAAAGACATTTCCCTTCATCTTGTTCCTAGATGATTGGGGAAGTTAGGGAGGAAATTAGGTATTTGTATCATCAATAAGTATTTGCGACTGGAAGTCCTGGATGACTGGCTAATGTAGTGCCTTTGTTTAAGAAGGGATGTAAAAGAGAAGATTGGGAACAGTGAGTCAGACTTCAGTGGTGGGTAAGCTGTTAAGGTGATTCTGAAAGATTGGATTTGTATGCATTTGGAGATGCAAGGAATGATTACAGATAGTCAGTATGGATTTGTGCAAGGGAAATCATATCTCACAAGCTTGACTGAGTTTTTTGACAAATTAACCAAGAAGATCGATGAGGAGAGACCTTAACCCCACCCTTACCTCCTACCTACCAGCCTCATCTCCGCCTCCTTGATCTCTCCGTCTTCCCTGGACTGACCAACCCCCACCCCAACTCCCCACCTACACTCACCTTTTACTGCTCCATCCCTACCTCCTTGATCTGTTCATCTCCTCTCCACCTTTATGCTCCTTTATCCATCTTCCATCTGCCTCTCCCTCTCTCTCTATTTATTTCAGAACCCCCTTCCCCTCCCCAATTTCTGAAGAAGGGCCCAGACCCGAAACAGCAACTTTCCTCTCCTCTGGTGCTGCTTGGCCTGTTGTGTTCATCCAGCTCTACAGATTGATGAGGGCAAAGTGGTAAACATGGACTTTAGTAAAGCCTTTAACAAGGTTCCGCATGGTAGACTAATGAGTACAGGTACATCATGTGGGATTCAGGATGAGACTATAGACAATAGGTGCTGAAGTATGCCATTCGGCCCTTCGAGCCAGCACCACCATTCATTATGATCATGGCTGATCATCCACAATCAGTATCCTGTTCCTGCCTTATACCCATAACCCTTGATTCCACTATCTTTAAGAGCTCTGTCTGTCTCTTTCTTGAAAGCATCCAGAGAGTTGGCCTCCACTGCCTTCTGGGGCAGAGCATTCCATATGTCCACCACTCTCTGGGTGAAGAAGTTTTTCCTCAACTCTGTTCTAAATGGCCTACCCCTTATTTTTAAACTGTGTCCTCTGGTCCTGGACTCACCCATCAGCGGAAACATGCTTCCTGCCTCCACAGTGTCCAATCCCTTAATAATCTTATACGTCTCAATCAGATCCCCTCTCATCCTTCTAAACTCAAGAGTATACAAGCCCAGTTGCTCCAATCTTTCAACATATGATAGTCCTGCCATTCCGGGAATTGACCTTGTGAACCTACACTGCACTCCCTCAATAGCAAGAATGTCCTTCCTCAAATTGGGAGACCAAAACTGCACACAGTACTCCAGGTACGGCCTCACCAGGGCCCTGTACAGCTGCAGAAGGACCTCTTTGCTCCTATACTCAATTCCTGTTGTGATGAAGGCCAGCATGCTATTAGCTTTCTTCACTGCCTGCTGTACCTGCATGCTTGCTTTCATTGACTGATGTACAAGAACACCTAGATCTCGTTGTGAGCTTGCAAAATCAGATATAAAATTGGCCTAACAGCAGTAGACAGAGAGTGGTGGTGGTGGTGGTTTGTTTTTCGGACTGGAGGTTTGTTACCAGTAGTGTTCCACAGGGATCAGCGCTGGGTCTTTTGTTGTCATTTACACAAATGATTTAGACGAGAATATAAAAGGAATGTTGAGTAAATTTGCAGATGGAAAATCGGTTGTATATGGACAGTGAAGGAATTTTTCTAAGATTTCAAAGAATCTTGATCAATTGGGTCAATGGACTGAGGATTGGCAAATGGAGTTTAATTTGAATAAATGCAAGGTATTGCATTTTGGTAGAACAGACAAGGGCAGGATTAATTAAATTAAACATAGGGTCTTGAGTAGTGCTGTAGAACAGAGAGACCTAAGGGTTCAAGTACGTACTTCTTTGAAATTTGCATCACATGTAGACAGGGTTGTTGAGAAGGCATTTAGCACACTTGCCTTCAATGCTTTGAGCTTTTGTGCATAGGAGTCAGGATGTAATGTTGAGGTTTTATGGGATGTTGATGAGGTCTCTTTTGGAGAACTATGTCCAGTTCTGGTCACCCTCTTATAAGAAAGATGTTATTAAACTGGAGAAGGTTCAGAAGAGATTTAATAAAATGTTGCTGGGAATGGAGGGTTTGAGTTAAAGGATGGACTGGATAGGCTGCGATTTTTTTCACTGGTGTGTAGGAGGTTGAGGGGTAACCTTTCAGAGGTTTATAAAATCATGAGGGTTATAGATATGGTGTATGGGAGTGCCTTTTCCCTAGGGTGGGGAATTTCAAGACGAGGAGGCATATTTTTAATGAGAGGAGAAAGATTTTAAAAAAGACATGAGAGCAATTCTTTTCTACACAGAGTTGTTTGTCTATGGAATGAACTTCCACAGGAAGTGGTAATGCAGGTCCAGTTACAACATTTAAAAGACTTTTGGATAGGTACATGTATACAAAATGTTTGGACAGATATGGGCCAAACACATGCAGTTGGGCCTAGTTTAGTGTGAGATTATGGTTGGCATGGACTGGTAGGACCGAAGGGTCCGTTTTCATGCTATATAACTCAGTGACTCAATGTCCTGAGGCTGAGCCTCCTTTTTTTTCTAAATTCTTGATTAGAAGAAACAACCTCTTTATTGTGTATTCATATTAATGTTCAGTGTTGAACTTGCCACTTTGTTTGACATGGCTATGCGGCTATCCTTGCTGACTCAGCTGGCCTTTCCCTTCATATATTGTAAAATACAATGTTCAGAGAAAAATCTCAGTAGGGCTAATTAAAATGTTATTGAGGAACTCAAAGCTCAGTAAGCATTCTTCCAACATAAATACCCTGAGATGGACACATATTTTGATAGTACTGAAGTAGCCTTTTAGACCCCTCATATTCTTATCTTGAAGACCATCTCTGGCATTCCACCCCCACCATACCCAGGATAATAGACTCTTCTCACTTTGGTGTTCTGTGACCCCAACTCCTCTGTGTTGCCTGGATTAGAGCCCTCTCCTCATGTTCCATACCGCTGATCCCTAATACCTAATCACCACTGACTCACTTGTACCAGTTCCAAGTCTCCATAGAAGTGTACAATTTTCTGATGTCCTCCCTCATGCTCTAAACTTAAACAAAGAAAATCACTGACTTTAAATGCAACTATACAAAGCCAAATATGCACGTTACTGTTGTGAACTGCATGCCACAAGATTCTCATGTGTGACTGACTTTAACTTAAAGGTAAGACTTTATTGGGAACTGTTCTGTGTAAATGAGTATTTGTGGCATGAGATACCACAGGTCTACTGTGACACTTATCTAGCTGCAAACGTATCACTGGTTTCGTCATTGCATCTCAGAACAAAAACTGCAGAGCTCCTATGTTTATGCATTGATTTAAGAATATGTCAAATTCAAAGTCTGACTTGATCACTTGAGAGAGATGATTATGCTTATGAAGGTATGATTGATGAAACTTTTTTTTTCTATTTACCTAGCCCCATTAACACATTGAAATATGCCAGGTTGCTGTTCAGGAGCATTGTAAAATAATGTATGACACCAAGCCACATAAAGTGAACAATGCCAGCTGACCAAAAGCTTGATCAAGACAGAACCTCTTGCACAAGCCTGTTAAATGATGAAAGCGAAATAGAGAGAGAGAGAGAGAGAGAGACTGAGGGAGGGTATTCCAGAACCTGGCATCTAGGCAACTGAAGGTACAACCAACAATGGTGGTACAGCAATTAAAAGTGAGGATTCACAGGAAGTTAGAACTGGAGGAGCGCAGATATCAGAGAAGATTGTGGAACTGGGATAGATAAGTTTACATAGACAGGGAGGGGTGGAGCCATGAAGACATTTAAAAACACTCTTGAGAATTTTTAAATCAAGACATTCCTTAACTCAAAACCACTTGACTTTCTCCATGCCCTCTGGTCATGACTCTTACCAATATTTATTTGGAGTAAATTCTGCTCATCCAATACTGGATGTCAGATAAGTAATCTAGCAACAGTGAAGGAGTTGAGAGAGATAGCGGTGAATTACTGCTGAGTATCATCATTGTAAATGTGAAAACTAATGCTGTGCCTTCAGATGATGTCACTGGCAGCATGTAGATGGGAAATAGGAAAGGGAAGTTAAAAGATTGATTCCCGGGAACATCAGAGGTTACAAAACAGATGCTGGAAGATGCCATTGAAATTAATTATCTGACTGTGTTCACAGATGTTTGAGAAAAGAACCAGTTGAGAGCAATCCCACCCAACTGGGCAACATTGGAAGGGTGTTAAAGGAAAATGGTATGATCAAGCCTGTCAAAGACTCTAGATAAGGACAAAGAGAAAACATTTACCTTTGCTACAATTATAATGGATGTCTTTTGTGACTTTGTAAGAACTATCTCAGGACTGTGGCATGGGCAGAAACTTCAATGAAGTTATTAAATGTGAAGTTCCAGGAAGGATGAGAATAACTGAAGATATAACGAAGGAACTAGTCACATATGTCTGAAATGGAACTCATTAATTTTAGTAACATATTTTTAAGAAGTAACAATTTAAATGCTAACACTTAGCTATGTGAAATTTTTAATTCAGGCAATGGAGCCATCTTTTTTGAGTAGTGGCTTAAAACTTTACAACTAATGAGATTTTACTTCTATGTATAAAAGCTAAACTCTTGATTGCCTTCTGTGTAGTGTGGAATTATTCAGTCAACATCTCATAATACTATTGGAAAAGGATTGAGAAATTAGTATGTTGTAGGTTCAGAGCATTGGTCTACATAATCTAGGGTCATCCTACAAGATAGTGCTGCAATGTAGGAAGTACTGTCTTTCAGATGAGACACTGATAAAAGAAGGAGGCAAACTTTTTTGATAATGGGACAACACTAGGAATCCTCCAATCCTCTGGCACCTCACTTACAGCCATAGAGGATTTGAAAATTAATGCTAAAACCTTTGATATCTCCTCCCTTATCTCTCTTAAAAGTCCTGGTTACATTTCATCCAGCTCTGAGCATTTTAGTCACCTTTAAAGCAGCTAAATTTGCCAGTACCACCTCTCTCCAAGTTTGTTTCATGTAATATTTTACTGTGTCGTCCTTTTCCATTGAAGACTGTGCTTTCTTCTTCTGGGTCCACAAGCAGATTATCCCTTTAGCCCTTTATAAACCCTACGCGGTCCTTAATTATTATTTGTTCTTTATACATTTTAAATAACTGCTTTTGAGCTTCATTTTATTCTACTCACCACTGTTTTCTCATGCACTCTTAGTTCTTTCCTAATTATTTTATGAGTTCCCTCCTTGCGCATTTTATTCTTTTCAATGGACCTGCTGTATTGAGCTCTCAGTAAGCCTACTTTTCTTTTCTTAATCCTAGCCTTTATGTTCCTTGACGTACAGGATTCATGATCTTGTTGCCCTTACGAGAACATATTTGCTGTGTACTCTCACACTGCTCTGACATGGTTTTATTGTCAAGCAGCTAGTCCCAGTCCAAGTCATTTTCTTATCTTAGTAAAATTAGTCTTTACCCAGTTTAAAACTTCTATTCCTGGCTCATTCTAATACTGTTCCATTCTAAAATCCTAAATCTAACTAAGTTATGATTACTGTCTCCAAAATATACCTCTACTGATAAGCCTTTCACTTGCCTTGGCTCATTTCCAACTATTAGGTCCAGAACTGTCTCCTCCTTCAGGCTTTTTATGTACTGACTGAAAATGTTTCTCCTGATGCAACTTTGGTTTTCTCCTTATCTTACAATCTAAAATTATCCCAGTTAATATTTGAGTATTTAAAATCCCTGACTATTATTGCCTTATTATTCATGCATTTTTTGAAATGTGATTACACGTTTGAACTTTTATCTCTCCTTGACTGTTTAGGGGCCTATTGCACAGACCCAGCATGTCAGTTTTGTATATTTAGCTTCTACCTTCATGACTTCATTTGATAATCCTTCCAAGATGTCAACCCTTCTCACTGCTGTCATGGTTTCCTTGATCAATATTGCAATCCCTGCCCCTCCTCTCTCTGCCTATAAAAGGGAATGGAATATAAAGGTAGAGAAGACTTCCTGAAACTCTTTAGGGCATGGATCAGACCACAGCTGGAATACTGTGAACAATTTTGGGCCCGTTATTGGAGGGGAGGTGGGTTAATGTTGGCATTGGTGTGGTCCAGAAAAGATTCACTAGACTGATATGGAGGGACTATTTTATAAGAGAAGGTTGAGTAGCTTGGGCCTGCACTCAATGGACTTCTAAGAATGAGGGGCAACATGATTGAAACATATGGAATTCGTCGGCACTTGACAGGGCAGTGTGGGGCATGATGATTCCCTTGTGGGAGAGTCTGGGACAAGAGATGATCATCTCAGAATGAAGGTTTGCACATTTGGATGGAGTCAAGGGTGAGTTTCTTCAAGTCATGCAACTGTCTGACTCTTTCCATGGACAAGTTAGGCTTCCAAGAAGAGCCTGGTATGTCAAACTCAGAATCTGCTGAAAAGGCACACACGCCTGCACTCTGGCACCCCAGTCTTGGGCATAAAGATCAAAGGCATTATGAGAGAGGGATGAAGAATGTGGTGCAAACTCCAGGTGCTCCTTCCCCACAAGGAAATTAAGGTCAGTAAGTACCTAGCCAGAGGAGGAACCACATGTATCTGTCAGATGTTTCTAACCCGGACACTCCAGAGATGCCCGGCACCTTGACCTTCAGCCTGCCTACTGTCTTCTAATCCTTGGATGCCCATGCCAAGGAAGATAAACTGACCCGTGGCATGAAAGCCCACAGCATGTCGCACCCCTGGATCACTCAATCAAACTTCCAGGAATAATGAACTCCAACACCGACCAGGCTTGCTTCACCCAGCTGCAGAGCTTAGGATTACAGTAGGAAATAGAGAAAGAGAGAGGAACATGAAAACCTTTTGTGGGCAGTTTCATGGCATGGATGACAATGTATGTGATTTTGCAGAGTTTTAACAATGCTACTAATTTTATCTTGTAACTGGTTGTTTGTCTATGTCTGTTAGCCCAACTGTGATTGTTACGGCATGAGGCATAATTTCATGGCCACAGACAATGCTACCTACTGTATCATCTGGAAGCAAGAGGGACAAACCCAATATGGGGTTTTGGATGGTGCTAACACTTCTATCCTTCTTCTTGCAAACTCAGTATTCTTGCACAGCCTCTGTCTCTCAAAGTGTTAGTGTGAATGAATTGGTTGGTGATGTCTATGACTGGGAACACAAACAGGGAGAGCAATGGATAGCAAGGGTATAGAGGCCCCACAACTCTAAGTTCTGTACAATGCATAGTTCTGTGGTGTGATTTTTTTTTTCCCCTTTAAAAGCCCTAACATTGGTGTGTCCTGCTGCTCTCTCCATCACCAATTGAGTCTCTAACCGTGCTGACCCTAAATTTATATTGTTCTGACTTCCAGCATGTTGGGAGGCGATAATGAACATTCTTTAGCCAGTGGCTTGCAGCCTCCACCTCAATGTGTCAGTGAGCCCCCAAATATCCGAATCCCTGGTAATTCTTCCCATAAACCAGTAGGATTCACACCCCACCAAACCCATCTACGTAAGCCTGCTCCTGGCCACCCTCCTCTCCCAGCTCTTGGCGTATGAAGTGACCATGCCAAATGTGATCATTTACTTCACACAACAACCATTAACCCCACCCCCAAACTTGAAATCAGGTGCTCTTACCCATGGATGGGCTGTCCTTTTCATCCATATGGTCTCTTAAAGAAACTGTTACCACCCCCCATCATAATTTTCAATGCTGCACCTACAGCCCCCAGTCCTGATGGATAACTTACTGGGTCTCCTTCCTGTGGCTGTGATCACCTTTATACTGCTGCCGCTCACCCCCTATGCTTCCCCTGCTGCTGTTGCCCCCCTACCCCCGAACTCACATTGTTGTTCATTTCTATAGACAGAGCCAATGATCTGAATGTGACCCCCTCACTTCAGTGACCCAACTGGCCAGTCCAGACAAGAAATGCCCAGATTCCTGACTGGTAAATATACATTTCCCCATTTGCCTTAGACCTGGCCCCAGCTATGGAACCATGGGATTGAATATGATCCACTTCGCAGACAGTAGAGGCGTGAACTCCTAATCAAGGTTATGCCTGACCAGACAATTGACCATAGCCAATTCCCTGGATTGGCATGGGAGGCTGCCCTAGACTTGCATGTCATGGGATCCTCTGACTGATGGGCACTTATGTAACTTCAGTGAGGAATACTCCCTTACTTATAGCACATACAGTACTTTTCCTGTGTAAACTGCTGGCACAATGGTGCAGATGTGAGATTTTTGCAGCACACTGACGTACGGCAAAATCAATGCCCCTTGACTAAGGACTGCTTGTCAGTCAGACAAGTTGCCTGGTTGTGTGGTTGCATTCATTAACATGGCAAGGGAAGGCATGGATGCTGTGAGCACACAGGTAGATGCTAAGTGAGTGAATGCAAATGAGCAGCTCTGAGATGCAGCCTGTTCCAGTATATGTTTGCATGTACAAAGAGTCCCTACTATAACTTTTAAATGCTAGCTGCCAATGCACCATGCAATGGAAGTCTGATTTCAAAGTGCCCTGCCACTCTATTGGAGAGGTGCCATGATAGTCATGAGATGTCGGCGAATGTCAGAATCTAGTGCCCATTGATGAGGGGTGTGTTGCTTGTGCTCAGGCATCATGCCCTGTGATGATCTGTGGCCATACATGGTGTGGAGGTCCTTTGTTTCTATGTTGGGTTTTCTCGCTACCGACCTTGTTTGGCCCATTTGGTAAAATAAAAAGCTGAATATTAATAAGGTAATTTGTGCCATCAACAAGGCATTTAACAAGTAATGCTGTCTGTTAATTGACAACTTGCTGCTAACAAAAAACTCACTGAGCTACTTGTCAAAAGCAATGGCCAGTGGTATTATTGCTGGACTGTTAATCTAGAGACCCAGGTAATGTTCTCGGGACCTGGGTGCAAGTTTGAATTCAATAAATATCTGGAATTAAAGAGTCTAATGATGACAATGAATCCATTGTCAATTGTGGGAAAAACCCATATCTGATTCACTAATGTCCTTTAGAGAAGGAAATTGCTATCCTTACCTGGTCTGGATTACATGTGACTCCAGACCCCACAGCAATGTGGTTGACTCTTAACCACCCCTTGGGCAATTGTGGATGGGCAATAAATGCTGCCTGGTCAGTAATGCCCTCGTCCCATGAATGAATAAAGAATAATAGCCAGAGACTATTTCCCAGGGCAGAAAAGGCTAACACGAGGGGTCATAGTTTTAAGCTGGTTGGAGGAAAGTATAGAGGAGATGTCAGAGGCAGGTTCTTTACACAGAGAGTTGTGAGAGCATGGAATGCGTTGCCAGCAGCAGTTGTGGAAGCAAGGTCATTGGGGACATTTAAGAGACTGCTGGAATGCATATGGTCACAGAAATTTGAGGGTGCATACATGAGGATCAATGGTCGGCACATCGTAGGCTGAAGGGCCTGTTCTGTGCTGTACTGTTCTATGTTCTATGTTCTAATGAGAATCAAAAGCATAAAAGAAGATGTGAGACACTCTCAATGTGGAGATGGGCCTTGCCAGACCTCTTATTCGACTCTGCCACAAGTCTCATCGTACCGAATGTTGCTCAGACTTCCTACATTTTAGTCAATACCTTGGAAGATTGTGGATGCAGTTTATTGAACACTGTATTTCCAAATATTCATACATTTCTACATAGACATATGTTTAAAGATTTCCTAATGTGCTGACCTCTGGCAAGCACTTTGTACAGCAAAATTTACGACAGCATGAAAAACAGTCCTCTTTGAGAATGTGGGTGCTCAGTGTTCAGAAATTATGGCTAATGGCATTCTATATGACATTTGACAAGTGTTCTACTAAATTGATCTGGAAAAAAAACAATAATGAGAAAGACTCCAAGTAGCATTCAATAGAGAAGTTATTCGCAGGCATGCATAAATAATTCAAAATACGAATAAGTTTGCAAAATTACATATGGAACTTGTCGTTTGTCATAAAAACCCATTTTCTAAACAAAAAAAAATTTAGAAAATGTTAAGCATCTCTGACATTGTTTGCTCAGAATGATTTGCCAACACACCTATTCCATGTGTAATAGATATGACCTATTTATTGCAAAGGCACCATGTACAGAGGGAGCAAAGAGGTTTTGGAATAACAATAGCCTAAGTGACATTCTGGAACAGTTTGGAGTTTTCCTGCATATATTTAGACATTTATAATAAACTATAATTTGTTGAGTTTAACAGAAGATACCGCAGGTCTTTTCATATATCTGTTAGCGGTAGTTAGCACCATAAAGTATAAAGACATCAAGAATGTTTGAATGATATTGACAATAAATAATTGTGTGGTTTTTTTGCATATTTTTTGCATATTTTATATGCATTCTGTATGAGCCATGTTAGTCTATCTAAAAACATTTCAGACAAATATACCTATATTACCTGGCATTATAGCTGAGGATATTTTATTATTTACTTTATACGCATGCTTATATATTGCATATCTGAAGGGAATACAGTATCATTTAGAAAACTTGGGCTGTATTAGCAACCCTTCATTTAAATAATGAGCAGTAACAAAACAGGAACATTGTAATCAAGTCGTTTTGAATCTGTTGCATGCTGGATTAATGCAAATTGTGTTGTCAGCTGCACAAGTCAGTATTATACTGAATATATCACATTGCAATTTAGGTTTGAAGACCCTTGTTATTTAAGAAAGTAGTGCTTGAAAATGCACCTCGTTCTGATTGACTTATTATCACTTAGTGAGAAAACATATATTGTCATTTTTATTTCAGGTCTAACACCACCAACGACTCCTCCGCATAAAGCTAACCAAGATAATCCGTTTAAGACTGTGATCAAATGCAGGATATCTTGTAATTCTTCAGTGCATAGTCCACCACCAAAGAAATCACGCTTAAATGATTCTGCCTCTAACTCTCAACTGAGCAGCCCTGTTAAGAAAGGCCCTGTACAAACTGAACTATATGCCCAGCTCAGTAAGACTTCAACTTTATCCAGTGCACTTAGTATTACGCAAAACGAAGAAAGAAAGATGAAACGATCAAACACAAGGCTTTTTGGTGACCATGACTACTGTCAGTTCATAAATGCAAAGGCAGAATTATTAAATACCAGAGTGTTCTGCAAGGAACGAGAACCTAAAAGTGGTAAACTCCAAAATCATCCTGAAAGAGAGCTCTTGTCAGGGGACCACAAACAAAACTTCCTTTCAGCTAATGATAAACAAGAAAATAAGACGGAAAATCTGCAACAGGATATACAGCCTATCAACTACTCTAATACCAGGATACAACTCAAAGACCAAGAAATTCGAGCGGAACTAAACAAGCATTTTGGGCATCCCAGTAAAGCCTTTTTTGATGAAATAGAAGATAAAGCAAATCATCGAAGAGAAAAAGACTTTTGTCATGAATATTATTCAAAATTGCCTACCTATCTAAATGCAGGAATGTCTCTTGATGGTGTGTTTGATGATAGTGATGATGAGACTGAAAAATTTCTGTACCCTTGGGATGGAACACCTGATGGGTTATTGTTAGAAAGATCTTGTTCTCGATCTCTGTCCAGTTCTCCCTGCAGTGACTCTGTTTACTCGCCAAAGACTTGTGCACCTTCTCAAGGAATAGTCAGGACAAGGTCTAGATCTAATTCCTACCCCAGACGTAGAGTTTGTTCTCGCTCCCCATATTCTCATTCCAGATCAAGATCACCATACCGTAAATCCTCTTCCAGGCAAGTAATTTAATCCTCACCTAATTTGGGTAAATGGTCATGCATTGTGTTGACCAATGTATTTGAAATGAATCACAATAAGACTTACATGAAAACAAATTTTAACCTTGTACCTTATCCTCACCATATCATTCTCTTTTACAGATATATTGGTAAAATTGATAAATGAAATTTTCTGTTCATGATAAAATTGTGTAGATGTTGGTAGTAACGTAATATTATCCTTTTATATGGTATTGTTACAATTACTAGATGTTGTCAATTTTTCTGTTTCTAAACACTGCCTTTTAGGGCTTCTGTTAGAAATGTGGAAAATTGGAGTGGGGCTATTGAGCCTGCTCTGCCATTCAATGTGACATGGCTAATATTTTAACTCTGTACCCTGCTCTTGCTTTCTCCCCATGCCGCCTTTTCCCTTTACCCCTAAGAACCATACCTAACTCTCCTTGAAGACATTCAATGCTTTGGGCTCAGCCACTTCTGTGATAGATAATTCCACAGGTTTACCACTCTTGAGGTGAAAAACAAATCTCCTTAACTCAGTCCTAAATGGCCTACCCTATATCATTCAACTGTGATCCTTGAATCTGGGCTCCTCGCTAATCACGAACATCCCTTGTGCGTTTGTCAAGTCTAATCCTGTTGGAATTTCACAGGTTTCAATGAGATCACTTCTTTTTCTTCTAAATTCCAGTGAATATGGTCCCACTCAAACCAGTTTCTCTTCATACACCAGTCCTCCATCCCATGAATAAGTTTGGTAAACCTTTATTGCACTGTCTGCATAACCAGATTATCTTTCCTCAGCTAAGGACACCAGAACTGCACACAGTGTTCTGGGTGTCGTTTTATCAAGGTCTTATGTAATTGCAGTAGAATCCATTCGCAATGAAGGCCAAAGTACCATTTGCCTTCTTCATTGCTATCATGCTTATTTTCAGCGACTAATGTCCAAGGACACTCATGTCTCATTGCAGCTTCCCCTTCCCCAATCTGTAACCATTTAAATAATAATTTGCCTTCCTATTTTTTCAACCAAAGTGCACAACCTCATATTTATCCAAATTGTATTTCACCCGCCATGCATTTGCCCACTCTCTCAACTTGTCCAAATCAAATTGAATCATGTCTGCATCCTTGTCACAGCTCAACATTGCACCCAGCTTTATGTTATCAGCAAATTTGGTGATTGTCCCCTCATCTAAATCATGAATATGTATTAATAGCTGCCTCCAAGCACCGATCCCTATAGTATCCCACTAATCACTATCACTCAGAATAAAACACGTTGTTTCTTCTTCTTTGGTTCCTGTCTGCCAACCAGGTCTCTATCCATAACATTTTACTGCTCCCAACTCTACGCATTTTAATTTTACAGCTGATCTCTTTTGAGGGACCTGATTGATAGCCTGCTGAAAGTTGAAATAAACCACATCCATTGGTTCCCCCCTGCAACTCGACTGGTTAGATCCACAAAAAATTCCAGTAGATGTGTCAAGAATTATATCCCTTTAATAAATCCATGACAACACTGTTTAATGTGGTCTCTTGCTTCCAAATGCCAACCCAATAAATCTTTGATAATAAATTCTAGCATTTTCCCCTCTGTCGCTGCCAGGCTAAACCTCCAATGTCGCAGCTTGGATAAACTCATTGGCTGGTTTTAAAACATGTGTGCAGACAGTTCTGAAGAAGGAAGGCTATACTAAATCTAATGGGTGGCCTGCTGGCTCAGTAACAGCTTGTCTGATCATCACAGTTACTCCAGCATGGATTACTAGTATGCAACAGCCAACCAGCAGGCTAATAGTAGCCCTTAAGTTGCCAACTATTGCCCACTTAGCAGCCCCATTGCACTGTCGTCAACAATTAGTCAGCAATGGTTGAGGCCTACACCAAGTCACTAGTCTTAAACAGGCCAGTGACATGCAGATTTATATCTCTTAATGAATACCTTGTGCACCCCAATGTTTTCCCCTCGACCCCAGTTTTCCCACCCCCAGTAGCCTCTGGTGTTCAGGTGTTATCAAGACCTGTCTTATTTACGCCATCACTAAAGAGGGAACATAAGATGGTATTAAATGCAACATTGTTCATGGGACAGGTGATGTTCTGTAACTGTGGTGTAACCCAAACAAATTTGTACTAATAGCCATTTAGTGCTAAACTTCATTATTAATGAAAAGACACATCTTGTTGAAACTTCTCATCCTCCGTTCTTCAGGTCAATTCACAAGAATACCAATAAAAAGAGGATGAAGACATTTTTAGACTGTATGAGAAGAAAGTGCTGATTGGTTAGCAAATGGACCGTGGCTGTTACAGGTGTTGCCATGGTGTTACCCACCTCAACTACTCTCCCAGGCAGGGCATTCCAGATTCCCACCACCCTCCGGGTGAAAATGTTTTCTCCAATCCCCTCTAAACTTGCTTCCTTTCAACTTGAAATCATGCCCCTTTACTATTAATCCTTAAACTATTTGGACACAGCAGCTTGCTATCTACCTTGTCCATGTCCCTTATAATTTAATACACCTAAATCAGGTCCCTCTTCAGCCTTCTCTGCTCTCAGCATGCTCTCTCAATCCAAGCTTATCTGGCTTCTCTGAATAGCTGAAATGCTACATCTCAAGAAATATTCTGGTGAATCTCCTCTACATTTCCTCCAACATAATCACATCCTTCTTATTGTGTGGTGACCAGAAGCGCACATAGTACTTCAACTGTGACCTAACCAACAAAGGTCATCGCCAACAAAGCCTCCCTGTTCTTATAGTCTATGCCATGTCTGATAAAGGCAAGTGTCTCATATGCCGCCTTAGCTACTCCATTAACAAGTCCTGCCACCTTCAGGGATGCGCCTACAAGCACCCCCAAATCCCTTTGTTCCTCTGAGCTTTCTTATGTTCTGCTATTCATTGAATACACCCTCATCTTGTTACAAAGTACATCACCTCACAGTGAATTCCATCTGCCACTGATCTGTCCATATACTGACATAATTAACTGGAAACATCAAAATTGTTTATAAACACGCAACATAAATAGGCTTGCGCAAAACTAAGGCTATTAGGATAAAATTCACCTACCATATTTGGTTCACTTATTTTTAGTAATGATATATTGCTGCCAAAAATAAACACTTTGTTGTTCTTGATGTAGATTGCGAAGTATATAAAAGTCATAATCAAAAACATCAGGTATGAACTGTATTCCTTTACCTTAGCTGTTTAAATTTAAAGGGATTAGTCTAGCTTTCCTGATAAATCTGGAGTCCCAATATAAAACTTAAGAAATTATGTATGTGCTGCAATGAGTGTTTGGATCTGGTAATATTGGCTGTGTCAGAGTTGGTTACTAAAACATTGTGCTCTAAAAGCATGATATGAGTTTGACATCATTATCAAGTGATGTACTGAACCAGCAGTAGAATTGACAACAAAGAGAAAGAGAGAGACCACGAGGAAAGAGCTTTGAGTGCATGTCATTGAGCCCTGCAACATTTTATGGTAAACTTGCATAGACTGCAGAGAATTAAATGTCCTTTCCTGATAAACATATTTTATTAATTTATATATGAACTTACTTGATATTAAGAATGTTTTCTTTGGAGATAGGTTGGGACTTCTTTTAACCCTGTTCCACATAACAGACTTTTTTTAACTATTGATCTTGTAGTGCTTATCTTTGGTAAGCAATGATTAGCATCATAAGCAGTGTATGGAGATTTCAGAAAATAATGTTTCTCCCTTCCTGTCATAACGATGATTCTTTGTCAGCCAAGATTTCAGGTTACCCATTTAATAACATGCCCCAATCAATATTCCTGATACCTGAGCCTGGCTGATGAATGGCAGCCAGCTGTTACTCCCTGAAAGGCTTCGCAGTTTCAGCTTATCCTATGTATATGTCTTCAACCATACACCTTATGGAGTTACAGAAATCACCAGAAAGGTGGGAATCTTGATAATTTTATCACTTTTTTGACACAAGATACTCCTTTTCCCAAAGCAGGTATCAATTGATTCAACAAAGGCCAAGGATTAAACTTACATCTCCTCGTGTGCATTGTACACTTACTTACAAGCCATTGGAAGAAGTATAATTTGGAGTGATTTGATTTATTATTAACACATATATCAAGATATATTGAAAAGTATTGCATTGTGTGCAAACCAGACAAATCATACTTTACAGAAGTACATCAGGGAAATAGAACAGAATGTATAACAGAATGTGTTACAGCTACAGAGAAGGTGCAGAGAAAGACTAACTGTAATATGAGAGGTCCATTCATCAGTCTGATAACAGCAGCGAAGAATCTGTTCTTAAATCTGTTGGTACGTATTTTCAAAATTTTGTTTCGTCTGCCTGATGAAATAGGTTGGAAGAGAGTATGACCAGGGTGGGATGAGTCTTTGATTCTGTTAGCTGCTTTTCCGAGGCAGCAGGAAGTGTAGACAGTGTTAATGGAAAAAAGGCTGGTTTTTGTGATGGACTGGGCTGTGCTCACAACTGTCTGTAATTTTTTGTGGTCTTGGGCATAACAGTTGCCTTTTCAAGCTGTGGTGCATCTTGATAGGATGCTTTCTATGGTGCATCTATAAAAATTGGTAAGAGTCATTGTGGACATGCCAAATTTCTTTGACTTCTGTGGAAGTAGAGTGATTTCTTGATTTTAGCATCAATGTGGATTGGACCAGGATAGATCATTGGTGATATTTAACTCCTAGGAACTTGAAGCTCTCAACCACCTCGACCTCAGCACAATTGATAGACAGGGGCATGTCCTCCATTCCACTTGCTGAAGTCAATGACCGGATCTTTCATTTTGCTGATGTTGAGAGAGAGAGATTATTGCTTTACACCATGCAACTGAACTGTCTCCTTCCTGTACTCTGCCTCATTAATGCTTGAGATCCAACTCACTACAGTGCTATTATCAGCAAATCTGTCAGCGAGCTTAGAGCTACATTTGGTCACACAGTCGTACTGTATAAGGAGTATTCTAAGGGGCTGTGCACGCAGCTAGGGTACCAGTGTTCAGGATTATTATAGAAGAGATTTAGTCGCCTATCCTTAATAATTGTGGTCTGTGGGTCAGGAAGCCAAGGATCCGGTTGCAGTAGGAGGAGCAATGTCCTAGGTGTTGGAGTTTGGAGATGAGTTTTTTTGGAATTATGGTGTTGGAGGCAGAGCTAAAGTCAATAAATAGGAGTCTAATGTAGGTATCCTTGTCATTCCGATATTCTCGGGATGAATGTAGGACCAGGGCAGTGGCATCTGCTGTGGACCTATTATGATGTTAGGCAAATTGTAATGGGTCAAGGCAATCTGGGAGGCTGGATTTGATGTGTGCTGTTGCTAACCTCTCAAAGTACTTCATAATGATAGATGTCAGAGCCATTGGGAAGTAGTCATTAAGGCATGTTGCCTGATTATGTTTTGGCACCGGGATGATAGTGGTCTTCTTGAAGCAAATGAGAACCTCAGAGTGGAGTAAGGGGAGGTTGAACATGCTGAAAATACTGCTGCCAGCTGGTCCACACTGGATCTAAGTGCACGGCTAGGGACTCCATTCAGGCCAGTCGCTTTCTGTGGGTTCACCCTCAGGAAGGCCAATCTGATATCTGCGGCGGTGACTGTGGGTACAGGTGCACCCGAGGATGTCGAGGCGATGACATAATTTCACTGACTTTCTATTTAAAACAAGCATAGGATGCATTGAGCTCATCAGACAGGAATGCATTGTTGTCAGTGATTCTACTAGACTTGCTTTGTGTCAGTTGTATCATGTAAGCCTCACCACATTCGAACTGTGTTTGTCTGGGGCTCTAGTTTCGTCTAGTTTCGCCTCTTGATGTCCCTATTGGCTTTTCAGAGATCATATCTAGATTTCCTGTATAAGTCAGGGTCACCCTACTTGAATGCCTCAAGCCTGAACCTCTTTAGGAAGTGGATCTTCCTAGTTCATCCATGCTTTCCGGTCAGGTTACGCTCAGATTATGTGTTTGGCAAGCAGTCCTCGACAAACTTACTATTGAAGTCTCATTTAGATTGCCTGCCGAATTCTTGAATATAGACCAGTGCACTGACTTCAAGCAGTCAAGTGGGAGCTTGCCTGTTATCTCAGACAAGCAAGAGATGACTTGCTCTACCGGATCATCATGCTTCAGTTTCTGCTTGTAAGACAGGAGAAGGAGCTCAGCCTTATGGTCCGATTTATCCAATCTTGGTAACACACTCTTAAATTTGGCTTGTTTGAAGTCACCAGCTACAATGAGCAAGGCATGGGGTTATTCCATCTCAAGGCTATTTGCGATGTGTACATTTAATCAAGTGCATGCTTCACTTCCGCATGGGGTAGGATATAAATATGATTTAGGCAAATTTTAATGTTATTTTATTATTCCCCTCCGTTAATATCTTTTCCAATACGATTATATCCCCCAGTCCTGAGGCAATCAGTTTTCAGTTTTATGGAGTAACAAGGTAGCTAAAAAGTGCCCCAATATTTTCCACCATGCTGCTGTGGAAGTGTTCAGTCTCTGCTCACTATGTCCCTTATGGTTCAGCTGCACACGTGAAGAGTTAAATCCCATGCCTTGCTTTCCAACGAGTTTATAAACAATGAACAAAAGTTATACCTTAAAAATATACTATTAGTGTTATTTTCATGATCATATATTTGCATTTATTTTGCTTTATAGATTACATCACTGCTTTGATTCAGGGAGCGGTAGAGTACAACACAGATCTCATGGAAGTCCCTGCTTATATTCAAGGTCACGCTCCAGGTCACCTTACAGCCGTTTTAGTAGACCCAGGTAAGAAGATATAAAAGTGTAGAACCTGTTCATGTTTTCCATTGAGCCATTTTTATTTAGCATGCTTTCTCCTCCTAATTTTGAAGCATTGAGATATATTAATATTTCATTGAGCACTCCAGGTTGGTGCTTGACCAGAAAAATGTATTGAATAATCAAAAAATAGCTTCCTTGATAAAATCAGACTTAATAAATTTTAACGTCGGACAGGTGCTCTATAATTTAATGAATGTCTAACTTAATTCTCTGAAATTATTGTCTATACATGTGTTTTGCTATGTTCAAACATAGCCTGTGTTATCTACTATACCTAGGAGATAATGCAGGTAAATTGTCAAGTGGCATAATTACTGAAAACAGCATTTGATACTTGAGTATTTAGTTGATTGAAAAGAATAACTTCCCATTTGTCTGTGCTGTATTTTCTTTGGCTACCAATGTATTGCTAGTTATTCTCCACTTGCCTTTCATCCTGATTCAGTAGTCATACTTCTGATACTCACTTGTTTCTTATTGCCATAATGCCTTTGAGTCCTCTCACTTCAGAATCACGAAATGTGTGCACTTAGCTCCCATTATACACCAGCAGATGTGTCTCAGGCTCCCACCTCCTCCTTTCTGTTTGTTCTAATAAAATGACAACAACAATCAAGAAAAATTAGTCAACCTATTGATACGCACATCTTTACCAACTCACTCATGGTGTGATAGCAATCTGTTCTCATTGCTTAAAGAAAACCCAGGCAGTCTTGATGTTCACTTCACTGTGGGGGCAGGTCAAAATAGGGTTACTTTTAAGGAGGTAATAAAAATCAGTTATTGGACAAATTTATGGAACACATGGAGTATGAAAGAAGGGAAAACCAAAAAAAAATGCTTGTACATTGAGCGAGGGTGTATCAAATTCTTGACGTGTCAGAAAACAGGAATTAGTGCACAGTTCTGTAAAAGGGCTACATTCAGTCCTTCACATTTGGTCTGTCTGGTGTGTACAAGAGCTCTTTGCTAAACACACTTGGACATATTGAACTGAAGTCCAAATAAACATTAAGCCATAACAGGAACCAAATATTAGTGTGTCCCAATTGATGCCACATTATTAATTTTGTTCCAAGAAACTACAGAGAATTGATCTTTAAGAAAGAAGGTGCAATAAAATAAATTTGAACACTTAAGTAAATATCAGTGCTTGTTGTTATAAGGAAAAGGGAACTTTGAAATAAAAATGATATATATTGGAAATGCTCAGCATGGCAAACACTACCTGAGGAGAGATTAAGAAAAGATTGAGAATGCTGGAGAAACTCAACACGTCTGGCAGTATTTGATGAGAGAGGAAGAGAGCCCAAACAATCGTCTTCATAACTATTCTTCAGTTTTATAGTATTTTGATTTTTGTAATGTGAACTTCATTAGATATTCAATCTTATTTCATACACAATGCTGAAACAAGGTCCAAAAGATGAAAGATGATCAATTCTTTAGCACTGATATCCCAAACTTTGAGTACAAGAACTTATTGAAACATAAAACATTAAAGGATTGACTGATGTGACAAAGCAAAGATATTGTGATAGTACAGCTCTCCATGGACTGCTGATTTTTAATTCATTGATAGATTTCTGCTGGTTCAGCACTTCAAATTATGAGAAAATGCTGAGAAGATTATTTGAAGTTTTCTTTTGCAGGTTATTTTTTGTGTAATGTAACTGACCTACTTCGGTACTGCTTGATCAATACTGTAAGTTAATCAGTGGCAACATGATGAAATAGGTTCTGCTAGTGGGAAAATTGTTGTTTTAGTGCATTCCATGTAAGACCTGGTTAGAAGGTGCTGAAACAAATCCTAGTATTTAATTTATAATAGAGGGTACCTAATGAGGTGAGGTTGGTGTTTTCGTACTTTGTTAATGATCCATGATTGAATGGAATGCAACGTCACCTCAATGGTTCCCTGCTCTGTAATCGTTTAACAGTTGGATGACCAGAATGTGGCAACAAATGAATGGGTAGGCATTTCACAAAGGGAATATTGTAAGGATTTGTTCACCTCTATTATTTGTGGCTAGCAGAAATAGCAAAGTCAAATTGTGTGTTACTCTTTCAACTGGAGATCAGGGAATATTCTGTCCTGGAAGTCTGTAAGGTTCAATTGTTAAGTATATACAAGGTAGAAATTGATATATTTTTGGACATTTTACTCATCAATGGATAAAAGGGTAGGGTGGGATGCTTTCTTGAAGTAGAAGATGAGCTTAAAATTTACTGAGTTGTGGAGCAAATTCAATGTGTGGTCCTATTTATTGTATTCTTATTTCCTTATCTACAAGTAAAGCTTATCCAGTGTACCTAGTCTTAGGATGGCTAATTCTTAAAACCTCACTTCAACATCAATAGAATATCCAACCTTAGACCAACTCAAAACTCACCACATCACAAATTCCAAGCATAATTATTTGCTTACGACATGCAAACTTCTGCAGTGCTTATGGCCTGAAGAGAAGGAGAGGAATTTCAGAATGGTTTCTTGCCAATTTAGTATAGCTATTTTAATTCTGCCTGTAATCATTTGGAATGTCAAAGGGAAAACTTCATTTTTGTTTCCAATTAGGACACTGTCAAGTAAAACCTACTTGGCTGAGGGAGTTGGATATAAGGGTTCATAAGGTCAAAAAAACAGCTAAGACTCCCAAATCTGGTCATTTTTTAACAGGGTGCTTTAACATCTTTTATAAGACACTGAAGCCAGTTGCAAATGGCTGGGGAAAGGTGAACCTGGCATCAGCGCCCACCTTCCGAACTCATTTGTGAGGACTAGGGTTTCAACAGTAAGGGATAAACAAACACTTGTCAGAGCCTGGCTGCCATTGCTACAATGCACATGAAGTCCTTTCCACTGACATGGCAACTCATGGTCATCCTACAGAGCACCAGCCAATGTGATTACAAGACAACTACAGGGATTGTTTGAGAAATTTCACCACAGTCCTTTGAGAAATATTTACCTTTTAGCTTGGAGTTCAAGGAAAAGTCATATTGCAAAATCTGCTAAATACTTCAAAGATCATTGTGAGATTTATCCCCAAGAATTTTCTTGTGGCATTTTCCACTCTACTGCTGTAAATTTATTGTATCTTTAGCTTATACTTGAAAATTATGCTGCCTTTGAAGTTATGACAGTTGAAAGCGAGAATCCACAAAGGCATTCATTCTCACCCTGAGCATCCTAGTTCAGCAATGAAATGTACTTTATGATCTATTATTTAGTAAGGAGTTAAAACCTTTGTGATATGAGAAAATTATATTAATGTTAAATGAAACGTGTTGCTATGCAATGCACTGCGTGCACAATTTTGACTTAACATTTTTAATTTGTTCCATTACAAACTACATTTATTCAGGTATGACAGCTATGAGGAATATGAAAGTGAAAGGATGAAAAGGGAAGAATATCGAAGAGACTATGAGAAACGTGAATTTGAAAGAGCAAAGCAAAGGGAGCGACAAAGGCAAAAGGCAATTGTACGCATTGTTGTAGCTTTTATTCTTACTAGAAATGCTCTAATTATAAGAACCATGACGTTTTGATTTCCAATGATATTTTTAAAATCTTTCCAGGAAGAACGCCGTGTTATTTATGTAGGAAAAGTCAGAGGTGATATAACCCGTACCGAACTGAAGAGACGCTTTGAAGTTTTTGGTGAAATTGAAGAATGCACTGTCCATTTGCGTGAAGATGGGTAAAGTTAGAAATGGCTATATTTCTCACAGTAAATGTGCTCCTGATTATCTAAAATCCTGTTTATTTGAAGAAAATGATGAGTCTCAGGCTTGGAAATAGAATTGACTTGTATTAATTGCAAGTGACTAACAAGCTTAAAATTCCCTCCAGTCATCTGTACTCGGTTTCATTTACATGAAGAAGTTGAAATGTGGGCACCAAACAGACGTCCCAAAACACATTAAGGCATCAATAATCAGGCATCAACAGGATACTTGCGGTAGTGGAAGTCAAGGCCTTCGTCACTATGACCCAGATTATTTTTGTGCATCCTTGAGAAGTGCTTTTGTCCCTCTAGGCAACACCAGAATAACATTCCTTGGCTGGTGCTTCTCAATTTAACTATCATTGGGTATGTTGGGAATATTCATACTGCATGCTCCAACCGTTTTCAGTGATAAATAAACTTTTAAATTCTAGGTGGTCTATCACCTGAATTAGATATTTAAGGCGTTTAATGGTAGGTCTCTTTGAAAGTGGCAGCAATCACATTGTCAGGGTTAAAAAAAAACACTACCTACCTACAGAACCTATTTAGAGGCTGACATTACCTTATTAAAGCCAGGCAAAACGAATTAAAATAGACCCTAGAGCATGTAGATATCATTTAGAAAAAACATTGTTTTCACCTATCCCAAGTTCCACGACCACACTCAATAATGAAGAGGGCCTCCTCTCTGTGTTCTGTTGAACATTTCTCCCAGAGACAATGTGATCAAAAATGAATTAACTAATTATTAATGTCATTGACAATTTTGGGGCTTTTCTGTCTGAATAGTTGCTTCTATTAGCAGCAAGTAATAGATGTTTAAGTTCATACCATGCTGCTGAATACATTGCTGTAAAACACATACTACACTGCTGGGCAGCCCTGTAGTCACTTGAAGCTCTTAGAGAAGGATGCTATGCCCCTTTCTAGGGAGAAAGTACCACCTCCAAGAGCTGCTGGCCATTTTATTTGCCTGCAGGCCTCTGGCCATGATGGAGCAACCAGAATGTCCACTCTCAAGACAAAGAACCAAGAACTAGATGATAACTACATTTTTTGAGAGCAGGTTATCTGCAGTGTAGATTAGATGACCTGTTAGATCAAGGTGAAGGGAGTGGGAGCAAGGATGCACATGCTGTGTGGTGTAAGGGTCAGATCTTGAGATGAGGGTCTTTGATTAGAAGAGGGGGCGATGAAGGAGGCACAATCTACCTGTCTCACTCAAAGTCCACATAGGGTTATCTGGCTGAAAAAATATTGGCCATGTGGGAAGTGGCGCTTAAGTGACCACTTAATTCACCATTTAAGAGCCACAACTGGTGTGAGTGGGCATAAGCTATATGAGGCCTTGTCCACCAACTTTTAAGTCATGGCCTGGTTATGCTGGATGGGTTGGTGGAACCTGAAAGCCTGGCCATAGAGGACTGTAAAATTCTGCTATGTTTGCCTTGGCAAAGCACTTAGCTTTTTTTGATTCATTCATAGGGTGTTGGTGTCTCTGGTTGGGTCAGTATTTATTGACCATCTGTACTTGCCCAGAGAGCAGTTAAGAATCATTTGCAATGCTGTGCATCTGGAATTACATACAGGTCACACCAGATAGGGATGATTCATCATATGTGAAGTATTTTACAACCTCTTTCTAATAGAAGCGAAACTTCCTTTATTGCCTGACAAATGAAAACTCACTGGATTATGTTTTGTCTAAAATATAATTTATGAGACTTTTCATAGCGAGCGACATGAATTACGTTGCTGTAATTCTTTTCAGTGACAACTATGCTTTCATCACATATCGTTACACCTGTGATGCATTTGCTGCCCTTGAGAATGGACACACGTTGCAAAGATCCAATGAGCCCCCTTTTGAATTGTGCTTCGGTGGCCGCAGACAATTCTTCATGTCGAACTATGCAGACCTAGGTGAGATTACAGTAAGACACAGTGTTTTTACTATGTTCAAAGTATGGATATTTGAGTTAAATGTGGCTTTGAATTACAGTTATTTTCATGTTGCGATTGTACAATGGCTTTACGAGGTGTACTTCATCCTTTCTTTTAATGAAAAGAGGTTGAGACAGAGGTGTCGAGCATTCTTTTCCAAGCCGATAAAGTAAACACCTTGTGAGATCATGTTTTTTTTAAGTTGGAACAATAGAAGCAGCATGCAGGGTTGGGGTCAAGCCCCCACAGAACCAGGATTTTAGTTTAACTTTCAATAAAAGTTGGGGTTTGATAGTTGTTGTACATCAATCCCTTACCCCCCACCCTCCCTCTCTCTCTCTCTCTCTCTCTCTCTCTCTCTCTCTCTCTCTCTCTCTCTCTCTCTCTCTCTCTCTCTCTCTCCCCCTCTCCCTCTCTCTCTCTCTCTCTCTCTCTCTCTCTGTCTTTTCTCTGAGTTTTTATCTTGAAGTTCTTTCCTCCTGGAGAATGACATGTGAGACAATCTATTTTACGGAATTTGCCTTTGTCAAGGATGGGTTTATGGAATGTTACTATATTGGAAAAGTTGCCCTTTAGTAGTTAACTCACTTACTTATTATTCTGTAAAGTTTTCCAATAGAGTTACGTAATTCCAACTTTTTTGTATTTTTTCTATAGTTTAGAAATAAAGTGGGTTTTGCTTCAAGTTGTGTCATTTGACCAACCAAATTGCATCCAGAACAGAAGGCCTTACACTTGTCTTTAAAAATAAGACAAAAGTTGAGATCTAGGCTAGCTTTTTAATATATTTCGATGGGGTTTGACCTGGTTCATAGCAATCTGGTTTAATTATGCATAAATATATGTTCAGTAATAGAAAATCATAATGAGTCATTTGAAATTTTTGTCGTATATCCTTATATAATATTACTTACAATTAAGTTTAGGAGATATCAAAGGTTGGCTCACGTGTTGAACGTATTTTCATATGTCACCAAGCAGAACTTTGGAATGCCATAAATTCTAACAATAATTTGATTTAATGTTACTGGCTAATTGCCAGTTGGGTTAAATTTTACTTACAGGGCAAGATTTAAGAAAGGCACCTTGTGCTGTGTTGAAGGAAAGAACGGCTGTGATAGCAGTAGGAAACTGAATAATTCTTATTTCAGAGAAGAACCATAAGAAAGTCTTCTATAGCTCTAGAGATTCAAGGAGTGTTGGTAAAGTGAAACTCAAATAGCTAATTAAGGGTATTTCTAGAGAATTTAATCCCTTAAAAACTATTCCATTACATCTAAATGATTAGTTTGTGAGGGATTTAAAGATAAGTATAAAAATCAGCTGACAATAACTAAAGTTAAAGTCACTGCAGTCTAACTCTTGGAAACAGAGGTAGGTCATGCCCCTCTTCAAGCCTGTTCCACATTCAGTGTGATCATTAATCCCAGTATCCTGTTCCCACTTTCTCCCCATACCCTTTGATTCATTTAGCAGAAAGAACTAAATCTAACTCCTTCTTGAAAACGTTCAATGTTTAGGCCTCAACTGCCTTCTGTGGCAAAGAATTTCACAGGTTGACTACTCTCTGAATGAGGAAATTTCTCTTCATCTCATCCCATAGAATCATAGAATCCCAACAGTGTGGAAACAGGCCCTTCAGCCCAACAAGTTCATACCAACCCTCAGAGCATCCCACCCAGACCCATCCCCGCATAACCCAGCTAATCTACATACCTCTGAACACTACAGGCAAGTTAGCAGACTTTAAATGAGTGAAATTGAGGTTCCCCCTGTTAACGCTGGCACATCTCTGCATAGACCTGGTGTCTGGGGGAGCTGTTATGAAATCTGTGGCCTCCTGCTCCTCATACTCCCTCACAGAATTCTCATTTGAAGAAGTTAGCGGCTGATCCACATCCTCAATTGGCAACATTTCACATCTTTGTTATGCCACATTGTGAAAAATACAGCAGACGACAATAATCCTGGACAGTCTCTGTGGAGTGGACCAAACTAGTCAAGGCACTGGAAGTGGGTATTTTCTGCTCAACTCATACAGAGATGTTATTACACACCTGGAACAGATAGGACTTGAACCTGGGCCTCCTGGCTCAGAGGTATGGACACTACTACTGTGCCACTAGAGCTCTTTAGTTTGAGGAATCTTATAATGTGCTCCTTAATTGATCTTGTTGAGTACTGTGAAGTGTGAAAGGTGAAGACTGGAGGAAGGGTTTATATTTTTTCCCTTCCGAATTTTGGTAACAGTGTTGGAACCCCAAAGCAAGCCTTCCACCAGAAACATTTTTACCATAAACTGTTTTCAGTTTCTGTGATAAAGGAAATACAGAGATTTTACACATTACTTATAAATGGACTACCAGCACAATCGCACCCATCCCCAGTCCACCTGACTTCCAAGCCCTACAAAACTCCCCTTCCCCCAGTCTTGGCATTTCCAATTTGCTAGTGGCATTTAAATAAGGATAAAAATGAATCTTGCCTTCGTCTAAAACAGGTGCTGACCAATTTTGTAATAACTAATTTGTTAACTTTCCATCCATTTTAGGTACAAGTCATATTTCTTCCATCTTGTTTCAAACACCGTTATGTTCTTATGATAAGCACAATGTCTTCCTAGTTTCACAACTTATTAAAACATATTAGAGACAAAAGTTAAATCATAATTTAAGATTCTGTAAGTGACATTGAAGAAAACAAATTGAAATTTGTACAGGAGTGTGAAAACAGCTTCTGTGTACAGCTATCAGAATATGCAAGATCAAACCACTGACTTTAGAAATGACAATAAGAAGTTTTAAGAGAAAAAATAGTAAAATGGCGAATATTGAACTGTTATACTAACAAGTGTTTTGATGCCGTCAAGCCATTATTGGAAACTTATTTTACAATCTTCAATTTCTCATTTGCATTTCAAATGTAACAAGAAAATCCATCTTAAGCAACTGTTTTACTGTCAGTTTAATGCCATTATGTTTCTGTAAGTTCAGCAGTATCATTTAAAATGTTTTAAACTTCATTGGTTAGATTCTAAGAAAATAGCAACTCCCAATGTAGCAAAATTAATTGCAAATTGTATTCAGGCTCATTACAAAATGCTTTGCATATGCACCAATTAAAAGATAACGGAAACAACAATTACAACATAAGAACATACAAAATAGGAGCTGGAGAATGTCACCTGGCCCATCAAGCCTGCTCCACCATTCAAGAAGATCATGGCTGATCTTTTCATGAACTGAGCTCCACTTACCTGCTACCATAAGCCTTAATTACTATACTGTTCAAAAATCTATCTATATTTACCTTAAAACATTTAACAAGGTGTTCCTGAGATGTTGCTTGGCCTGCTGTGTTCATCCAGCTTCACACTTTGTTAACAAGGCAAACTCAGCTGCTTCATTGGGCAGGGAATTCCACAGATTCACAACTTTTGGGTGAAGAAGTTCTTCCTCAATTCAGTCCTAAATCTGCTACCCTTTATTTTGTGGTTTTCCCTCCAGTCCTTGTTTCACCCACAAGCCAAAAGAACCTCCCTGTTTCTATCTTATCTATTCCCTTCATAATTTTATATATTTCTGTAAGATACCACCTCATTCTTCTAAATTCCAATGAATATGGTCCTAGTCTATCTCTTCTCATAAACCAACTCTGTCAACTCCAGAATCAACCTAGTGAACCTCCTCTGCACCCCGTGCAGTGCCAGTATATACTTTCTTAAAAAAGGAGACTAAAACTGTACAAAATACTACAATTTAGGCTTCACCAGCACCCTATACAGCTGAAACATAACCTCACTATCTTTAAACTCCATCCCTCTAGTATTGATGACATTATTGCCTTCTTAATTACTTGCCACACCTCCAAGCCAATTTTTTGTGTTTCGTGCAACTGGACACTCGGCTTCCTCTGCATAGCAGCATGCTGTAATTTTTTAACCATTTAAATAATAGTCCATTTTGCTGTTATTCTGACCGAAATGGATGACCTCACACTTACTAACATTCTACCCTATGGGCTAGACCCTTGCCCACTCACTTAACCTATCTATATCCCTCTGCAGACTTTTAGTATCCTCAGTACACTTTTCTCTACCACTCATTTTAGCATTATCTGCAAACTTTGACACACTACACTTTGGCACCAACTCTAAATCATCAATTTAAATTGTAACCAGTTGTGGTCCCAACACTGATTCCTGAGGCACACGATTAGCCACTGACTTCCAACTAGAAAACACCTATTTATTCCATTTTACTATGGACGTCCAGTCCCTATACACCTGCATTCCCCATGCAGATGGCCTAAAGGCCCTCCACTTCTTCCTGTCCTGCAGGCCTGACCATGCCCCCTCCACTGACGCCGTCATTGCTTACCCGAACTTGTCCTCATCTTCAACAACTTCTCTTTCAATTTCTCCCACTTCCTATAGACAAAGGCGGTGGCCATGGGCCCAAGCTATGCCTGCCTCTTGGTGGGTTACATGGAACAATCCCTCTTCCATACTTACACTGGCCCTAAACCCCACCTCTTCCTCCGTTACATTGATGACTGTATCGGCACCGCCTCATGCTCCCACAAGGAGCTCGAACAGTTCATCCACTTCACCAACACCTTCCACCCCAACCTCAAGTTCACCTGGACCGTCTCCAACACATCCCTCACCTTCCTGGACCTTTCTGTCTCCATTTCAGGCAACCACCTAGAAACCAAAATCTATTTCAAGCCCACCAACTCCCACAGCTACCTAGAATACACCTCTTCCCACCCACCTTCCTGCAAAAATGCCATCCCCTATTCTAAATTCCTTTGCCTCCGTCGCATCTGCTCCCAGGATGAGGCATTCCACTCCCACACATCTCAGATGTCCTCGTTTTTCAAGGACTGTAACATCAACCCCCCGCAGTGGTCGAGAACACCTTCAACCGTGTTTCCCGCATTTCCCACAACTCATCCCTCACACCCCGCCCCTGCAATAACAACCAAAAAAGAATCCCCCTCATCCTCACATACCACCCCACCAACCTCCGGGTACAACGCATCATCCTCCGACACTTCCACCATCTGCAATCCGACCCCACCTCCAAAGACATTTTTTCCTCCCCACCCTTGTCTGCTCTTCGAGAGGGACCACTCTCCGTGATTCCTTTGTCTGCTCCACACTCCCCTCCAGCCCCACGACCCCGGCACTTCTCCCTGCATCAGCAGGAAGTGCTACACCTGCCCCCATATCACCTCCCTCACCCCTATCCCAGGCACCTGCACATCTGCTAATATGGTGTATTGCATCCGCTGTTCCCGTTGTGGCCTCCTCTACATTGGGGAAACCAAGCGGAGGCTTGTGGACCGCTTTGCAGAACACCTATGCTTGTTTTGCAATAAACAACTGCAACTCCCAGTTGCGAATCATTTCAACTCCCCCTCCCATTCCTCAGATGACATGTCTGTCCTGGGCCTCCTGCAGTGCCATAATGATGCCACCCAAAGGTTGCAGGAACAGCCATTCATATTCCACTTTGGAATGCTGCAGCCCAATGGTATCAATGTGGACTTCACAAGCTTCAAAATCTGCCATCCCCCCGCTGCATCGAAAAACCAGCCCAACTCGTCCCCACCTCCATAACCTTATTCCTCTCATCTATCCCCTCCTCCCACCTCAAGCTGCACCCCCATTTCCTACCTCGTAACCTCATCCCACCCCCTTGACCTGTCTGTCCCCCCTGGACTGACCAATCCCCTCCCTACCTCCCCACCTACACTCACCTTTCCTGGCTCCATCCCTGCCTCTTTAACTTGTCTGTCTCCTCTCCACCTATCTTCTCCTCTATTCATCTTTGATCCACTTCCCCTTCTCTCCCTATTTATTTTAGAACCCTCTTCCCCTCCCCCATTTCTGATGAAGGATCGAGGCTTGAAACATCAGCTTATCTGCTTCTGTGATGTTGCTTGTCCTGCTATGTTCATCCAGCTCCATACCGTGTTATCTTGGATTCTCCAGCATCTGCAGTTCCCACTATCTCTGATTTATTCCTACTCTTTCTTTTAGTTAGCCAATCTTCAATATATGCTAATACTTTACCCATAACATGCATGTTTACCTTATGCAGCAACCTTTGTGTCGCACCGTGTCAAATGCCTTCTGGAAATCCAGGCCCACCACATCTATGTTGCCCACTGTTCTCATATTGTCTTCAAAGAACTCCAGTAATTTAGTTAAACATAACCTGCCTTTCGATGAAACAATTTATGTCCAGATGTCTCACTATTTCTTCCTTAATGATAAATTCCAGCATCTTCCTCACTACGGAAGTTAAGCTAATGGGCCTATAGTTACCCACCTTTTGCCTGCCTCCTTTTTTAAACAGTGGTGTCGCATTTGCTGTTTTCCAATCTGCGAGATGCACCCCAGAATCCACCGGTTTTTGGTAAGTTACCACGAGCACATTTGCTATGACCCCTGCCATCTCTTTTAGGATCCTGGGATACATTCCATCAGGGCCAGGAGGCTTGTCTACCTTGAGCTCTGTTATCTTGCCCAATAGTGATAATGATCATTTCTAATGATCATTTCTAGGTCCTCATCTGCCATAGATTCTTTTTCATCAATTATTGGCATGTTATTTATATCTTCCACTGTGAAGACTGACACAATATACTTGTTCAACGCCTCAGCCATTTCTTCATTTACCATTATTAAATAACCCCCTGATCTTCTAAAAGACTTTACCTTAACCACTGTTTTTCATTTTATATATTTGTTCAGACTTTTGCTGCTTTTTTTATATTCTGAGCTAATTTACTCTCATAATCCACCTCACTTTTCTTAATAGCATTTCTTTGTGGCTTTCCTGGCAACAGCTATTTAAATAATTTAATCAAATGTTAGAAACAGAAAAAGGGAATCATGTTTATTCTTTGTTAGAAAGAGAGCTGAGATTTATTTATTTCTGGGATTGATAATGTGAATTTTGTTGAAGGTGGCCAACAAAGGTGAGAGTGAAATGAATGTGGCTTTTGGTCCTCTGCCTGACTGGTGTCAACATGTTGAAAAATGTGTTCGCTTTACGAGGTCAAGTTTGGTGTGAAATATTACACCCGGAGTGTCATAGAAATAAAAACAAAGATGTTTGACTCTTTCCATGCATTCTGTACACCTCACTCCTTATGGGCTTAATCCTATTTATTTAATCCCATTGAAGTCAAATGTTGTGTAACTGTTCTTATGAAAATGATCAGGCAAATTATTTATCTGTGATGTTTCTCTACAAGTGCAAGACTTTACGTAGCAATTTTCTACAGCTGCCCAAAAAGACTGGTAAGTATCAGTAGCACAAGAAGTGAAAGGAAATGTGACGATATGTGATGGATAGGGAATCTCAGCATTAACAAGCTGAAATGAATTTTATGGTTTTTTGGCTGAATGAAAGTTGTAATAAATTTGTTGAAGGGATTCCTGCTGCAACATAGCTTGAGAGTTCCTGCAGAATCTTACCCAACCTGCCACGTTAATTGCCTTTTCCACTTCTGTGTCATGTATCACACCAGATTTGTACTCTATCTTAACAAGCACCATTCCCAAAAATACCTATTGCTCACTGATGTTTGGAATTGACCCTGGTGCAGGGGCCATTGTAAAAGGCTGCAATGCAGCCAGACAAATGTTGTCAGTTGAAGCTGCCATGCTCGGATCCTGACATTTATCTTGAACATGGCAGATGGAGAAATCAGCACCCTACTTCATGCTCAGGATCCTGGAGCTTCTACTAATAGGGTGGTGCACAGGCAGCACTTGCACTTTCCCCAGGTCCAACATCAGAGGACACAATGTTGGACCGTGCCGACCTCGCCTGAGTTTACCACGCAGGTAAGCATGATAAAACGGCCTCAGCCATTAGAAAGAATACCCATCATCACAGGAAGAAAATGAATGGACTCCACTAGTGTAAATGCCACCTTCATTCCAACCTCTCACACTCACTCTATCTCAGCATCTACTCCAACTTTGTAATTCTATCCACATACCCACCACTTACCAAAATTCATGCTTTATCACTCTAACCATTGCTCTCTCCCAGCCCAACCCATAGTATTAACCCTGCAGCCCCTTTGCTGCCTACTCAGTCACTTGGGATGCCTCTCCACCTGCACAAACAGCATGGCCACCCATTGTTATCTTCCCGAGTAGCTGTCCCTGTCTCTGTCACTGTCATTTTGAGAGGTAGACAGTCCACAGTAGGGCAAAATGAGTCAAGATAAGATCTGTGATAATAAAATGTGAGGCTGGATGAACACAGCAGGCCAAGCAGCATCTCAGGAGCACAAAAGCTGACGTTTCGGGCCTAGACCCTTCATCAGAGAGGGGGATGGGGAGAGGGAACTGGAATAAATAGGGAGAGAGCGGGAGGCGGACCGAAGATGGAGAGTAAAGAAGATAGGTGGAGAGAGTGTAGGTGGGGAGGTAGGGAGGGGATAGGTCAGTCCAGGGAAGACGGACAGGTCAAGGAGGTGGGATGAGGTTAGTAGGTAGCTGGGGGTGCGGCTTGGGGTGGGAGGAAGGGATGGGTGAGAGGAAGAACTGGTTAGGGAGGCAGAGACAGGTTGGACTGGTTTTGGGATGCAGTGGGTGGGGGGGAAGAGCTGGGCTGGTTGTGTGGTGCAGTGGGGGGAGGGGACGAACTAGGCTGGTTTAGGGATGCAGTAGGGGAAGGGGAGATTTTGAACTGGTGAAGTCCACATTGATACCATTAGGGTGCAGGGTTTCCAGGCGGAATATGAGTTGCTGTTCCTGCAACCTTCGGGTGGCATCATGCCACCTCCTTGACCTGTCCGTCTTCCCTGGACTGACCTATCCCCTCCCTACCTCCCCACCTATACTCTCTCCACCTATCTTCTTTTCTCTCCATCTTCGGTCCGCCTCCCCCTCTCTCCCTATTTATTCCAGTTTCCTCTCCCCATCCCCCTCTCTGATGAAGGGTCTAGGCCCGAAACGTCAGCTTTTGTGCTCCTGAGATGCTGCTTGGCCTGCTGTGTTCATTCAGCCTCACATTTTATTATCTTGGAATTCTCCAGCATCTGCAGTTCCCATTATCTCTAAGATAAGATCTGTGTTGCCTGTCTATTGGTTTCTCGACCCTTATGAGGAAGGATCCTGATTCTGACTGCCCTGAGCAGATCCTAGACTGCTGTTGGAGGTGGCCTAGCATTAATGTGCCCGGATCTTCTCTGCAAAAAGCACTCCCTTTGAATTTACTGAGTCCAACTGACAGCTGTTACAAGGCTCCTGGTTTTGTATACACATTAATCTACATGATAGAACAGTAGAAATATGAGTCAGCTATCTCTGGCTGAGGGGACAAAATGCAAAAAAAGCAAGGTATTGCCAGGCAGAAAAGGCCGTGAGTATTCAGACAGCTCACTGTCATTATCATTCACTCACTCTGAGCCCAGAGATGCAGCCTGTGCATGAGCTCGATGCATGTCCCTTAGCATATAGTGGCCTTGCAGCAACAATACAATTATAATTGTTGGTACAGCCCAAGGTGCACCATTGAAGTGCAGAAGAGTCCCATAGTGGATTGGAAATGTGGTACGAGGGTGCTTTGAAGCTGGCATGTGTCAGATGCAATGCCCATGGACATAAGGAATGTATGGCTGGAGCATGTGGAGTGTGCCCAGAAATGTTGGTGCCCAATGTCCAACATGGATGTTGTTTGAAGTAAGCAGCAAGCTCACCTTGCTAAACACTAACTCTGGTTTCCATGTTGGGTTTTCCTTATGCCAAATTTGATGAGCAGATTTGGGAAGATCACATGAAATGAGTTTGGAATCAGTGAAAAGCCTTGACAAGTGTTAATCAATGTCAATTGGCAACTCATTGCAATCCAGTAGGAATCTTGCCATGCAGCTTGTGAAAAGTGTAAAAGATGCGACAAGATGTTCTTAATGTCGAGATGTACCTTGACGGACTTCAAGTTGGATTCACTTCCTGTTCCAGATATTTTACATGTTTAGCTAGCATGACTTCAATCAACTGTTTCTGGGAATTAAGATTCAACCTAATGGTTTGTTGTAGAAGAATCATCATTAACCAAAAAGAATGCACATCTATTTAGGATGCTTGAGTTTCCTGTTTTGGAATGATCCTGAACTAGCTCCAATATGACAGATGCAGTGGGCGTATTATCTCTGAAACCAGTGTAACACCACAGTGTCTACTTTCTAGCTGGAATTCATTTCCTTTTAACTTAATGGATTCCCAGTCATGCAGTTCAAGGGTCTAATTTTAACTCACTCAAAACCTATTCACTTGCATGGAATTAAAGGTTAGAACTTTGGAATGGTCAATCAATCCGAAACATTGACTTTGATTTCTCTCCACAGATGCTGCCAGACCTGCTGAGCTTTTCCAGCAATTTCTGTTTTTGTTTCCGACTTACAGCATCTGCAGTTCTTTCAGTTTTTATTTAGGAGAATAGATGCCTCTTCAAACATCCAAAGTGTGAAAGATCTTTTAATGGCTAAGTGGTGGCTCAATGGTTAGCACTGCTGCCTCACAGCACCAGGGACCTGGGTTCAATTCCACCCTCTTTGTGGAGTCTGCACATTCTCCCCGTGTCTGTGTGGGTTTTCTCCGGGTGCTCTGGTTTCCTCCCACAGTCCAAAGATGTGCAGGCTAGGTGGATTGGCCATGCTCAATTGCCCGTAGTGCTCAGGGATGTGTAGATTAGGTGGGATGTCTGAGGCTGGGTGTGGACCTGTTGGGCCGAAGGGCCTGTTTCCACACTGTAGGGATTCTGTGATTCTATTGTTCATTTTTCACGAGCAATTAACAATGTAGATGTCAGGGATCCTCTGACTGACATTGATGACTGCAGTCAAGGTGTTGTATTTTAATGTGGGCAACACTGAAATAAAATACATTGATTAGGGATTATGCTAGAGCCTGCCCTGCACTGATCTTCCACATTTATTCCCACCTTGTAAATCACAGCAAGGAATTAGTGATCTTATGCCACAACACCGATAGCAAAGGTTTATTCTATCATCTTTTCAAGGGAGTGCACTGACATTCGAGACTGAGAGGTACAAGGCAAGCTCATATGCTTACTCTCTCTCATGACATGTAGGTCTGCAGAAGAAAGCTGCACAAAGTGCCTCTTTTATGTTAAATATTGCCCTCCATGATGCTGAGACATTTCAAGGCTGCTTAGCCGTTGGTGCAAACTCTGAAACTTTGAAGGCTAACTGTTGAGAGAAGGGTCAAAAAATTAACCTCAGAATACCTCACACCCTGATGTTTATCTTGATAAGCTTCACTACACAATTCCTAAATGTCATATACTGACTAAAGTCTTTAAAATGACCTCACCTAAGCACCATACAATGTTAGTGTCCTGTTTCACTGACTGCTACTTTCTCCCAAACAGTGAATAGGACCTATAAAGTGTAGGTATTCGTAAGTGGGATCACCCAACGTTGCCAAGTACAAGGAAAGCAAAAATAACCAGGTGCACTTGAAATTTCATACAAGTTTGGTTGCATATTGTATAATCAGTATCAAGTTACTCAAGTAAAGTCAGTTATTTCTTCCTGGAAATGGGTATTAAATAGGTTTTCACTAGTTTCTTGCACTTGCCAGGTGTATTGCTGTATTATTGCTCTCTTGGATGTCTCTCCCAGGTCTTTCCCATGTTCTTCATCCTTAGAACTTTGATGTCAATCCCCCATTCCTCTGCATCCAGACATCAACCTTTGTCTGCTTCAGTTGTGAAGAATGGAGAGTGCTGCAAAGAGGCAGCATTTCCTCAGTGAGTGCTGAAGTCAGAGACTGTGCGCTAAGAAATTAATGTGAACTAGATGGAGGTCAGCAGCCTCAAAGTATGCACAAGTGAGTGAGCACAAAGAGATGAAACTAAGAGCCAAAAATACATACTGTTTTGATGAAAAATATGTCAATGCCTCTGTGTGCAAAGTGACCCAGCAGAAGCATACAGGTTGTAAGTGCCCCTGAGCTCCAAAGCAAGCTCGCAAATGGTTGTGGTGGTGTTTGAGTTGGTCTAAAATTAGCTATGATGATGTGATGATGTCAAAGATTAGCCAATACCAACTTGCATGCAGAAGGGGTAAAAGGGAATAGTGTCCTGGGAGAATACAGGGATAATAAAAAAAAGGAGAGGGGTTGCTGAAGATCTAAAACAAAAATATATATTACTGGAGAAGTCTGGCTACATCAGGGAAGAGAATGCAGAGTAAACATTTTGGGCCCCCAGTGATCCTCCTTCAGAATTCAGAATGCAGGGATGCTTTGGCGAAGACAGAGTTAGATTAAGGCCTGGTGAAAGTAAGCAATGATCTGCTGCCATTAGGTAACCTCTCTTATTTTTAAGCTTTTAATCAGCCTTGTCTGGTTTCTTAGTGGAGGACTGGAAAATTGGGAACTGCATAGAGATGAGATGAGATCATAATGAGATGCAAATATATGGAACTAACTAAACCAGAATCTCATTGTTGAGATTTTGAAATTGCCATTTCAACCTAAAGGGGGAAATTAGAACTTTTTTCTCAACGTTCGAGGTATTCATTTTAATTCACCATGTTTTCACACATTTCTTCCCATTTCCCGCAGTGCTCAAGGGAGCAGAAAATTCTGTCACGTGATTTGTCTGATGGAATAGCCATTACTAATAGAGTAAACTGACCTATTTCAGTTTTTCTCCTCTAGAAATGGATCAAGTGAAGTTGGTAAACAATGTTAGTACAAACAGCCTGAGTGCAAATCGGAAATGTATTTTATGATGCACTTAGTTCCCTTTTGTGGTAAAGGACAGGCTGCCTATTTGCTATCAGCCATTTTGTGCTATTACTATTGGCTAACTTCACTCCCGGAATGTTTTGTTCATACAAAATTAATGTGAAGCTCAGTGGAAAACTACAAGCATTCTGTATACTAGAAACAACCGTGTGGAACTTTAATCCATAAATTTGTGATTACAATACTCAAAGGATTTGATCCACTATTAATTGTGTGCAATTGAAAAACAGATAAATTTGAGACAAATAATAACACAAGTTACCTGAGTTTATGAAAAACAGTATACATGAACATTGTTTCAACCTTTTTTGAGTGATTTAATCCAGTTCCTTGTGATTTAAAAGAGAATTGTATTTCTTTTGAATGCACAAGGTCAGTTTTTATTTCCCAAGAGTCTTGAGTCTCTTAAGTCCAAAATACCTCAATAACTTTGAGTTTTTTTTGTAAACCTTTCAACACCTACTTGTATTAAAACGAATTGATTTTATAAAGCCTTTTGAAAAAACAGGATTAATGAGACATTGCTGCTTTGTTGCAGACCCCAATTCAGATGACTTTGACCCTGCTTCAACTAAAAGCAAGTATGATTCAATGGATTTTGACACCTTGCTGAAAGAAGCCCAGCGAAGCCTGCGTAGGTAACAAATACCAAATGTGCTACTTGTGAAAGAAGCTGCAGAATCTTACAGGCAGCCTTTCATTTACCATCAAAGAACTTGCATTCATCATCATGGGATTTATCCCTCTTTACACTCTGTATAAATGAAGTTTACATGAACAAAGTTGCTGCAGTGTATGAGGAAACTTGATATTTAACAAAAAGAAAATTGAAATGTTCTGATAAGTTAACACTGTTTTATACATATATAAATAACAACTTAACTGGTGGAATATGCAGCTTGTTCAGCATTTTATCTGACATTTGGATGTGGTGTTTCATTACTGATGAGAGTTGGGATTAAATACCCTGGGGTGTTTCAAATATATTAATTACTCAGTGCTGAAATGTAGTTACGAATTTACTAATGTTAAAATGAGTTATTTTTATTTTGTGTAAATATAATAATGTTTTGTTTGTTACAGCTATGCACTGTAAATGCAGCCTTTCAATAATTAAATCAAGAATGTAACCACAAGTTAGACACTAGTGTACACTGTTAGATTTAAAATTTTGGAGGGGTGCGAAGCTGAAATGGGTAAAAGTTGTCTGTGTGGCTGCCAAACACATGGACCAATGCTTATTTCCCATTAAGTAGCTTTACAATAAACTTGCAACTGAACAACTTAGAAAATTAATCACATCACCACTCCCATGACTATGTTTAATCATTAAAACTGATTTCATTTTTGTCCTTTACATTGAATTAAATATGAGTTACTAAATCGGGAGAAAAGTATGAGACTACTTATGATAACACATGATAACATTGTCCCATAAATGCCATCTATTTTGGAGGAAAATTAAAGACACTGAAGCCTAAGTAAATAAATTTGTTGAAAAAAGATGAGACAAGATTCCTGTGCATTATGTTAACACTATCATGCCCAAAACCAACATATCCCAATTACACTATTCAGTTAAACTGATGTAGCTTCAGGCTCTAGCAGGTGGCATTTTGTTTATTTGACCATCACTAGTTTGTATTGCGAAATTCTAATGTTAGTCATTGGAAAATTGTCTTCATTTTTTGCTAAACTGAGTTCTCAACTTTGTAACTGTGTACTAATAGCAATATAAAAGTTTTTGACTTAGTCATTCATTACCTGAGGTACCTCTACTGTTTTTTTTTATCTCTGTTCAGACTATTATTAGATCACATTTCAGGTGTTATTACTCATTTTATCACATGATGCCAAACTGAGGTTTACATTTTCTTCCCTGGATTTTGAATATTCTCCTCTATTGTAATAGCAAGGTTGTAAAAACAAATACAAAAAAGCAATAAATGTTTATTTTTAAAAATCTAACTTTAGCATATCATGTTTTGAAGTGGAGGGCAGGCACATTACCCAGCTTCTTTAAATGCTTACTGTGTGTTAAATTTATGACCTTTTGCTACTACAGTATTTCATAATTTTGCGTGTAGCAGTGACTAACCTGAACAAAATAAGTGAAAGTGTGCATTTGTAGCTAATGTTAGTTCATGGCTATTCTTTATAAATTGGGTAATGATGTTTTGTCCTGTCTGGCAAACGTGATGAGAATTTTAATGATTGTAATATAAAATTTGCTCTGTACGATAAATGGAATAGCAATGTATTATATCAGCTAATTATTATTAATTTTAATTTAATTAAATTCAGAGGACACAGTGCTTTTAGGATTGTGGGTGATGATTTATTAGTTGATGGAACTGTACTGACTAGGAAATGTGAGCTGGAACATCCATGTGAGCTTCCTTTGTCTGACACTTCTACCTGTAAAGTGTGGTTGAACCATTGTACAGAATTACTGTAATTTTTTTTCCTAAATGTGCAGTTATCATCAACCTCACTGGATTAATAAAGGGAAACAATGTTTCAAACTCTGTCCCTTGTGCATAATTATACTGATCAAAACAAGCTTGGCTTGTTTGTCAACTGTGGCTTAGTTTGAGCACAAGAGTCAGAAAGTAATGTGTTCAAATTTCATTCCAGTGACTGGAGTACAAATATTTGGGGTGATGCTCCAGTGAAGTATTGAGGGAATGCTGCACTGTTGGAGGTACTTTATTTTTAAGATATTAACTAAAATGCTATCTGTTCCCTTAGATAGATATTAAAGATTCTGAAGCATTATTTTGAAAAATGGTAGGAGAGTTATCTCCTCAATGTGCATCAAACAACACAGATCAATGGTCATTATCACATTATTACTTGCAGCATGCAAATTAACGGTAGCTTTTTCTGCATTACAACTGTAATTGCATTTCAAAATTCTTATTTAGCTTGAAAAGTGCTTTGAGATGTCCTTAAGTATGTCTTATCTCATTCAGGGAATGTGGATGTCACTGGTCACTCCTGTGTTTATTGTCCCTTGCTTGTTTTTGACAATGTTCTTGAACCACTGCAACCCTTGGCATGTAGGGACAAGAAAGTTCCATGATTTTGACGCAGCAACAATGGAAGAATGCTAATATAGTTACGAGTCTGGATGCAGGGAACTTGCAGATGGTGGTGTTCCATGTGTCTGCTGGTCTTGTCCTTCTTTGATTTTTTTTATTGTCACAGTCATGTTTGTCAAACAGATGGCCCATGACGCAGAATCCAGTTGGTCATACATGTTAATCCAGTTTGTAGGCTTACTGTTGAAAATATGCGTTAATGCAAGTGACATACACGTAGTTATGCTATAACACATATTTCATGAATGGGAATTGGCTATGACACAATTGATGAATAGTGGATGCTGTTTGGATAATGTAAACTTTCTGCTGTATAGCAATTGTCTATAGCAATTTCCCTATAATGCGATTTTCTATACCCAGTTTCTACAGTGCGATCTTCTACAGGGTGAGGTCAGACAAAAACAAAACTATCATGTTCTAGGAGATTTCAACCCCCCCCCCCCCCCCCGCCATTCCTTAGACGGCATGGCCATCCTGGGCCTCCTGCAGTGCCACAACGATGCCACCCAAAGGTTGCAGGAACAACAACTCATAATCCACTTCGAAACACTACAGCCCAATGGTATCAATGTGGATTTCACAAGCTTCAAAATCTCTCCTCCCCCCACCACATCCCAAAACCAGCCCAGCTCGTTCCCACCTCCCTAACCTGTTCTTGGTCTCATCTACCCTCTCCTCCCACCTCAAGCCGCACCTCCATTTCCTACCTCCTAACCTCATCCCGCCCCCTTGACCTGTCCATCCTCCCCAGAATGATCTGTCTCCTCCCTACCTCCCCACTTGTACTCACCTCTACAGGCTCCATCCCCACCCCTTTAATTTGTCTGTCTCCTCTCCTATCCACCTTTGATCCGCCTCCCCCTGTCTCCCTATTTATTTTAGAACCCTCTCCCCATCCCTCTTTTCTGATGAAGGTTCTAGGCACAAAACGTCAGCTTTTGTGCTCCTAAGATACTGCTTGGCCTGCTGTGTTCATCGAGCTCCACACTTTGTTATCTCTAATATTTCATTACACGTCTGATTTGTGCCTTATAGCTGGAAGATGGTCTATAAAGCATCACTAGGAAAGTTAGTTGCCACAGAATTCCTAGCCTATAACCTGTTCTGGTAGCCACAGTATTTGTGTGTCTGGTCCAGTTCAGTTTCTGGTCAATGGTAACCACTAAAGATGTCAATATTAATTGATTTTAATAATGGTAATAATGTTGAAAGTTAAGTGTAGATTGATGATACATTTTTTCTGATTGAAGATGGTAATCACCTGTCTCTTAAGTAGTGCAAATGTTAATTGGGACTTGTGAACTCATTCCTGAATGTTGGCCAGGTCTTTATGCATTATGATGTGGACTGCTACAGTGTCTGAGGAGTCATGAGCGGTGCTGTGCAATCATCTGGAAATACATGCACTCCCAAACCTATGATGGAAAGTACGTAACTAATGGAGTAAATGGTTTGACCTAGGTCAATAGTCTTAAGGCTTTTGTTGCACAATGGTAGTGACTCTATCTCCTGAGTTAAAGGTTCAGGCTCAAGTCCCATCTGCTGCAGAAGTACGTAATAACATCTCTGAGCAGATTGATTAGAAGATATCTGCTCTTAGGCTGTTTTGGCTTAGTGAGGGCACAAAGGTGATACAAACGAAATATCATTGGAAATAACCTTTAACTTTTGTTAAAGAAAACGGGAAAATTACAAAAAAGTGTTAAGAATTGGGATTCTTCAAGTGTAAAGATTTGAGATACTAGAGTGATATAATTAGCAATTAATTAGAATTGGTGTGATGTATTGCAGCTGCAGGGCACTTCAAACCTGCCATTTTGAAGCAGGTTCAGCTCCCACCTGTTCCAGAGGCACACAAAACACATCTGAACAAGTTGATTAAAGGCTGATTGCAGAGGAAGTAGGAATTTTGTGATGCACTGTTAGAAGGCCCAGCCTTATTTGCTGCAGAGTTATTTTGTAACATGTCTGATGAATTTGATTGAAAAGATGGGCTCTTGTATCACACTGGCAGTGTCCCTGTTCAAGTCCCACCTGGCTCAGAGTTGATTGATAAAATCTCTAAACACTGGTTGGAAAATATCTACTCTGAGGAACTCCTGCAGTGGTGTCTTTGGATTCAGATGATCAGTCTATAACAACAACTACCATTTTTTTTGTCCTAGGCATGATTCCAACCAGCTGACAGCTTTCACTAGTCCCAAATAACTTTGTCAAATGCTGCCTAGCAGCCATCAGGGACAGCCAGGCCTAGTGCACCCTGCTAGATATTTATGTAATACTGCATTTTATTGCTGTCGAATTAGGTGTTCAATGGCAAAGTGAGAATGACATATGACTTCACTCCACTTCCTCTCAGGAAGACAAGGGCATACCAAAAGGTATCCAGATGGAAGAAGAGTGATACACAGGACTCCTAGATGTTTCTTCTCAGGATAGTTGAGAGGGGCCTGGCCTCCTCACACTATTCCTCCTCTCCCTGCTGTGATCTCTAAGTCTTTAGAAGTTCAGGATTAGGAGGGTAAACCTGCATCTGGGCATCACACTCTCAACAAGCCGAAAGGCATGAGGGTATGACTGTTCGTGACTTTGAAGCCAACAGGCTGAACACAAAGCAAGTTTCCTCAACTCTAGCCACTGAATTCAGGACTGAACCTGGACATAGTGGAATCAGAGGAAGCATGAGACTTACTGAAGGTACGTAAGTGGTAAAAACAAAATATCATTGTTAACAACTCCAATAATGTGTTAAGAATTGCATTCTTCAAGTGTAAAGAATAGGGATGCTAGAGTAATATGCTTAGTAACTAATCAGAATACAATTGAGCTGGCAGGGCAGGTGATGTGTTGCAGTTGCAGCATGCCATTGTTGTTAGATACCATGGTGATTGACAGTGAACAGAACCATAGCAAGTGTTTGCAGCTTGAGTAACTTCAGATGGAGCTAAAGACATAGCATCACATCAGAGAGAGAGGGAAAGTCCCACCCTTCAGACTAGGTGATTTAAATTTTTCTGTGATTAGGGAGGGGACAGTGTGATTGTAGATGGGGCAAGTATGAAGAGCCAAGGGGCAGCTCTCACTGGTTCTTGAAAGCTATGTGGAGAAGTGGGTGAAGGAAATATGATTGTAGTAAAAAGGACAGAGGTAAAGCCACATAATTTGAGAGGGCCCTAGGGCTGCTCTCCCATTGGAGAGAAACAACTGGTGGTGAGATTAACTTGAGGGTAACTGGGCACGGAGCAAATGGACACAGACCCTTAGAAAATAGATGACAGGTTAGACAGAGCATCTTGATCGGCGCAGGCTTGGAGGGCTGAAGGGCCTGTTCCTGTGCTGTAGGTTTCTTTGTTTCTTTGTTTCTTTGTAACTGTGCCTCAGACTGGGGAAAGCCCTTCATGATAACCTCAGCCAGTGAGGGAATTGAACCCACACTGTTGGCATCACTCTGCATTGCAAGCCAGCTAATTTAGCTAACCAACTGTAGGGAATGAAGGGCCACCATAATTAATGGGATAGATACTGTTCTCCGCTGTCATGAGCGTGACTCCTGAAGGTTGTTTCACCTGTCTTCTTCTAGAGATGAATCTATAGTGAGAGCAGAGGAGCACAGTTGTCATCATTCGGGAAAGGCATTCTGCTGAAAGATTTTAAACCGTTAAGAGCTAGAGAAGCTTGGAGGTGATAATCTCAGAATTACCTGAGCTGAGGTTAAACTGGCATCCTGTAAATAAACTTAAGTACTTAACTATGTGGTTTAAAAATTGGTTTGTTTCAGTATGAGGCATACTAGCACCAGTTCTGGGGTAGGAAGTTGCTGTTATGGTCGGATGGGCTTCACTTGAACTAAGCTGTAACGAATCGAATAACTTGAGCAGTAGACAGGGCTTTAAACTTTTTTTTTAAAGAGGGGTGTGCGGAGGTTCAGGAGGGAGGTTATACCAAACAAAGGACTAAGGAGGCATTGCAGGGCAACTGTTTTGATAATGATGCCTGCACTTGGACAGGGAGGGACAGTGTGTATAAGCACAAAAAATGCAATGAATGAATGAATTCAAAGAGGAACGAACGGTAACTCAGCAAAATGAATCACACTTTATTTCGATGTGTGTGGTATTCTGAAGAAAATAATTGAACTAAAGATGAATAGAGGTTAATGGTGAGAGATAATGGGAACTGCAGATGCTGGAGAATCCAAGATAACAAAGTGTGGGGCTGGGTGAACACAGCAGGCCAAGCAGCATCTTAGGGGCACAAAAGCTGACGCTTCAGGCCTAGACCCTTCATCAGAGCTCTGATAAAGGGTCTAGGCCCGAAGCGTCAGCTTTTGTGCCCCTGAGATGCTGCTTGGCCTGCTGTTTTCATCCAGCTCCACACTTTGTTATCTTATAGAGGTTAATGGATATGACTTCGTAGTGGTGACAAGGAGATCAAAGCTGGAAACTAAATAGTCAGGCGTATACGGCTTCGTGAAAGGATGGGAGGAAGGGAAGAGTGGTGGGGCAGCTTTGTTTCTGCAAAATGATCTTGGTTTGAATAATGTAGAATTCCAATGGATGGAGGTAAGAAATAACAAAGGAAAGAAGGCAATCTCCTATAGTCCTCCTAATAATTATTCTTTAGGACGAAGAATAAATCGGGTGATAATGAGGGCATGTAAAAAAAGGATTATGCATCTCAATTTACATGTGATATCCTGGAAGTTACTTTAAGAGCTACTTAATCTCTGTAATGTTAGTGCACTCTGTTACTGAAATACTGTTCTTTCCCTGATGATCGTTTGGACACACTAAGTAGACACTTAAAGGTGGGATTCCAAGCATACAATCTGACAGATAACAAGACATTTATTCAGCAAAGCACAAGAGCTTCAAAAATAACAAGGTCTAAAAGCTTGAAGTGCTGTGCAAAGGAAGCAACCACGAGGCGACAAAAAGCATTTCCACAGCAAAATAGCTAGGGTGTGGAATGCAGTGCCTATAAGTATGGTGGAAGCCTGTTCAATTCAGGCATTCACGAGAGCATTGAATGATTATTTCAATTGGATTAATGTGCAGGGTTATGGGGGAAAGGCAGAGCTTGGCATGAAATTGAAATGCTTAGAAAGCCAGTGCAGATAATATGTGCTGAATGACCTCCTTCAACATCATAAAATTTATGGTTCTGACCTTTGTACTGAGCAGGTTCTGCTTACCAGATTACCAACAACTGAGTGTTGAATACTTAAATAAAGTTCAAACCCGCACTTTCATCTGGAAGAGTATTTCAAATAGTTTACCTCAGGCCCAACAATTCACTTGGCTGACCTTACTGGTCAATGTCATAGAATCCTTAGTGTGGAAACAGGCCATTTAGCCTAGCAAGTCCCCACAATCCTTTTGAAGAGCATCCCACCCAGAACAATCCCCATAATCCTATATTTCCCTTCACCAACCCACCTAACTTGTACACTACAAACAATTCAGTAAGGCCAATCCACCCAACCTGAACATCTTTGGGCTTTTGGGGGAAACCAGAGCACCCAGCAGAAACCCACACAGACACAGAATGTGCAAAGTCCACCCAGACAGTTGTCTAAGAGTGGGATCAAACCCAGGTCCCTGGTGCTGTGAGGCAGCGGTGCTAGCCACTGTGCTACCCTACTGATCCTCATCCTCATTCCCCCTCCTCAAGATCATTGTCAACATCATCCCTCCCATTTTCTCTGTCTCTAAATCACCGTCCCTTTGTCAACTCTGGTTTGGAGGGTACGGCATGGTACAAAGGTGTGTTTTCTGGGCTATATCACAAGTATCCACATGGTGAAATCTCATCTCAAGGAGACTTGACTGATCCACTACAGCCCTAGTGGAAATGTGAACATATTCATTCTGCGATAGTAGGAACTACAGATGCTGGAGAATCCGAGATAACAAGGTGTAGAGCTGGTTGAACACAGCAGGCCAAGCAGCATCAGAGGAGCAGGAAGGCTGATGTTTCGGGCCTAGATCCTTCTTCAGAAAGAAGGGTCTAGGCCCGAAACATCAGCCTTCCTGCTCCTCTGATGCTACTTGGCCTGCTGTGTTCATCCAGCTCTACACCTTGTTATCTCAGTGTTCATTCTGCATCAGTTTGAGGATTTCATAAAAGTGTACGGAGCAAGTTTGGAGGGAGACCTTGCTTTTCCAACAGCCGCCCCTGTGTGGCCCAATGACTTTGGAAGGACACAGGAAACCTGAGAGTTCTTCAGTGTGGAAGAGTCATTTTAGCAGCTCCCACGATATCTGCCACAACCTCCATAATTTAACATCAATAGTCATATTCACTTTAAACATTATTGAAGTGAAAGTTTTTCTGTAATGACTCTACAGGTTGGTGTAGCTGATAGTGCTATGAACCTAGAGAGTGCAGTTGGAATGGAGTCGCATATAAGCCAGACCAGGTAAAGGTGGCAGATTTCCTTTCTGAAAGATTATTAGTGAAATAGATGGGCTTATACAACAATCAACAATGATTACATAGTTGCCTTTCTCTATTCTCTATTCTCTATTCCAAAGACCTTTTTTCTCCCCCCTTTTATTTTAATTCAAATCTGCCATATTGGGATTGGAATCCATGTCCCCTGAATTTTGCCTGGGATTCTCAAGAAGAACATCAAGTGATATTTTTCAGGCTGGAGGAAGATTTATAATGGAGTTCACCATGGGACAACTGTTTTTCCTGATTTATATTAACGATCTGGATCATGGTGTGCAGTGGATAATTTCTAATTTGCGGATGACATTAAACTTGGAGGAATTGAAATCTGTGAGGAGGACAGTGCGGAATTCCAAAAGGGCATTGACAAGTTGGTAGAATTAACGAATTGGAGATAAATTGACTTTAATGCAGAGAAATGTGTGGTGATATATCTTTGGTGGGAAGAACATTGAAAGACAAATAAAACAGGGAGTACACCACTAAAGGTGTGCAAGAACAGAAACACCTGGGTGTATATGCGCACAGATCATTGAAAGTGTTATCACAGATGGAGAGAGCAGTTAATAAAATATACAGAATCCTCTGCTTTATTAAAAGCTGTGGAGACTGCAAGAGCAAGTAGGTGATGTTGAGCATGTATAAGACGCTTATTAGATCTCAGCTGGAGTATTTTGTGAGCACTACATTATGGGAATGATACAGAAGCATTGCAGAGAGTGAAGAAGTGCTTTACAAGAATGGTTCCAGGAATGGCAAACTTCAGTTATGAGGATTGATTGAAAGGGTGGGACTGATTTCTTTGAGAAGTAGGCTAGCAGGAGATTTGATAGATGTTTTCCAAAGCATGAGCAGGCTGGATAGTTTAGATAGGGAGAAGCTGTTTCCACTCACACAAGAAACAAGAATGAGATGGCATAGATTTTAAGTGAGATACAGAAGAAATAAGGGTGATATGATATATTTTTTAAAAAAGCTTTTCACACAGTGAGTTGTTAGCGTAAGGAAGGCACCGTCTGGAATTGTGGAGGCAGATTCACTTAAGGCATTCCAGAAGGCGTTAAATGGTTATTTGGATCAGAATAGTGGGCAAGGGTATGAGAAATAAATAGGAGATTTGCACTAGGTTATGATGCTTGTTTGTATTAGACAGGGCAAACATGCTGGGCCCCAGCACTGTAACACTTCAATGATTCTGGGATTTTGTGTGATTTCATCTACTTAATGGATTCGGTGACAAGCATTTTGTTATATTTCTGCACCTAAACTTTCTCTTCCACACTTTCCCATTTTCACTGAAATAATTGACATGTCCACAACAAATCTAATCATTATTATTCTCTCAGGTTTGCTTGTTCAATGATTTGATTGGCTATTAATTTGCAATTGAATTGATGATTCTTTATATAATAGTGTATATTCATCAAAATATTTGGAGATTTCACTCTGATACATCGATCTACATTTCCACTTTTTAATTCATGAATCATATATTTGAATATTAAATTCAGAGTTTACATCTTACATTGGAATAATGACCATCACTATTGAATGCTGTTTGTTCTACTTCTGTGCGGTATGTATAACCAACAACATCTAGAAGAGAATCATTTAAATTGTGATTTACAATAGAATCAGTAAACATGTTTTAGAAACACTTAGAAACAAGTGTTGTGCCTGATTTAAGCATTGATGGGCTAATTCATCTTTAAAAAATGATTTACAATGCTTGATGTTTTTTCCTGCCCCAAGTCCCCCTTTTTTCATTAATATACAGAATTTCAGCCAAATGCAAAAAAGCTATTCCATCTGTGGTGCAGAGGGAATTTCATTTATAGAAACAAATTATTCTGACTCTGGCATAAAAGCTTACATTGTGTATATTCAAAATGAGGAAATAGAAATAATCAAACCGACAATAGGGAATGTCTGCCATTTGGACATTCAGTGTCGTGTATGAATCCAAGATACAGAGACCAGTAAATGGAAGCAATCTCTGAAGAGAAGACAGTAAGGCTATTAGTAAATATTATAAACTCCAGGAAATGTAATCTATAGAAATTGGTTTTCTGTGAGATTTGATCAATATATTTTTACATTACCATTTAGACATGTGGACTGTGCTATTTGCCATATTGATTTTCTTAGTGTTTGAAACATTTGATTGTTAAAAATAAAATGTCTTATTCAAATTTAAGTTGTGATTTTATTTCACTAACATCTGATGATATTTTTAAATAGATGCACATTTTTCTCCCCTCCCATAATCTGTAAGATTTTATCTACATTTTCAATAGAGGATGGCACCATTTGTGTTAAGCATCAGATCTGCTCCATTTATGCCGGTACTGTCATTGAACTTGCCTGCTTCTATACGTCACACATATTCAGAGAATCCAGAACTCCAATGTTTTTCACAAAAAATGTGTTATTTTGGTTTGAATAAATAAATTGTTAGACTCTTAAGTTCATAAGAGTCATTGCTTTTTTTTAATGCCCTTGTTTAAATGGTAGCATTTTTTCCTTTTTGAACAAGAGAAGTTTGATTCCAGGTGTCATTATGCACTAAAATACAAAATCAAGGCTGACACTTCAGGACATTCCTGAGCAAATATTAATTTGAAGCTCTATCTGTTTGACTGTGCAAGAGATATTACATTTTAAGAGATCCGAGAACGTCCTCACTAGCATTCCTCCCTCAACCACCAAATGATTTTGGATTTAGATTTTATTGTCATAGGAGTACAGTGAAAACAGTATAATATTACCACATATGGTGCCATCTTAGGCACAAAGGTACCTAGGTATAAAAAGCTTAAGTACAAAGTAGTAAAAGAAACAAAATTTAAAAAGTTAAGCATTATCTTCATAAAACAAGTAGAAAAATAAAGAAGTAAAGTAATAGTTTATTTTAGAAAGGACTTTAATATTAACTAGAAAAGTAAAGGGATTAAATTTGAAGTTCAACAGTCTTCGATGTGTCCTCGCTCTACTTATCTCGCTCTCTGGGAGACCTCAGCTGCTTGTGCTCGACATCACTGCTGCACATATCAGGGAACTTCCCTCACCACTCTCACTTTCTGTGTTGGGCCACGATGCCATCTGTGCTGCTGAAGCTGCTGCTGCCTCCCCAGTCTCCTCCTCCTGTCTCCAGAGCATGCCCAGGCAGGACCCACTTGCATGCTGAGTTATTGCCACATCAGGCCAAGAGACCATGCCAAGACACTGCGCTAAGACACCGCCATGCTGGTCAAAGAAACTACCATGTGTCACCGACAGGCCAGGCCAGAGATCACTATGGGCTGTGTTGAGTGACGAGGTGTTCTCTCAGTGCCCATATTTAGACCGGCATTGAAGGAAAGAAGAAAATAAACACCAAGAGGGGAAAAAAAGTAAGAAGCTGAGTTGATGAGCTCCAGCTGAAGCATTCTACTCCACTACCATCTTGGACAGAGTGATTAAGAAACATTTCTTGCAATGTCACGCTGTGTGACACTACTTCAGTGGAACTGACTAGGCAGAACCTGTTAATGTGAAATAAGAAATGGAAAGGTATTTTGAAGAACAATGAATTGTGGGAAATAGGAACATGTAATTGTGACAAACAACAAAAAGTTAGCTAGGGAATTCAAATTATCTACTTGCCTGCTGAAATCCTTTTCCACGTTGTGTATCGTGGATTGACTATCTTTCAAATAAGAGTGTCAGTTCTTAATAACTTTCCATGCATCAATGCAAAAAGGATGTTGTTTACTTTAGAAAGTATTTTATGCAACAAACTAATAGGGCTGATGAAGGAAGCAACAATTGACTGGAATGAATACAGATTGGTGGAGTATTGAATATAAAGGCAATTGGTTTGAATTATTTTGGACAGGAGCACAAATCAAAAGCTGCTGATTACATGCACCCAAAAGATATTGATTATCCATTCATCTCATTATCGCTGCTGAGATCTTACACATAAACAAATTAACAGTGAGGTTTGTTGACATAAACAGCAAGTTTTGTCCTGGGTTGCTATGCTGCAACAAATAACTTCCCAGATCTGCTACTTTACTCATTCAGTGTATTTACCAATTGAGAATTAGTGAGATTCACAGCAATCAACAGAAAATGGAATACTATGTCATGTCTCACTCAGCCACTGCATTGTGATTATTTTGATGTTAAAACATGCAGGTATTTTAACTGGTAAGCGTCCGTCAGGGGGCGAACTCTTTAATAAGGTCAGAAACAAAAACAGAAGTTTCTGGAAAATCTCAGCAGGTCTGGCAGCATCTGTGGAGAAAAATAATTAGAGTTAATGGGTCTGGTGACCTTTCCTCAGAACAGTTGAAGTCATTCTGAGGAAGGGTCACTGGACCTGAAATGTTAACTCTGATTTTTTTTTTCTTCCACAAATGCTACCAGACATGCTGAGCTTTTACAGAAACTTCTATTTTTATTCCTGATTTACAGTATTCACAGTTCTTTCATTTTGTTTCTTTTAATAAGATCATGTCGTTTTTTGAGGCCTGGACCTCATTCACTTCAACTTGTGACTGTAGGCAGAAATCAATCTCCTTAGAATGGTCTGCTGACTCCAGGTCGGCACAATAATGTGCACTGTCAGCAAGCTCTGAAGCTGGAGAATAGTAGTCACAGGGTGGTTAGATCCAGGTACAGTAACAGCACAAACCGGTTTTATCCAGCCTGGAAGATCACTACTGCCTCTCCACATCAAAATAAATACAAGATTACCTCTTCAGCTGAATTAGCAATATGATTTACCTTGTACTGTTCTAATGTATTTGAGACCATGAATTTGCACTCCTAATGAAGTTATTATTGGAGTTTGGGGAACACTCGAACTATTCATTTGTTCGCTCAGGACAAGATTAGTCCACCACAATGAGAGTGGGATTAAACAGTGCCATAAATGGGACAATAACTGCCTGTTTCCATTTTCTCAGAGGCTGTAAAGTGGATTCTGGAGCATTATGACTTAACAGAGCCAGAAGAGTTGCTCCTCTGTATATTGCAAGTTAATTATGTATTATTCTGAATGAAATTTTAGTGTGCAAATGATACTACATTAACTGGTAGAAAACATGAGTAGGATCACAAGAAATTTTAAATTCAGTTATAGTCATAATTGGGGTATAAATACAGTATAGAAACACTACAAAATTATTACAAGTTTAATGACAACAAAAACACTGGAAAATGCAGAAGATCAGGCAGCATCTGTAGGGAGAATCAGAGTTATAGGGCACAATCTTATAGATCTAAGTGGCATGGGTTGTGCAAGATATCTCGCCAAATCAGATGAGAAGTCTGGATACAACACAATGTTAAGCTCCCAAGGGTGTGGTCTGTCAGTGGTCAGCGCTGCTGCTTTACAGCGCAAGAGACTTCGGTCCAGTTCCACCCTCAGACAACTGTCTGTTTGGCAAGTGCACATTCTCCCTGTGCCTGTGTGGGTTTCCTTACACAGTTCCAAAAATGTGCAGGTTATATGGATTGTCCATCATGTCCTGGAATGTATAGATTAGTCAGACTAGCCATGGGAAATGCAGGGATAGGGGAGAGACGTGGGATTCACTTCAGAGAATTGGTGTGGACTGAATGGCCTGCTTCCATGTTGTAGGAATTCTATTACTCATCTTCTGCAACTTTTATATATTTCTCACATAGTGTGGCAAAATTGTCACTAGGCTGCAGTGAGGTGGCAAAATCCTGGGATTAACACTTGTTAAATGACTTGTTAACCACTCATCTCATTAATATTCAGCCTCCTACCTTACCAAACTTGCCAAATAAACTAGACGTTGGGCAGAACTGGCACATTCAGCTCACTGCTTGCTCCAACTGACCTCCCATAACCAACTGCAGCACAAAGCATGAGCAATCATTTGGTGTTACCATGTAACCAAGACTTGGCCTCATTCATAAAATAGCAGCGAGCATACGCTGAATGGACAGAGTAAGTGACTTGACTTGAGTTGTGAGGGAAGGGGCTGCAGCACCCACTGACCGCAGGGCTTTTAAAGAGGAATAACATTGGTCAGATGCCCATGCATTGTAAAGCACAAAGGCACACCAGCTGCCTAGTTCCTGGCCATTCTACAGCAGTAACACTGCATCCTGCACCTCCCTGGCACAGTGACTGCTGAATAACCCATTGGCAGTGGCATCTTTGTGCACAAAGGGAGACAAACATTAAGGATATTGAATGAGGAGTGACAAAGGTGATCCAACAGCATGTGTACACATTGGTCTCCTGGTTGCAGATAGTGCAGTAGCTCAGAGAAAGAGTCCTTGTTTTTAAGTGGAGTTTATTGGACTTGGTGATTTAGTGGGATGCCCTGTGTCGTTGGACTTGTGTCTGGGAGGCCAGACAGGCTGAGGGTTTTGTAATTTGTGGCACCTTGGCTTGATCATTGAATAGTAGGGGTAGGGACAAGTCATGGTGGAAGTGGGGGCTTGGCCACGTCTGCAGTGTACAGCGTGAAAAGTGCAGGGGGACCTGTGTGTGATTCCACTCCTGGCTATGTGCATCCTGGCAATGCTATGTCTCCTTTTGAAGAGGCAGTCCCTGTACTCTCCATTCCATGCCTTCAGTCTTGAGGGCCAGTGGCTGGGGTGAAGGAGTAGAGGTGTGTATGCCTTTCCTGGCTCTCCAAAGCAGTCACCAATGTGTACATGGAGACAGCCAGACAGTCAAGGGATTTAGTGCGCTACTAATGTCTCTGGGTAATGAGGGTCTTTACACAATAACTATTACTTTCTGATTCCAGGAAATGGACCAAGAGTGACAGGTGGAAAACCAGATGAGGTTTTGTTTATAGGGAGACCATAAAGAGGCATAAGAACTTGGAGACATCCTTACCTTATGAATACCATGTGATAACACAGAGCAATGTCACTTCAGTCTTCAGAGGAGGCTGCAGCTCTCTCGATCACCTGCCCAGTCCTATGTCATCTGAAACCAAATCTGCAAACAATTGCATTAACTGGCAATGCATTGACTATTGAAGTAACTATAGCCCCTAAGTGCAATTTTAGTGAGAGTTTAAAATATAGGAATATTCAACATATATGAAATAATAGCAATTTTAATCATAGCACCAGTCAGTGCCTTGGGGATGACTTGGGGATGGGGAGGAATTTCAACAATACTATCGGTCTACAACTCATGCTAAAATGTAACGTGTTTGGTGTTATGTTCACAGCAGCAAACAGACTCATATTGCCTTCCAATTCCATTTCATTTTAGCCTTCTTCCCCCACCAACCACCTCTCGCTCTCCCTTGGTGCTGTTGCATTGCTGTTGTCAGGCATTGTATGTAATTCAATCAATCAGAAACGAGTGATTTAGTGCTGATGTATAATAGGCGAAAGATCCCACAGGTGATTTGGTGGTGGGAAGAAAACTGTTCAGTTGTGTGCTATAAAAATTTTTGATATAAAAAGAAACAAACAGACTTGTGCACGGGGCTCGTGTGGTGCACTGATAACATCCCTATCTCTGAGCCAGGAGTCCTAGGTTTAAGTCCCACCTGCTCCAGACATGTGTGATAAACTTCTCTGAACAGGTTGATTTGATATTATCCAAACAGACTCATTGTGTTCTCACAGGCAGAATCTGGGTTCCAAAGTAGACCTGTATTACAATGTTACATTAGTGTGCCATTGACTCTGCACAAAGGGTTCTGGTAATGAGCCCTACTGCCTTCAAGAATAGTAAAGGCTTCCACTCCTTATCAGTTGGTGTGTGCTCACTGGCAGTGTGTCAAGCAGTTCTGTACTTATTTTTTGGAAGCTGCTGTGTGATTTTCATAATGTGCCAGTCCACTATGCTCTAAATACTTTGATCCTGCACATTGAGAGACGGCTGATTGATTGAGAAAATGGTCTGCTGCCAAAACACAGTTCATGATTTCTCTTTGGAACTTATATTTAGTCGTAAAACTGAACTATAATCATATTCATGGTTGATATGAAAACCTCCTTTAGGAGACCATTGGAGTCCTGAAATAATGATTCTGATTCCAGGACAAGTCAAGCAATTTCCTGCAATACCGTCCCCAAGTCGTGCTCCATCTCACAGAATCACAGCTGTGGAACAGGTAGGGCTTGAACAGAGATACAGATGCAATCACAGCACCACTAAAAATATGCTTTTTAAGATCACAAATCAATCACCCTCTCACTCTGGATGGTTGGATGGATTTGATCCCAGGTTTCTTGCACATTATCTGGGTTAGTACTTAGGCAGTAATACCAGAAGGCCATCGCATCCCATGCTCTTGTCCTTATTATGAAGCCTAGAATACTGCATGCATTGTTAACAATTCTTTCTACCTGCCATTCCACCTTAATGCCTCAAATACTTATATGTTCAGGTCTGCCTGCCTCTGTGCACCTTTTAGAATAGTACCTTTTATTTTATGCAGTCTTTCCATATATTTTGTACAAAGTTCTTCACCTCACATTTCTCGACATTAAATTTCATCTCCTAATTGTCTAACCACTCCATTAATGTGTCTGTGTCCTTTTGAAGTTCTATGCTGTGCTCTTCAGAGTTTACAATTCTCTCAAGTTTTGTGTTGTCTGCAAACCTTGAAATTGCCCCTTGCACAGCCAGAGCCAGATTGTTTATATATATGTGTGTGTGTGTGTGTGTGTGTGTACACACACACACACACATACGTACACACACACACATACGTACACACACATACGTCCCTCAGCAGATTTTGGATCAATGTTGCTAGTTTTATTTTGTTTTATTCCATGACCTATCGCTTCCCTGACAGGTCTGTCGTGTGGCGTTGTATCAAATGTCTTTTGGAAGCCCATATACACTGCATCAACAGCCAAGGCCTCATCAACCATATCTGCTACTTCTTTAAAAACACCTCCAGCAAGTTAGTTGGACACCATTTTCCTTGGAAAAGACCTTTCCTATTCTCCCAAATCAATGCAACTGACTATTTAATTCAATTCTTAGTCATCATTTCTAGAGGTTTCTCCACCATTAGAGTTAAGCTGTCTGATTTGTACTTGCTGGGCCAACTTTTCTGAACAAGGTTTACTGCTTGTCGCAGCAAGGACAACACACGGGACTGTTTTTGGATGAGTGACCATCAGCAGAATAAGGGAGTTGACACAAAAGACAGGGACAATGGTGAGGAAACAAGAGGGTACCAGCATCAGATTGCAGCCAGAGCCCTTCAGAGCAGCTCAGTCAGCAACTCACCAGGTAAACAATTCCATTTCTCAATTAACAGATAAAGCAACAGTTCTCCAATTCTTTCACATCCCCCCCACCTTTACCCAAAAGGCCAACACTGATAACAAAATCAACGTGTTTATCATTTTTATATAGTAATGAATATAGGGAATGATCGTACTAGTTCTTCTAGTCATTTGTCTTACATAAGTGAAACCAGTTACTGATTCAATTTGTTCAAATAATATTGAAGCATCTTGTCATCCCCCTCACATATCACTAGGTGAAAGATGAATAGTAAGTGATCATGGTGCTCACTGGAACCAACAGCAGAGGTAGAAAGAGTGCTGAGGTTCTGCAACAAAAATTTAGGAGCTAGGCAGCAGATTAAAAAGCAGGAGCTCAAAGTTTGTAATTTCTGATTTATTACTGATGTCTGAGTATAGGAATAGGTGAATGCATGACTGAAGAGTTTGAGCAGGGTGAAGGGCTTTAGATGTGAGAGCTGTACAAGCCCAATGAACCAGAAAGGGGCCAACACCATGGTAGGGATGCAGTGTGCTAGTATGATTGGTGGGTGTTTAATTTGGCAAGTAGATGGGATGCCGAATGGAATTATAGAAGAAAAACTAAGTCAGTGTATAAGGCAGTGTAAATATAATCACGCTAAGGTACAAGGAAATATCACAAGGCTGAATGGCATTTATCTTAATGCAAGGAGCCTTGAGATTAGGCAGTTGAATTGCAGATGCTGATTGACGCATGGAGATGTGATATTACTGCTATCAGAGACACAGTTAAGATAGGAACATGATGGCAGCTCAGTACAGGTGAGGTGTGGGGTGGGAGTGTGAGGAGGGTGATGTGGATGAAGAGAAACAGTGTTGCAGTATTAATTAGAAGTCAATTACTGAGCCATGGAGAATGGTATCTTAGTCAGTTCCACAAATGAGGCTGTTTTAGTGGAAGTTTAAAAATAGGAAAGACACAATCATTTTGCTAAGTGTGCACTATAGATCCCAAACAGTCAGCAAAAGAGAGACAGATACGTCAGCAAATCTCAGAAGTGTAAAAGTAAATGGTAAGAATAGTAGGGGATTGCAACATCTCCGTAATTAACTGGAATAGATAAAAAAACAAAATTCAAGGCAGTGGAATTGGTAAAATGTCTCTGAGAAAGTTGCAATAGTGCAATAGCTTTCACCTCAGATGCTCACAAATTAAGAAAGCATACCTGGGTGAAAGGTCATTCAATTCTGGTCTCCCTGCAAGAGGAACAATGTTGTTAAATCTGAAAGGGTGCAGAAAAGTTGCCAAGGTTGGAGGGTTTGAGCTATAGGGAGAAGCTGACTAGATTGGGGCTATTTTCCCTGGAGTGTCAGAGGTTTATAGAGGCTTTTAAAATCATGGGAGCATGGATAGGGTGAATAGTCAAAGTCTTTTCCCCATGGTAGGGGAGTCCAAAACTAGAACGCGTAGGTTTAAAGCGAGAGGGGAAAGATTTGAAAGCGACCTAAGGGACAAGTTTATCATGCAAAGAGTGGTGCATGTGTAGAATGAACTGCCAGAAGAGGTGGTGGAGGCTGGTACAAATACAACAGTTAAAAGGCATCTAGATAGGTACATGAATAGGAAGGTTTAGAGGGATATGGGCCAAATGCTGAGAAAGTGGGACTAGGTTTATTTAAGATATCTGGTTGGCATGGACGCGTTGGTCTGTTTCCATGCTGTATCTCTTAATGATTCTACGACTTTTTAAGCTACCACATAGGAAATCCAACAAGATACGATGTAGTGTTGGACTGAGTTTTAAGGAATGAAGCAGCCAAATGGTAGATGATTTATGTAAATGATTTATTCACCAGTTCTAGTCACCAATCAGCTTCTATCTCCACACTCTCATCACATTGTGGATTTTGACATTACTCTGCCGCTGGTCTCACATCAGGTCAGCCTCCTGAACAAGGCTTTCTATCCCATCCCACTTACCTCTTGCTCTGGAAAGTTTACTTCTTACAATAAACCCTAAAGTACTGCTGCTCCCATTGCACTAAATTTCCACTTTGAACCAAACCTCTCATAGCTGCCAGATAGTAATTCACTTGGCCTTCATTTCACTCTGCTGAACCCCCATAGTAACCTTGTTACTTACTAAGGGCACATGAAAAAAGTGAGGAAGGGTTGCTGGACTGTTTTTCCTTCTCAGATGACCTGCTGGGCTTTTCCAGCAACTTTGTTTTTGCTCCTGTTTTGCAGCATCTGCAGCTTTTTCATTTTTATGAAAATTAAGGGAAATTAAAAGGCTTGTAATAAGCATGAGAATAACCAGAGGAAGATGAGGGCCCATTAGGGATTAAGGGGATTGTGTGAGAGAAGCTGGAATACATAGCTGAGGATTTAAGTGAGCATTTTGCATCCGTATTCGCTGTAGAGAAGGATGGTGTAGGTATAAAAATCAGGGAGGAGGACAGTGACCTATTTGAGCAAATTAGCATTCAGAAAGAGGAGATGGTAATGGTTTAAGCAGGCTTGAAAGTAGGTGAATCCCCACGTGCAGTTAAGATGTACCCCAGGCTGTTGTGGAAAGCAAGGTCGGTGACCGCCAGAGGTCTGACCTTAATTATCAAATCCTCTCTGCCCACAAGATGGATACCAGAGGACTAGAAGATGGCTGATGTGATATTCTTCAAGAAAGGTGGTGAGGATAAACCAGGAGACTGCAGGCCTGTCTGGGGTAAGGCAAATATTGGAAAATATTCAGATGGACAGAATTAATCTCTGCTTTGAAAGGCAAGGATCAATTAAAAATAGTCAGCATGGCTTTGTAAGGCGGAGATCGTTATCTTTTTTCATATTTGGGAGGTGGGTGTTGCTGGCTGGGCCAACATTTATTGCTTGCGCCTAGTTGCCCTCGAGAAGGTGGTAGTGAGCTGCCTTCTTGAACAACTGCAATCCACTCACAGTGGGTTGATCCACAGTGCCCTTAGGGAGGGAATTCCAGGGTTTTGACCCAGCAACAGTGATATAGTTCCAAATCAGGATGGTGAGAGGCATGGAGGGGAACTTGCAGGTGATGATATTACAATGTACCTTCTGTCCTTGTCATTTTAAATGGAAGTGGTTGTGTATTTAGAAGGCTAGATCTTTTGAGGATCTTTGGTGAAATTGTGCAGTACATCTTGTAGCTAGTACACATTGCTGCGACTGAAAATAAGTGTTGGGGGGAGTGTTTTTGGCCTGGCATCAATTAAATGGGTTGTTTTGTCTCAGATGGTGTGAAGCTTCTTAAGTGTTGTTGGAGCTGTACCCCTTCAGGCAAGTGGAGAATATTCCATCACACTCCTGGCTTGTTTCTTGTAAACGGTAGGCAGGCATTGGGGAGTCAATTTGGAGAGCTGAGTTACTTGCTGAAGTATTCCTAGCTTCTGACCTGCTCTTGGAGCCACTGTTTTTAAGTGGTGAGTCTAATTGAGTTTCTGGTCAATAGTAATCCCAAGGATGTTGATAGTGGGAGATTTGGTGATGGTAACACCATTGAATGTCGAAGTGCAAGGGTTAAATTGTCTCTTATTGGTGATGATATTTGTGTGGCCTGAAGTTTTCCTGTCTTTTGTCAGCCCAAATGTGTTTCATGTCCAGAATTTATTGGATTTGAACATGGACTGCTTCAGTATCTGAGGACTCATGAATGGTGCTGAACATTATGCAATCATCAGTAAATATCCTGATTTCTGACCTTATGATGGATGGAAGGTCATTGATGAAGCAACTAAAGTTGTTTGGGCCTAAGACACTACCCTCAGGAACTCCTGCAGAGATGCCCTGGAGCTGATTTGCTCTTCAACAGCTAAAACCATCTTCCAATGTGCAAGCTATGACTACAACCCCCGGAGAATTTGTCCCCTGATACCCATTGATTTCAGTTTTGCCAGGGTTCCTTGATGCCACATTCATAGAGTCATATAGCATGGAAACAGACCCTTCAGTCCAACTTGTCCACGCTGACCATTTTCTAAAGTGAACTAGTCCCCTTTGCCTGCACTTGGCTCATATCCCTCTTAGCCTTTCCTATCCATGGACCTGTCCGAATGTTTTTTAAGTGTTGTAATTGTATCCGCCTCTATCACTTCTCCTGGCAACACATTCCATATACCTTTGTATAAAAAATTTGCCCCTCAGATAACTTTTTAGTTATTCTCCTCTCACTTCAAACCTATACCTTCTACTTTGGGGAAAAGACCTTGACTATCTACGCTATCTATGCCCCTCATAATTTTATTAAACCTGACTAAAGTCACCCCTTAGCCTCTAACATTCCAGGGAAAAGAGTCCCAGTCACTCCTTTTAACTCAAAACCTCCAGATTCAATAACATCCTTGTTAATTTTTTGTTTTGCATTGTTTCCAGTATAATAATATCCTTCCTCTAGAAGGGCAACCAGAACTGTATACTGTGTATTCCAAAGGTGGCCTCACCAATGTCTTGTACAGCCTTAACATGACATCCCAGCTCTTATACTCAATGCTTTGACCAATGATGGCAAGTGTGCCAAGCGCTGCCTTTAGCACCCCGTGTACCTGTGACGGCACTTTCAAGGAACTATGTACCTGCACTCCTAAGTCTGTCTGCTCGACAACGCTCCCCAGCTGATCAAGATCCCATTGTACTCTTAAATAACATTCTTCACTGTCCACCACATCACCAATTGTGGTGTCATCTGCATACTTACTAATCATGCCTCCTACATTCTCATCCAAATCAATCATTTAAATGATGAACAACAGTGGAGCCATCACTGATCCTTGCAGCACACTGCTGGTCATAGGCCTCCAGCCTGAATAACAAATCTTAATCACAGCCCTCTACCTCTTACCGTCAAGCCAATTTTGTACGAAATGGCTAGCTGTCCCTGGATCCTGTGTGACCTAACCTTTATTAACCAGCCTACCATGTCAAAGGCCTTACTAAAGCCCACATAGACATTGTCTACTGTTCTGCCTTCATCTATCTTCTTGGTTACCTCTTCAAAAACCTCAAGTATTGAATGCAAGCCTTGATCAATGTTGTCACTCTCATCTCACCTCTGGAATTCAGCTCATTTGTCCATGTTTGAACCAAGGCTGTAATAAGGTCAGGGCTGAGTGGCCCCGGTGGAACCCAAACTGGGCATCACTGGGCAGGTTATTGCTGAGTAGGGGTTGCTTGATAACACTGTTGATGATACCTTCCCATTACTTTACTGATGATTGAGAGTCGATGGATAGAGCAGTAACTAACCAGGTTGGATTTATTCTTATTTTTATACACAGAACATACCTGGACAATTTTCCATATTGTCGGGTAGATGCCAGTGTTGTAACTGTATTGGAGGAGCTTTGCTAGGGGAGCAGCAAATTCTGGAGCACAAGCTTGCAGTACTATTGTCAGAATGTTGTCAGGGCCCATAGTCTCCACAGTACCACTTCTTGATATCCCATGGAGTGAATAGAATTGGTGGAAGATTGGTATTTGTGATGTAAACAAAAAAGTGCTGGAAATTACAGTGGGTTCAGGCAACATCTAAGGGGGGAGAGCAAGCTAACCTTTTGAATGTAGATCATTCTTCATCAGAGCTAGCTCAAAACATTATCTTGCTCTCTCCCCATGGATCCTGCCTGACCTGCAGTGATTTTGAGCATTTTTTTGTTTATGTCACAGATTCCAGCATCTGCAGTAATTTACTCTGACCTGTAACTGTGATGCTGGGGACCACTAGAGGAGGCGGAGGTGGATCGTCCACTCAGCACTTCTAGTTGAAATTGCTGCAAAAGCTTTAGCCTTAACTTTTACATTGATGTGCTGGACTCCTCCATCATTAGGAATGGAGATACTTGTGGAGTCTCCTCCCCTAGTGAGTTGTTTAATTATCCAACAGCTTTTGCAACTGGATGTGGCAGGGCTACAGAGCTTAGATCTTCTCCGCTGGTTGTAGGATCACTTAGCTCTGTCTATCACTGTCACACACCTTGGTGAACAGAGAGGAAAGGCCCACTGCATTTGCATTGCAGTCACTGACAAAGATGGAGGAGAAGAATTCCCAATTGAAAATGGAAGGTTTGGGCATTGTGTTTGGAGTTAAAAATTCACGCATTTTCTTTATAGCAGGCACTTCATGCCGCTGACAGACCAGAGTTTGCTAACCTCCATTTGGCCTGTATACAGGAATATTATCATTGGCTGCAGCATGCCTGGCTTTGTCACCCTACTCATATGAAATCAGATTACAACAGTTGGAGAAATACAGCAATGCAGATGCTTCGTCAAGGTTACCACAACCAAGAAATATGGGTGCTCCCAGCTGGACATAGTGGGAACTGCGGATGCTAGAGAATCTGAGATAACAAGGTGTAGACCTGGATGAACACAGCAGGCCAAGCAGCATCAGAGGAGCAGGAAAGCTGATGTTTTGGGCCTAGACCCACCTTTAGAAAATTCTGAAGAAGGGTCTCTGCCCGAAACGTCAGCTTTCCTGCTCCCCTGATGCTGCTTGGCCTGCTGTGTTCATCCAGCTCCCAACTAGAACCTTGTTACATTCTCTGTCATCATGTCTTCTTTCCCTACACCGCCCCCCCCGCCCCCCCCCACTCAAGTGGGTGTATCTGTTCTTTTCAGTTGGTCAGTTAGATACATTATTGTTCTGCCATTCTCGCATTCTGATCATTTAATCTGAACTATCAACATCCTTTCTCCCCCAGCACTCCAAACCACCACATACCCCCAACAATGGCATAAACGCTGTCCCCTCCACACTTCACTTCAGCTCTAATGCAGAGTCATCTAGACTTGAAATGTGAGTTTGCTCGCTCTCCATGGATGCTGTCTGACCTGCTGTGATCGCCAGCATTTTTTGTTTTCAGTACTGGAAATTTCATACTTTTCCCAGGAAGACAAGGAATCATTCACAACAAGTCAAGTGTAGAACACCACCCAGAGTGAGCCAGTCATGAGCCTTGTGGTGAACTGAGAGGATGGACTTGTCATAGCGACTGCCCAGAATTATGCTGTTAACCATCCAGGAGGGTGTCTATATCCAATGGATGTTTAATGTGGGGAGTGAGAGTTGTTATCCCTCTCCTGTTCAGAGGAAAGATGCTGGAATAAATGATCCCAGGGTACCCCAGCAAGGTGTGAATCAAAGAAATAGCCAGGAGATACCTTTGGTGGCTGAAGGTGGGCTCCCAGATTGTTGACAAAGCAGGACCATGTGAGTCATGTGCATTAGTAGGAAGGCACTGAAATGGTTGGTCCTTCAGCCATGGAAATGGCCTCAGTCACTGTGATAGCAGATTTGCCTCAATTTTGCAAGACCAGTAGAGGGACGGATATTACTCATTGTCATGGCTGCCTAAGTGTTCTGAGGTGGTGGTCATGAAGTCAATATCAGCAGAAATAACGATTGGGTGAAATATTTGTCAGGTTCCAGAAACCCGACCGAATCACGAGTGACAATGGTTCACAGTTTGTGGTGCAAGCATTTGAGGAGTACTTGTGTTTGGAGTCAGACATCTGAGATTAGCTCTGCGTCACTCTGTGACAAATGGCCAGGTGGAGAGATCTACACAAACCTTGAAGCAGGCCTTAAAGGATAGTGACCCAAGTTCCTCAGCGTGCATAGGAATATGCCACATGCAATGACCCAGCGCTCGCTGGCATCTTTAATGTTCAACCACTGGCTGTGAACCGTGTTCAATTCATTGTCTTCAGAAGAAACCGGAAACATAACAGAATGAAATCAAGAAGGGCGGCACAGTGGCTCAGTGGTTAGTACTGCAGCCTCACAGCGCCAGGGACCCAGGTTTGATTCCAGCCTCGGGTAACTGTCTGTGCGGAGTTTGCACATTCTCCCTGTGCCTGCGTGGGTTTCCTCCGGGTGCTCCGGTTTCCTCCCACAGACCAAAGATGTGCAGGCTGGGTGGATTGGCTACGCTAAATTGCCTGCAATTTAGGGGTGTGTGGGTTATAGGGGGATGTGTCTGGGTGGGATGCTCCAAGGGACGATGTGGACTTGTTGGGCTGAAGGGCCTATTTCCACACTGTAGGGAATCTAATCTAGTCTAAAAAGAAGGATAGATGGGCAGAAGGGCTGGAACCTCGTGGCTGATGGTATTCCAAAAAGAGAGACTGTGTTGTCCCAGTATTTGACGTCTAGGAATAAATGGAGCCCAGAAGTGGTGTTGGCTCAAACAGGACCATTGTCATGTACAGTGCAGACTAGTGATGAATTGATCTGGAGGAGACATGTGGAGAAGCTCATCACAGGACCTCTCCAACAGGGAGATACCCCTCAGAACACTGAACCAGTCCAGATGGGACCAGTGCTGTTGACCAAGTCATGTGTCCCTGATAACAAAGTGTAGGACTGGATGAACACAGCAGGCCCAGCAGCATCTTAAGAGCAGAAAATCTGATGTTTCGGGCCTAGGGAATGAGCCAACACCAATGTCAGTGAGGATATATCTGTGGAATTATAGGAGCTTCTGGAAGCCTGGGAGACTACTCTAGAAAAGGTTCCTGAGACAGGAAGACGGTCTTCCAAAAAAAATCACTTGCCCCTTGAGAGACTGATCATGTTAATTTAAACTACGGAAGGATCTTTTTGTTTTGTGAAAATCCCTGTTGATGTACATACGAACATAGAAAGAACATAGAACAGTACAACAAGGTACAGGCCCTTCATCCCACAATGTTGGGCAGACTTGTTATACTAATCTATGATCAAACTACCCTGCATACTCTACATTTTACTATCATATGTTAGGGAAAATGCCTGTATAATAGTTTTTTTTTCATTGTTGGTTTGATCAAGGGAAGATTGAAATAAAGGAAGAGCGTTGTTGTGTATGTAGTTGGGTGCGTACTGCCTCTTTAAGGGAGAGGTCAGGTGACCCAGAGGCAGGAGCTGAAAGGGCAATCTAGGACCAGCTGTGGAGCTGAGAGGAATGTTTTTTGTTCAAGTTTACCCTCTATCTACCTCGTGCTGTATTTATGATTCTCGTCAGCCACAAGCACAACAATAACACGACCAAAAATGTTCTTAATGCCAGTGATACTTCTTTTTTCACAAACTGTACCCGAAGCAAACTGCTACCTAATATCAGCAAAAAATACACCAGTAGTGAAAAAGCAAAGCATCAAATTACCATCATGATTTTCACTAGCGTGATCGGAATACTATAAAAACTGCTGGTTGTTGTGAACTCCGGAATCCTGCAATGAAGCATGGTGCTGTTATTTGTAGACACAACAAAATGCATGAATAACCACAGCTTTTCTTCAGGTGTGGCTGCATTTCTGACGTTGCAAAGCAGAAATGTCACCTTGACACCTTGTATTCATGCGAAGTATGTGCGTGATTGTGATGACACTAATTTTTACTGGAACTGTCTGGGATTCAACACAGAGTCATAAAATGAGTACAGCGCAGAAGGTGTCCATTTGGACCATTGCATTTCTGTCAACTCTCTGCAAGATCAAGTCCATTAATTGCACTTCCATGTTGTTACTACAGGCCTAGAAACTTGTGCCTTCTAAGGCGCTTGTCCAGTGCCATATAATAGCCCCGCTTTGTATCTACCTCAACCATGCTTTCATGTAATGCATTCCAGATTCTAATCACTCAATGCATAAACATATATTTTCTCAAGTCATTGTTACTTCTTTTGCCAAGCGTCTCAAATCAATATGTTCTGACTCTTCCACCAATGAGAAGTTTCTCTCTTACTGTTGTGACCTCCATGATTTTGAATGCCTCCATCAAACCCTTTCTAAAGAGCGTCATTGTGATTTCCATAAAAGAAAAATGTTTAGGGTATGAAGTTTCATTTTCAGAAAAATAATTATCCAGTGGTGGGGAAAACATTTATTGCATGGTCTGAGTTATGAAGGACAGGTTTTGGCAGAAGCAATTTTTATCGAACTACAGCAGTACTTCGTTACCTGCCCTTTAAAATGTCCCAGCAACCAATTTTGTTGCAACAGATCAACACAGAGGGCAGAGAATAGATCATATGCAGCCCACCTAAGTAAAGACAGATCATCTCCTTTCCTAAGGACATCAGTTAACTAGTTGGATTATTAGTAGAAGCTGATGGCATCACAGTCAATTTCAGCGATCTATTTCAATAACTTATGTTTTTATAATACCTTTAGTGTAATAAAATGCAATGCGCTAGACAGAACAATTAGAAAATGCTTTGGAATTCAGTTTTTCAAGCAGCTAACTGCTTGGCTTGGAACTCAAATTCTACTGGGTTATTTGGTCAGTTCTTTTGGATTTCTTGTCCAGGAAGATAACTACCACACAATAGTATATCACAATTGCACATGATGCTCAGTTTCCATTTTCCATTGATGTTCAACAAAACAACCCCATGATTCACATATGAAGAGAGGAATCCAGTGCTGAATGTTTTCAGCATTTATAAATCTTATCTCATTAGTAAACAGCAGAATCCCACATGTAGAATTGCACATACAGAATTGCACAAGTATGCTTGTGGCCACTTTGAAGTATTGATCCACTTCGAATGCATTAGTCCTTTACAACAATTGCCAGCAGATGCACATTTTGAGTGCATAGTCAGTTTTAGCCAGGAAAACCTGTACTCCAGATATGTTTAACCTATGAACACACTACAGTGAAGGGTCATGCTGTGCTGGCATAAGAATGAGGAAGCCATACTGTTATACACATTCAAAGGGACAACAATCATCCCCCAGGACAGGGATAACACTCCTTGCAAGAGTAAGTGCCGATGACGAAACGCTAAATATCTTACATTTCATATGACAAAGCTTTCTTCAATATTAAATGGATGTGACTTAGTTTCACAATAATGTGTAAACGACAACCACAGAGGACTTTATCAAAATACTGTGATGTTTTGTATTTTAGAGATTGTGTGATTCTCGTGCTTTGACCATGCAATTTACTGTTTGCTTTGACCTTCTATGGGTTTTTAATGATCTGTATGTTTTTGTGTGCTGTTTTATCGAGCTTGCCAACTTTGCTTGGCTGAGTGATTCTTTGCTTATTAAAGATAAGGGAAAAATTGTAAAGAGGTATAGAATAACTTCAGTGGCTAAAATAGTCAGCAGAGAAGTTAGTTTTCTTAGACATTAACAAAGGGTAACCTAGGTATGCAGACTGGTGACCATATTTATAAAAGCATTATGATTTTGAACTCATTAGGAGAACATCCAAAATGTGGATACTAAAAAAAAATTAAATTAGAAAATAAAGTAGAAGGCCTCACACCGCTTTATTTAATTTCTCCTGATCAGACATCTTGGCAATGCATTCAATCTATTGAGCACCTTCTGTGTAAAATATATTTCTTGCCGTCTGTTCTAAAGTTGCACTTGATTGCTGAGGAAATCAGGCATGTAAGTTATGTTGATGTACCGTGCTGTTTAGGAAAATGGACACATTGCCAGTGAAATTGAATTCCATGGACATACTCACAAGACCCAGGATAATCCGACAATGCAGATGCATAATCTGTGCTGCCAGCAAAGTCAGAATTTTACACTATTTCAGCACAAGGGAAATTGAATACCATGGATAACATAAACCCATGGACTGCCAAGCAAATCAAATTGCAGTTGCATAAGTCTACTCCTCTGCCAGAAACATGAGATACTGTGCATTGATAAACCCATAGGACTATCAGGTAATGAAACAAAGCAAATGTACAAAGCCACTGGATTGCCAGGCTATAAGACACATTAACCCACTTGATTACCAATGAAGTTGGTGACAATTCCATGCCAATTCTTTATCTGAATGCTTGCACCTTTCATTCAGAACACATGATGTAAAGTAAAGTGTACAGACATTTAGTAAGTTGTGAAAGTGGTCTGTGGCATCCAGGCAAATGATTAGATCTGACAAATTTGAAAACTACAAAGAAAAGTTTTCTGTGTGAATTGTGAGGATGACATTGAGTGACTTAAATTATGAAGATAATGCTGAGTGGCTTCATAGGGACATTAACAAGTTGGCCAAATGAGCAGACACCTGGCAGATGAATTTCAATCCAGAGAAATGTGAGGTAATACATTTTGGCTGAAGAAACATGGACACACAATGGGGAAGGTAGGAGGGCATGGTGGCTTAGTAGTTTGCACTGCTGCCTCACAGCATCAGGGGCCCGGTTTTATTCCAGCTCAGGCAACTGTGTGGAGTTTGCACATTCTCCCCGTGTCTGCATGGGTTTCCCCCAGGTGCTCTGGTTTCACCCCACACTTCAAAGACAAGCAGATTAGGTGGATTGGCCATGCTATTTTGCCCATAATGTTCAGGCATCTGTAGATTAGATGTGTTAGCCATGGGAAATGCATGGTTACAAGGAAAGGGGATGGAGATGGGTCTGAGTGGGATGCTCTTCAGAGGGTTGCTGTGGACATATCGGGCCACAGGGCCTGTTTCCAAACTGTAGGGATTCTGTGAATGCAGGCTTAATGGTACAATTTTGAGGGGAGTATAGAAGTAGACAGACCTTGGGGTTCAAGTGCATAATTCTTTGAATTATGGCCAGGTAAGTTGAAACTACTGCTAAGAAAGCTGATCCTTGGGTTTATAAATGGAAGCATAGACAATCAAAGCGAGGAAGTGATGCTACACCTCTACAGATCATTGGTCAGACACCTTAGCTAAAGAAGGATGTTAAACCCTGGAGAAAGTGCAAAGGAGATTTACTAGACAATATCAAGAATGAGGGATTTTCGCTAAAAGGAATAAAATGGAGATAATGGGATCATTCTCCTCAGAACAGAAAAGATTAAGAGAGAACTTTATTGAGGAGTCCAAAATTATGAACAATTTTGGTAGAGAAAGAAGGAATTTTTTCCACCAGTTGGTATGTCAAAAAAGATTTTCAGTAGCAGAGCCAGCGGTGGAATGAAGAGAAATTCCTTTAGTCTAAGAGATGTTAGGATTTGAAATGTGCTACTTAGGAGAGTGGTGGAGGGAGATTCACAGGAGCTGGGTATATATTTGAAAGTGATGAATTTAGAGGATTATGAAGACAGGGCTAGAGAATGGGACTAGCTCCAGGGCCATTACATACAGGATGAACTGAATAGCCTCCTTCTGTACTGTAAAATACTCTGATTTCATAATTCTATGCCCAATCCTGATTCACACAAAGTAGACCTTAGGTAGAATCTTCTGCATCTGGAGGAAGTCAAGGATCCACATGCAGAGAGAGGAGCACGGTCCTGGTCTCGAAGTTTGGAGATGAGTTTTGCTGGAATTATGGTGTTGAATGTCGAGCTAAAGTCAATTAATAGGAGCCTGACAAAAGTATCCTTGTTATCCAGATGTTCCAGGGATAAGCGTAGGGCCAGGGTGATGTCATCTGCTGTGGACTTATTAGGATGGTAGGCAAATAGTAGTGGGTCAAGGCAATCTGGGAGGCTGGAGTTGCTGTGTGCCATTACTAAATCTCTCCAAGTACTTCATAATGATGGATGTCAGTGCCAAAGGGCAGTAATCATTAAGGCACGTTGCCTGATTATTCATTGGCACTGGGATGATAGTGGTCTTCTTGAAGCAGATGGGAACCTTAGATCGGAGTAAGGAGAGGTTAAACATGTCCGAAAATACTCTCTCAGCTGGTCTATGCAGGATCTGAGTGCATGGCTGTGATCTGTCATTTTTCATGAGTTCACCCTCAAGAAGGCCAATTTGATGTCTGCAGCGATGACTGTGGGAACAGCTGCAGCCGAGGCTGTTGGAGCAGGTGACATCATTTCACTGACCTTCTGTTCAAAGTGAGCATTAGAAGCATTGAGCTCATCAGAAAGAGATGCATTGTTGTCAGCGATTCTACTCAACTTCACTTTGGAGTGTGTTATACCATGTAAGCCTTGCCACATTTGACATGCATGTGTGTGGTTAGTCTGGGATTCTACTTTAGTCTCGTATTGTCTCTTTGGCATCCTGGATTGTTTTGCAAAGGTCATATCCAGAGTTCTTAAATAGGTCAGGAATCTTTTCCTCAGACTGGACTTCATCAGCGAGTGGATCTCTTGATTCATCCGAGGCTTGCAGTTGGGGAACACTCAGATTAAAATTTTGGTATGCAGCCCTCTACACACTTGCTGATAAAGTCTGTGTCAGTAGAGGCATGCTAATTTGGGTTAGCTACTGTGTTCTTGCAAATGGGCCAGTCCACTAACTTCGAGCAGTCACATAGGTGCTCGCCTGTTACCTCAGCAGCCATCATACAAATTTCCACAGCATGGTGCAAGAGCTGCTCACTTCACATCTTGGGCCATTGAACATTTTGCAGTGCTAATGCTGGCTAACCTCTATCTTCAATATTTTAGTCACAGATGAACAAACATTTGTGCAGGGGATGAAAGAAAGTGAGCATACATTTTCTTTCCTTCCCATATGTCTTGATAAAGTCCCACTTCTGTCCTTCTGTAGAGCTATTGGCCTTGGAGTTTTGTTGGGTGCCCTCAGGGCTTCTGTAGCAAGAAGGCCAGACATGCTGAGTGTATCCTGCCCAGAGGCAGGTGCACCATCCTCAGGTTGCCCTCTACAGAGCTGAGGGTGAAAGACAAAGTAGAGGTAGAAGGCCCAGCCTCCTCTAGAGTGTCTTAAAAGGAATATTCTGGGAGACCTGTACATTTTTTCTCCTCCATCTGGGCAACTACTGGCACTGCCCTGCCACATTGTGAGGAAGGACTCCTGAAGTGAGTATCAAAATGGGCACAAAGTGAGTGAGTACTAAGAAACCTTGAGATGCATTCTGGATGAATCCATGAGTGTCTATCGGTGTGTGCGAAGTGACCTTGCAGCAGTAACACAGAGAGGTACCGATGCACTCCAAATGTAATACTAAAGTTCAGAAACTTACTGTAAGTGGATCTGAGGTCTGCCACGATGGGGCAAGGCTGAGGCTGTTCTGTATTGGATGCCAAAGTCTACAGACGTGGAATGCGTGAGGTAGCTCCCCTTGGACCATGCCCTGAGATGCCAGGGTTGGATATCCAAGATAGAGACCCAGGGGAGCCAGCAGCGATTTAGAGTGGTGAGGTACCCACTCTGACATTCAGGTTGGGATTCTTAGCGTCTAGTTTCTGTCTGGTGGAAGCTACATATTAATGAAGCAAGATTAGATAATAATGAAGTAGATAATGAGCACTGTTCCATGCAAATCAGCTTCTTGCCTCTCATGATAAAAATCTCATCTCACTGCCTAAGCCTTGGTTGGCAAATGGAACTTTTGGTCTAAAGAGTGAGAAGGAGCTTAAAGTCATAAAATCATAGAATCCCTAGAGTGCAGCAAGACGTCATTTGGCCCATCGAATCAGCACCAATCCTCCAAAGAGCATCCTACCCAGACCCACAAGCCCCACCCTTTACCTGTAACCCTGCATGTACCATGGCTAATCCACCTAACCTTCAAATCTTTGGACCTCATCCTTGTTGCACATTTCATCTGCTCTTTCCAACTTTTTTACCATGGTCCACGTTTTACTGGGCTGGGAAGATGCCACCTAATATACTATGCCACCTGACATTGAATATACCATTATACTATCTATCCAAAACTTGTGTAGTAATTTCAAACTGGAATTGAATCTTGTGTATGTACAGTGAATGAGAGTGGGGGAAAAAAATCTCTCGTAAAATTTTAATTAAGTGCAATGCCAATTTTTCTCCCTTGCTCAATTATGCATTTCAAAAATGTCATCTGCAACTTGATGGCTCAATGGATAAGTGCAACAGTCAGCCTGGTAGTAAAATTTACAGAGTTGAAAGAACCGAAAGTAATCAATGATTATATGAGTTAGGACATTGCTGGAGCAAGAACTCTGGGAAATAAGCTGACCTTCCTGCTCTTGATCACTGCATGCTGACCTCACCCATTCTTAAATATCAAAATGAATGCTGGTATAGCTCATCAAGAAACATTGGAGAAAGAGGCATCAAATATAGAAAAAGAAACTTAATATTCGAAAACCTGCACCCTGATATGAAAGTGGAAATCAGGACAACTGTGTTTATGAGATAACAAGGTATAGAGCCGGATGAACACAGCAGGGCAAGCAGCATCAGAGGAGCAGCAAGGCTGACATTTCGGGCCTAGACCCTTCTTCAGAAATGAAGGTATATTTGATTTCAGGTAGCATACTACATTAGGTGACATCTTCCCAGCCCAGTAAGATGTAGACCATGGTAAAAGAGTTGGAAAGATCAGATGAAATGTCCAACAAGGACTCGGTCCAAAGATTTGAAGGTTAGATGGATTAGCCATGGTATATGCAGGGTTACAGTTAAAGGGTGAGGGTTGTGGGCCTAGGCCCGAAACATCCGCCTTCCTGCTCCTCTGCTGCTTGGCCTGCTGTGTTCATCCAGCTCTACGTGTTTTTATCTCAGATTCTCCAGCATCTGCATTTCCTACTATCTCTGAAACAGATTTATTTATATTAGATTTGCATATTTTAGTAGCAAAAAACACTCTGTCAGTTAACAAACAAATGAACATGAAGATGTCAAACTCCAGGTGTGGATGGTCAATAATTTTCCACAATAGGAAATGAAAAAAATTGTATTTGGAATATTTGCATTCCAATTTGGTGTCCTTGTTATTTACTGTTTTTTTTAACACGTAATTTTCTAATGAATTCACATCAAATTTCATTTATATTTAACTTGTATTTTTCAGATCTGAGAACGACCTCCTAAAGCAGCTGGCAACAAGATTTGTAATATTTGCTTCAGGACCACTCAAGGAATTTGTTGCCAGGCTGTTCCACTTAAGCTTTGCTGCTTGAATATGACCTTAACAAAATGTTAAGAAGCAATATTAAGTAGTTCTCCTGCTGACTCCACACCACTCCTCAGCGTCACCGCTGACTGCAGTCAGCATTCTCCCATACGATACCACTTCAGCACTTTGTGAGTCATTACTGTAAGGGGAACAATCTGAAATTCAAACCTGCAGATGGGTCATGTCTCTGTGGAGCTCAGACGATTGCTGGTAACTCTTCTATGTATATTAGATGAGACCTGATGCCCAAGTTAGGCTATCTCCTGGTCAGATGTACACTACAATGACATCATCCCTTGAGACACAAAAGTGCCCATTAATTAATTTCTTCACCCAGACATTCATAAACAACCAAACTTATTTTTCTATAGTTAACAAAAAAACTGAACAATTAAGCCATGATCCGGATCTTTTGAGGAGCAGCAATCATTATTGGATTGTCATTTGGCTAAAATATTCCCTGACTTTCTTCGTAGCCCAGAAATGCAGAGTGCAATTTTCCTTTAAAGCTTGGAAATTGAGGAGAGTCAGGTTGAAACAGAACACAGCCTCTTTTAAAAGCTGCTAACTGGTATACAATAAGGTTAATGTCGAATATGATGCTAGTGCATGAATGAATGAGTAAATGAGTAGGTTCGAAGGGTGGTGAGGTGATAGCTGGGTAAGCTAGGAAGTTTGGCATATTGCTGAGATAGTGGGTGAATGAGGTGAGAAGTGGCTAAGGTGATAGGCATGTGAGTGATAGGTGAGTGAGGTTGGAAGGTGGCTAGGATGGTATTGTATGAGATAATAGTTCTGAAAGCACTAATATTTCCTCCCTCACCCCCATCCCAGGCCCCAAGATGACATTCCACATTGGCAGATGTGCAGGTGAACCTCTGCTTAATGTGGTATACTGCATCCACTGTACCCGGTGCGGCTGCCTCTACATTGGTGAAACCAAGCGGAGGCTTGGGGACCGCTTTGCAGAACACCTCCGCTCAGTTCGCAACAAACAACTGCACCTCCCAGTTGCAAACCATTTCCACTCCCCCTCCCATTCTCTTGATGACATGTCCATCATGGGCCTCCTGCACTGCCACAATGATGCCACCCGAAGGTTGCAGGAACAGCAACTCATATTCCGCCTGAAAACCCTGCAGCCATATGGTATCAATGTGGACTTCACCAGTTTCAAAATCTCCCCTTCCCCTACTGCATCCCTAAACCAGCCCAGTTCGTCCCCTCCCCCCACTGCACCACACAACCAGCCCAGCTCTTCCCCCCCACCCACTGCATCCCAAAACCAGTCCAACCTGTCTCTGCCTCCCTAACCGGTTCTTCCTCTCACCCATCCCTTCCTCCCACCCCAAGCCGCACCCCCAGCTACCTACTAACCTCATCCCACCTCCTTGACCTGTCCGTCTTCCCTGGACTGACCTATCCCCTCCCTACCTCCCCACCTACACTTTCTCCACCTATCTTCTTTACTCTCCATCTTCGGTCCGCCTCCCCCTCTCTCCCTATTTATTCCAGTTCCCTCTCCCCATCCCCCTCTCTGATGAAGGGTCTAGTCCCGAAACGTCAGCTTTTGTGCTCCTGAGATGCTGCTTGGCCTGCTGTGTTCATCCAGCCTCACATTTTATTATCTTAATGTTTAAGCTGTGTTAGCTCCATCCAATTTGATGACATCATGTAGTTATTGGGTGGTGCCTAGAAACTCTACACTAGCCTTCTTAAGGTGTAGGTGTATTCAAGACAGTCCCTGAGAGACTCAGTAATTATGCCTGATTAGTGACATAGTTGTACTTAATGCTATCATGCAATAAACCACCTTGTCAACTAAGAATAATTCTTCTTCCAAGGCGCTGAATATTTGCAGGTTATGGTGCTTTAGGGAAAAACTGCAGCTGAGTCCAAGTCTAATTTCAACTCTTACCACAGATGCATAGCCTGAACAGCAAGATTATATGCAAGATTGATTGGACAAGACAGACTATCAAATACCTCGTCCAGGGACACTAGGGCCAGTAATATTGTTTCATCATCTGCCCCAGCTAAGATAAATTACTGAGCACAGATATTCTGTCCTGTGTCCTAACATTGCTTTATTGTCAAGTTCAGATTTGTAAGATAAACTGAAGAACCAGTTTCTTATCTGAAAAGGTTTCAAATTTGTTGCTGATATGTATCTTATTCTGTTTCAGCTGGTCAGACTATTTTAAAATCAAATCAACAAGGTATCAATGAGCTCAGGTTTAACACGTAAAATGTTTGTAAAGTTCAGCCAAGCATTTGTGATTATATTTCTGTTCATATCATATCATGCAGAATTTCATATTTCAAAACATAAAGTGGCACCAGCTGAAAAACAGCTGGTTGAACTGAAGCAAGGAAATAAAATCAAATCAGCAGCAACGAATTGCAAGGACAATTAAAATCATGGGTGAGATAAATGTGGGCACTTCCCCAGGCTATAAGTCTGAGAGGACTTGAGCGAAAAGCACAGTGTTTCAGAAACATTGTACAGACATGTAACTGACTACTTCCACATCCTTAGGATTGCAAAATGGTAGCCTTGTTTAGAACCCTTTTCCCACTGTACTACTTTCCGACTGATCCTTGAGCCTTTTCAAACAAGAGTAGGTTACCTGAAGGTGAAGGTATTCCTCAAGCTGTGCTTCTGGCATCTACCTGTACAGTGTTGTGATGTTGATCACACTCTTACTGAGCTCTGAAGGGTGAATACATGTTTTGATGAACTCATTAGCATACTAGAAAACACTGCAGCTTGGCTGACCAGCAATTTGATAGATGCCCAGGCCATGGGTTTTCTGCCCCTTTATATCAGACCATAAGACCATAATAATTGGGAACAGGGTTCTCGGGCCTGCTTCATTCAGAATGATCGTGGCTGATCCAATGAAATTTTTCACGTCGTCTTTCCTGGCCTATCCCCATAACCTTTAGTTCCCCCTCTGATCAAGAGAATCTATCCTAGTTTAAATTAAATTTATTCCCATTTATTCTGAGATTATGCCCTTTTGGTTTTAGAAGCTGTGACCCAGAGGCTCTGAAATTCTCCAGTGGTTTTGGAATTGGTTATTACGCTCACCTTTATTGATACATGGGGTGGATTGCAGGCACAAAGAAGAGCATTCCTAATGGATGGCATATGCTGCTCCTATTAAACCAGAGCCATTGGAGATTTGAAAATATTAATCGAATTCTATGGCCTGTAAGCTCCCAAGGTGATGTTAGTTTTGTTTATGCATTCTTACTACTTGTGTTTCCAAGCCAGCCTCCTCTGTATCTCTTTCTTCCAGGGGTTGTCTTCCAGGTACTGTTGGAAAATTATGATTGCAATGGCTTATAGCACCAAAAAAACCATAATGCATAACCTCTAACCATTACATTTATTTTACTATTATTCAATATTTTGCCCAGTGGGTGGGATTTTTCTAGTCTCTACCATGGTGAGATGAATGGTGGGTGGGTGATCTCAGTAGGCGAGTGGCAAAACAATCAAATTCTCGGGTGGAGATAAACTTCAGCGATTGAGTTCTTCCCTTTCATGTGCAGGTGAAGTATGAGGTTTCATTTTTATGCATAGAATCCGTAGATTCCCTACAGTGTGGAATCAGGCCATTCGGTCCATCGAGTTTACACCAACCCTCCAAAGAGCATCCCACCCATATCTATCCCTTTTTCCCCCTCCTATCCCTGCATTTCCCACCCTAGACGCCATGGGCAATTGAGCATGGCCAATCCACCTAACCTGCACATCTTTGGACTGTGGTATCTGTGGGAGGAGACCAGAGCACCCAAAGGAAACCCAGGTACATTTGCATCTCTTTAATACTACAACTTAGTGGAATTAACTTCACTTTTCCGATTAGTTTCTAACCAATCAAGAAACTTGATACTGTAGAAGCGCGATGGTAAAAAGCAGAGGCAAATTAAGAAAAAAAAAACACAGCGATACTGGAAATCTGAAATAAAAAACAGAAAATGTTGGAGAAATTCAGCAGGTTTAGCAGTATCAATGGCAACAGAAATAAAGTTAACATTTTGATCACTCTTCGGTTCTGAGGAAAAGCCACCTAGAACTTGAAATGTTAAATTTGTTCCTCTCTCCACAGATGCTGCCAGACCTCTTTAGTTTCTCCAGAGCTTCCCATTTTTATTTTAATAAGAAGCAATTTTATGCCTTGCAAGTTGCACTTCTTCATTCAGCTCAGAGTAAACACTTGCGGCTTTATCCTGCTTGGATCTTGGCCAGAGCATTGCCTTAACCTAAACATTGACAAAAGAAGGAAAATCCAATGGTGAGCTGACAGTGAATGCAATATTTAACCGTGTATGACATCAAGTAGCCTTAGGCAAACTCGTTGGAATCAAACCTATACAAAGGAAATTGGTTGTGGTTGTCGGAGACCAGTCGCGTCAGCTCCAGGATATTCCTGCAGGTAAACATTAGGGCTGGAGCTTAGGCCCAACCATCTTCAGCTGCTACAGCAATGATTTTCCATCCATCATGAGGTCGGATGTGGGGATGTTTGCTGATTATTGCTCAATGTTCAGCACCATTCGTGATTCCTCAGATATTGCTGCTGTCCATGTCCAAATGCAGTAAGACCTGGACAAACTTCAAGCTTGAGTTCATAAGTAGTCAACAATATTTGTGTCATCTAAGTGCCAGGCAAAGACCATGTCCAACAAGAGAGAATCCAACCACCACTCCCTTGACATTCAATGGCATTGCCATCACTCAATCACTCTCTTTTAAAATTCTTGTGGCTATGATTGAACAAGAAACTGAACTGGGCTAGCCATAGAAATAACAACAAGAGAAGGCCAGAGGCTGGCAATCCTATAGCCAGTAACTCATTGTCTGTCTCCCCAAAGTCTGCCCACCTTTTACAAGGCACAAAATAGGAGTGTGATGGAATATTTGCTACTTATTTGATAGTTACAACTCCAACAACTCTCAAGAAGCTTGACAACATCCAGGATAAAGCAATCCACTTGAATGGCAACATATTCAACACATGCAGTGTTGACTCCTTAACACCAGTGTGTAGTTGCAGGCACTGTATGTCACGTACAAGATGCAAAGCAGCAGCAGACCAAAGCACCTTCGAAACCCATAACTAGTACAAAATAGAAGGACAAGGGCAGTAGATTCATAGGAACTCATGCTATCACTTCAACGGGCCCCAGATTGGCATCCAAAGCAGATTACAAAGATAGCAGTTTATAGTTTAACGTTACGCTTTTGAACACATGACAAATGAGGGCTGTATATATCTGAACAGCATGTAACCACAGAAGTGGGAAACAGGGAGTAGCTGTGAAGGAAATGCATGGAATGTCAAAAACACTGAAGAAGAGGAAGAGTAAATCAGACAAATGTGGGGAATTCTCCAGTAAGTCAAGAGCCTGAGATGCAGTCAGTCCAGGGGCTGGCTCCATTGTGTTCAAGTCAGTCAGTCCCGGATAGTGAGGGGTCTGTTCAGGTTATATGGAAGCCAGCTTGGTTCTGGAGATCAGTCTAAAGCCTGGTAAACTGGATGGAATGTTCACAGAGGTATAGAAATGATATAGTTGGAAGGTTGGAATACCAGTAGGGGGAGCATATGGTCTTATGCAGGGAAGACAATAAATGTTAGGGTGCAGGTAGCTTTGATTAGAGAGGGATAAACTTCAGTGGGACATTATGATGGGTTGCTCTGGGCATAGGTGGGGTCATTAATGATGATAATATTGCCAGCACATGAAGGAGGGACAGATGGAGGGTTATGGGGTGGAAGCGTCAGGATGGAACAGAATGGGGAGGAAATATGAAGAGTCATGTGTTTACTTTTGGCGTTTGAACAGCCGAATGAGCAAGCTGAATCTCATCATGATGATACTTTCTCAAAGTGCCAAGAACCACGTCAACAAAGTAGAAATGGCTGCACCCAAAGTGGGAGGAGGTTTCATTTGAGAGGATGGAGTTACAGTCTACAAGGTTTGGCCTTTTGAAGGAGTTCCTTATTAATCCAGAGTGCAATAGCAGCACAGAACGATCCATTTGCTCTCAATGATGATGTTGCCAACACATCAACAGGAATTACATTCCAATGAGATCTCTTGAAATGATGGTGCCAAATTACGTTTCCGCCTGTCACTTGTTTGTAATCTCCCAGATCTACAGGGGAGGCAACTTCAATGTGTATGCACAAGCCAACCATTGTGGTGGCTGGTAATTCTGGCCAAAAGTCACTGTCACACAAGAAGGCGGGTGGAAAAAGATATTGGTTGAGGGGGAAGAGGGGTATGTATGGGTGGCATCATCACAGCAAAGCCACATTAGAAACATTCTGCTTTAGCATCCCTGAGGACCGGCTGAATATTGTGCTTGGGAGGATATACAGACTGTTTTCAGCACTCGAGGTAATGCACACTGTCACTATGTGCATATCATGTTATTTAAGAGGAACCATCCTTTGAAGGTGTACAGAATACATGGAACACAATTTACTGGGGAGGAGGCCAGGCAGGAAAAATTGTGAGATGACGGATACTCCTGGGGATGATGGGGGAGGCTTGAATATCAAAGGGGAAAATGGCTCTGCATGACATTACCGTATTCACAGAAAATTACACCAAGATCCAAAAAGTCATCCTTCTAGTCAGAAGAAACTACAGATTTCATCAACCTCTCTGGAAGTAACAGGAAAGACGGCAGCAATTGAAGCCATTACCAATCTATAGGGGTTTAGCAATCTGTACAAGAATCCTGTGCAGTCGGTGAACATTGACCGGAAGTTATGTCTCCAGGGATCCATAGAACTTTCTGCACATGACAGACTGTTAGGGTCAACAACAATTCAGCGTGTCCTGGGAACATGTCTCCCACAAGGCTGGACCAGCACCTCCTGGTCAGGATGAGGAGGGAATCGCATCCCAATTGCCTTGAAAGTGACACCAGCCCTCAATTTCGAAGCCAGTGGATCATTTCAGTTTGGCATTGAGGACATCTGTGGATTCTCTGCAATATCCATTTGGAAATGTACATGGGAGGTTACTGATATTCAGTGCACAATCACCTATTTATTAACTTTCAATTAGATGCTTGGAGTCTGACAGCTAGGGCAGCCATTTTGCTGCTTTTGCAGGATTTCCACAAATGCAGAGTGTGATTGATTGTATCCATTTGACCATCAGTGTCCTATCAGCCAACAGCAGCGGAAAGGCTTCAATGGATTAAGTGGATTGGCCATGCTAAATTGCCCATAGTGTTCAGGAATGTGTAGATTAGGTGGGTTAAGGGGAATGGGTCTGAATGGGATGCTCTGTGGACTTGTTGGGCCAAAGGGCCAGTTTGCACACTAGGGATTCTATGATTTTATGTATGTGTGGATCCAGCCAGTAGCAGGTCTGCACAGATTATTCTTCACTCTACCATCACCATCAAGCAGGGAGATCAACCCTGGTTCAATGAAAAGTGCAAGAGGACATGCCAGGATCAGCACCAGGCGTACCTAAATTGGAGTGTCAACTCAGCAAAGCTACAAACACAGATTTAAGTGCGTACCAAAGAGTGGAGCCAATATGCAATGTGCAGGTCTAAGCGATCTCATAAACAAAAGATCATATCTGAGTTCTTCAGTGCTGCCACATTGTGATTGGTGGGACAAATAAACAACTCACAGAGGAGAAGGTTGCGTAGATATTCCCATCCTCAACAATGAGGGAGCCCAGCATATCAATGGAAAAGACAGGGTGAACAAATTTGTACCTGCCTGCAGCCAGAAACACTGAGCAATGATCCACCTTGGCCTCCCAACGGGAGTCCTATCACAGGCATCACAGATACCAGCCTTCAGCTGATTCAATTCACTGCATATGATATCAGTTAACAGCTGAAGGTATTGAATGCTGCAAAGGCTTACCTACGCTGATAACATTTGGGCATTGCACTGAATTCTTACTCTCTTGCCAAGCTGTCCCAGTGCAGTTATAATACTGTCATATACCTGCCAATATGAAAAATTGTCCAAGTATGTTCAGTGCCAAAAAAACAGCACAGTTCCATCCCAGCCCATCCTATCAGTAAACTCGCAATCATCAACAACATGATGGAAGGTGTTGTTGAGCCATTTCAAGCAGCATTTGCTCAGCAATAACCTGCACACAAAGGTTCATGTTGGGTTTCACCGTCACGCGCCCTCATTACAGACTTGGTCTAAACAAGGACAAAAAACTGAATTCCAGAGACGAAGTGAGAGTGCCTGCACTTGCACTATTTGATCAAGTATGGCATCAAGGAAGATGATCGTGATTTTTGGATGTCATTCATCTCTGCCCCAGGACATCATTACTGGAGTTCCTCAAGATAGCATTCTAGGCCCAACCATCTTAAGTTGCTTCATCAGTAGCCTTCACTTCATCTTGACTTCACAATGCATGTCCACCATCTACAAAGGACAAGTCAGAAATGTGACGGAATACTCTGCATTCACCAGGATCTATGCAGCTCCAACAATACCGAAGAAACTTGATGTCATCCAGAGCAAAGCAGCACATTGAATTGGCACCTTATCCACTATTGTCTTCATCCACTTCCTCCAGCACCAATGCACACTGCAGCAGTGTATACCATTTAGAAGATTCACTGTAGCTCCTCTGATAGTACCTTGTAAATACACAATCCCTACCATCTGGAATGGAAAGATGTGTGCAAATTCTACAACCTGCAAGTTTCTTCAAAGCTGCACACTATTCTAATGATGAACTAAATCATTATTCCTTCACTGACTAAGTCCTGGAGGTTTCACTGTAATGGAACTTTAAGTGCACCTACACGCAAGGACTTCAATATTTCAATGAGATAACTCACCATCCTCTTCTCCACAGCATTTAGGGATGGTTAATAAATGCCAAATTAGCAAGCAACACCACATCCCATGAATGAATCAAAAAAAATATGTTTGTGTACCAAACTAAATAAAAGTGAAAAAAACGTGTTATTTAATCACAGAATTATTACAATGCAGAAGGAGACCATTTGACCCATCATACATGGACCTGTTCCCTGACCATTTTAACTTAGGGGCAATCTCCTGACTTTTCCCCATAACACTGCACATTGTTTCAAATTAAATAGTCATCCACTTCAACACCACAATTTGAGTCCATCACATTTTGACAGTGATTTCTGGATCCTACCGAGCAGTGTGAGGAATTGATACATCCCAGCTGTGTGACAATGGTTTCTTTTTCATTATTTTGTGTCCTTTACAAAATACTTTAAAATTTTGCTGTCTGGTACTTGATCCATTATGAGTGGGAACAGGTTCTCCTCATCTACTCTGTCCATCCCCTTTATGATTTTGAAAACTTCATCAAATCCCGCCTTAGATTTCAATCTGGTCTGCTTCAGAAATGCAGTTCTTTTGTAGCTGTCAGAGAAAGATAAGCCACACCTCCTATTTCACAGCAGTCTGGCAGTTTCTGAAATTGAAAGGTTCTGTCAGCCAATTTAACAGCTGCTGTCAAAGCCTGAGTACATAGGTAAATATGATGCTCAGATTTGGGAGGGTCAGGTAGAGAGGGTAGGGAAATAGGGAGCCTGGTGTTTAAAGTGCCATGCTGTCAGATTTGTAGACTGTCACCTGGGAATGGGATAGGATACCAGTTCAGTAGAATGGCTAGTGAGAAGCCGGTTGGGTGCAAAGTGGGTAGGGTGCGAGGGTGTGAAGTGGAAAGATAAATATGCACAGTTTAGAGTAGGTCAGGGAGGTTGAATGTTGGGTGTAGGATCGGTCGAGGTTGGATCTGGCAGAGGGTGAGAAGAGGTTTGGGCCTGGTTGCAGGAAGTCAGGTCAGGTCAGTTCCAATCCAGTGTTGGGGTTGGGACTTTCGGGCATGGAATTGCGTGTCTATGGATTGGGTCCAACCCAGGGGGCTGTCAGGTTGGTAGGGTCCGACAGGAAATGATTGGATCCGGTTGGATCAAAAGGTGAGAGGTGTTGGGTCAGAGTCTGGGGAGACGAAATCACAAGTGTATGAGTTAAGTGTGGGGACAGTTGAACAGTTACTCAGAAGTTAGAAGATGTATTTAATAGTCTAACTTTTCTTGAGTAACTATTTTACTTAATTTCATTGGAATCCTCTGAAAACTCTGATTTAAATATCTGAAGGTTCCATGTGTAGAGGAATTCCCCAACAATTTCCCAGGCAATTCCTTCAGAGTGTGCTACAATATGGATTACACAGGGTTTTCATATGTGATTTCCATCTTCATTGGAACAAAGACTGTTGGCCCAGTGGAAAACTGGAGCCCCTTTCTAGCCTTGTTTGACAAAAATATTTTTGGTAACTAAAGGATTGATTACAGTATAAGCTGTATGACAGTTTGAAGTTGCTAATTTTTTCTAATTTCAAAGTCTATTTTCAAGAAATTACTAACCGTCACCAGCAATAATTTCCATCTGAATAGTATCATTAAATTCTAATTTACTACCATCAAACAATTGCTGCTTAGAAGTACCAAAATTTTTTGTGAAAATTTAAATCTGTTGCCATTCTGTTTTGTGCGTACTTCTTGACAGCAGAAGCACTGAGGACACCAACAAACATGGTTATAGGATTAAGATAGTTTACATCAGCACAAATCATACTTGGGATGAAAATATTCTCTAAAATATGAGCCATCAGTTTAAGTACAGCACTCATAATCTAAGTAAAAATACATATCTCATCCGGAGGCTCGAAACAACACTTTTAACTGCGTTGTGAGTATGCCCTGTTCCTATGCAAGTCATTTTAATGGCCTCTACACTGAGAATATTCAATTACTGCCAATTTGTGTTGAAATGTGGCCTGTTTTATGGAGTCTGGACTCAATTATATCTTGGATCGAGATAATAGGAACTGCAGCTGCTGGAGAACCCGAGATAACGAAGTGTGGAGCTGGATGAACACAGCAGGCCAAGCAGCATCTTAGGAGCACAAAAGCTGACATTTCAGGCCTAGACACCATTCATCAGAAAAGGAGGACGTGGAGAGGCTTCTGAAATAAATAGGGAGAGAGGGGGAGGCGGATCTTAGATGGATAGAGGAGAAGAAAGATGGAGAGGAGACAGACAAGTTAGAGGGGTGGGGATGGAGCTAGTACATGTGAGTGTAGGTGAGGAGGTAGGGAGGGGATAGGTCAGTCTGGGGCAGACAGACAGGTCAATGGGGTGAGATGAGGTTAGTAGGTAGGAAATAGGCGTGCAGCTTGAGGTGGGAGGAGGGGATAGGTGAGAGGAAGAACAGGTTAGGGATGCGGGGACGAGCTGGGCTGGTTTTGGGATGCGGTAGGGGGAGGGTAGATTTCGAAGGTTGTGAAATCCACATTGATACTATTGGGCTGCAGGCTGTTCCTGCAACCTTTGGGTGGCATTGTTGTGGCATTACAGGAGACGCAGATTGGACATATCATCGAAGGAATGGGAGGGGGAGTTGAAAAGGTTCGCGACTGGGAGGTGCAGTTGTTTAGTGCGAACTGAGCGGAGGTGTTCTGCAAAGCGGTCCCCAAGCCTCCGCTTGGTTTTCCCAATGTAGAGGGAGCCACACCGGGTCCAATGGATACAGTATACCACATTAGCAGATGTGCAGGTGAACAGCTGCTTGATGTGGAAAGTCTTCTTGGGGCCTGGGATGGGGGTGAGGGAGGAGATGTGGGGGCAGGTGTAGCACTTGCTGCGGTTGCAGGGGAAGGTGCTGGGTGTGGTGGGGTTGGAGGGGAGTGTGGAGCGGACAAGGGAGTCACGGAGAGAGTGGTCCCTCCGGAAGGCAGACAAGGGTGGTGATGGGAAAATGTCTTTGGTGGTGGGGTCGGATTGTAGATGGTGGAAGTGTCGGAGGATGATGCGTTGTATCCGGAGGTTGGTAGGGTGGTATGTGATGATAAGGGGGATTCTCTTTTGGCAGTTATTGTGGGGACGGGGTGTGAGGGATGACTTGGGGGAAATGCGGGAGACACGGTCGAGGGCGTTCTCGACCTCGTGCGGGAAGAAGTTGCGGTCCTTGAAGAACGAGGACATCTGAGATGTATGGGAGTGGAATGCCTCATCCTGGGACCAGATGCGGCAGAGGCAAAGGAATTGGGAATGGGGATGGAACTTTTGCAGGAAGGTTGGTGGGAGGAGGTGTATTCTAGGTAGCTGTGGGAGTTGGTGGTCTTGAAATGGATATCGGTTTCTAGATGCCTGAGATGGAGACAGAGAGGCCCAGGAAGTTGAGGGATGTGCTGGAGATGGTCCAGGTGAACTTGAGATGGGGTGGATGGTGTTGGTGAAGTGAATGAACTGTTCGAGTTCCTTGTGGGAGCACAAGGCGGCGCTGATACATTCATCAATGTAATGGAGGAAGAGGTGGGATTTGGGGCCAGTGTAGGTGTGGAAGAGGGAATATTCTACGCAACCGACAAAGAGGCAGGCATAGCTTGGGCCCACGAAGGTACCCATGGCCACCCGCTTTGTCTGTATATCTTGGTTGAATTTTCCAAAACTTACTTTGGATAAAACATCTCGCTGCCACAAGAAAGCTAAAACTTTTGTTTTTACTTTCATGGGGAAATGCTGTAAATGGTCTTTTTTGTCATTTCTTCAGCATCTTAATGATCTTCAATATCAATCAGTGATATGACAGGAGATCAGGAAAATGTAGAACTTCCAGCTTCTACTCTTTACAACATTTTTTACACCACCACATGTAGTACACAGAAGAAATCGTGCACAGTTTGCTAACTATGATCTGTATTAATATAGATCTCTATTATCGAGTAATTCTTGCAATGTTACTCTAGTGGTAGAAAATGCCTTAAATTAAAACAATCACTTGAGATTCTAATAGCTGTAGCTGGAAGAAATCACATGTTGCCTCTGGTTGGTTGTTAATCTTTCTTTATGGACTCCACTTCCTGGTTCTGCATTAATCCTGCTCTCACTCTTTATTGTCAACCACTCCCTTGCCTCAAAGGCTCTCATGCCCTTTGAAAATATTTATGAGCCTTTTAAATATTCTAACTCACTGATCACCACTTGAAATTTGCAAATTGATTCTAACACTGGCAGACATAATTTTTGAATTTAACCTTGTTTAAACAATTAAAGATAGCTTTATTCAAAAGTTTTAATATGCCAGCAATCACCCACAAGGGAAGTTGCAAAACCTCCTGTGAACTTTCATGTGGACCCTGATCACTCATTTAAAATTATGCAACACTTCTTTCCTTCTAAAGTTAAATGTTTAACAGGTGTTAAAGTTAAATGGTTAAGTATTTTATTCAGCTGGAAATTGACCTTGTAATCATTATCAAAGTAAAAGAGATTCAATTGATGAAGAAATTCCTGTTGTCAGCCAATTAGATTGCCCAGATTATCAAAATACACTCATCCACATGGATTTGTCAAAAGACTCCTGGTTTTTGTTTTCTTCTAATTTCACTCTCAATTTATGAAAGTCACTGTGGCCCAGTTCTTCGACTCTCCCCAGACTACTTTGCTTCATGTCTTTGTGAAATTGTTGAGGAAAATCGGGGCAATGCTAATTGCTAGTTCCATTAAGTAGAAAGAAGATTTGAAACCACAAGGGTATCTATCTTCTGTCAGATATATACAAGTATCACAAAAAACTCAGGACAGTTGGAGAAGCACATTATTATATATGTTATTGAAAGGAGACATGAAATCATAGCTTTTCATCTTGCACTCTTCAGGACTAGGATTTAAGATACTGACTTGGAAAGGATGAAAATTTTACAGCATGACAAAAGGGTGCTGATTGTTTGGGCCACCACGAACTTGGAAATAGAACAGGGCCAGCTAATTGCCAAGAACTGAAGATGCTGGAGTCAGAGATAATGCAGTGTGGAGCTGAAGGAACACAGTAGGTCAGGCAGCATCAGAGGAGCAGGAAAGTTAATGTTTTGGGTCGGGTTGGTTTCTGAAGAAGCGTCCTGACCCAAAACGTTAACTTTCCTGCTCAGCTCATTGCTGTTCGTAGTTTTCAGACCAGGCAGATAGACATTGATTGATTAGGGTGTAACTACAGGCACACAGCAGAAATTGACTCTCTCCGTGACCCTTTAGATTCTTCCCAATTAAGAAAGTCCAATGTATGTATGAAATGTTTTTACCTTCTTAAAACAGGGTTCTAAATGTTAATATACGTAGATTATAGCATGTCCAAATGTATTAAATTGTGAAACTAATAAGCTTCAACTTCATGTCTCCTCTTTACAAGGTTATTTTATGATCATATTATTTAGAATAAGAATAATAATATATAAACCTTTTGCTATATCTAAAATATCCATAAAATGAGCTTTGAATGAGAGAGCCGTAAATATTCAATCATCTAATCACCTAGGGTCTTATTAATAACAATGTTAGCAAACCATAGCTGGCTTTTTAAATCATCAAATATGTTTATTTTTAATTGATCTTTTAGTTAAGAGTCAACCACATTGCTGAAGACATAGAGTCAAGGCAAGGGAGTACACAATGAACAGTAGGACCCTGGGAAACACCAAGGATCAGTGGGACCTCAGTGAGCATATACACCATTACCTCAAGGTCTTAGGACAGGTGGATAAAATGGTTAAGAAGTCATATTATACTTGTCTTTATTAGTCGAGACATAGAGGAAGGTCCAATCGAGAAGAAAGGTTATGCTGGAACTCTATAAGATGTTGGTTAGACCACAGCTAGCATGTTGTGTACAGTTGTGGAATCCATATTATAGGATGGATGTGATGCCGTGGGAGAGGTTACAGAAGAAATTTACCAGGACATTGGCTTGGCAAGACCGTTGGACAGCCTGGGGTTGCTTTCCTTAGAACAGAGAAGATTCAGAGGGGACATGATTGAGATATATAAAATTTTTAAGGAACGTAGATTTGATAGATAGGAGATAAAAATTTCCCTTATTGAGGTTCAATTGGCGGTCACATTCATTTGAGAGGGCTAGAAATACAAGCACAGGGTTGTACTGCTGAGGCCCTATAAAGCTCTGGTCAGACTGCATATTGTGAACAGTTTCAGACCCATATCTAAGGAAGGAAATTCTGGCTTCAGATGGGGTCTGGAGGAGGTTTACAAGAATGATTAATGGTTTGTCACATGAGGAACATTTGAAGACTCTGGTTTTGTAAGTTGACAGAGTTCAGAAAGATGAGGGAGATTCTCATTGAAACATACAGAATACTGAGAGGTGTGGAGAAGATGTTTCCACCTAGTAGGAGAGATTAGGACATAAGGCCACAGCCTCAGAGTGAAGGGATGGCCCTTTAGAGCTAAGACAAGAAGAAATTTCTTCAGTCAGTGGGTGATGAATCTGTGGAACTCATTGCTATTGTGGAGGCCAAATCATTGAGTATAGTTTAGACAGAGATAGAGAGGTTCTTGATTAGTAGGGGGATCAAGGGAGAAGGTAGGAGGATGAGGTTGAGAAACATATTAGCCAATGATTGAATAGTAGAGTAGTGTCAATGAGCTGAATGGCCTCATTCAGTGGAGGAACTCAGTTGCGAAGGCCAGCTGTGGCTGCAGCAGTGTGGTGGATCCGGATGTCTGTTCCTCACGGCCTTAGTAGCTGTGGCTTTTTAGAAGGCTTCATACTCAGTGGGTCTGATCTGTTCCTCCTGGCGGCAGTGCAGCAGTTTTAGTGGTGGCTAAAGTAGTGGTGGTATAGTGGCTCCATGTGTCTATGGTGATAATGTAGCAGCTTCGGGCAACAACTGAAGTGGTGATGACTTGAGCCACGGTTTCAGCGTCGGCAAATCGGTGGGTCCGGTCTGTCCCTCCTTGCCACAGCAACAATGCAGTGGCTTCAGTGTCGGCTTCGGCATTAGCAGCATGGTGTGTCCGGTCCAGAAATCCTTGCTTTGGTGGCCTCAGGGACAGGTTTGTTGGCAGCATCCCGCAGCCACTTTAGGAACCCAGGATCCATGGAAGGTACAAAAGATGAACTTTGTCTTTTGTCTCAATGATTTCTTTTTATACTTTCTGTTAATAAAACGGCACCAAATGGTGGTGATTTATATATGTCTCACTGTAATTTCATAAATACAAGTGACAATAAATTGCTATTCTATTCTAATCTGTCTCTATATCTTATGGTCTTATGGGGTCACAGATTTAAGGTAAAAGGGGCAGAAGGCTTAGCAGAGATGTGAGAACAACAATTTCACCATGAGGGTGGTAGAAATGTGGGCCTCACTGCCTGTAAAGGTGGTAAAGGAAGAAATCTTCATTACTTTATGAAGTTTTTAGATGTTGCTGATGATGTCAAGCACTGCACAAGCACTGGAAAATGAAATTAGAATAATAGGGTTGTTTTTTTTAACTGCCCACACTCATTGGGCCGAAGGGCCTTTATCCATGTTCTAGGTCTCTATGACTCTATGGCACCTATCAGCACAATCAAGTGCTAAGACCAATACTAACACAGGGATGTCATACATATGTGCCCCTGCAAAACACCAGACAGTGTAATCAACATAGAGGTGTATGACCTCGAAACTGCTTTCTTTCAAAGTCAAAGACCAGCCATGAGTGTCAGCCATGTTGGCTGCTTGGATATAGATGATCTCATAGATATATGAACATCTGTCAATGTCATAAGAGACAAAACCTTTAATAAATTTCAGGATTATCCCATTCTCTACAAACCAGGCAATGTGAAAATTAACTTTCCCTTGCAATACTGACAAACTGCTGAAAAATCTCAGGACTTTTAAAATGCCAGTCTCATTCAAAGACACTAAAACAAAGTCTACTTTCAATGTCATTCCGGAGAATTCTGGTTCGACTTGAAGGGTAAACATTTAAGTATCTTTAGGCCTAAGGCCAATTGAAAACTGGTAAAACTTGTCCCCAAAACAGGAGAGGCAAATTATAAAAGCTAGAAGCAATGGTGATGTAGGTAACTTCAAGCGTTCTGATAGCTTTCTATCTTTTTCAAGTGCTTTTTGGCATATCTCACCAGAGAACAACCTTCAATTACTTGTGTTTTGACTTCCCCCTCAACATGTTCAATTTCAGTAAACTCACATGTGGTTGCAAGTAATATTAGCCTTTTGTCTCGTTTCCTTCTTGTCAGTGCATTTGAATACAACTTATTTTGCTTATTGTATGTTTCTTGGGTATTTAATATGTTATTAGTATACTCTTTACTGAGTCATAGTCATTTTGCTCAGGTGCAGCTCTTAACCTCAATGGTGACGAATTAAGGGCTTTACTTTTTTTGAATTTTGTGATCATAAAATCTGATATTATAGCTCTGAAATATCACAGTCAGTTTTGCCAATGTAGGAATATATCAATGTTTCTAAAATCACATGAAAAGTTAGAAAATTCGGATAGTTCATGCCATATTGATCAGGAATGCAGTGATAGTTCATGACCAAGGATCCAAGGTCATATTCCTTGCAAAGAAAAATTATTAAATAACGCATGATTAATGGTATTTGATTGTTTTCTTTTTGGGTGTGAGGTATGAATCTTTTTGTACGCTGAGAACTCTTCAATGTTGCTAATGTGTGTATCTAACAGCTTCTCTCTGACCAAAAATGCTGCCTGCCAAAAGTAGATCAACGCTTTCCCAAAGTATCATATTTGAAAGAAATCTTTCCTATTGTTCATCATTGTTGCCGTTGAAATAATGGGGAATGCAGAGAAGCAAGCAGAATCAAAACTGAATGTGCCATTACAACATTATTTCTTGGCATTCCTCTGCTGGTATATATATGCATGATGGCTTTAAATTAACAAAATGCACAATGCAATTTTCAATACATTTCAAATTTGAAGCCTGGTTGCTGCAGGTTGATCAAGGGAGACTAGCTTTAGACAGTGAACATATGAAACATTTTGCTGCTGGAAAGTATCCTAGCTCCCTTCATAATCATGATGTGGAGGTGCCAGTGTTGGACTGGGATGGACAAAGTCAGAAGCCACACAACATCAGGTTATAGTCCAAAAGGTTTGTTTAAAATCACAAGCTTTCAGAGCGCTGGTCCTTTGTTGCCTGAAAGCTTGTGTTTTTAAATAAATCTGTTGGACTATGACCTGGTGTCATGAGACTCCTGACTTTGGCTAGCATAGTCTTGATCCTTTCTAACCCTTTGACTCCAGGTACCTACAAGTTACCAGATGCGTAGCACTCTCTTTTTATTCAATCCTACACGATAAAATAATTACTTGAACAGACACAAAGTACAAAATGACTTGTCACGTCAGCTCTGTCAGAAAGTGTCCCTTGTTGAACACAATTCTAACATTATTCAGAAAAAAACAAACTGTGGATGCTGGAAAATCAGAAACAAAAACAAAAATTGCTGGAAAATCTCAACAAATCTGGCAGTACCTTTGGAAAGGAAGCAAAGTTAATGTGGTTCCAGTGACCGTTCATCAGAGAAACGTTAACTTTGCTTTCTCTGCACAGTAGCATTAGTTTATTTATTCTTGTAAGCTGAGAAAATGGTCTACTAGCTCAGCCAGTGGACCAGAATGTCCCAGTATCCTGAAAGCATTTCATTAATGTTTGCAAGCATCCCTAAGCTGCAATGTAAAAGGACACTGTACTCAGCAAATCTCCCAGATACAGTAATGTTCTCCAAGGAAGCTTCAACAATGCATTTGTGGAACATTTGGATCACAATTTTTTTTAAGTATCAAGCTGTCCTGCAGATTATTCGGTGAGGAATTAATGTACGAGCAGTTTCTCTGTGATGTTGGTAACAATGGTCCTGCTGATTCCCTCATTGTATAAATAGATTTTCTCTTTAAAGGAAAAACACATTAAACATTCGCTGAAATTTAAAGGCAAAAGATGTATAAGAATTGGGGGAAATAATTGTAAAATCTGTAATCTAAGCAAAACATTAGAAACTATTCCAAACATTATTTTTGAATAAAAACAGAACTCTTGCAATTCACCCATCAAGACCCTTTAAGCAAGGGTTTTCATGAACATTTAGCTCAAGAGTAAAATGAATGTAAGTCCCATTTGGACTCCCTCCATAAGGAATAAAAATGAGTTAAATGTCCGTGAAGTTCCATGCACAAGATTGGTAAAGGTTGGCAGGTCTATTAGACAACCACCTACCTGATCCCTGTTTTGCTCAATTCTGTCAATCTTATTAATGCCACAAGTCAGAAAACGCAAATTAGTCAGTGGAATGGAAGAAAATTCTTATAGTTCTTGACTCATGCCATCAATATAATTTTCTAATGCTGTACTGTTGGCACGGAATCTCATATGTCGAGCATATTGAAAATTTCAATTGGCCGTATATGATTTACCAACCACTTACTTAACTGGTTGGTGAACAGCGGGTATCACTATCAAATAGGGTGAAATCTTCCTAGGCTATACGATGGAGCCTCTGGACCTTGGAGATTTGTCTGCATGCCCCCAAAGGTGGATGTACCCTCCTAGACTTAACCTCTCACAGAGCTGAGGGCAGTAGGCAGGGTGGGAGTGAAAGGCCCAGTCCTCTGAAATATCCTGAGAGGAGACCACTGTGGGGTTGGGGTGGGGGGGTTGGGCACAGGAGGTGATGATGTTGGGCGGTGTTGGGGGTTGAAACTGTGTGTTTGTCCTTCATCGAGTTCCCCATTGCTAGTGCCCTGCTTGCTTGTGAGGTAGGAGCAGTATGAGTGAGGTCCCAGTCCCTTGAGCCCCTGTTGCCTTGCTGTTGGTGCTGTATTTCAATACCTAGAGTGATGGAGTGCAGGTTCATGTGTATATTCAGTCGACTGAGAGTGCTGGACCCAGCTCCCTATTGCAGCTCTCCTTGGAAGCAAACAAATGGTTTCATGCCTGAGGCAGTAGACTACCCACTGCATTGCTGTAATCCTGCAGCCTTTATGATAAGTTGCCCAGTACTCCAACAAACCAGTTGGACTTCACCAGTTTCAAAATCTCCCCTTCCCCCACCGCATCCCTAAACCAGCCCAGTTCGTCCCCTCCCCCCACTGCACCACACAACCAGCCCAGCTCCTCCCCTCCACCCACTGCATCCCAAAACCAGTCCAACCTGTCTCTGCCTCCCTAACCTGTTCTTCCTCTCACCCATCCCTTCCTCCCACCCCAAGCCGCACCCCCATCTACCTACTAACCTCATCCCACCTCCTTGACCTGTCCGTCTTCCCTGGACAGATCTATCCCCTCCCTACCTCCCCACCTATACTCTCTCCACCTATCTTCTTTTCTCTCCATCTTCGGTCCGCCTCCCCCTCTCTCCCTATTTATTCCAGAACCCTCACCCCATCCCCCTCTCTGATGAAGGGTCTAGGCCCGAAACGTCAGCTTTTGTGCTCCTGAGATGCTGCTTGGCCTGCTGTGTTCATCCAGCCTCACATTTTATTATCTTGGATTGTCCAGCATCTGCAGTTCCCATTATCTTTGATACTATTTTAACCTCACTGCGAAGCCTCTTCCAGGGATGCCTAACCTGAAGAAGTTACCCTCCTCCCTCCGGACCAACCTCAGGGAATCTCTCTCCCATTGCAACTCTCTTGTAATCTCTTCGGCCTTGAAACTGCTCGAACATGTCCTGAAGCAAACCAGGTACCACAGCCACATCACCTTCCTCAGCACCTGCCAACGGAACCAGATCATCCCCAAGGGACTAGAGTCCACATTTCAGCCTTCCCAATTTGGCCCCAACCGTGACCACCTCTACACCCAGAATATTCAGACCCTTCAGAAGCGTTTCTCCCTGCGAGTCCTGAAACAGACACTTGCAGCCATGCGCCGGCACCTCCACACACTGCAATCCAGCCTGCCCCAGCTCAGAGCCTCCCTCTCCCAGACCTGCAAAGGACCCCTGCTGTTTTTTATCCTCCGCAGGATCCACAGACTGAACATCCAGTTTCACTCAGCTTTACTGGACACCAAAAATCGTAAGTACAACCAACTCACTGGCCCCTGCCCCCCACAAGAGGATTCCTGCGCCTCCCAAATCCCGACTCTGTCCCTGCCCCTCCCCCACCATGCACCCGCCGCCATTGACCATGAGGACACGGCTGGAGACCCCACCGATGACATCACATCCGCCTCCGCTGGCCACAGAACTTCCGGAACCGCTGCTGCAGTCACCACCTCCACGTCCAGGTACAACACCCCACACACCACCCTCACCGCAGCTGCTGCCGCCCACCCCGATCCTCCCACCGCCGACGGAACCCCGCCCACGGTCTCCGCCGACGGAACCCCGCCCACGGTCGACGCCGACGGAACCCCGCCCACGGCCGACGACCTCATCGCTCCGCCCACAACCTCCACAGCCAGCAACCCCAGAGGAGACAGCCACCCTGAGCCCTGCCGCATCTTCACCATCCCCCCAGACCTCCCACTGACTGAGGACGAACGGTCAGCCCTTAGCAAGGGGCTCACCTTTGTCCCCCTACAACCACACATCAACGAATACCAGTCACGGTCGGACATAGAGCAGTTTTTCCGCCGTCTTCGCCTCCATGCCTACTTCTTCAACCGGGAGCCTAACCCTCCTTCCACTGACCCCTTCACCTGCTTCCAACACAAGTCCTCCTCCTGGACACCACCACCAGGCCTCCTACCCTCCCTCGACCTCTTCATCTCCAACTGCCGTCGAGACATTAACCGCCTCAACCTCTCCACCCCTCTCACTCACTCCAACCTCTCCCCTGCAGAACAGGCAGCCCTCCGCTCCCTCCGCTCCAACCCCAACCTCAGCATCAAACCCGCAGACAAGGGTGGCGCAGTGGCAGTATGGCGCACTGACCTCTACATCGCTGAGGCCAGACACCAACTCTCCGACACCACCTCCTACCGCCCCCTCGATCATGACCCCACACCCGAGCACCAAACCATCATCTCCAACACCATTCATGACCTCATCACCTCAGGTGACCTCCCACCCACAGCCTCCAACCTCATTGTTCCCCAACCCCGCAAAGCCCGTTTCTATCTCCTTCCCAAAATCCACAAACCTGCCTGCCCTGGTCGACCCATCGTCTCAGCCTGTTCCTGCCCAACCGAACTCATCTCCACCTATCTGGACTCCATTTTCTCCCCTTTGGTCCAGGAACTCCCTACCTACGCCTATGACACCACCCACGCCCTCCACCTCCTCCAGGACTTCCAATTCCCTGGCCCCCAACACCTCAGCTTCACCATGGACGTCCAGTCCCTATACACCTGCATTCCGCATGCAGATGGCCTCAAGGCCCTCCGCTTCTTCATGTCACGCAGGCCTGGCCAGTCCCCCTCCACCGACACCCTCATCCGCCTAGCCGAACTCGTCCCCACCCGCAACAACTTCTGTTTTGACTCCTCCCACTTCCTACAGACTAAGGGGGTGGCCATGGGCACCCGCATGGGCCCCAGCTATGCCTGCCTCTTTGTAGGTTACATGGAACAGTCCCTCTTCCGCACCTACACAGGCCCCAAACCCCACCTCTTCCTCCGGTACATTGATGACTGTATCAGCGCCGGGTCTTGCTCCCCAGAGGAGCTCGAACAGTTCATCCACTTCACCAACACCTTCCACCCCAACCTTCAGTTCACCTGGGCCATCTCCAGCATATCCCTCACCTTCCTGGACCTCTCAGTCTCCATCTCAGGCAACCAGCTTGTAACTGATGTCCATTTCAAGCCCACCAACTCCCACAGCTACCTAGAATACACCTCCTCCCACCCACCCTCCTGCAAAAATTCCATCCCCTATTCCCAATTTCTCCGCCTCCGCTGCATCTGCTCCCACGATAAGACATTCCACGCCCGCACATCCCAGATGTCCCAGTTCTTCAAGGACCGCAACTATCCCCCCACAGTGATCGAGAACGCCCTTGACCGCGTCTCCTGTATTTCCCGCAAAACATCCCTCAGACCCCGCCCCCGCCACAACCGCCCAAAGAGGATCCCCCTCGTTCTCACACACCACCCCACCAACCTCCGGATACAACGCATCATCCTCCGATACTTCCGCCATCTACAATCCGACCCCACCACCCAAGACATTTTTCCATCCCCACCCGTGTCTGCTTTCCGGAGAGACCACTCTCTCCGTGACTCCCTTGTTCGCTCCACACTGCCCTCCAACCCCACCACACCCGGCACCTTCCCCTGCAACCCCAGGAAATGCTACACTTGCCCCCACACGTCCTCCCTCATCCCTATCCCAGGCCCCAAGATGACATTCCACATTAAACAGAGGTTCACCTGCACATCTGCCAATGTGGCATACTGCATCCACTGTACCCGGTGTGGCTTCCTCTACATTGGGGAAACCAAGCGGAGGCTTGGAGACCGCTTTGCAGAACACCTCCGCTCAGTTCGCAACAAACAACTGCACCTCCCAGTCGCAAACCATTTCCACTCCCCCTCCCATTCTTTAGATGACATGTCCATCATGGGCCTCCTGCACTGCCACAATGATGCCACCCGAAGGTTGCAGGAACAGCAACTCATATTCCGCCTGGGAACCCTGCAGCGTAATGGTATCATTGTGGACTTCACCAGTTTCAAAATCTCCCCTTCCCCCACCGCATCCCTAAACCAGCCCAGTTCGTCCCCTCCCCCCACTGCACCACACAACCAGCCCAGCTCCTCCCCTCCACCCACTGCATCCCAAAACCAGTCCAACCTGTCTCTGCCTCCCTAACCTGTTCTTCCTCTCACCCATCCCTTCCTCCCACCCCAAGCCGCACCCCCATCTACCTACTAACCTCATCCCACCTCCTTGACCTGTCCGTCTTCCCTGGGCTGACCTATCCCCTCCCTACCTCCCCACCTATCTTCTTTTCTCTCCATCTTCTGTCCGCCTCCCCCTCTCTCCCTATTTATTCCAGAACCCTCACCCCATCCCCTTCTCTGATGAAGGTTCTAGGCCCGAAACGTCAGCTTTTGTGCTCCTGAGATGCTGCTGGGCCTGCTGTGTTCATCCAGCTTCACACTTTATTATCTTGGATTGTCCAGCATCTGCAATTCCCATTATCTCTCACTCCAACAAACCTGCTTGCTACATGTGCACTTCTATGAAATGTGTTTAACGTTGACACTATGAGGTCCTCTCCAACCTGTGGCTGAGCAGGAGCCTGGTCTCAGGCAGCCCTGAAAGTGCCTGTGACCTGAAAGGTTTCTTTCTCAACCGGCTGCAATGATGTCACAGCAACGTACTCACCAGTAGGTACTTTCCACATTAAAATGGCACAAAGAACTGCAGAAACATAGCAACATCTGGCAGCAACTGTGGATAGAAAACAGGCTTAACGTTTTGAGACAAAATATTAACTTTGCTTTCTCTCCACAATGCTGCCTGCCCTGTTGAGTTCCTCCTCTCTCCACTCTAGCTAAAATCCTCACAGGTACCAGTATCGGAGCTGTTGGAGGTGCAGGAGGCAGCCTTACTGATGTTTCCTGAGACATCTGTGCTCCCTTCATCAGAGGTGGAAACGGGCATGATTTGCAGGTCAATAAAATGTGAGGCTGGATGAACACAGCAGGCCAAGCAGCATCTCAGGAGCACAAAAGCTGACGTTTCGGGACTAGACCCTTCATCAGAGAGGGGGATGGGGAGAGGGAACTGGAATAAATAGGGAGAGAGGGGGAGGCGGACTGAAGATGGAGAGAAAAGAAGATAGGTGGAGAGAGTATAGGTGGGGAGGTAGGGAGGGGATAGGTCTGTCCAGGGAAGACGGACAGGTCAAGGAGGTGGGATGAGGTTAGTAGGTAGATGGGGGTGCGGCTTGGGGTGGGAGGAAGGGATGGGTGAGAGGAAGAACAGGTTAGGGAGGCAGAGACAGGTTGGACTGGTTTTGGGATGCAGTGGGTGGGGGGGTAAGCCTGGGCTGGTTGTGTGGTTCAGTGGGGGGAGGGGACGAACTGGGCTGGTTTAGGGATGCAGTAGGGGAAGGGGAGATTTTGAAACTGGTGAAGTCCACATTGATACCATTAGGCTGCAGGGTTCCCAGGCGGAATATGAGTTGCTGTTCCTGCAACCTTCGGGTGGCATCATTGTGGCACTGCAGGAGGCCCATGATGGACATGTCATCTAGAGAATGGGAGGGGGAGTGGAAATGGTTTGCGACTGGGAGGTGCAGTTGTTTGTTGCGAACTGAGCGGAGGTGTTCTGCAAAGCGGTCTCCAAGCCTCCGCTTGGTTTCCCAATGTAGAGGAAGCCACACCGGGTACAATGGATGCAGTATACCACATTGGCAGATGTGCAGGTGAACCTCTGTTTAATGTGGAATGTCATCTTGGGGCCTGGGATAGGGGTGAGGGAGGAGGTGTGGGGGCAAGTGTAGCATTTCCTGGGGTTGCAGGGGAAGGTGCCGGATGTGGTGGGGTTGGAGGGCAGTGTGGAGCGAACAAGGGAGTCACGAAGAGAGTGGTCTCTCCGGAAAGCAGACAGGGGAGGGGATGGAAAAATGTCTTGGGTGGTGGGGTCAGATTGTAAATGGCGGAAGTGTCGAAGGATGATGCGTTGTATCCGGAGGTTGGTGGGGTGGTGTGTGAGAACAAGGGGGATCCTCTTTGGGCGGTTGTGGGGGGGCGGGCGGGTGTGAGGGATGTGTTGCGGGAAATACGGGAGACGCGGTCAAGGGCGTTCTCGATCACTGTGGGGGGAAAGTTGCAGTCCTTGAAGAATTTGGACATCTGGGATGTGCGGGAGTGGAATGTCTTATCATGGGAGCAGATGCGGCGGAGGCGGAGGAATTGGGATTCGGGGATGGAATTTTTGCAGGATGTTGGGTGAGAGGAGGTGTATTCTAGGTAGCTGTGGGAGTCGGTGGGCTTGAAATGGACATCAGTTACAAGCTGGTTGCCTGAGATGGAGACTGAGAGGTCCAGGAAGGTGAGGGATGTGCTGGAGATGGCCCAGGTGAACTGAAGGTTGGGGTGGAAGGTGTTGGTGAAGTGGATGAACTGTTCGAGCTCCTCTGGGGAGCAAGAGGCGGCGCCGATACAGTCATCAATGTACCGAAGGAAGAGGTGGGGTTTGGGGCCTGTGTAGGTGCGGAAGAGGGACTGTTCCATGTAACCTACAAAGAGGCAGGCATAGCTGGGGCCCATGCGGGTGCCCATGGCCACCCCCTTAGTCTGTAGGAAGTGGGAGGAATCAAAAGAGAAGTTGTTGAGGGTGAGGACGAGTTCAGATAGGCGGATGAGGGTGTCGGTGGAGGGGGACTGGTCGGGCCTGCGGGACAGGAAGAAGCGGAGGGCCTTGAGGCCATCTGCATGCGGAATGCAGGTGTATAGGGACTGGACGTCCATGGTGAAGATGAGGTGTTGGGGGCCAGGGAATTGGAAGTCCTGGAGGAGGTGGAGGGCATGGGTGGTGTCACGGACGTAGGTGGGGAGTTCCTGGACCAAAGGGGAGAAAATGGAGTCCAGATAGGTGGAGATGAGTTCGGTGGGGCAGGAGCAGGCTGAGACGATGTGTCGACCAGGGCAGGCAGGTTTGTGGATTTTGGGAAGGAGATAGAAACGGGCCGTGCAGGGTTGGGGAACAATGAGGTTGGACGCTGTGGGTGGGAGGTCACCTGAGGTGATGAGGTCATGAATGGTGTTGGAGATGATGGTTTGGTGCTCGGGTGTGGGGTCATGATCGAGGGGGCGGTAGGAGGTGGTGTCGGAGAGTTGGCGTCTGGCCTCGGCGATGTAGTGGTCAGTCCACATTAAGCAGAGGTTCACCTGCACATCTGCCAATGTGGTGTACTGCATCCACTGTACCCGGTGTGGCTTCCTCTACATTGGGGAAACCAAGCGGAGGCTTGGAGACCGCTTTGCAGAACACCTCCGCTCAGTTCGCAACAAACAACTGCACCTCCCAGTCGCAAACCATTTCCACTCCCCCTCCCATTCTCTAGATGACATGTCCGTCATGGGCCTCCTGCAGTGCCACAATGATGCCACCCGAAGGTTGCAGGAACAGCAACTCATATTCCGCCTGGGAACTCTGCAGCCTAATGGTATCAATGTGGACTTCACCAGTTTCAAAATCTCCCCTTCCCCTACTGCATCCCTAAACCAGCCCAGTTCGTCCCCTCCCCCCACTGCACCACACAACCACCCCAGCTCTTCCCCCCCACCCACTGCATCCCAAAACCAGTCCAACCTGTCTCTGCCTCCCTCACCGTTTCTTCCTCTCACCCATCCCTTCCTCCCACCCCAAGCCGCACCCCCATCTACCTACTAACCTCATCCCACCTCCTTGACCTGTCCGTCTTCCCTGGACTGACCTATCCCCTCCCTACCTCCCCACCTATACTCTCTCCACCTATCTTCTTTTCTCTCCATCTTCGGTCCGCCTCCCCCTCTCTCCCTATTTATTCCAGTTCCCTCTCCCCATCCCCCTCTCTGATGAAGGGTCTAGTCCCGAAACGTCAGCTTTTGTGCTCCTGAGATGCTGCTTGGCCTGCTGTGTTCATCCAGCTTCACATTTTATTATCTTGGAATTCTCCAGCATCTGCAGTTCCCATTATCTATGATTTGCAGGGCAGCCTTCTCGACCATCGGCACAAGAAATGTACCTTTGGTACCTGCTGGAGTCAAGACAGAGAAAGAACAGACCAAGGATTAGAAGCTATGAGATGTTAACAGTAGGGTAATGAGAGGGTAGCATGAACACCAAATAATGTTCCTTGAAGAATAAAAATCAGAGTTATTTTGGGTCTGGTGACCCTTACTCTGAACTGGGGACCCAAAATGTTAACTCTGATCATTTCTTAACAGATACTGCTGAGCTTTTCCAGCAGGTTGCTGATTTACAGCATCTGCAGTTTTTGTTTTGAATAATGCTCCTTATTTGGTTTCCAGGACATGGAGTTTTCTTATCCCCATCTGGATCAGTCTTGGTCTTTCCAGCCCTACACCGTGATCCTCTCCTTGTAGGTGGTGAGGAAATGAATGTTGGGCACCCAACAGTCCATCTTGACTCTTTTGACCTGAATATGAACCTTTCTTTTGTACTGCGAGACAAAGGGATTGAATGATAAGAAATTGAATTATACAACCATTAGCCCTGATGCAGGTGAGAGAGCAGGATTACTGGTGTGGTGGTTTTGGGTGGGCAAGAGCCAGTAAGAGATGTTGCATGCAATAATGCAATTGGTAGAGTACTTGGCAGTAACAGGCATAGAATGAGTGTGAGGTAGCAGTGATAAAATGGTAGTACTCATCCTAACAGAGTGGAGAAGGTTATTAAACTTAACGTTATGCTGCTGGAAGTCACTCTGGGCATCGGAGACTGCATTTTCACAGAGGCAACCTCTGATCAGGCTGCCAAGGTCAGGTGATGCAGCATCCTATGGTAGTCCTCTGGGTCCTGCTCTGCAACTACCAATCCACCAGGACCTTGAGGTGTCTATTGGCAAAGCAGGGAACCAATTGGTCTTCATCTGCCATGCCTGGAAGAATTTATGGAACTGGGGGAAGTTCAGGGACAGTCCAGAATGCGAGTACTCAACCGGATGCACAACATTATTTTGATCAAAAACAAAGTTACTGGAAAACCTCAGCAGGTCTGGCAGCATCTGTGGAGGAGAAAACAGAGTTAACATTTCGGGTCCAGTGACCCTTCCTCAGAACTGATGGTGGCTGGGAGAACGTCAGTTTATATGCAGAAAATGCAGAGGTGGGTGGAGTAGGGAGTAAACAATAGGATAGAGCCCAAAGAGAGAGAAAGATGCCATATTTTGAATATGGCATTGGCATCAGGGTGCTCATATATGCAATGATATCCAGAAGTGGCAAGTACTTCTATCCATTTGGGCAGATCAGATGAGACAGGCCATAGGGATGTTGTAGGTGATTAATAAGATGACAATGTTAGAAAACACATTTGGTCTAAGAGAAAAACCTTCCTCTGAACTCAATGAAAAGGAATTTTATGTCAAAATATGTTAATATTGTGGCCATATTAATTTCTATTTCAGTGTTTAGATAAGTTATTAACTCTGACTTTGAAACATAAATGGAATCATTGAATAAAACCTTTTGGTTCAGGAGGAAGTAAGGAAAATAGTGTGTGGGGGATCTTGATCAGCTGAGAATTCAAAATTCAGAATCTTGACAGCAGGATTAACATTTACAATTTATTCTCAAACATTTAAAAGACAGGTTGACCTTCCTAATAGCAGGTGTTGGGATGCTCATCTGCTTGTATTTGTATCTCATTAAAAACTGGAACTTGATGGAACGAAGTGCACCATTTCAATTAAATTCTAAACAGTCAAGAAATGTTTTCATAAATCCAACTATTTATAAGGAGTGTGCACTTATAAGCCTGACTTCTTCATGACATTGGAGTAGGTATTTACTTCTCTGTCCTTTTAGTGATCCCATCTGAAGGTTAATGATTGAGCCGGGCTTTCCAACTCGAGCAAAAGTAGCACAATAGAAAGAGGAGCTATGATCAAGGAAGGATGGTGTGGTACTGGATAGGGAAGGGAGGACCACTGTCTTGGGAAGATTTGGTACTGTTATTCCAAGCGTGGAATAGTAAAGTTAGCAGGATATTCTGTCATCTCCTGAGTCAAATGTGCTGATGGCTGGGCAAGATGTGTCACAGAGAACTGAGTGATGAGGGTGTGTTTGGTGCTGTCCAGAGTTAACATCTGGGCATTTGAAATAGCGGTACTGTGAGGTAGTGGATCTAGTCACTATCAGAGAAAGGATATGATAAGTATAGAGAATGGTAAGTCAAAGTTGATGGTGTAGCAGATCGGGGTATCAATAGGGTTTACGTGGAAACTAATTTGTGTTTTTGAATTATGTTACCAAGATGCAGCAGGGTGATCAAATTTAAGAGGAGACCAAAGACAAGTCCATAAGCAATGTGCAATGGAAAAGAACCATTGTACATCATTCTTTGACTAGGATTAAATAGATAACAATAGATAAAACAGTGGAGATGTGTTGGAGGAGGATAGTGTACTCAACTATTTGAATTGCTGCAGATGGGGAAAGGTGGATGAAGGATATTTTAATGTTTTCACAGGCATGTGATTTGTGTCTTTGATAATAGGTATTTTGATATTATGGCATAGGAAGACACCAGAGACAATAGTGCAGAACTGGGAAGAGAAATCATTGCTGAAGACCTGAAAAAAACCCCGGCAAATTTATTATATAATCTGGAATCCTAATTATTAAGTCTTTTCCTCCCACAGGGAAAGGAACTTGCTATGATTAATTTGATGCAATGTTTGAACTTGTTCCATTTTTGAACTTACGTATTCTTCCAGGGAGAAACTGAAGTCTTGAAATGAAATAACATTCATTTCCATAGACTGATTAAATTTCATTGCAGAGTTATTTCAACTTCAGTACGTAGAAATATTGCAACTGAGCAAATGCGCCTACTAAAGAGTAGTTTCTAAGAAATGTTTTGGATCATCATTAGGTGTTTCAAAAACAAATAATGATTCATTTTAAAATAGGTAACAAGGATGGAATCTGGTTGAGGCAGAGATGAGGTATGGCCATTGGAAGATTGGAAACAAAGTCCTAGGAATTGAAATTTCATTCAACAAGATCTGCCAACTGACAAGAGGTCAGCAGTCGGCTCAGCAGTGTCATGGAGAAAGCTGCTACAGGGACACCAGAGCCAGAATTCCAGGGTTGTGAAGGATCCAGAAAGGTTGGGGTGGTAGGAGTTTCCCAGATTGCAACTCCCAGGAGAGGTGACAGGAAGTCAGAAGTAAGGTTTGCGAGTCCCATAGTCAGGCACTAATTTGCAAATGAGGACACCCTCTGCTGTCCTGACCTGAGAGAAAAAACAAACTACAGAGGTTGGCAGCCTTCATGGTGACAGGCCCACTGCATCTGTGTTAAGCCCAGAGGTAGCAAGCTTAGGCCCTTAAGTGGTTTTTTATTGGCAAATTAAGGGCCACAATTAGTGGCAGGATCAGTGCTGGAAACCTCAGGTCTGACAGGATCAATGGAGAGATGTACAGAGTTAACATTTTGAGTCCAATATGACTGTTCTTCAGAGCTAAAGGGGACTTGAAAATTGTGGATTTTATGCTTCAAACCATTATTTTATGTTTTTATTTCAGATTTCCAACAACCACAGTATTTTAGTCTGAGCAAGATGGGAGGGTCAACCGTGGAGCTTACTACCAAGAGTTAATTTTGTGGAGAGCAAGAGGCAACAGAGTTTCAGTGCATCAGCCTGCCTAGTTAAGCCTGTCCACCACTCCGACCAAAAGCTTCCACTTAAATAAAATGGAGAGATAGTAGCAATAAAATATCTGTGGGGGTTTCCAGCTTTGTGGGCAGTTTCGAATGTAAAGTTTTTTCATCACTAATGTTTTGGCATTGTTTTATTACCTACTTCAAATAATGCAGTTAAGGGTTTATTCAGAGTGACTAATATGAACAGAGGATGTATTTCACTGGGTGAAATGAATTTTTCTCTGCTCCATGATAGAGTTAGAATTAGTTTATCTCCCGAAAGCATACTCCAAACAGTTATCGCTACTGGTCATATTTTTCCTTTGCATAATTAGCAATAGCATCTATTAATAACCAGACCTGAATATAATTTCACTATAAATCACTTCAAACAATGTTACTTTTATTATTCATTCATATGCACAGAGCACTCACATCAAGTGTAATTTACTATGTAGAAGCGTACATTATGGTGTAGGGGAGGTTGTGGTGTTGTGCCCATGGAACTGGATTAATGCCCTGAACATTTGGGTGTAAATTCAACCATGAAAGATATGAAAATTGAAATTCAATAAGATCTTGAAAATAAAAGTTTTTGTAACAACAAACATTGCTGTTTGTTACTTTAAAATAAAATCTAGTTCATGAGTGCATTTTAAGAAAGGAAATCTTGAACATATCTGCTTCCAGATGCACAGTAATGTACTTGACATTTCGTTGCCTTCCACAATGACCTAGCAAGGCATTAAATTGTCAGAAATAACTACAAGATCTAAGGAATGGACCATCTGAAATTAGCCTATGTGCTGGAAATAACAGCCCTGTCAACCTGCAAAGTCTTCCCTATTACCAATTGAGGACTGGTGCTAAAATTGGGGAGACCTGTCTCACGGACTAGTCAATGGCCTGACATATTGGCAATGGCCAGATGCCATTAACACTATGTCTCTATGGTTCATGTCCAGCCATAGATGGCAGTACAGTGGCATGCAGTTGGGAAGACGTTGACATGGGAGTCCCCCACATTGATTCCAGCCACCATAAAAGCTTGTGACACAAGGTCAAAATTGTGCAAGGAAACTCACAGAGCCATTGAATCAGAGAGTTGTACAGCATGGAAACAGATCCTTTGACCCATTTAATTTACACCAAGTGTATATCCTCCACTGATCAGTCCCAGTTGCCAGCATTTTGGCTCATATCTCTCTAAACCCTTCCTGTTCGTATACCCATCTAGGTGCCTTTTAAATGTTGTCATTGTGGCCCACCTGTTGCCTGCCTCTGACCTATCTATATCTTATATATCATGGTACCAATAAATCATCTGATTCCTTTCTCTCTCTGGTACTACAAATTTCTTTTCACACAGTACCACACCCTCCTATACGTGTGTGCTTTTTAGAACATAGAACAGTACAGCACAGAACACGCCCTTCAGCCCACGATGTTGTGCCAACCATTCATCCTCATGTATGCACCCTCAAATTTCTGTGACCATATGCATGTCCAGCAGTCTCTTAAATGTCGCCAATGACCTTGCTTCCACAACTGCTGCTGGCAACGCATTCCATGCTCTCACAACTCTCTGTGTAAAGAACCCGCCTCTGACATCCCCTCTATACTTTCCTCCAACCAGCTTAAAACTATGACCCCTCGTGTTAGCCATTTCTGCCCTGGGAAATAGTCTCTGGCTATCAACTCTATCTATGCCTCTCATTATCTTGTATACCTCAATTAGGTCCCCTCTCCTCCTCCTTTTCTCCAGTGAAAAAAGTCCGAGCTCAGCCAACCTCTCTTTATAAGATAAGCCCTCCAGTCCAGGCAGCATCCTGGTAAACCTCCTCTGAACCCTCTCCAAAGCATCCACATCTTTTCTATAATAGGGCGACCAGAACTGGACGCAGTATTCCAAGTGCGGTCTAACCAAAGTTTTTTAGAGCTGCAACAAGATCTCACGACTCTTAAACTCAATCCCCCTGCTAATGAAAGCCAAAACACCATATGCTTTCTTAACAACCCTGTCCACTTGGGTGGCCATTTTAAGGGATCTATGTATCTGCACACCAAGATCCCTCTGTTCCTCCACACTGCCAAGAATCCTATCCCTAATCCTGTACTCAGCTTTCAAATTCGACCTTCGGCTTTGTGAGGGGTAGGTCATGCCTTACAAACCTTATCGAGTTTTTTGAGGATGTGACTAGAAAAGTTGATGAGGGTCGAGCTGTGGATGTGGTGTATATGGACTTCAGTAAGGCATTTGATAAGGTTCCCCATGGTAGGCTCATTCAGAAGGTCAGGAGGAATGGGATACAGGGGAACTTAGCTGCTTGGATACAGAATTGGCTGGCCAACAGAAGACAGCGAGTGGTTGTAGAAGGAAAATATTCTGCCTGGAAGTCAGTGGTGAGTGGAGTTCCACAGGGCTCTGTCCTTGGGCCTCTACTGTTTGTAATTTTTATTAATGACTTGGACGAGGGGATTGAAGGATGGGTCAGCAAGTTTGCAGACGACACAAAGGTCGGAGGTGTCGTTGACAGTGTAGAGGGCTGTTGTAGGCTGCAGCGGGACATTGACAGGATGCAGAGATGGGCTGAGAGGTGGCAGATGGAGTTCAACCTGGATAAATGCGAGGTGATGCATTTTGGAAGGTTGAATTTGAAAGCTGAGTACAGGATTAAGGATAGGATTCTTGGCAGCGTGGAGGAACAGAGGGATCTTGGTGTGCAGATTCATAGATCCCTTAAAATGGCCACCCAGGTGGACAGGGTTGTTAAGAAAGCATATGGTGTTTTGGCTTTCATTAACAGGGGGATTGAGTTTAAGAGTCGTGAGATCCTGTTGCAGCTCTATAAAACTTTGGTTAGACCGCACTTGGAATACTGCGTCCAGTTCTGGGCGCCCTATTATAGGAAAGATGTGGATGCTTTGGAGAGGGTTCAGAGGAGGTTTACCAGGATGCTGCCTGGACTGGAGGGCTTATCTTATGAAGAGAGGTTGACTGAGCTCGGTCTCTTTTCATTGGATTAAAGGAGGAGGAGAGGGGACCTAATTGAGGTATACAAGATAATGAGAGGCATAGATAGAGTTGATGGCCAGAGACTATTTCCCAGGGCAGAAATGGCTAGCACGAGGGGTCATAGTTTTAAGCTGGTTGGTGGAAAGTATCGAGGGGATGTCAGAGGCAGGTTCTTTACGCAGAGAGTTGTGAGAGCATGGAATGCTTTGCCAGCAGCAGTTGTGGAAGCAAGGTCATTGGGGTCATTTAAGAGACTGCTGGACATGTATATGGTCACAGAAATTTGAGGGTGCATACATGAGGATCAATGGTCGGCACAACATTGTGGGCTGAAGGGCCTGTTCTGTGCTGTACTGTTAAAAAAAAATGTAACATTTTTTGTTCTTTTTTTCCTCAATCTCCTTCCATTCTAACACTTTTTGTAATTCTCTATCCTTTCCTTGTTGTGATGCTGAATCAACTGAGACTGCCTCTTCCTCCTTCTGCACTATTATTTCCTCAATCTGCAGCAGCCATTTTTGTCCAGTCATTGCACCTTGTTTGGCTAATTCATCAGCCTTTCTATTCCCCTCTGGTGATAACTTATAATGAGCGTTCACTTTGATCACTCCATAGTCATTCCATTTTGCCTTTTCAAAGATGTACCGCAGCAATGGAGCAGATGGTAGGACCTTCCCATCTGCTGACACAAAGCCTCTCATCTCCCACAAATGCAGGTATTCCATCAGATTGTTACACACATATGTTTTAATTCACAGATAGTGGATCCTGGTGGAAATTTATCTGGGTAGCTCACTATGAGTGCCACTGCAGCCAATTCAGCTGCTTCAGCACTCATGGCTTTGGCAGTTTGAGAGCTATACAATCCACTTCTCATCCTTGTTCATAGAGTCAGAGTCATACAGGTCTAGAGCATGAAAACAGTCCAACTTGACCACACCATCTAGTTTTCTTTATTAAACTCGTCCCATTTGCTTGCATTTGGTCCATATCCCTCCATACTTATTCCATCTGTGTACCTGTCTAAATGTTTCTTAAATGACAAAATTGTACTCACTTTCACCACTATCACTGGCAGCCCATTCCAGTCACTCACTACCCTCTGTGTGAATAAACTGCCCCTCTGCACCCTTTGTATCTCTCCATTCTTATCTTAAACCTATGCCCTCTAGTTTTGGACTCCCCTACCATGGGGAAAAGCCATTGGCTATCTACCTTCTCAATGCCTCTCACGATTTTATAGACCACTCTGCAGCCACCCCTCAGTCTCCAAGGCAAAAAGTCCTAACCTACCCAACCTCTCCTTATAACTCAAACTTTTCACTCCAGGTAACATCCTAGTAAATCTTTACTGCACTCTTTCTAGTTTAATAATATCTTTTCTAGAGGAGGGCAACCAGAATTGCATGTCATCCTCAACATGTGGCCTCATCAACAACTTGTACAGCAGCAACAAGACATCCCAATGCCTATCTCAATGCTCTGATTGATGAAAGCAAACATGCCAAAAGACAAATTCACTGCCCTGTCTACCTGTGACTCCACTTTCAAGGAGCTATGAACCTGTACTCTGAGATCTCTTTGTTCTATAAAACTGCCTAGGGCCCAACCATTGACTTTGTAAGTCCTGCCCTGGTCTGACCCTCAACTCATTGCATTTATCTAAATTAAACACTATCTGCCATTTCTCAGCCCACTGGCCCAGTTGATCAAGATTTTGCTGCAATCTCAGGTAACCTTCTTCACTGTCCACAATACCAACAATCTTGGTGTCATCTGCAAATGTACTAACCATACCTCCTAAATTTTCATCCAAATCATTTATATAAATGAAAATAATAGTGGACGCAGTACTGAGCCCTGTGACACACCACTGGTCAACCCTCTACCACCACTCTCTGCCTTCTACCATCAAGCCAATTTTATATCCAACTGGCTCTGTCCCCCGGATTACCTTAGATTTAACCCTTCTAAACAACCCACCGTGCAATATCATTGGCCGCACTGCCCTCATCTACTTTCTGGATAACCCCTTCAAAAACTTAATCGAATTCGTGAGACACAATTTACTATACATAAAACCATGCTGACTATCCGAAATGAGTCCTTGCCTCTCCAAATGCCAGTAGACCCTGTCTCTGAGAATCTGCTCTAACAAATTACACACCACGGATGTTAGGCTCATTGTTCTGTTGTTTCCAGGCATTTCCCTGCAACTTGTCTTAAATAATGGCACAAAATTGGCTACCCTCCAATCTTTGGGCACTTCACCCGTGGCTATTGATGATACAAATATCTGTACAATTTTTAAGGGTGATTTGGCATTCCATTGGGCATACCCTTGCTGTTCTCCTATTTCTTTCTCTGTCCGTCTATTGTGCTCCCCGTTCCATGTATCCTCTTTATCAATATTTCGTCCTTTATGTTTTGACACAAACACTCTTGGGATAATTTGCTATTATCACCACCTGGCACCTATGGGGTGTTCCCTGGTAAGTTAAGTTATCTGTTATTACTGTTATCTGGTATTACTTTAAACACTTTTTACCTCTATGTTTCACCCTCATAATAACCACATTCATCTAACAATTCTGTTTTGGCTCACCGTTCTGTTGTTAATACAGACATCCAGTAGCATCTGAATGGGTGTGTTCCGTCAAAATTGTCAATGGGTTCAATCCTACAATGTAGTTAAAATGTTGTGATGTCCAGAACACCACCAGTATTTGCCTTTCACATGTTGTGTACCCCTGCTGCACTGGTGTGACCATACACCTCTTGCAAAAAGACTGTCGATATTGTGGATTGTGTTGCAACTGCCTCCAAGGAGAATGGTACAGCTGGGTTTGGAGTTTTTTAGAGGCAGGAGCACTCACCAAACCCTGTTTCAGAGCGACTATTGCTTGCATGTGTTCTGGCTTCCATTCCCATGGGGCATTTTATTTTTGTAGTGCCATTAGTGGTGCTGCCTTTGTAGCAAAGCCATCAATATGATCTTTGCAACACCAAATCAAGCCTAAAAACAATCTAATCCCTCCACATTTTTTAGGGATGGGAAGTCAAACTGCTGTTTCAATTTGTTGCTTGTCCCTATTTTTCCTGGTGTTAATACCACTCCTATGTAACTCACTTCCTGCCTCATTATCTGTGCCTTCTCTGTGGTCACTTTTAACCCAGGCTCTTTTAATAGTTGCATCAACTCTATCAGGAGCTGGTAATGCTTTTGTTTAGTTCCTATTTGCAGAGGCAAATCATTAACATACTGTATCAGGCAGTCTGGGCTGGAGAAATCCCACTCAACTATTGATGAAATATTGATGGGGCGTTCTGAAATCCCTGTGGCAAAGCTGTCCACATATATTCCTGTCCCTGAAAGGTAAATTCAAATTTATGTTCGTATTTCTTGGTCAAGGGGATTGACCAAAATCCATTACTTATATCCAGTACCATTTACCACAGTGCCAATTCACTCTGTTTAACCATGGTTTTGGACTAGTAGCCACTTTAAATGCCATTAAGGGTGTTACCTTTTTTTCAGTTCTCCATAATCAATCATTAGTTGTCAACTCCCATCCAGTTTCTTTACCAGCCAAATAGGTGAATTGTCCATAGAGGTGATTCGCCCTGTGCTACCAGGTTTTGCATTGCTTTTTCTATATTACTATAGGGGATGGGACAGGATCAGGTGGATCTCACTGGCTATGAGGTTCATGATTTGGTTTGTTAACCTGGGCCAATCAGGAAGCCCTGCTGACAGATATAAACAGGAGTTTCAGACAGTCTCCTCAGTCTGGGGATTGGCTTGGAGCTGGCTGGTCAGAGCCAATGACCTGTGCACATATAGATAAAGGGTGACTTGGTGATGGGATATGACCTCTGTGCAATTATTTCAATCACCTTCAACCTGCTTAGGGAATCCATGCTACTTTTAAGACTTTGGGTCTGGGCTGTGTATGCACACCTCCCCTTGTATCTGTCCATAGCCATGCTTACATATGGCAAATACTTCCTGAGTTTGTCCAATAATTGCTTGTACTCACCCATGTGAGTAGGATGGATCTACATTTTTCCCACTGTATACATTCTCTTTTCATATTGTACTACAAGATTTTCAGCAAAAAAAACTGCCCCTCACCGATTCCTGACATTTACCAAAATTATACAGTTGAATGGATTAAAGCACAGGTTTGCTCTGGCTTTGTAATAATTTCCCAGGATGTGCTCTTGATTTTTCTGTGAGTTTTATTAATGCTATCAGATGCGTCAACTCTACCTTTCCCAAGGATATAATGGAGACACTTAGAGCTTTATAAAACTCAAATAATGTGTAAAGTATTTAAAAGTATAACACATGCTTTTAATGTCTAGAAATATCTCAATCATTGTTTTTCATTACCCTGGGCTTGGTAACTAACCCCCAAATATTATTAACAGGGAAAGTTGTCAGCTGACCAGGTTGGAACACGTCTCAATGTCTTCACCACATCTCCCAACATAGGGTACCTCTTGCAAATTTATTTTTGGAAGTCCTGCTGAAAATCAAGCATTCTGGGCTGTTTTAAAACTGATCCCTGTACCAAGTGTATGCCTTATTTGGAACTATCTGTGGAGGTGACCAATCCTGAATGTTTTGTCCAGGTTTGGTAGAGACAGAAGTTACTGATTTCCTGCAATCCTAGTTCTTAGCAGATCTGAATGATCCAGCATAATTGCACTCACATTACAGCTCATTGTAAAGACTCCTAAGAGTTGGTGTTATCTTTAGTCTTATGCAATATGCCTCCAGCTCTTCCTTTGTCAGCTCGTTTTATGTTTGCACCACACTCTGTGTGAAAAAGTTGCCTCTCAGATCCCTTTTAAATCTTTTCCCTCTCACCTTAAACCTATGCCCCCCAGTTTTGGATCCCCCTACCCTGGGAAAAAGACCCTGGCTATTCCCCCTATCCATGCCCCCTATGGTTTTATAAACCTGTCTCAGGTCATCCATCAAATTTCAATCCTCCAGAGGAAATAAAGCCTCGGCCTACTCAACCTTTCTCTTTTGCTCTAACCCTCCAATTCTGGCAACATTCTTATAAATCTTTTCTGAACTCTTTCAAGTTTAACAACATATTTCCTAAGCAGGGAATTTGGAACTGAATGCAGAATTTTAAAAGTGCCCTGACCTACATCCTGAAGACACAAGATGACATCTCAACTCCTATACTTAACACATTGACCAATAAAGGCAAACATACCAAATACCTTCTTCACCACTCTATCTACCTGTGACTCCATTTTGAAGTAACTATGCATAAAGGTCCCCATCAAAGTGGAGTCATAGGAACAGAAGCGCCAATGCCAGACACAGGACTTCACCAAGCAAGAAATTCAGTTTGCTTCAGGGGACCAATTTTGATGTAGGAACCACGGGAATAGGTCTGCAATGATAAGAGACTGGGTCAATGTGAGATCTGGTTCAGTGATGTATAAAGTTTGGATAGGTGTGATGGTACTGCACAAACATGTGAACCATATGAAAGCCAGAAAGTAGCAAATTGTGTGGGAGCATAAAGTACCTGCTTTCTCAATAGTCTTTCTGACTATTCTGGAGCCCATGGGTTCTCCCTCTCCATCAAATGTTGAAGGTACCTCAGAATCTGAAATGGACATGGTGGATGTTGTGGCCTTGATGCCCTTGAAGAAGGGAATGAATTTTGTCTTCACAAGATGTAAGCTACTCAATGTTAAACACCATCTGTATCAGCGGCAGTTTTGGAGGAAACCTGACCCATTGCTAAAACATCCCAGGAGGAGCTACGATAAAAAGACCCAGTCTATATCCTTGGACTCAGCGGGCGAGAATATTGTGATTGTAACCAGTCAGCCAGGTGGACCCACAGAAAATGAGTTCCCTGATTGGGGCTGTTAATCTGGTCCAATCAGGGTAACACTGGCTGACAGATAAGAACAGACATGCTGTTTACTGTGAGACTTGGCTCCGACGGAGCTGGATCAGTGTCAAGGACCGTCCATGGGTAGATAAGGAATGATTTTGTGACAGAATACAGACCTCTGTGAAGTTATTTCAAGAACATCTTTTCTTGTTCACCATGATCATCATGTTTAATGCATCAAACTATCAAACAGATTCTCCCTCTCTAGGCCTGACTCAGATAGTTTGTGATGTACAACATGGCTCAAAAACATCACCCTTTTCATGTTCATTTCTGAAAATTCACAATGTATCCCTATTACTTGGGGAATGTACTTTCATGGTCTGATTCCCATGTTGTATTAGAGTGTTCCCATCATGTCATATAATTTTTCCTGATTTCTCAATTCCCTATTCTCCTGCCTCTAATAATAAAACAGTTCACCAGCTCTGAAGTTTTCCCTAGATTGTCTTAATGCTTACCAAACAAATCATAGTATCCCTACAGTGTGGAAACAGGCCTTTTGGCCCAACAAGTCTACACTGACACTCTGAGAATCCCACTGAAACCCATTCCCCTATAACCCACCTAATCTACACATCCCTGAACACTATGGGCAATTTAGCATGGCCTATCCACCTAGCCTGCACATCTTTGGCCTGTGGGAAGAAACCGGAGCTCTAGAAGGAAGTCCATGTAGACACAGGGAGAATGTGCAAACTCCACACAGACAGTCGCCTGAGGGTGGAATTGAACCCAGGTCCCTGACATTGTGAGGCAGCAGTGCTAAACACTGAGCCACCGTCCTGCCCCAAACATATCGCAACTGCTCTGCCCAGGACCATAAGTAACTACAGAAAGTTGTGAACGTAGCCCAGACCATCATGCAAGCCAATCTTCCATCCATTTATTTCATCTACACTTCTCGATGCCTGGGAAAGACAGCCAACATTATCAAAAACCCTGCCTGCCCTGGTTATAATCTCCTCCAACCACTTGCATCAGGCAGAAGTTACAAATGCTTAAACAAAAGTACCAACATGTTGAAGAACAACTTCTTCCCCACTTATATTCAACTTCTGCAGGGACATCTCAAATTTCAAATCTAATGTTGTTCTTGCTTTTTGTGCACTTTTTCTGCATTCAAATAACATTGAATAGAGCAAGGAATACAATCACCATGTGATTTTTGTATGTTAGGATTTGCCTGTACGAATGCAAAACAGAACTTTTCACTGTAGTGAGGCACATGTGCAATAATAAATCAAATCAAATCAAACATTTTGGTACAATAAGGTGTAGAGCTGGATGAACACAACAGGCCAAGCAGGAGCAGGAAAGCTGACGTTTCAGGCCTATACCCCTCTTCAGAAAAATTTCGATACTTCAGCTTTGGTCAATGCTTTCCTGTCCGCATGTAGAGTATTTTAGTGGATGACAGTTTTAGATTATCCCCATATACGAACTGATGCCTGCTATATTCCAAACCATTTGCAAAGAACCGTTGACATATGCTGCCCATGCCAGTGCCATGTGCAGATTGCTGTTTAACTGATCCACCAGCAACTTGTAGAACATTTTATCAACTACTGGATAATTTTCACAGAAACCATTGCTGAACGGACTTTCCGCATTAGTGTTCATAGCTACCATATTTCATTCTGACATATATCTGCAAAATCATAATTCAACAATTTTCCTCTGTTCTGTTAGCAATTTTGTTGCTGCTCCAAGGGTCATTCCAATCCACTTTACTTTAACTTATCTGTTATTGCTCATTTGTCTTTCAATGCTGAATTTAGCAGCCATTTTGCAAAATGCAACAGAAAGACATTTTGTATTTTGTCCCATACTTTCAGGGCATACGATCACTTAATGAAATTTCTAAGTAAGAGACACTTGTAACCAGGCACAATGCTGTCTTGCAATGTTTGATCCATATCATATAATCCCTACAGTGTGGAAACAGGCCCTTTGGCCCAACAGGACCACACCAACCCTTGGAGCATCCCAATCAGACCCATCTACTGATCAGCCATGTAATCTACATATCCCTGAACACTATAGGCAATTTAACACGGCCAATCCACCTAGCCTGAGCATTTTTGGACTGTGGGAGGAAACCAGAGCACCTGGAGGAAACCTACGCAGATACGGGGAGAATGTGCAAACTCTACACTGACAGTTACCCAAGGATGGAATTGAACCTGGGACCCCAGCATATTGAGGCAGCAGTGAACAAAGAACAAAGAAAATTACATCACAGGAACTGGCCCTTCGGCCCTCCAAGCCTGCGCTGATCAAGATCCTCTGTCTAACCTGTCATCTATTTTCTAACGGTCTGCGTCCATTTGCTCCCTGCCCATCCATGTACCTGTCCAAATATATTTTAAAAGATCCTAACGTGTCTGCATCTACCACCTCCGCTGGCAACGCGATACAGGCACCGACCACCCTCTGTGTAAAGAACTTTCCACGCATATCTCCCTTAAACTTTCCTCCTCTCACTTTGAACTCATGACCCCTAGTAATTGAATCCCCCGCTCTGGGAAAAAGCTTCTTGCTATCCACCCTGTCTATACCCCTCATGACTTTCTAGACCTCAATCAGGTCCCCCCTCAATCTCCATCTTTCTAATGAAAATAATCCTAATCTATTCAAACTCTCGTCATAGCTAGCACCCACCATACCAGGCAACATCCTGGTGAACCTCCTCCGCACCCTCTCCAAAGCATCCACATCCTTTTGGTAATGTGGCGACCTGAACTGTACACAGTACTCCAAATGTGGCCGAACCAAAGTCCTATACAACTGCAACATGACCTGCCAGCTCTTGTACTCAATACCCCGCCCAATGAAGGAAAGCATGCCATATGCCTTCTTGACCACCCTATTGACCTGCGTTGTCACCTTCAGGGAACAATGGACCTGAACACTCAGATCTCTCTGTTCATCAATTTTCCCTAGGACTTTTCCATTTACTGTATAGTTCGCCATTGAATTTGGTCTTCCAAAATGCATCAACTCGCATTTGCCCGGATTGAACTCCATCTGCCATTTATCTGCCCAACTCTCCAGTCTATATATATTCTGCTGTAATCTCTGACAGTTCCCTTCACTATCTGCTACTCCACCAATCTTAGTGTTATCAGCAAACTTGCTGATCAGACCACCTAAGCCTTCCTCCAACTCATTTACATATATCACAAACAACAGTGGTCCCAGCCTAGATCCCTGTGGAACACCACTGGTCACAGGTCTCCAATTTGAGAAACTACCTTCTACTACTACTCTCTGTCTCCTGTTGCCAGCAAGTTTTTTATCCATCTAGCTAGCCCACCCTGGACTTGTGACTTCACTTTCTCCATTAGCCTGCCATGGGGAACCTTATCAAATGCCTGACTAAAGTCCATGTATATGACATCTACAGCCTTTCCCTCATCAATCACCTTTGTCACGTCCTCAAAGAATTCTATTAAGTTGGTAAGACATGACCTTCCCTGCACAAAACCATGTTGCCTATCACTGATAAGCCCATTTTCTTCCAAATGGGAATAGATCCTATCCCTCAGTATCTTCTCCAGTAGCTTCCCTACCACTGACATCAGGCTCACCGGTCGATAATTACCTGGATTATCCTTGCTGCCCTTTTTAAACAAGGGGACAACATTAGCAAGTCTCCAGTCCTCCGGGACTTCACCCATGCCTAAGCAGTGTCAGTGCTAACCACTGAGCCACCACACCACCCCAAATATGTTACACGATGTGTGATTTGTTCAACAATGGATTCATATTCCTTAACCACAACTCTGGAATCTTGCAACAGTAGCTTTTTTTTTGGGATGATGGGTGGACATGTTGCCTGTGCAATTTTGTGGTAGTGTATGCACAGTGTGAGATTTGACCAATGGCTGGAAACAAGTAGCCGGTTTGTGCATGGTAACCAGTTTTGGATGCCAATGGTCGCAGCCTGTTAATGGCTGACTGGCTCCTGAATAACGTGTTGATGTAAAGGATACAGGGAGAAGTCTTTGGGCTGTTGGAAAGGCAGGCTGTGTGTCTCTGTCGCTGCAGTAGATATGCCTGAATTAACCCAATTTTTCATTCCCATTATTTGCAATAAGTTGTTGCCTTTCACCAGTAATTCAGAGACTTTATAGTTGCTGTATCAATTGACTGGTGTCTCCTGCAAATAAGTGAAAGAACTTGGAGAAAGAGGATTGAAGAACAAAAAGTCCTAGCAAGCCAAAAGCCAGCTGAATGAACCCTGTGGGCTGATGCTATTGTACTTGCTTCTCAGTTTTTCCCCCACCCATAAAGTTGATGTAAATGTTTGTGTCTGTATGTGGGTTTTACAAAAAGGTTACTGTTCTAACTAATAGAGCCATATGCGATAATTGTTTCCTTGTGATTAAAATTTACTTACTTAAAATAAGTAGAGATTCTTTTCAACTACAAGAACCCAATAATTTTATTTTTCTCTCTGTTAACTTGATTTCATTAGACAAGTAAATTAAGGAATTTATGTGTTTTGATTGAATAATTTTTTTTGTAGCAGCCAAAGAAGTAGTGTAGCTTCAGCAACTGTGGACTTTCCCAAGTGGGTCATAACATTAAAGGAATTAATGTGTTATTGTTCTCAAACTAAAAGCTGGTAGTCTTTTCATGTTCTTTCATTTTTGACATGTTTAATGTTTCCAAATAACAGTTTGGACAAAAGACCCTACACATACTAAGGGGCAGCTACTTCTAATATAGCAGAATTAAATGAATAAATGATCAAGATATTCAAGGCATGACTTGGTTTTCAGCAATGATTACAACATTTGCTTGTTGTTCACTGTCATCATATGCATCCACATAATGATTTGTACTTGATTCCTGATTTTCGGACAATTCCTTCCATTATGATACCTTGGCTCACACTGAAACTATCAATTAAATCACTTTCCTTACAAATCTAGGGATCATTTCCTTCTGATTGATCTCCCAATCTAACTTTTTGTCTTGACCGACAACTCAGTTAAGAGTCCATCACACTTCAGAATGTTGCTTCACAATTCCCTCTTTGTACAAGCACCTGTAACTAAGCCCTAAGTAACTTTGATAGTCAGTAATCCACTGCCTGTGTTACTGCAGAATTCCAGTTAGTGTCATGAAGATAGCTGAAAAGAATTATTTTTCAAAAAATTACTCTAAAGGTACATATTTAGCCTGAAAGTTAATCAGGGTCAAAGTCAAAAGTATATCCATATGTGAGATTTGCACACAATTTAATAGCCTGAATCAATGCACAGATTCCGGAATTTCGAGTGAAAACTTTAAAACTATCTATACAATCTACCAAAAACCACAATAAATGGCTTGTAATAAATCATCTTTTTTTGTAAAGTTTGTGTGTAAATGTTTTGTTTTTAATCTTGCATTTTCCAGATGACAACAAAGTCAAGGTTGTGTCTGGCCTCTTCATGGTTAGAAAAGTAACCCAAGCCCACGTTTCCATGTCATTCTTTTGAGATCAACGTTAATCCTCTGCTATCCTATTTTATACTTAGTCATCTATTTCCTGAGCAAGAGTCTGCTGCCTTCCACAACTCATTAATACAAACTCCATCTCTCCTCTCTCTCTTTGCTAAACAGCTTTCCTTACTGGGGAAAACTAGTCCTTTTTTTATATAACCCAGCACCAAAACATCTAAATAACTAACAAGCTCTGCCACCAGGGGCAGTGTAACAATAACAAAGAGAAGGATGAGTAGGAAGAGAGGGAGGAGAATAAAATGAAATGGAGTCAGAGGGGGAAACAGTACACTGCAGCTGACGGTGTGCCCACTTTCTAAATGCCCCAGTGGTACTGGTGAAAACCATGTGCTCCCTCTCCAAGAACATCAGGAAGATCAGGCCTAGACCCTTCATCAGAAAAGGGGGATAGGGAGAGGGTTCTGAAATAAATAGGGAGAAATGGGAGGCGGACCGAAGATGGATAGAGGAGAAGATAGGTGGAGAGGAGAGTTGCAGTGGGAGAGAGATCCCCAGAGGTTGGTCCGGAGGGAGGAAGGTAACTTCTTCAGGTTAGGCATCCTGGAAGAGGCTTCGCAGTGAGGTTAAATTTGTGATCAGAGATAATGGGAACTGCAGATGCTGGAGAATCCGAGATAACAAAGTGTGGAGCTGGATGAAGACAGCAGGCCAAGCAGCATCGTAGGAGCACAAAAGCTGACATATCGGGTCTAGATCCTTCATCAGAAGAGGGGGATGGGGAGAGGGTTCTGAAATAAATAGGGAGAGAGGGGGAGGCGGACCAAAGATGGATAGAGGAGAAGATAGGTGGGGAGGAGAGTTGCAGAAGCAACCCTGTGTACGCACTGTTGTGATGCAATAGTTCGCAGTAGCAGCACTGATGATATGGCAATGGTGGGAGCACAAATACTGACATCTCAAAGAGAAGACAGCAGGTGCATACTTCATAGACCCTGTAGTATTCTCCTAAAATAATACATTAGTAATCCAAGTAAGCTGCTAGAGAACACATTACAGGAGTGCTGTGACACGAACCTATTATACTTGTTCCTTTTAATAAGAAATACATTTTTATCTCAAACTATTTTTAATTCCACCAGTTGTACAGCTTCAAAACTAAAAAGCAAACAACAAAATCTTGGTGCACGTGCAAACTTAGTCTGATTACAATTGACTTTCTTTGTCTTTTTAAATTAAATCTGCAAATTAAATTTCGCAACAAAACTTCCTTAATCTCCTTTAAGGTTTTGAGGTAAGGTAAGTATCTAGATTGTACGGCTTCGATTCAGTACACATGGAATATTTTATTCTATTTCAGACATCTGCTGAACTTGTTTTCCTTTGAGGCAATCTTATATCTTTCCAGTTCTTAATCTCAGCACATTTATTAACAGCCTATGGTTTCAGTGAACATGCTTGGTTAATTATTGTATTCAATGGTAGAGTAGGCTCAAGGAGCTCTATGGTCTACTTCTCACATCTTATGTTCTTAATGCTAATGTACATTGAAACCATAAGACAAAAGTATTAATTATTAGAGTTAAAATAAAAAATTATTAAGTTTATAAACAGGTTTTCTCTTAACCTCAGTTATTTATTTTATTTTGTGTTTTGTATTCCAAATGCTAACCATGAGCAGCATTGTCAAGTTCATTCCCAGTTTGAGTGTTATCGTTTGTAAAATGTTGAAAGAACAACTGTTTGACAGAAAAGGCTGCCCTAATTATAAAAAAAGTCACCTATGATTGGCACATAACCTTGAGCTTAAAATTGGCCATGCTCTAAACATTACAGATCAACAACCCTGCCATGTGGTTTTATTGTTTAAGTTTTATGTTTAATTCTTGATCTGCTTTTTACTGGATTTGCATCTTAAAACATTTTGCACAAACAAGTTAAGTTCCTAATCAAATAAATAACTTCTACATTATAATTTTGTTGAAATAACGCATTTCTTAATGGAACTAACATTCCATATATGCCACTTTATAACTTGTAGAGGGCAAACTTATATGTTACAAAAAATATTGTAGATTACAAATAATAAAATTGAAATGTATTAACTGTTTGGACTCCTCCCAATCTGATTTTTCTGTACTTTTTTGTAAATATGTTATATCTTTATCCTAAAACTTCAGATTCCTTAGAAGCCTTTCCTTTGTGCCTTGCTGTTTCTTCTCCTTATGATTAACCTCCTCCATTCATAAACAAACTTATTCATTCTTTTGCTAATATTTTGTGTGATGTCTCAACACGGGACTTCTGACCCTCATTCTGAGCCCCTTCCACTTGTCGCCTATTACTTGTTTAACATCAGGATTTAATGGAGCAAAGTTTTAACATAACAATGCTTATGTAATTTGAACCCTGCCTCAGTCCATCTGCAAGTGTGCTTTGGCAACCAAATCTATCACTCTATTTCCAGTTTACTTTTTTCATCTTCTTTTCTCACTTCCCCTTCTTCAGGTATGCTGACTTTCCAATATTCTTTCCTTACCCTTCAGTACTTTTTAACTTCCAAGCTTTAATGTTGTCATCCTGGCTTGGTTTCCTCTTAGATGTGTGTATAGCTCTGTCTCTGCCCTTCTCAACATCTTCTGATAGAGTCATCAAAACATGCATTGCTGGGTCATATCCTTTTTTCATGACCCATTCTTTGACATCAGCTTTTTCTCCAAATGTATGCTACCTGGAATGATGTGCTAGAGATAATGGGAACTGCAGATGCTGGAGAATCCAAGATAATAAAGTGTGAAGCTGGATGAACACAACAGGCTATGCTCCTGAGATGCTGCTTGGCCTGCTGTGTTCATCCAGCTTCACACTTTATTATCTTGGAATGATGAGCTGTCTGGTTTGGTTTCAAAGTTTTCTCAGTCACTCTGCTGATTTATGTTCCTTCCTTAGCCATCTACTCCCTTTCAGGTGTGTTAGTTGCATCTGACAAGATAATCTTTTCATTTTCAGCATTGAGATTTCTTTGTGTTTTTGTGGGTGGAGCTGTCTGCCTTGTACCTGTTCATTTGTCTGTTTGTCAGTTGATGTGGCTTGCACAGAAAATCTCTTCCAGAGCATTTGGGGTTATCAGTCCATGCTTTTGGCTTGCTTCTGCAGAGATGAGTGACTTTACCACCGTGTATAATATCTGGAAATTCAGATATTCAAATAGTATTGAGCATTCAGAAGAAGGGCTTCTCAGGTTGGGCAATAATCCATAACAGAGCCTGAACTCTACCTTGAGGATTTCTCTTATGTATTGCCATGGAGCAGATTTACCTAAGTCTGCAAAGCTCATAATTTAACAAGTAGCACCAGTGTCCATCTGGCAACTCATATTCATTGATGTTCCCATTCTGCTGTCTTCATTACAACAGTTGCAAATGAAATTTTCCTTCAGAATTGACATTGCCAACCTGGCCTAAGGTGTAGTTTGAATTGTCCAAATTTTCACCTGATATTTCTCTAGAATCTATTATTGATTTGTTCAAATCATGGTCTGATATATTTGCTGCAGTCATCTTTATCATTTATGATAGACTTCCTTTCTGGTTCACAGCTAAATGTAAAAGTAAAGTGTAAAAAATAATTTTTCTTCTTGCAGTTAAGGTATTTTTTCTATATTAACCATACTTCATTTTGTCTTTTTTGACAACCACTGCAATACTTGCAACTTGCCCTTCGAGCTTGATTTTTCTGTTGGCTCTTCGATGGATACATGTTGCTTTTCTCCACATTATTGCTCTTGAGAGGTTTGGATGCTTATCAAAATGATGCACCGGTCCGGGCTGCTTCTCCATGTTGTGGAAAAATTTCCCTGATTCGCCCATGCATATGGTGTAGCTGTTGATTTATAACCTCAGTGATTTTGTGCATGTTTATAACATCTTCGTGAGTCAGATTTTCTTCTTTGAGTAGTCACACTGTCATGTTGCCTAAAATAAGTCAATTTTTGATTAGCTCATGGTTTAGTTGCACAGCTTTCAACAAGCTGAGATAATGGAGCTCTCTGATGAAGGGTCTAGGCCCGAAACGTCAGCTTTTGTGCTCCTGAGATGCTGCTTGGCCTGCTGTGTTCATCCAGCCTCACATTTTATTATCTTGGAATCTCCAGCATCTGCAGTTCCCATTATCTCTGATAATGGTGTTGCATATTGATTAATGGATTTTTTTTATTTTGGCTCTTAATATTGTACACACACCATTCATAAGTAATGTCTACATTGGGTTCAAACCATACCTTCAAAGCTCATAAAATTTCCGTATGTAATTTTGTTTACCTGTTCTTCAAAGAGACTTGCGTGGAATATATTTGAAACAGCTGCTTCTCAATGGTAATAAAATTGTAGCAATTTGTAACTGTTATGCTTGCCCAACAAATCTGTTGCTGTTCAATAATTCTGCCAGTGTGCATGGAAAAAAAATGTTGTGTTATTTTACATCACCTGCCATTTGAACAGATAGGGGAAAACCTGCAGCCATTTTCTCTTAACAAGTGTTTTAACTGTTGCTTGCATTATTGTTTGTCTTTTTTTTTCATTTTAATCACAGCTCAGAGACCACCATAAACTGATGTGTATTTAGCAGCCACTGTGCTTCCTTACAGCTCTGCAATAATCACCCGAGTGCAGCTTCTGACACTATGATTGGAGTGTACAATACAGCAGTGTGTTCAACTTAAGACGCCGACATATATTGTGTGTGCGCCACATGGCAAAGGTCACATGAGCACAGCAGACTAGGAAGAACATTTATACTTTTTTTATTCATTCAAGAGATGATGGCGTCACTGGCTAGGTCAGCATTCATTTGCTCATCCCTCATTACCCAGAGGGCAGTTACAAGTCAACCACCTTACAGTGGGTCTGGGGGCACATTTAGGTCAGACCAGGTAAGGATGACAGAGTTTTCCCTTCACTTGTAGGCCATATTGAACCAGATGGGCTTTTCCTGACAATCAACAATGGATTCATTGTCATCATTAGGCTCTTAATTCCAGATGTTTTGTTATTGAATTCAAATTCCACACGATGGAGAGATTTGAACCCTGGTCTCCACAACATTCCCGCGTCTCTGGACTAACAGTCCATTGGTGATGCTGCTCCGCCATCACTTCCCCATTGTCTTTCAATATAATATTACTAGATTCTGATGCAGCTTCCGCCTTCTTCCAGATCCCGCTGCACAATCGTGTATCACTGACATTATCATATGACTCACTGTCATTATACATTCTGCTGATGCATCATTAATCCACACAGATGTGAAAGAATATGGTGGGCAACTGATTCATTATGAACCAGGTTTTTTTGGACAACTTAAAACTTATATCATCCTGGTATGTGAAGGTAATTCTTCCTTACTCAACTGCAGACTGACCTTCTAATTTTCTCTCCCCTGTCTCCACTAGTCTCAACATCAATAATAATGCAAAGAGCTCATAGAATTTTTTTCTCATTAACCTTGAGATCATCCTATCAACTACCTCTGTTGTGTGTTTCCTTTTCACTATCCCACCAGGCCAAACTCCCACTGATGAACAAAAAGTGAACAACATTGTTTGTTTTCCAATTGAGAAAAGAATGTTGTAATTAAAAAAAAGTGGTATTGGTATGATTGTAAATGATTGATTACGTTGCACTCTTTTACTTATAGCAGTCAACTTTTACCTTCAACAGACAAATGTCATTCAAATTTTCTCTACAATAATAGTATCAGCAAACATTTGCAGAGTAGGAATGATACTTTGGATGGTGTGGCTTTTATTTTTGGATGGTGTGACTTTTATTTTGTCTGAGATTGTACAGGTATAGATTAGCTGATGAATTAAGTTCATGTGAAGTGAAGGCAGATGCTGTGTCATCCAGGAGTTGATGAACTCTGCAGTCAAAAAAATAGCATTGAGGCAAAGGAAACAGATGTTGGGATTAAAAATAAATAAGAATGGTGAGATGAAAATAAAGTAAGTGAATGTCAGTGGTACAATCCTCAAATACATCCCATTCATTATGTCATGGAAAAAGAATGTTTTGTCCCAGACCCTGAGCTTTTGACCCTCTGTCATGAGACAGTGGTGGATTGTCCTTGCACACCAAATATTAAAAGGCAGTTCAACATGTACAAAAGTAATTATTCACTGGAGAAGTGAGAAGATTAGATAGAGTGACCTCAGTGTGCTTATACACCACCTCACTTCAAAATATTCTACTCCAGTCCATTCCAGCTGTTTGATTAAGAGTGCCAGTGGGAGAGGTTTCAAAGCAAGTTACTTTCCTGACGACTGGGCTATTTAAAATCCATATTCCATTGGACATTGTTGAGGAAAAGAAACACAATTTCCATTAAAAAAAATTGGAGGGAATAGACTGGAAAGTAAGAATTTGAAAAGGAAAGGAGAAAATTGCATTAAGTTGTATATGATGGAAATCAAAAAAATAAAATGGCATAAAATTACTAAATAAATAAATCAATAAAATTTTAGTCAGAAAGAAAGAATACCTATTTGGGAGTACATGCAGGAAAAGAAGATCTTGTGCCAACGGTGCATGTCTTAGCTAAATGCTGTCGCCATAATAATTTAGTTGAATGACTGCGGTAAAGATTGCTGTATTCAAATGTTTCTGTAGAAACAGAGACAGAAGTAACGTAGAGGCAAGAAATTCTCTCCTTATTCCAAAATACATACAACACAGAAACAGGCCATTCAGCTTAACTCAGTTTTGCACTCTGGACATGCATCTCGTACAGAACGTCTTTTTCATTTAACCCATCTGTATATCTTTGTATTCTATCCGTGTATTTTTTTCTCTTACAAATATTTATTCTGCTTCCTCCAGTATGAATCTATGGCATTTGTCCCAACTAGACCCCAAGTTGCCAATCATTTTCTGAGTAAATAAGTTTCTTTTCATTTGCCTTTTTAGTGATTATCTTACAATGATTATTCTCAGTTCTAGTCTTGCCCACAAGTATCTTCAATAGCTGTCAATCCTTCCATAAAATGGAAGATGGAACTACTGTCAGTAATTCCAGTGTTGTCTAATCAAGCGTCTATACACATTAACCATAAATAATTAGCTTTTCAAAAATAACTCATTATCCAAGTTTCTGTACATTTACATTACAATAGCAGTACTACCATAACTGTATTAAACTCACTGGGCTATTTTAAAGATCAGCCATTATCAGCCTGCACTAATAATTCTCGTAGTACTTACTTCCTCAACAATAACCTTTATTTATAGAGCACTATCAACATAGTGAAATAACCCAAAGTATATCATAGGGGTGTTACCAAACAATATTTCACCATGCCACATAATAAGATATTGGATAAAATGGTCAACGGTTTGGCCAACAATTTAGATTTTAACGAGCCATTTAATGGAGGTAAGAAAGATAGAGAAGCAGGGAAAATTTAGACAGAAACTTACAGCGATGTGGGCCTTGTTAATTTCACCAGTAGATTGAATGAAATATTCTCCCTGAATATAAATTGTCCTCCATGCTATTTAAACCATGTTGAAATTCTCATTACTCAATGCTAGCAGGAGGTTTTCATCTCCCTCAACGTAATACATTCTACAAAGGTCAGTCAAATGCACTGCTAAATAGTTAATATCCATAAAAGAAACACATCACTCACAAGCACTCATTTTAAAGTGTTTATGTAAAGAATAATAGCAGAAATTTGTGAATAATTACAAGGTGATAAGCTCCTTGAGGTCTTCAGCTGATGCTGTATAGTACTACATCTGAATTCTTACTGAGATTACTTCCTTGAAATCACATTTTGTTATACTTGCAGTGTTGTTTGTGAGCATAACCCTTGTAAGGTGAGTAAAAATCCCTATCAGTTTATGGATATACCCTGGACTAAAACCCTCTGAAGATGTTTGTTTGTGGAAACGACTTTGAACTAAAATTCACTGAACCTTTGGATTCAAGAAACCATGAGCCTCAACCAAACCAGGAAAAGGCTGGTTGGGACAGACTGGGAAATATGCAAGACCAGTGGCAGATTTTTGGATGCCTCTCTGCCCCACTCTCCCTATCTAACTCAACTTGCCTCCCTTCTCCTGCCTCTTAGACTGTCTCTACCTGATTTCAACCATCACATTACTGAACAATATTCTGCAGGAGGAAGAAATCACCAGCTACTCACCCCAGTTTCAGCAAGGGCACAGCCTTGCCAGTTGCATGGCACTTTTTTTATTTCTTCATGGGATATGGGCATCTCTGGCTAGTCCATCATTTATTGCCCGTTCCGAATTGTCCTTGACAAGTTGGTGGTGAGCTACTTTCTAAAAATCACCAAACTCTTTGGGGTAAAGTGGCACTCACAGTGCCATTAGGAATGGAGTACTCAGATTTTAACCCACTGGCAATGAAGGACTATGACAAAGTTCCAAGTCAGGATTGTGTGTGGCTTGGAGAGGAACTTACCAGTGATGGTGTTCCCATGTATTTGCTGCCCTTGCCGTTCTAAGTGATAGAAGCCAAGATTGGGAAGTGCTGTTAAAAGAGCCTGAGTGAGTTGCTGAAGTACATCTTATAGATTATGTGCACTGCTACCACTATGTATTGGTAAAGGGAGAGCATATTAAAGTTAGTGGATGTAATGCCAATTAAGTCAGTGTTGAATCAGCAGGAGATCAGGCAAAGCTGGTTTCAGGCTCAGGTCCTCAGAACCTGGTGGGCCCTCTGCCAGCGCTTACCCAAACTCATCATCTACCCCAGAACCAGACCCAGCATTGTCTGGAAATGGCACCAACAAATGGAATTTGAAGTTGCTTCAAGTTAGGCTGCAAGAATGGTCATTGGATTAGACCTGGTGACGGATTTGGACTTGATGGGCTAAATGGCCTGTGTCTGTGCTGTAACATGGAACTCTTTCCCAAAATCCTTGCTACATTAGAGTCATGGACTTTTACACTATCAGCCCATTTGAGTCTTGGTTATCAACTGCCTACCTATTCTAATCCCATTTCCAGCACTTGACCTGTAGCCTTGTATGCTTTGGCATTTTAGTCTTCTCTGTTTTAATGCAAACGACACCAGTTTATCTCACAACATCCTGGTGAATTTCCTTTGCGCTCCCTCTAATGCAATCACATCTTTTCAATGGAGTGGCTACCAGAACTGTGCAGAATGCTCCAGTTATGGTCTAACTAATGTTTTTACACAGCTCCATGATGTCCCACTTGCTCTTAGAACACAGACCATAGGACAGTACAGTACAGTACAGTACAGGCCCTTGAGCCCACGATGCTGTGCCAAACTTTTACCCTACACCTAAGCTCTATCTAACCTCTACCGCTACCTTATATTAACATCCATATGCCTATCTAATAGCCACTTAAATGCCCCTAATGAGGCCAATTCCACTACCCTCTCTAGCAATGCATTCCACGCCCCTACCACTCTCCAAGTAAAGAACCTACTTCTGATGTCTCCTGATATTTAGCTCCTTTCACTTTAAAACTATATCCCTTGTAAAAGTTACCTCCACCCTCAGAAAAAGTCTCTGGCTGTCTACCCTATCTATGCCTCTCATCATTTTGTACACCTCCATCAAGTCACCTCTCATCCTTCATCGTTCTAAAGAGAATAGCCCTAGCCCTCTCAGCCTTTCCTCGTAAGACCTTGCCTCCATTCCAGGCAACATCCTGGTAAATCTCCTCTGCACCTTTTCTAATGCTTCCACATCTTTCCTGAAATGAGGTGACCAAAACTGGACACCACACTTCAGATGTGGCTGAACCAGGCTTTTATATAGCTGGAGCATAACCTCATGGCTCTGGAACTCAATCTCTCTATTAATGAAAGCTAACACACCATACCCCTTCTTAACAACTCTATCTACCTGGGTGGCAGCTCTCAGGGAACTGTGAACATGAACCCCAAGATCCCTCTGCTCCTCCACACTGCCAAGAATATTTTAGTTAACCCTGTATTCCGCTTTCAAGTTTGTCCTTCCATAATGAATCACCTCACACTTTTCAGGGTTAAACTCCATCTGCTACCTCTCGGCCCAGCTCTGCATTCTATCAATGTCCCTTTGTTACCTAGAACAGCCATCCACACTGTCCACAATGTGACCCACCTTCGTATCATCTGTGAGCCTGCTAATTCACTCTTCCACTCATTCATCCAAATCATTTACTAAAATCACAAATAGAAGACGTCCCAGAACAGATCCTTGTGGTACACCACTCATAACTGAGCACCATGCTGAATATTTTCTGTCCACTACTACCCTTTATCTTCTTAGGGTCAGCCAATTCTGAATCCAATCTGCCACATTTCCCCCTATCCCATGCCTCCTTACATCCTGCATGAGCCAACCATGGGGAACCTTATCAAACGCCTTACTTAAATCCATGTATACCACATCCACTGCTCCACCTTCATCCATGTGTTTGGTCACATCTTCAAAGAATTCAATAAGGTTTGTGAGGCATGATCTACCCCTCACAAATCCATGCTGACAATCATGAATCAAACTGTGCCTTTCCAAGTGATCTTAAATCCTGTCTCTCAGAGCCCTTTCCAATAATTAACATCTTATAGTCAGTGCCTTGACCAATGAAGGTAAGTATCCTATATGCCTATTTAGCATGGTTAATCTACCTAACCTGCACATCTTTGGACTGTGGGAGAAAACTGGGGCATCCGGAGGAGTCCTTTGCAGATGCAGGGAGAACATGCAAACTCCATACAGACAGTCGCCCAAGACTGGTTTTGAACCCAAGTCTCAAGTGCTGTGAGGCAGCAGTGTTGACCACTGAATCACCAGACTGCCCATCGTTAAGCTAACTGGACTATCATTTCAATATTCACTGCTCCACAAATAGGCGACCTAATTATTTCTGATTTGAGCCCACGTAGCTTTTCTTTAAATGAATTTGAAAGTTGTGTCACAGGTAGACAGGTTGGTTAAGAAGGCATTTGGCACGCTTGCCTTCATTGCTCAGACCAGTGAGTATAAGAGTTGGGGTGCCATTTTGAGCTTGTCCAGGATGTCATTGAGGCTACTTTTGGAGCGTGCATCCGCAGTTGCCCTGCAATAGGAAGGCTGTTATTAAATTGGAGAGGGTTCAGTAAAGATTTACCTAGATGTTATGAGGATTGGAAGGTTTCAGTTGTAAGGAGAGGGTGGATAGGCTGATGCTTTTACCACTAGAGCATAGGTGGTTGAGTGGTGACCTTGGTGAGGTTTACATGGTCATGACAGCCACAGGTAAGTTCAATAACAAAGATATTTTTCCTAGAGTTGGGGTGTTAAAAACTAAGGGGTATGTTCTTCACACAGGATGGTTCATACATGAAATGAACTGCCAGAGGAGGTGGTGGATACAGATACAGTTACAACATTTAAAAGACATTTGGACAGATAGATGAGTGGGAAAGGTTTGGAGGGATATGGGCCAAATGCAGGAAAATGGGACGAGTTTAGTTTGGGAACATCGGTTGGTCTGGATGAGTTGAACCAAATGATTTGTTTCTCTGCTGTATGACTCTTTAAATCTAAGTGGGCTTAGAGCTGTTCTGAGGAAGGGCCACCAGACCCGAAAAGTTAACTCTGACTTTTTCTCCACAGATGCTGCCAGACCTACTGAGCTTTTCCAGAAGCTTCTGTTTCTGCTCCTGATTTACAGCATCTGCAGTCCTTTCGGATTTTATTTATCATTGAGAAGCTTGGTCAGCCTTCAAACTTCTCCGAAGATAATAAAATCATTTTATTCAGCTATTGGAAAGCTGACATTTGTCCTCCCACTCAATTATGTTCATTCCCTCTCCCACACCCCAACTTCCTTTGTTACCATACCCGGAAGGAGCAGAAAATTCCACCCTGATGCAATCAGTGTAATTAATTATAAATTTCTATTGCTGTGAAATTTAAAATATTATGTTGATAGAGGCAAGTCTGAAGCACTGTTCCTACCAGTTTTATGTGCCACTGTTACAGTCATGGTATGGCACTTCTACAATCCCAGGAATGGTGGATGGACTGCTGCAAGTATCTGTCTGCCCAAGTGAATGATGAGTTTCACACTGAAGTAGCAGACTCAGTCTGAATGGCAGCAAAATTGGATCTCACAGTCATCATTGTCACATAAATATTGTCTGATGCTTTCCTGGCAGAAAGCAAGTCCAGGCAATTGGGACCAAATAAAGCAGGCAGTAGGTGTGCAGTGCCAATTAAAGAATTCAAGGAGAATGAGAAGTAAGATGAGACCTGGAATGCTAACACTACCTTCCTGCTTATTAGAGACCGTCTGACCTGTCGGATGTTTCTAGCATTTTGTGTTTTCAGTTTCACGAAATTACATCATTGTGATGTGAGGCTGCAACAAATGTTGAGTGACGTCCCACAGAGTTCTATTCTGGGAACCCTATTGTTTTTAATCTAAATAACTAATGAAACCAACTACATGCTGGCCGGATTTAATTATTTAAAAATATGGAGAACAGCAGAGACAACAGATACACTAAAAGATGATTGATATGTATTAAAATTGGGAAGACAGGAGACAGTTGAAATGTAATACTGATAAATGCAAAGTGTTATTTACATAAATCAAGATATGTGGGACATATTACGCAATAAATGGAAGTAAATGATCAAATGAGACCTTGAAAATGCCTTGGGAACCATTATTAGCATTTCACTGTCAATGTCTTACCAATGCTGTAAAACAACTGGTCAAAATTCTAAATGTACAATGTAGATTTTGACACTCCGCAGTGATTCTCACTGAAATGCTGGGTTCAAGCAGGTAGACTCACATCTCAGGTGGTTGGACAATGCTTTCTTCTCCTTGGCCATTCTTAATCCAAAACCAACATTAGAAGAATATGCTGCTGGATGGTCAGAGTCTTCCTGTAAGTCAGTTATTTCCTTTTTTCATCCAGGGGATATGGGCATCACTAGCTGCCTTTGAGAAGGTTAGCAACCTTCTTGTGCCACTTTAATCCATTTTGTATGAGGACACCCACTATACTGTTAGGGAGGGAATTTAAGGATGAAAATGAAGGAATGGTTATATATTTCCAAGTGAGTGTGATAAGTGGCTTGGAAAGTAATTTGCAGTTGATTGTGTTGTATCTGCTGCCCCTGTCCTTCTAGACAGTAGAGATCATGTGCTTGGGAGGTGCTGCCACAAGTGTCTTAAATTCATGCAGCCCTCCGAATATGCAAATTGGAATAGAATGATATATACATAGAACATTGTGTATCTTTAATCCTGCTGCTGAGAACAGCCCCTCAGGACAGCATATGTTGACTTCTGCATGGAGTTAAAACAGTTGATGTGAGAATTTTTAGCAGTCTGGAACCAGCAGGATGCCTCACCCTCAACAACTTCTCTTTTGACTCCTCCCACTTCCTACAGACTAAGGGGGTGGCCATGGGCACCCGCATGGGCCCCAGCTATGCCTGCCTCTTTGTAGGTTACGTGGAACAGTCCCTCTTCCGCACCTATACAGGCCCCAAACCCCACCTCTTCCTCCGGTACATTGATGACTGTATCGGCGCCGCCTCTTGCTCCCCAGAGGAGCTCGAACGGTTCATCCACTTCACCAACACCTTCCAACCCAACCTTCAGTTCACCTGGGCCATCTCCAGCACATCCCTCACCTTCCTGGACCTCTCAGTCTCCATCACAGGCAACCAGCTTGTAACTGATGTCCATTTCAAGCCCACCGACTCCCACAGCTACCTAGAATACACCTCCTCCCACCCAACATCCTGCAAAAATTCCATCCCCTATTCCCAATTCCTCCGACTCCGCCGCATCTGCTCCCACGACAAGACATTCCACTCCCGCACATCCCAGATGTCCAAGTTCTTCAAGGACTGCAACTTTCCCCCCACAGTGATCGAGAACGCCCTCGACCGCGTCTCCCGTATTTCCCGCAACACGTCCCTCACACCCCGCCCCCGCCACAACCGCCCAAAGAGGATCCCCCTCGTTCTCACACACCACCCCACCAACCTCCGGATACAACGCAGCATCCTCCGACACTTCCGCCATCTACAATCCGACCCCACCACCCAAGACATTTTTCCATCCCCACCCGTGTCTGCTTTCCGGAGAGACCACTCTCTCCATGACTCCCTTGTTTGCTCCACACTGCCCTCCAACCCCACCACACCCGGCACCTTCCCCTGCAACCCCAGGAAATGCTACATTTGCCCCCACACCTCCTCCCTCACCCCTATCCCAGGCCCCAAGATGACATTCCACATTAAACAGAGGTTCACCTGCACATCTGCCAATGTGGTATACTGCATCCACTGTACCCGGTGTGGCTTCCTCTACATTGGGGAAACCAAGCGGAGGCTTGGAGACCGCTTTGCAGAACACCTCCGCTCAGTTCGCAAAAAACTACTGCACCTCCCAGTCGCAAACCATTTCCACTCCCCCTCCCATTCTTTAGATGACATGTCCATTATGGGCCTCCTGCAGTGCCACAATGATGCCACCCGAAGGTTGCAGGAACAGTAACTCATATTCCGCCTGGGAACCCTGCAGCCTAATGGTATCAATGTGGACTTCACCAGTTTCAAAATCTCCCCTTCCCCAACTGCATCCCTAAACCAGCCCAGTTCGTCCCCTCCCCCCACTGCACCACACAACCAGCCCAGCTCTTCCACTACACCCACTGCATCCCAAAACCAGTCCAACCTGTCTCCGCCTCCCTAACCTGTTCTTCCTCTCACCCATCCCTTCCTCCCACCCCAAGCCGCACCCCCATCTACCTACTAACCTCATCCCACCTCCTTGACCTGTCCGTCTTCCCTGGACTGACCTATTCCCTCCCCACCTCCCCACCTATACTCTCTCCACCTATCTTCTTTTCTCTCCATCTTCGGTCCGCCTCCCCCCTCTCCCTATTTATTCCAGAACCCTCACCCCATCCCCCTCTCTGATGAAGGGTCTAGGCCCGAAATGTCAGCTTTTGTGCTCCTGAGATGCTGCTTGGCCTGCTGTGTTCATCCAGCCTCACATTTTGTTGTCTTGGATTCTCCAGCATCTGCAGTTCCCATTATCTCTAGGATGCCTGAAGTGACTAGTTTTTCACATAAAGTCCCCAGCTCCGAGGCTATAGCCTAAAAATGGTTCAGACCTTCCTCAGAAAGTCTATCCAGCTGAAAACCAGATATATTAATGTCTATATTTAATTCTCTGATTTGTGCTTTAGTCGAGCAAGCAGCAACAGTTTAGCAACTTCACCTTTTAATAACAGTGTAGCAGACAGACAACAGAAGGCAAGGAAAGACGTAGCCATCAGATTACATTTTGAATACTGTGTTTATAACAGATATGAGGTGTAAGAGTTGATTCTCCATTCCCCTGTTCTGCTCTCGTACAGGATGTTAATGCCAGAGTACATCCCTGCTGAACATTTGCTTTTGAACAGAATCTTGCTCACAGACCCAAAATGTAACGAAAGTGGGCACGTTCCTGCACAGGGCATCACATGACTTACTTTCTCCAACCAGCCTGCCTGGTAACGTCTTCGCTTCCACCTCCAAAACTTTGAAAATAAATTATACAAAAGTTTTCAAAGGAAACAAAAGGCACCTTTTTTAAACAGTTTAGATTTTTGCATTTTTTGGCTTTCTTGAAGTACTACCTCTGAGATTAATTAGATCCTGGAGATTCTAGGATCATCTCAGAGGATTGGCAATCCTAGACAGAAATAGAATGCAGGTCTGAGATATCTGAGGTAGTAGTATTGGTCTGAAACTGAGGACTTCAAGGAGCAGAATTGATCAAGGGATAAGAGTACTTACTGGGGAAGCAAAATGGTTGTTTAGTTGTTAGGTCTTTCTATTTGCTTGGTTTTACGATATCAGAAAAATGCTTTGTCTGATGAAGATCCTCATGAAAGTCCAACTGGCAATGTAATAATCATGAAATCTACCCCCATTTCATATGCCTAAGCTCATTGCTGAGTTTGTGTCAATTTCAAGGAAAGAGTCAACGACTTCCCGTTGAGAAAATCTTTGGAAATCCTGGGCAATATTTAAGTGCCAGAGTCATGACATAGCAGATTTTTGCTCAGTTTTACACTTTGTGACAACTGGAGAATTAATAAAATTCTGATGCTGCAAAGAGTAATTTTCAGACTTATACTTATATTGATGGAGTACATTGAAGAGAAACAGGACTATTGCCAAATGCAAAGTGAATGAACAAAAAGCAAAGATTAAAAATTCAAGCATTATATTCTGAAAGAATCAGTAAAAAGAAGGTCCTGTGTGATATATAAAATATTAAAATGTTCACATACAATGAAGCCAAATTCTATGACAGAGTGGGAGAATTTAAGTGTAAGTTAATGTCAACTAAATTTGTAGTGGATATCAAGAAAAATGCCTTTACTAAAGTAGTGATGGATTTTTATAATGATCTACCAAACAAGGTTACAGTGGTAAGACAAATTTTGCTTTGCAACATTATAACTTGAAAGCTTATAAGGAAAGCAGATGAACTGGAAAGATGAGATTCCAGAGGCTAAAATATGTCCTTTTTTTTATTTCTAGAATACATACAGAATGATCAATTGCAGCACCAATAAATTTCTTAATATCATACAATTCTGTGATTCCAAAATGGTTACTGTACTCATATATTCTATTTGGAAAAACTGAGTTTATGGTTGCTCTCTTCAAGAATGATTCAATGGCTCCCGCTACCCCATCCTCTGTGAAGTCACTCGGTGTCCAGGGTGTGCTAGCTAGATGGATAAAAAACTGGCTGGGCAACAGGAGATAGAGGGTACTAGTAGAAGGGAGTTTCTCAAATTGGAGACCTGTAACCAGTGGTGTTCCACAGGGATCTGTGCTGGGACCACTGTTGTTTGCGATATATGTAATTGATCTGGAGGAAGGTGTAGGTGGTCTGATCAGCAAGTTTGCTGATGACACTAAGATTGGTGGAGTAGCAGATAGTGAAGGGGGCTGTCAGAGATTACAGCAGAATATAGATAGACTGGAGAGTTGGGCAGATAAATGGCAGATGGAGTTCAATCCCGGCAAATGCGAGGTGATCATTTTGGAAGATCAAATTCAAGGGCGAACTACACAGTAAATGGAAAAGTCCTAGGGAAAATTTTTGAATAGAGAGATCTGGGTGTTCAGGTCCATTGTTCCCTGAAGGTGACAACGCAGGTCAATAGGGTGGTCAAGAAGGCATATGGCTTGCTTTCCTTCATTGGACGGGGTATTGAGTACAAGAGTTGGCAGGTCATGTTGCAGTTGTATAGGACTTTGGTTTGGCCATATTTGGAGTACTGTGTACAGTTCAGGTCACCACATTACCAAAAGGATGTGGATGCTTTGGAGAGGGTGCGGAGGAGGTTCACCAGGATGTTGCCTGGTATGGAGGGTGCTAGCTATGAAGAGAGGTTCAATAGATTAGGATTATTTTCATTAGAAAGATGGAGATTGAGGGGGGACCTGATTGAGGTCTACAAAATCATGAGGAGTATAGACAGAGTGGATAGCAAAAAGCTTTTTCCCAGAGTGGGGGGCTCAATTACTAGGGGTCATGAGTTCAAAGTGAGAGGGGAAAGTTTAAGGGAGATATGCTTGGAAAGCTCTTTACACAGAGGGCGGTGGGCGCCTGGAACCCATTGCCAGCGGAGGTGGTAGACGCAGACACGTTAGCGTCTTTTAAGATATATTTGGACTGGTACATGGATGGGCAGGGAGCAAATGGACACAGACCGTTAGAAAATAGACGACAGGTTAGACAGAGGATCTTGATTGGCGCAGGCTTGGAGAGCTGAAGGACCTGTTCCTGTGCTCTAGGTTTCTTTGTTTCTTGTTTGTTTCTCTCCCAGAATGCTTCAATCGTCAAATCATATAGTACAGACGAGGCCCTTAGGCCCAATAAGCTTGTGCTGCCGAAGCCACTCTACATCTACTCTCGTCCCACCCTTGACCACTAGGCCCAAAGCCTTGAATGTTCTGACACCTCAATGTTTTTCTCTGCAAATGATTATCCAATTCCCTGTCTGAAAGCCATGCATTAACCTGTCTTTACCAAACTTTCAGGCAGTTTATTCCAGTTCTCGCACTACTTACTGAGCAAAATGAAATTCTCATGTGCTGTTTGCTCCTTTGTCAATTTCTTTAAATCTGTCTCCTTTGGTTCTCAACCTGTCAAAAAGAACAATTTCTTTGTTAATTCACTTGTGGGATGAAAGTGTTGCTAGCTGGCCAGCATTTATTGACCTTGAGAAGATGGTTGTGAGCTGCCTTCTTGAATTGCTGCAGAGCGAAATAACCCCAGAAAGGCCGGTAACCTGTCACCAAGTCACCCTTTATTTACATGTGCATAGTACTTGACATTGGTCCAGCTTCCTCAGGACCAGCTCTCAGTGAACAGGACATCTGACACACCTGTTTATTCCTGTTAGCCTGGTTTTGTTGATTAGACAAGGTTAACAGCACCAATCAGCACATGCTGAATGGTGACCCGAAATGCCTTTAGGTAGGAAATTCCAGGATTTTGACCCAGTGACAGTGAAGGAATGACATTTCCAATCCAGGATAGTGAGTGGTTTGAGGAAATTTGCAAATGGTTACGTTTCCACCTATCTGCTGCACTTGTCTTTCTAGATGGAAGTGATCATAGGTTTGGAAGGTGCTGTCTGAGGATCTTTGGTGAAGTTCTGCAATGCATCTTGTAAATAGTACATATTTCTGCTACTGAGCTTTAGTGGCTGAGGGAGTGGATGCTTGTGGATGTAATGCCATTCAAGCAGGCTGTTTTGTCCTAGATGATGTCAAGCTTCTTAAGTGTTGTGGGAGCTGCACCCATCCTGGCAAGAGGGGACTATTACATTGCATACCTGACTTGTGCCTTGTTGATGATGCACAGACACTGGGGAATTGGAAATTTTATTCCTAACCTCTGACTTGCTCTTGTAGCTACTGTGATTGTGTGGTGAGTCCATCTGGGTTTCTGGTCCATGGTAATTCCCAAGATGTTGTAAGTGGGGATTCATAGAACATAGAACTGTACAGCACAGTACAGGCCCTTTGGCTCATGATGTGGTGCTGACGTATATCCTACTCTAAGATCAAACTACCCTGCACTCCCTTCATCCCTGTGCCTACCCAAGATTTGCTTAAATGCCCCTAATGTATCTGACTATACTACCACCATGGCAGTGCATTCCATGTGCCCACCACTCTCTGTGTAAAGAACCTATCTCTGACATCTCCTCTGCACCTTCTCTAAAGCTTCCACATCCTTCCTGTAATGAGGCGACCAGAATTTGACACAATATTCCAAGTGTGTTCTAACCCAGGTTTTACAGAGCTGCAGGGTTTGATAACCTCATAGCTCTTAAACACAACCTCCTTGCTAATGAAAGCCAACACAGCATACACCTTCCTAGCAATCCTATCAACTTGGGTGGCAACTTTGAAGGATCTATGGACATGGACTCCAAGGTCCCTCGGTTCCTCCACACTGCCAAGTATACTGTCATTAACCCTGTATACTGCATTCAAATTTGACCGTCCAAAATGAATCACTTCACACTTTTCTGGGTTGAATTCCATCTGTCACTTCTTTGCCCAGTTCTGCATCCCATCAATGTCCAGTTGCAACCTACAACAGTCCTCTACACTATCCACGACTCCACCAACCTTCATGTGTTCGGTAAACTTACTAACCCACCTTTCCACTTCCTCATCCAAGTAATTTGTAAAGATCACAAAGAGCAGAGGTCCCAGAACTGATCCCTGCCGAACACCACTGGTCACCGAGCTCCAGGCTGGATACTTTCCATCTACTACAATCCTCTGTCTCCTGTAGGACAGCTAGTTTTGTATCCAGGCGGCCAAATTTCCCTGAATCCTATGTCTCCTAACTTTCTGAATGAGCCTACCATGGGGAACCTTATCAAATGCCTTGCTAAAATCCATATACACCACATTCACTGCTCTACCTTTATCGATGTGTTTTGTCACATCCTCAAAGAATTCACTAACGCTTGTGAGACATGATCTGCTCCTCACAAAGCATGCTGACTATCTCTCATCAATCTATGTTTTTCCAACTAATCATCAATACTATCTCTCAGAATTTTCTCCAATAAATTGCCCACCACAGAAGTAAGATTGTCTGGTCTGTAATTCTCAGGTTATTCCTATTTCCTTTCTTGAAGAAGGGAATAACCTTTGCCACCCTCCAATCATCTGATACTAATCCAGTGGACAGTGAGGATCCAGAGATCATTGTCAAATGGGGAACAATCTCTTCCCTCGCATCCGTTAGAACCTTGGATATATCCTGTCTGGCCTGGGGACTTATCTACCTGCATGTTTTTCAAAATTTCTAGCTCATCCTCCATAGTATCAACCTGTTTGAGCATATCTGCCTGTTTTATGCAGTCCTCACAAATGTCAAGGTCACTCGTGCTGGTGAATACTGAAGCAAAGTATTCATTAAGGACCTCCCTTACCCCCTCCAACTCCAGGCACAAGTTCCCTCTACTCTCCCTGATTGGTCCTACCCTCACTCTGGCCATCCTCTTGTTCCTTACGCAAGTCTAGAATGTCTTGGGGTTTTCCTTAATCCTACCTACCAAGAATTTTTCATGCTCCGCTTTGGCTCTCCTAAGTCTATTCTTCAGTTCCTCACTAGCTACCTTGTAATTGTTCACAGCCCTGGCCAATTCTTGCTTCCTCAACCTTAAGTAAGTTTGCTTCTTCCTCTTGACTTGATGTTTCACATGTCTTGTTATCCAAGGTTCCTTCACCCTGCCAACCCTTCTTTGCCTCAGTGGGACAAATCTATCCAGCATGTGTTCCCTAAACAACCTCCACATTTCTGTCGTGTTTTTCTCTGAGAATATCTGTTCCCAATTTATGCTGCATAGTTCCTGCCTAAAGGCATTGTAATTCTCTCTCCCACAGTTAAATATATTCACACACCATCTGCTCCAATCCCTTTCCACGATTATGATAAAGGTCTGAAAGTTGTGATCACTATCACCAAAATGCTCTCCCACTGAGAAATCTGACACCTGGCCTGCTTCGTTGCCAAGCAGCAAATCCAATATGGCCTCCCCTTTAGTCGGCCTACCTACATATTGAGTCAGGAATCCTTCCTGGACATACCTGACAAAATCTGCTCCATCCAAACTAATTGCACTTGGGAGGTTCCAGTCGATATTAGGGAAGTTGAGGTCACCCATGACAACAACCCTATTACTTTGGCACCTTTCCAAAATCTGTCTCCCAATCAGTTCCTCAGTGCCTCTGTTGCTATTGGGAGCTCTATAAGAAAACTCCCAATAAAGTGATTGTTTCTTTCCTGTTTCTGACTTCCACCCCATACTGACTCAGTGGACAAACCCTCCTTGACGACCTCCCTCTCTGCAACTGTGATACCATCCCTGATTAGCAATGCCACTCCCCCACCTCTTTTACCCTCCTCCCTATTTCTTTTGAAACATCGAAACCCCGGAACATCCAGCAACCATTCCTGCTCCTACGATATCCAAGTCTCTGTAATGGCTGCACCATCGTAGCTCCAAGTATTGATCTATGCTCTAAGTTCGTCACCCTTATTCATGGTGCTTCTTGCATTAAAATGGACGCACTTCAACCCATCACACCGACTGCAGCTTTGCCCTATCAACTGTCTACCCTCCCTCACAGATTCTCTGCATGCTGTATCTGCCTGTACACCCAGCTACTCCATCCTCTGATCGCTAGCACTGGTTCCCATCCCCCTGCCAAACTAGTTTGAACTGTCCCAAAGAGCTCTAGCAAACCTCCTGCCCAGTATATTTTTGTGTCCCTCCAGTTAAGGTGCAAACCGTCCTTCTTGTACAGTCCCACCTTACCCAAAAGGTATCCCAAAGATCCACATATCTGAAACCCTCTATCCTCTACCAGCTCCGTAGCCACATGTTCACCTGCACTCACTCTCTATTCCTGGCCTCATGAGCCCATGGCACCGCTAGTAATCCTAAGATTACTACTCTGCATGTCCTGCCTTTTAGCTTCCAACCCAACTCCCTATGTTCACTTTTCAGGTCAATATCCCTTTTCCTAGCTATGTCATTGGTACCGAGGTGTACCACGTCTTCTGGCTGCTCAAACTCCCCCTTAAGAATCCTGTAGATTTGATCCGAGACATCCCTGACCCTGGCACCCGGGAGGCAACTTACCATCTGGAAGTCTCGTTTGTGACCACAGAATCTCCTGTCTGTTCCCCTAAGCATTGAATCTCATACCACTATTGCTCCCCTATTCTACCCCATTCCCTTCTGAGACACAGAGCCAGGCTCAGTGCAGAGATCTGGCTAATATGGCTTTTTCCTGGTAGATTGTGCCCCCCAACAATATCCAAAGCAGTATTATTATTGAGGGGGGATGCCTGCACTGTCTGCCTATTCCCTTTCCCTCTCCTCACTGTTATCCTGTAACTGAGGTGTTACTATCTCCCTATAACTCCCCTCTATCACCCCCTCAGCTTTCCAAATGATCCAGAGGTCACCCAGCTGTAGCTCAAGTTCCCTAACGCAGTCTGTGAGGAGCTGGAGTTGGATGCACTTCTCCCAGGTGAAGTCAGCAGGGACACTAGTGGTGACCCTTACAACCCACACCCTACAAGAGGAGCATGCATTTGCCCTAGCTTCCATCTCCTCTGCTCTAAATTGCCAAAGGAGATAAAGAGAAAGAAAAAGAAGACCTCACCTTACCGACCCACCACATAGAGTCTTTTTTTATTACTAGAGGGCGAGGTTGGGTGGGAGACACTACACGTGTAGTGTTTTGGGTTTAACCGCTGCCAGAATATATCAGTTCACTTACCCAGCACTCCCTATGCACGTGTTTGCTCCTGCTCAGCCTTTGTTCCACCTATTCACGAGGCAAGTATTTTAAACTCAAACTTACCTTCCCAGCTGCCCCCTGGCTCACGCTTTCACTACTTGCACCACTGAAATGGAGTGATGATTCAGTAGTGGTAACACCACTGACCGTCAAAAATGGTGCTTAGATTAACTCTTATTGGACATGATTAGTGTTGGACATTTGTGGTGTGAATGTTACTTACCTCTTGTCAGCCCAAGCCTGGATATTGTCTGGATTTTTTCACATATGAACATGGATGCTTCAGTATCTGAGGAGTCATGAATGGTGCTGAACATTGTGCAATCACTGGCGAACATCCCAACTTCCGACCTTATAATGAAGATAAAGTCATCGATGAAGCAGTCAACAATGGTTCAGCTAGGGTACTAACCTGAGGAACTCCAGCAGCAATGTCCTAGAGCTGAGATGACTGAGCTTCAACAACCACAACCATCTTTTTATGTACCATGTATGACTCCAACCAGCAGAGAGTTTCCCCCTGAAACTGGTTGATTCCAATTTGGCTAGGGCTCCCTGATGCCACACCCGGTCGAATGAGGCTTTGATGTCAAGGGCTGTTGCTCTCACCTTACCTCTAGAATTAAGGACTTTCTCTCTATATATTGTGAGTATAAGCCTGATGGTTCTGAACACGTCTATCAAATCTCCTCTCTACATTCTTTCTTCAAAAGAGAAGGCCCGAACTTCTCATAACTGACGTTTCCCCAGAGACATCTTGTAGATTCTTCTTAACTCTCCCTAAACCCTTTACAACATTCCTGATGTATGGTGCCCAGAATTAAATGCAATACTCCAGTTGAGGCTGAATTAGATTTTTTTTTAATCCTACATAGAATTTGGGTATCACTGGTTCAGCCAGCATTTGTTTTCCAGAGGGAAGTTAAAATTAACCACTGGGTCTGGAGGAATATGTCGACTTAACCAGGTAAGGGAGGAAGGAAGATCGAAAGCAAAAACAGAAATTACTGGAGAAAGTCAGCATTTCTGGCAGCACCTAAGCAGAGAAAGCAGAGTTAACATTTTGGGTCCAGTGATCTTCCATCAGAACCACTTTACTAATTCTGCTTTCTCTCCACAGCAGCTGCCAGACCTGTTTCTGTTCTGTTGTAATTTCTGTTTTTGATTCTGATTTTCAGTGTCTGCAGAAATTTGTTTTTTTTTGGTTAAAGAAGGAAGATTTCCTTTCATAACCGACATTTGTGAACCAGATAGGTCATTATGACAAGTAACAGTGGTCACATGGCCACCATTGAGCTAATTTTTTATTCCAGATTTTTATTGGATTCAAATTTCATCATCTTCCATGGTGGGATTCAAACCCATATCCCTAGAATACGTACTTGGGTCTGCATTACTAGTTCATCGACAATGTCACTACACCACAGCTTTTCCCCTTTATAAAAGTTGACCTTTAAATTGCTTTACAATGCCATGCACTCTTTATCAAGCTGAGCGTACCACACGCCTTTATAACCACTAACTCAATCTGCCCTGACAGCTTCAACAATATGTGCATGTTTGCCTTCACATCTTTTTTGCTGAAATCTCTTCACAATTTTTAGACTTTATTTTGTCCCCTCTCTTCATTCTTCCCATCAAAATGTACTACTTCACTTTTCGCTTTACTAAATTAAGTTTGTCACATATCTGCCCATTCCACCATTCTGTCTCAGTTCCTATGAAGTCACAATTCTCTTTCCAATTTGGAAGTGTTTCAAATATTTACAAATTTTGAAATTGTGCTCTGTTACACCTAAGTTTAAGATGTTACTATATGTCAAGAAAAACAATGTTCCTAGTACTGACCCCTGGAGGACATCACCATGGATCTTCCTTCAGTACAGAAAAGAACAATTCAGCACCACTCTCTGTTTCCTGTCCCTCAGCCAATTTCATATCCAGCCTTCCAGTAATCCTTTTATCTCATGGTTCTCAACATTGCTGACAAACCTATCATGTGCCTGTTTATCAAATGCGTTTTAGAAGTCCATGTGTAAAACATCAATTGTAGTAGTCAATGATCTCTATTACCTCACAAACAAAAATCTCAATCTAGTTAATTAACTTGTCTTTAACAAATCCATGCTGGCCTTCGTTAATTAATCTGCATTTGTCAAAGGGACTGTTAATTTATTTTCTATGTTATTGTTAATAACAGCTTTTCCACTGCCAAATTTAAACTGACTTGCCTGTGTTACTGGGTTTATCTTAACACCCTTTTAATATAAGGAAATAAAATTCGTAGTTCTCCAGTCGTCTAGCATCCCTCCCAAGATATTTAAAAAATTTGGGTTTCTCAATACAAATCAGGATTTTTCTTTAATTGCAAAACAAAAAGCTTTTGCTTTTAAACATGAGGCCATTCATAACCAGTTGTTCAAGGGGTAAGGCTTTCTGCTTTGTTTTCTTCAATTCTGTGAACCATAGTTGAAAGTGACAGGAAAGATTTGTAGTTCATCTCCAGTGTTTAGAGCTATAAACCTGCCTAGTACTATAGAGGCTACTCAGATAAATCAAAATGAATAATAATACTCACTAAAAAGAGAATGTTAGCTTGGGACTTCAGTACTCTTCCAAACACAGTATTATCTCCACAAAGAAAATAAGTTCCTTTATACGGAATTAGAACTTCATGCTGTACACACTTCAAGTGTTTCTGGAGATACTTGTGCAAGGGCATTCGAGTGCATTTCTATAAAAGTGTGTTTTTATTACAAAAAGATAATGAGCACTAAGCCACAAGCATAAAAGATTTTTGGCTAATTTTATGCTTTATAGTAAGTACTTAATTCCACATTCATGTGGATATCTAAATATATATTTTAGATATAAATAGTGTACAATATACGGTGACATTTTGTATCAAAACTACCTCAAACCAGCCTCACCCAAAATGCAATTATAGCCAAAGATACTTTTTCACCTCATCAGTTGCTTTGGTGCACTTTCACTTTGCTGAATTTGATTACAGGTTATCAATTCATTGCTCACTTCCTGAATTAGCTAATTACTTTATTTTCATCTATTTTGGATCCCACATTGCTGGTCAAAATGAAAATTCTATGTTAGTCTCATTAATTTTCTGCATTGGAAATTATAATGTAATCTGTGATTAACCCAATGACGGTGACTCTGCATCTGGTAAAAATAAATCTCTTTTGTTGTCTGGAGACCATTTCAAGCTTTTTTAGAAATGTGAAAATATCCGTATGTTGCATAGTTCCAAGGAGTCACACGGCATGTGTACCTACTTCTGAGTGATGAATGTTTCAGTAAATTATCACATAATATCAATGTACTCTCTTCCAATATCAGTGTAATGAAATAATCATGAAATAAATAACCATAACGTGCTCTGAATGTATGATTTCTCATGGGGCATTCCATCATCCTGAATACTATCTACCAGTCTATAAAATACCAATAATTTTTTACATTTTTAATAAGGTGATTCCTAGTTTCAGTATACATGTATACTTCAATGTATGCATTTAAATCCTTTCCTGATCAAGAACTGACATCCTGTTGCACTTTAGTGACATAATTTGTTTCCAGATCCAACTTTCACTCAGAAAGCATTGTGCATAACTTTGTCATTTTCAGATTCATTGACTTCAATGCTCATTTAACTGGGATCCCTCCATCTCTTCCCCAAATTAGTGAGTACTGAATGCTGTAATCCACTATCTCATCAATACTTATTGGACCTTTGTCTATTCAACCTCCACTAACGCAATATACTGGATACAGTGATGCAAAGCTTCAATAACCTTACTTGAGTGGTGAATTGACTTCAAAGTCTTTGGTCACATCTTCAAGTCTCTCACATATTCACCTCACCAAACAATGTGCTTTGGCCCACTGATATTAGTTTAGTGTTTTCACTTTGTTTTCAATTCCAGTCTTAATGCCCTGTTCTCTCAAGTAGTCCCATCTAAATTGCTTTCCTTACTAACCTTCTACTTGAAAAAATACCTCAAAGCTTCTTTTTTCCTGATAAAGTGTTTAACTCCTCCTAAGTTCTGATTTTCCATGAGTTATTCCATTTTACATAACATAAAAAAGGAGTAGGCATTGACTCTATGAATCTTTGAACCTGTTCCATCAGTCAAAACAATAATGACTGATGGTCTGCCTAAGTTCTACTTCTCTGCCCAGCTCATATATCTATTAATTCTCTGAATATTGCTATTTATTAACAGATATTTTATTCAAGAAACACGATTGCAGCTTTAAGGTTGAACTGCAGTGCAGGATATATCAAAAAGTTCACATATAAACTAAGCAATCAAGTTAATAACATAGTTTTGACAATCATGTGATAACAACATTGGTCAAACAAATTCAGCATATATCATTAAAAGTGGAAATATTGAATCAATATTATATTAAACTAAATAGGTCAGAGCACCAATAGAAAGTAAGAGGGTCCTTGTCTTCCAATTCTGTGCAGAGGCCTTCGTCTAGGAGCTGGACAGTAAGATGGGCTTCACATTCCAGCACAAGGCCAGGAATCCTTGAGCCAAATACTCTAGAGGAATGAGAGGAAACCATAGACTTGGATACAGTGACACAAAGTTTCAATAACATTGTTTGAGTGATGAAAATCAGTAAATGCAGCCTCTTCAAGTGCCATTTCCCATCCACCGTACCACAAAACCCACAGACTAATCAATACAGCACATCGCTAATGCTCACACATCAGCACCTTCTTGCAATAAAAATATATACGCTCCATCTCACTCTCATACAACGGCCGCATTGAAGTCTCACACTTAGATCCTGCAACTCGTTTTCAGCTATTACAGGTACGTCAATTAAGCATTGCTACACATCTATTGATACCATTCTCTATCCTTTTCAGGAGAAAAAAGGCCAATAAGAGGCAGCAGACACCCAGCAGGAGGCAGGCACATCCAGCTTACCTGAATCCTTTCGAAGAGACAATGCTAAGAAACACCGATGCATTAGAAACTAAAACTGTTGCAACATTCATTACTGAGAACATCCCTAGGGATCAGTAAGAGGGCTACCAATATTTATGATCTGTATTAAGTCTTAGATAACCGGAAGCATTGTAGCCAAATTTACTGATTGTACAAAGATAAAAAGGAAAGTATTTTGTTTGAGTTCACAAGGATACAAGAGTCCACAAAATAATGTAGATTGATGAAGTGAGGAGCAAAAATCTGGCGGATGGAGTGTTATATGGGCACATGTGAAGTTGTCTGGTTTGGCAGGAAGCATAGAAAAACAGAGAGTACTTAAATTGAAAGAGACTATAGAACTCTGCAGTATTGTGTGATTTGCGTGTCTTTGCACAAGAATCACAATAAGTTACCACACAAGAACAGGGAGTAATTAGGATGTCAAATGGAACGTTTGCCATTGTTGTAAGGGGCTAGAATGTAAAAGTACAAAAGACTTATCACAACTGTACAAGGCTGTGGTGGGATTATGCCTATACTGTGGTGAAATCTAAAGTAATGCTGAGGTGGTCTTATTGAAATTTATAAGATTCAATGGGGGCTTGACATGACAGATGTTAAAAGGATATTTCTGTACCTGCTGAAATCTAGAACTAGGGGATACAGTTTAAAAGTAATGGTTCTTTCATTGAAGATGGAAGTGACGATCTTTCAACTTACGGAAGTACTTTCAAAAGATTTTAGTCTTCTCTTTCCCATTGTAAGGATCAAGTCATTAAAAATTTAAAGCTGAAGTCAACAGGTTTTTATTGCTCAAGGAAGTCAATAGATTTGGACAGGAAAGAAACTGGTCATAAGTCACTAATCAGATTAGCCATGATTTTACTGAATGCCAGAGCTGATGCAATGAGCTGAAGAAAGTCAAAAACATTAGTTTGGGTGTACCTTGTGCAACTGAATTTGCCACTAGTGTTTAAAAGAGGATATCAACAAAACTTACAAGTCTAAATTTAAGGGCAGATGATCGTCTAGTGGTATTATCTGTTATGGACCGGACAAGATCTCTAAAAATATTGTAAGAAGATTGCCTGGACCCTTAACTTTTCTTATTTTAAAGGTAGATATTAAATGTCATGTTCCAGATGCAATGCAACTGGTCAAACTACTCAGCATTAAGCAAAACACAATTTATTCAACCATTACAGTCAAAATACATACAAAAGAAAGATGCATTTAGACTAACTATTGGAAGACTTAATTGAATAATAGATACAGTAACTATTGCTAATTAACTGTTCCAGTATAGTAACATCACATAAACACAACCCTTTGCAAAATGTAAGTTCAGACACAGATTTTTACATGTGGTTCTTCAATCCAGGAGGAAAAAACATCAAGAGAAGGTTCAGAGAGAATAACAGCTAGGAGTCACTCACTGAAGCTTCCTACTCTTTTCAGTTACTGCTGCTTAAAGCTAAAAAGAACTGGAAAGCTTGTTCTGTGAGAGCTGACTTCACCCAGGTTGCTTCTGTTAGAACATAGAACATAGAACATTGCAGCACAGTACAGGCCCTTCGGCCCTCGATGTTGTGCCGACCTGTCATACCGATCTCAATCCCATCTAACCTACACTATTCCATGTACGTCCATATGCTTATCCAATGACAACTTAAATGTACCTAAAGTTGGCGAATCTACTACCGTTGCAGGCAAAGCGTTCCATTCCCTTTCTACTCTCTGAGTAAAGAAACTACCTCTGACATCTGTCCTATATCTTTCATCCCTCAATTTAAAGCTATGCCCCCTCGTGCTCGCCGTCACCATCCTAGGAAAAAGGCTCTCCCTATCCACCCTATCTAACCCTCTGATTATTTTATATGTTTCTATTAAGTCACCTCTCAACCTTCTTCTCTCTAATGAAAACAGCCTCAAGTCCCTCAGCCTTTCCTCGTAAGACCTTCCCTCCATACCAGGCAACATCCTAGTAAATCTCCTCTGCACCCTTTCCAAAGCTTCCACATCCTTCTTATAATGCGGTGACCAGAACTGTACACAATACTCCAAGTGCGGCCACACCAGAGTTTTGTACAGCTTCACCATAAGCTCTTGGTTCCGGAACTTGATCCCTCTATTAATAAAAGCTAAAACACTGTATGCCTTCTTAATAGCCCTGTCAACCTGGGTGGCAACTTTCAAGGATCTGTGTACATGGACACCGAGATCTCTCTGCTCATCTACACTACTAAGAATCTTACCATTAGCCCTGTACTTTGCCTTCTGGTTACTCCTACCAAAGTGCATCACCTCACACTTGTCTGCATTAAACTCCATTTGCCACCTCTCAGCCCAGCTCTGCAGCTTATCTATGTCTCTCTGCAACCTACAGCATCCTTCGTCACTATCCACAACTCCACCGAACTTAGTGTCGTCTGCAAATTTACTAACCCATCCTTCTACGCCCTCATCCAGGTCATTTATAAAAATGACAAACAGCAGTGGATCCAACACCGACCCTTGCGGTACACCACTAGTAACTGGTCTCCAGGATGAACATTTCCCATCAACTACCACCCTCTGTCTTCTTTCAGCAAGCCAATTTCCGACCCAAACTGCTATATCTCCCACAATTCCATTCCTCCACATTTTGTACAATAGCCTATTGTGGGGAACCTTATCAAACGCCTTGCTGAAATCCATATACACCACATCAACTGGTTTACACTCATCTACCTGTTTGGTCACCTTCTCAAAGAACTCAATAAGGTTTGTGAGACCTTCCCTTCACAAAACCGCGCTGACTATCCCTAATCAATTTATTCTTTTCCAGATGATTATAAATCCTATCCCTTATAATCTTTTCCAACACTTTACCAACAACTGAGGTAAGGCTCACTGGTCTATTTTGGAACACTCCGGGAAGTGCCTTTTCCGAGTCTTTACATCGCTCGTCGATGTTTGTGTACTCTCTAGCATCACCACAGACCAAGGACCAGGTGATACTGGTGTTATATGAGACTGGTTGTTATCGTCATTATCAGCGGGGCCCTACTGATGTTACTGGTAAATTTGTAAGGGTTATGTGTACCTGCTTCTGTCTCGGTGGAGGATCTTACCTCAGCGTTTGCGGTTTTTGCTCACTTGCCACTGAAGAGTTGTAAGAGTTCGAGTGTCAGTGACAGAGTGAGTCTTGATGTCTTTTGGGCGAACGTATCGTATCTCTCGATGCCAAGGAATTTCATGAGGCGGTTATTTATATCCAGCCACTTGCCTCGTGCACCCATCATGAAGCCAAAGTATCTGGGCACCACGCCTCCCGTCAATTCCGTGACCTCGGCATTCAGGTGTTTATACTTTTCCTGTTTCTCTCGCCATGCTGTTTCCAGTGCTTTACTGTCATTCTCGTACCGCACTGTGACGTCTACCACCGCGATCTTCTGGTCTTTTCTAAATATGAGATTGGGTTTCCATAGGTAGCTATTTTTGTCAAACAGTCTGGGCTCCACGTACGATGTCCAGCCGTACTTACTGACATGTTTCTGCAGCTGGTCAGTGACCTTGTTATGGCGTTTTATCCGAGCATTTTTTACGAATGGGCAGCATCCTGAGATGTGTGATATGGTTTCGTTTGCCATCTCACACCTTCGGCATAATTTGTTTCGGTTAGGCCTACCTCTAGATGATGTGGTTCTTGTCGGGTATAGATTACACCGCAAGAGCATGCTGTTAATAAATCTAGAGGATTTTTGCTGTACTCCGGCCTACGTCCAAGAATTGGAGATCTTGTCGTCTCTAAAGTACTGGATGCCTGCCCCTTGACATTCCAGTTTTTCCCATTTTTCGAATTCCCACTCCCTCCAGCCTGCATACCTATTGGGTGGTTTTGGTCGTCCCGTGTTTGCCTTCTGGAGTGCTGGCATCATGTCTTGGATGGTGGTCGTCAGGTTGATTTTCCCTTCGCCGCTGCTGCGGCTACTGGGTTGGGAATTTTCAATTTCCTTGAGGACCTTGAGCTCGCGCAGTCCCGCAACGGCCTCTGTATTGCTCTCTCCTTTATATTGAAAGGAGGCCCAAATGACCACGTCACTGGACATGTCTAGTGCCTCGCGTTTGTGAACAATCGCGGATGGGATTTGCACTTCCAGTTTTGGGACGTCTAGACCGCCGTTCTTGTTGCTAGCGTATAGCATTCTGTCTGTGATCTGAGGTGGTAGGCGTAGGAATTCTTTGGTGGCGTTGCGGATTATTTGGTCCAGCTTTATGAGAGTAGTCTGTGATGCTTCTGTCAGGATCAGATGGAAGTACAATCTGGGGATGACATGTACTTTTAGGATTTCCAGCCGTGTCATGGTCGGAGAGGGGCTGCCTGTATTCCCTTAACCCAGGGCTTAAGCTTCTCCTCCCACTCCCCTTCTGACACACCTGCCCACGGATCGATGCGGGCACCCAGGTATTTCTCTGTGTCACCTGGGGGTATGTAGGCTATGGGTTCGTCCTTCAGCTTCCAGTTTGCGAAGTGATTGTACAAGAAGGTTTTCCTTTTAAAAGTGAAGTGGAATCCCTTTGTCTTCACTGTGTTTTTACTGAAGCCTGTATGGTCAGAGTATGCCTGGAGTAGCTGCAGGTTCCTAGCCATACCAGTGTGTGAGTGACTTAGAAGGGCGATGTCATCCGCGAAGGCCAAAGTTGAGCTGTTGACTCTTCTGCCGCCCAGGGGCATGGAGACCACTGAGTTGGCCCTCTCCAGAGAGCACACCAACGGATCCAAAGCAATGTTAAATAGTATTGGTGAGAGTGGGTCGCCCTGCTTTACGCCCCTCTCAATGGTTATTGGGGTGGTAAAGTTACTGTTCCCTTCCACCACTGTTGTGTTGCCAGTGTATAGGTCTTCAATGAGACTTACAAAGGCTTTGGGTAGTTGCATTCTTTGCAGAGATTTGATCGATAGTTTGTGCCCAACTGAGTTGAACGCTTTCGCTAGATCAACAAAGACAACTGCGAGGTCCTTACGATTGTGCTTTGCTCCCTTGATGTTATTTTCGAGGACAACAATGTTTTCATTGCATCCGGGAGGGGCTGCTAGAAACCCTTTTTGCCTGGGGTTTATTTCGACTGTTTCACTCAGGTGTTTTGCCATTATTTTCGTGAACAGCCGGAGCAGCATTGGACCGATGGTTATTGGTCGCCAGTTATCAATGCTTTTCAAGCGTTCCTTATCCTCACACTTAGGAATCAGGACCGTTCGACTCTTTTTTAGTGAATCGGGGATCGTGCTTGACTTTAGCCATAAGGAGAAGAGGCGGGGTAGACGAGTTTCCTCCTGCTCATGGAGTGTTCTAATGTCCTGCAGTTTCAGGCCGTCTGGTCCAGCAGCACTGTTCTCGTCTATCCCCTTGATGGTCGCTTCAACCTCCTCTACCTCTATGGGTTTCATCAAGGACCCGTCATCGACTTTGCCAGTGTACGAGGCATACTTATTTATGTTCGAATTCTTGTTTGGTGCAGACAGTTTCTCATGGAAACATGTCTCCAATTCCTCTTTTGAGAGAGGACAAGTGGATGAGGTCGGCGCCCCCATGATCTTGCGAGCTAGTTGACGCCGGTTGGTTTTGTAAAGCCGCTGTGTTGCTCTAAACAGCGCTTTACGTGCTGCCCACCGTTTTTTGGCTCCGGTATTGCCAGTGGGCTTTTTGTCTTTTTTGGCCCGATCTTTTTGAGGCCTCTTGTTTTTGTCCTGTCTTTTCCTACTATTCATTAGTAGGTTGGTAATGCTTTCCACTAGTCTGATTCCGAGGGCAAGCGTGCCCGGGTCCTTCCTTGCGCTCAAGAGCTCCTCAGCTTGTGTAAGCTGGTCATCTACGTCCCGATGTTTAGGGATCGAAGCCAGTGTTTTTCGGCTGGCTCTTTGGCGTCGGGCTTGATCATCAGAATTCTCCTGGACACTCTCTGCCTCAGAATCGTGCGAGTCTATCGTTGGCTCGCAGATGGTCTGGACCTCCGTCGGAGTGTTTGCCAGGAGCCTGTGCTTGTCTGAGATTTGCTTTGGTGTTTTGGTTTTCAGGATGCTTGCGATGGATTTGTTTATAAATTTGCATCCTGCAAATCTCGTCTCCAATTCCCTCAGGAGTGCCACCTCCTACTGTGACCATACGCAGTCACTTCTCCCAGGTGTGCCCTTGACTTTGGGTGCCGGTTTGAGGCGTTTCTCGTTCCGTAGAACCGGGTGCCTGTGCCTCTCGTGTTGACCAAGGCCTGATTTTGTTGAAAACCGTTGATCACACGCGCTGCATGCAAAGTCCCCGGTTGGGGGTTGTTTCGTTCCTTTGCATTTGGGATAATGGCAGGCTATTGAATGGTATTCTCCTGCCTTATCGCAGTGTGAACATTTTGTTCGGATGTTCTTTATTCCGTGCACTTTAGTCATATGGATCTCGAACAGGCTCACCGTGGGGAAGAGGGTGTCGCTGTCCTTGCAGAACCGCCCATCGACAGGATAGTGGATGATTACCTCCGAGACAGACGTTCTGTCACACACTGGCTCGATAACAACTCCTTTCATGAAGGCAGTTGCATCAGCTGTTTCATCGCCAGTCTCATTTATCGTTTTTTCATCTGTGCCCTGCTTCGTGTCTCAATAACTTTTGTTGTAGAAGGTCTGGGTGGTTATGCTTATCTCGCCGTAGGGTGGGCTGCCCTTACGGTGTATTCTACAACGTTATCTATGTCATCCGTTACAGGGTGAGCCGGCCCCCTGGGAGGGGTGACCGGTCTCAGCTCCATGTAAGGCAGAAGGTAACGTCTCAAGGTCGCTGTCTTGGTCTGGACCGAGATGGACCTTGTTGCGAGTTTTAAACATGTACAACCTAATGACTTATCACAGTTCGCGGTTGTGGACGAGGCTGCGGGGGGGTTGTTTATCCGGGACGCTCCCCAGCCGGGCTGCTCCAGTGACACTGGAAAAATCATACTGGTTTGTTGAGGATTGGTCTGTATAGACCATGGCCGTCTCGTACTTTTTCTGGTCGTTTGGTCACCCAGCAGCCAGGACTGCTGGGCTTACCGGCGGGGACAACGGGGAGGCACGACACACACTATGCGCCAAAAATACGTCAAAACGTCATAGTGGGCAATGATGCGATCTCATTAAGAGAGTCATAGTTACTCCCGCCCAATTACCAGGGTTGTTTCTACTCCCATTCTTGAACAGGGGAACCACATTTGCTATCCTCCAGTCATCTGACACTATTCCTGTAGACAATGATGAGTTAAAGATCAATGCCAAAGGCTCAGAAATCTCCTCCCTGGCTTCTCAGAGGATCCGAGGATAAATCCCATCCAGCCCAGGAGACTTATCTATCTTCACCCTCTGAAGGATTTCTAATACCTCTTCCTTGTGAACCTCAATCCCACCTAGTCTAGTAGCCTGTATCTCAGTATTCTCCTCGACAACATTGTCATTTTCTAGAGTGAATACTGTTGAAAAATATTCATTTATCGCTTCCCCTATCTCATCTGACTCCACGCACAACTTACCACTACTATCCTTGATTGGGCCTAATCTTACTTTCGTCATTCTTTAATTCCTTAAATACCTGTAGAAAGCCTTAGGGTTTACCCTGATCCTATCCGCCAACAACTTCTCATGTCGCCTCCTGGCTCTTCTGAGCTCTGTCTTTAGGTCTTTCCTGGCTACCTCGTAGCTCTCAAGTGCCTTTACTGAGCCTTCTTATCTCATCCTAACATAAGCCTTCTTCTTCCTCTTGACCAGAGATTCCACCCTCCTTCGTAAACCACGGCTCCTGCACTCTACAGCTTGCTCCCTGCCTGACAGGTACATACTTATATAGGACACACAGGAGCTTTTCCTTGAATAAGCTCCACATTTCTAATGTGCCCATCCTCTGCAGATTCCTTCCCCATCCTATGCTCCCTAAATCTTGCCTAATCTCATCGTAATTGCCTTTCCCCCAGCTATAACTCTTGCCCAGTGGTATACACCTATCCCTTTCCATCACTAGAGTAAACATAACAGAATTGTGATCGCTATCACCAAAGTGCTCACCTACTTCCAAATCTAACACCTGGCCAGGCTCATTACCCAGTACCAAATCTAATGTGGCTTTGCCCCTTGTTGGCCTATGTACATCCTGTTTCAGGAAGCCCTCCTGCACACACCGTACAAAAACTGACCCATCTATAGTACTCGAACAATAGTGTTCCCAGTCAATATCTGGAAAGTTGAAGTCCCCCATGACAACTACCCTGTCTGTCTCACTCCTATCGAGAATCATCTTTTCTATCCTTTCGTCTACATCTCTGGAACTATTCGGAGGCCTATAGAAAACTCCCAACAGGGTGACCTCTCCTTTCCTATTTCTAACCTCAGCCCATACTACCTCAGTTGACAAGTCCCCAAACATCCTTTCTGCAACTGTAATACTGTCCTTGACCAACAATGCCACACCTCCGCCCCTTTTACCATCTTCTCTGTTCTTATCGAAACATCTAAATCCCGGAACCTGCAACAACCATTCCTGCCCCTGCTCTATCCATGATTGTTCCAGCTTTAAGAAAAACCAAGGCCTCACAAGTTGGTTACTCAAGTTGCCTTTGGTATCCAGTTCCGTAACCACTGCCCTACAACCTCTCTTCAAAAAAAAACAAAATAACCTCTTAAAGCGACAGCACCATCAAAGTATTATCACTGGGCTATTAATCGGGAGAGCCAGCTAATATTCTGGGGACTTTGGTTCGAATTCCAGCAAAGTTGAAGATGGTGGAATTTGAATTCAATTATAAAGAAAATCTGGAATTAGGAGTCTAATGATGACCAGGACTTCATTGTTGATTGTCAGGGAAATACCCATCTTGTTCACTTATATTTTTGAGGGACGAAAGCTGCCATCTTTTTCTGGTCTGGCCTACAATACATTTCATGTAACAACGTGGTTGACTCTTAAGTGCCCTCTGGGCAATTAGTGATGAGCAATAAATGCTACCCTAGCAACAACACCCTCATCCTGTGAATGATTTAAAAAATGGCAGGTTGACTGACATTACGATATTCCTACTCTGCATCTTACGAGTTCTTATATGACACACTCACAATATCACTCTTCCCAAGATGTGACATGGGCAGAAGTTATTAATCACCTACTTCGTGCTGTCTAGTCTCAACACACCAAGACATCTACCAGCGCAATTTTGTCACCATAATTTTTTAGTAATTCAGTTTGACATTTTATGTTCAATAAATCAGGATCAACATTGCAAATGTAATCTTACAATACCCACTACGTATAAAGAAATAGTGAATTTATTCTAATTCAGAAAATTGTGGATTCAGGCCCCAGTCATAGAACATAGAACATAGAACAGTACAGCACAGAACAGGCCCTTCAGCCCACGATGTTGTGCCAACCATTGATCCTCATGTATGCACCCTCAAATTTCTGTGACCATATGCATGTCCAGCAGTCTCTTAAATGACCCCAATGACCTTGCTTCCACAACTGCTGCTGGCAACGCATTCCATGCTCTCACAACTCTCTGTGTAAAGAACCCACCTCTGACATCCCCCCTATACTTTCCTCCAACCAGCTTAAAACTGTGACCCCTCATGTTAGCCATTTCTGCCCTGGGAAATAGTCTCTGGCTATCAAATCTATCTATGCCTCTCATTATCTTGTATACCTCAATTAGGTCCCCTCTCCTCCTCCTTTTCTCCAATGAAAAGAGTCTGAGCTCAGTCAACCTCTCTTCATAAGATAAGCCCTTCAGTCCAGGCAGCATCCTGGTAAACCTCCTCTGAACCCTCTCCAAAGCATCCACATCTTTCCTATAATAGGGCGACCAGAACTGGATGCAGTATTCCAAGTGCGGTCTAACCAAAGTTTTATAGAGCTGCAACAAGATCTCACGACTCTTAAACTCAATCCCCCTGTTAATGAAAGCCAAAACACCATATGCTTTCTTAACAATCCTGTCCACTTGGGTGGCCATTTTAAGGGATCTATGTATCCGCACACCAAGGTCCCTCTGTTCCTCCACACTGCCAAGAATCCTATCCTTAATCCTGTACTCAGCTTTCAAATTCGACCTTCCAAAATGCATCACCTCGCATTTATCCAGGTTGAACTCCATCTGCCACCTCTCAGCCCATCTCTGCATCCTGTCAATGTCCCGCTGCAGCCTACAACAGCCCTCTATACTGTCAACGACACCTCCAACCTTTGTGTCGTCTGCAAACTTGCTGACCCATCCTTTAATCCCCTCATCCAAGTCATTAATAAAAATTACAAACAGTAGAGGCCCAAGGACAGAGCCCTGCGGAACACCACTCACCACTGACTTCCAGGCAGAATATTTTCCATCTACTAACACTCGCTGTCTTCTGTTGGCCAGCCAATTCTGTATCCAGACAGCTAAGTTCCCCTGTATCCCATTCCTCCTGACCTTCTGAATGAGCCTACCATGGGGAACCTTATCAAATGCCTTACTGAAGTCCATAATACACCACATCCACAGCTTGACCCTTATCAACTTTTCTAGTCACATCCTCAAAGAACTCGATAAGGTTTGTGAGGCATGACCTGCCCCTCACAAAGCTGTGTTGACTGCATTTGATCAAGCCATGCTCTTCCAGATGGTCATAAATCCTATCCCTCAGAATCCTTTCTAACGCCTTGCAGACGACAGACGTGAGACTTACTGGTCTGTAATTGCCGGGGATTTCCCTATTTCCTTTCTTGAACAGAGGAATTACATTTGCCTCTCTCCAGTCCTCAGGTACGACTCCAGTGGAGAGCGAGGATGCAAAGATCCTCGCAAGTGGCGAAGTAATTGCATTTCTCGCTTCCCAAAGCAGCCGAGGACAAATCTGGTCCGGGCCTGGCAACTTGTCAATCTTAATGTTTGACAAAATGTTCAGCACATCAGCTTCCTCTATCTCTATTCATTCCAGCATGCACACATGCTCTTCAAAGTTTTCATTCACTACAAAGTTCGCTTCTTTCGTAAAGACAGAAGCAAAAAACTCATTTAGGGCTTCCCCTACCTCCTCAGACTCCACACACAAGTTCCCTATGCTATCCCTGATTGGCCCTACTCTTTCTTTGACCATTCTCTTATTCCTCACACAAGTGTAAAATGCCTTTGTGTTTTCCCTAATTCGTTCTGCCAAGCCTTTCTCGTGCCCCCTCCTGGCTCTCCTCAGACCATTTTTGAGCTCCTTCCTTGCCTGCGTGTAATCCTCTCTAGCTGAACTTGACCCAAGTCTAGAGATTTGAACTCAAAATTAATCCTTTTACTCAGTTGGAGGTAAAGGGAGCAACATGTCAGCAGAGCACTGGGAATCAGTGGTCAGGGGATTCCAGTGATCAGTGGGATTTTAACTGATTGGGGCGTGTGTGCGAATTTTCCCACTTGCAAGTCAGTCTGATTGATGGAGTTGACTTGAAAACACAGAGGGAACAGACTGAGGGAGATCACAGCATCAGGTAAGGCAAGGCTCCAAAATTCTGTGAGATTGATATGTCTAATTGCAGGGAATTCAATCCTGCCTGTGGGAGGGCAAATCCCAAGGATCCAGTATTCCAGTACTCAAATCGTCTAGCGGTAAAGTCTAACATTCCAGTAGCCTTCCTAATAGCTTGCTGCACTTGCACATGAGCCTTGACTTATTGACAAGGACACCTTTTATCCCTGAGCCTTTCACTTACAATAAAGGAGACCTGATTTTGCTTGTAAAATTGTAAAAGCTGACATTCCAATTCTTAGCTCACAGGTGGAATGCTGTATACATTTCCTATTGATCTAGTTTGAACTAGTAACACACCATGTGGTTGATCATGAGCACGTAACTGTAATTTATCACCTAACTTTAATAGACTCTAATTAGGCATTACAGAGATTAATGTTTGGATTGTTAACTGATGGTTCGAGTTATTGTGTGCTTTGCCCCGGCAACTTTTACCTTTAGTTATCTACAAGGCCACATGATACAAAGATACTATTTTCAATTATTGGCAAATTACATTGTGCTGAATTACACAACCTTTGTTCTCTTAAAGAAGAAGACGACTACTTCATATATAGGGATTATCCATGCTTCTTTCTCCTCCTCTTTGTAATTTTATTTGATATTTTAAGACTGTTAGTGCAAAAAAGTGGCACAAGGAAACATTATGGACCAGAGTTTCATGCAATGTGTGAGTTGCTGATATGGACAAGATTTGTTCCCCAAATTTATTCGCTATTGAACTTATTGGTTCTATCTATTGTTTCTTCATTTGTCAGATGTGGGCTTCATTGGCTGGGTCAATATTTATTGCCCATCTTTGTTGCCCTCAAAAAGGTGATGGTGAGTCACCTTCTTGAAATATTGGATTCCATTTGATGTAGGTAGACCCACAATGTCTTAGGGAGGGAGTTTCAGGACTTTGAGCCAGCAAGACTGAAGGAACAGTAATATATTTCCAAGGCAAGATGATGAGTGGCTTAAATCAGAACTTGCAAATGGTTAGTGTTTCCATGTATCTGTTGTGCAATTTCGAGATAACAGTAGTCATGTGGTTGGAAAATGCTTTTAAAGGAGCTTTGGTGAATTTCAGAGAGCTGTTAAATGCTACTCCTGCCATCTCTAGGTCATACATTTTAGTGGACCTGATGGGTTTCTAAACCAAGTGTGATATGATTACAATCAGACTAGCTTTGAGACCAGATTCAAATCTTCGTCTCCAGAACATGAGTCTCTGGCTCTGGATTACAAGTTCAATCACATTACCACTAAGTCACTGCCAGCTCTGGTTAACATGGCTATTGGGACCCAAGAAATTTCCCAACCCTACAATACCACCCTGTCCTGGAAGAAACCACCTGCCCTATTTCCATGTTGGACCAAAGGCAGCCCCCCTAAATCAAGAGGTAGGTCCAAAGCAGATATCGACACAGATCAGAGGCCCAATGATTATGCAGCCAAGTTTTGAGGCCTATCTTTGTAAATGAGAATATTAGCATTTTAAAACAATAAATAAAACAATGCATTTCAGTTTTATAGACACCCATCACTTTTCACTCCTTTTCCCCCATATCTGCCTTTCAATCTGTTTGCTTCCTTAACAGCTACCCTCACCACCCAGCATTCAGTCACTCAAGCCTTCAGTGTTTACTTTATAAGATATTGTAATTTCTTCAAATTCCCGTAGAAGTGTCAAATTGAAGAGAAAGTATTTAAATGAGCTACCAGAAAACAAGACACCCCCACCCAAAGCTCTGTCGGTTCTGTCTGAGGATGATGCAGATACAACTCAAACGGTAACATTATGAGTAGGCATTGGCCTAGTGGTATTATCGCTGGACTGTTGATCCAGAGACCCAGATAACATTCTATGGACCTGGGTTTGAATCCTGCCACGGCAGATTGTGGAATTTGATTTCAGTAAATATCTGGAATTAAGATTCTAATAATGACCATGAATCCATTGTCAATTGTCGGGGAAGTACTCATCTGGTTAACAAATGCCCTTTAGGGAAGGAAACTATCATCTTTACCTGGCCTGGCCTACATGGCAGTAAACGCTGCCTAGCCAGTGACACCCTTATCTCATGAATGAAAACAAAATAAAAATTCCTTTTAAACAGCAAAGCAGAAATCATTCCTGCCACCTCTAGGTCATAATCTATGACCCCATTTATCTGCCTCCTTGAGGCTGTGAAAATCATAGAGAAAATAGACCATTTATCATTGCCTATGAGGCCTCTCTCACTACTAGCTAATTCCAATGGAAGTTGTGTCAGCCCATCTTAAATATAACTTTAAGAAAACACTCACAAAGTCATCCCCAGATCATTTGGCTCAATGATATAAAGTTCTCAGTCTCCATCTTACTGAGTTCTGTTGTCTTGTACCAAAACATGTGAGGGTAGCATACACAGTGGATCCAAATTGCTTTGCTTAAGCGCAAATATGCAGTTGCCTGTGACTGTAATGTACATATGTAGATACAAGATGCTTTAATAAAAGTTCATTGAATTCTTCGGCACTATGTGATCCACGTGTTGTCCTTATGATACGCGGGCCACATTGGTTTGACAGTATGATAGCAGCAGACCATCAGTATATCACACGACATCACATCATGTTGGCATGACATGTTAATGTCACAAACCATGATCCTTCCCTAACCAGCATAAAGGGCTGACATTGGGAATTGGGTATCTGGCTGCCATTTTATTTCTAAGGCTCCATCTCTATTTCAGCTCCAGAAGGGCCGTAGAAGTCTGGACTTTTATTTAGCAGCCTTGATGTAGGAACTTGAAGTCTGAGAATTTCCTCAGACCTGCTCTGTTTCATCTACTTTTGTTGCCAGAATGGAGCTCTACAATAATCAGAGACATTTCCATTGCTTGCTGTTTGGAGAGTAAAAGCAGCTCTGTGTAAATTCCAGGACAATTATGTCATTTGGTTTCAGTGACACCAGAAACAGCAAGTGAGAAATTTTACCTACAATCCATTGTCCCCAATTTTAGCAACACAAAGCAAAACAATATATCTCAGAACAATGCTTAAATATATCCAGCAGCAACCTCACACTTAACTGTAAGAAGCAAATAAGCTTATAAAAGTTTGCACATTCTCCCTGCGTTTGTGTGGGTTTCTTCTGGGTGCTCCAGTCTCCTCCCGCAGTTCAAAGATGTGCAGATTAAGTGGATTGGCCAAGCTAAATTGTCCATAGTGTTTAGGGATATGTAGGTTGGGTGGGTTATAGGTGGATGGGCCTAGGGAAGGGGAAGAAGGGTCTAGGCCTGAAATGTCAGCCTTCCTGCTCCTCTGATGCTGCTTGGCCTGCTGTGTTCATCCAGCTCTACACCTTGTTATCTCTCATTCTCCAGCACCTGCAGTTCCTACTATCTACTGTCTGGCTTAGTATTGGGCTCTTGCCTGGATAAATGGGAAGGATGAGGGAAAATGGATGTCTAGCTGTAAAAAGCCACCCCTTAAATCCAAAAGTAATGTTTGATGTAAAGGGTGACGTATGTCTGCCACTTGCACTTCTGACAAGCACCCAGCGTACCTCAGATCACTTTGGCAGGATAAATTATCTTGAAACTTTTCAGCAACAGGTGAAGCTATCTGTTTCACCATGCTCATGTACAGAAGAAACACAAGTGATGTTTGCCACTGACGGTTTGCTGTTGTCAAGCTAAAAAGTCATTTTGATTACTGCACAACAACATAGATTATGTATGAATATAAGTCAAGTATGATGTTAGGTATGCAGGATATTCATCTTAAAACTTATTATATCAAATTAAACAGCATGTCCCTTTGGTGCTATCCAATTACTTTATGCTTTCAAAACACAATACCCAATGTTGAGCTGTAGAGGTGATGCACGTTTGAACAGCATTAGCCAAATAATCCTGAGTGTGTTAAAAATATGCTGGTAACTAATCTAGTATTATCAGTCAAGCTCACAGCATGATGCACTTTTGCATGCTGGAAACTACTTGTTAATACATATGACCATTTTATATTACATTTCACTTGGTTCAGCTTTTAAAAAATGTTGATAGCTATTCTCTGGTACATTCTCCAGGGCATAACTTAACCAATCAGAATCCCCCTTTAAATTGAAACAAAGCTTGGTAATTAACTGTCAGTCATCATCTGATTGATGCATTCACTATCACAATGTCTCTAATAGAGACCACTTACCAACCAATCAGCACTCTTCTCTCATATGATACAAAATGTCATTTCCCTTTATGTTGGCAGTTTTACAAATATCCTGATGAGGCCAAAAGAGTTTTTAAAATGTGCTAAATCTCACCAATAGTAAAGTTTTGCATTAGCAAATGATGATTTAAAATATATAGAATGATTACAGGTTTGTAGTCATGACAGAAGAGAAGTGGGTATGGTATTAACATACCACACCAGCTTGAGGAGCGGCCTGGGGGAGGATGGGAGTTGGTGAGCCCAAAAAATGATGAAAAATTTAGGTATCAAATGAATGCTATGCTGTTTCAAGATTTATTTTGCCATTTTATTATTAAATTACTACAGGCTGATTGTTATCACAGGTGAACATCAATGTATTTATTATGTATCTTCACCATTGGTCTGCCAGGCAGAGAAGTGAATGGAATTTCTTTGCATACAAGATTAGAATCCTGTAGTTCATGGATTCAGTGAGAAAATCAAAGTACACACAGAACACTACATAAGAGAGGAAAGAGAATAAAACTTGCTGGAGGATTATCATAACTCAATTTGGGAGTCACAGTTACAGAATAGTTTACATGGATCTGATAAGTATTCTGTGACATAATTGTACGAGAATTTTAGCAAGTAATTTTTAGAAATGCACCAATACCTTGCAGTAAAGTTACATTTATCTCTTAGAATGAAATGGCCCTTCTATCGGATTTTAATGTGGGTTTGACCTTGTGAAAATTTGTAGGGTGTCAAAGGCAATAAACCCTCACAAGCGCAGTACTTGGCAGTCAGAGTGTTTCTTTTACAGCAAAGTAAATACTGGCTTACTATCATAAGTCACACCATTTTAATTTCCAATCAACTTGGCATGTAATGTCTTTAAATTTTTACTAGAGTGTGAAATCTACCACGTGGAAATGTTAAAAGCATGAAAGCAAGCATTAAGGAAATGTGTTCAAACTTCGTCCATCTGTATTTAAATGTATTAAATTAATATTACTTACTATTAAAGAACAGATTTGTTTGTTCTCCTTAAAAACAACAAATTATGTTCAAGGTAACTCTCTAATGAGTGAATTCATAAACAAAAGAAAAAAAAATGGTCACTGTGATGAAAGGCTAATTTTAAAGGAATGGTGATACCATGGAGATTTGATTTGTTACACTTTGAAACACAGGTCACACAGACGATCAAAGAGATACCTTCTGGACTTTTAATCAACTTGAAACTGCTGGCTGTGCTGATTTAATTTTCTTATTGAATCATTCTATCTTCTAAGTGTTTGCAGGATGACCTCACAGCCCTCAAAAGTAAGAGCTGGCTGATCTGTGAGGCAAGGAATGTCCTTTCCCCTAAAAGTTAATTAACAATTCAACCTCTTCTGAAAAGAAATCAGCATCCATGTAAAATAGAGTTGGCTTAGTGTCAGCTGCCCTTCTATTGATAGCCCCTGCAGTCCTACATGCATGTTGCACATGTTGGAATGTGTCTTCAACTAACATAAATTGTTTTGTAAGTACTTTTTGGCTGCAAGTGTAAATATGACACTTAAAATGCATTTTGCAAAGAAAATATGTGGTTTTAGTAAATTTGAAGAATTTATCATTTCCTTTAATTGAGTTATGTTTTATATTAAATACATCCTTTCTGACCTCTGCTAGCTAATTTGATCACAGTGCATTCATGTTGGAGCATTTGTCCTTTTATTTGACCTCCATTGGTCGTCAGACGAAGCAGATTAGAGGACAAGTAGTCCATGGGCAAGTCTCTGCGCTTAAAATGTACAAATTTAGTGCAATACATAGCTATTCTTCCTCAACCATTCCCAGATCATTTAATTTGCATTCTTCCATTGTATACTACACTGAGCTCAAAACCGGAACATTCAAAACCATAGACTTATCAATCCTATTGTTAAAGCACCTCAGTAAATTCCAGAAAGAACCTTGAAATCCTGTGCTTCTAATCAGTTGTAATCATAACAGCATTATCTAGATTGAGAAAATCTATCAGGAGAATTATTCTGAATGAATTATGGCAAATGTCCATGCAAGTTTGTAAATAAATCTAAAGTTAAACTTAAAATCCAATATGAACGTATATTGATTTTTCCATTACAGAGTAATATGTTTAAGTGACATTTTGAAGGAACTAGCATTGTGAGCCACGCTTTATATATGGTTACATATTATTCTAATTCATGTTTGTACACATATGAGTGTGTGTATTGTGTCCGGGCTGTACCCCTAGATCTTAAATAAGGCTTTGGGCTTTTAAAAAAAACTGTAAGTTGCTTTCCCTAATGGTGGAAAGCAAAATAAGTGCAGCAAATAAGGAATAATATTGATGGACAAAATAACTTAAACAGATGGAATGTTACAGCCATGCTTTGTTTGAAATCTTTTACTTTAATCTTATTCATATGAGCCCTTATTCTAGATGTCTCAATCACTAGGCTAAAACTATCTGTGCTGGTCTATTCTGTCCCATTCCGTTAACATTGTTGACATCGCTACCAAACTAGCAATAATTTGTGTTTGAATGAAAACAGTCCCATTTTTTAAAAAGTAAGTTATCATTTTTTATAAGTATCTCCACAGGCAGCATTGTTTCAATAGAATTCATTGGTGAATTGGTATGGAATTTCTATGAGTTGATATGAAGAGTGTGAAGAGACAATGGGAATGGGTCGGGTCACCAATAAGTAATTGTCTTGTTTAAGGTCTATTGACCTTAACTTTCAAAAGCTTCCAACATCTAGACTATGGCTCACACCTGCTCTGACAGGCTATGAATCAGGCCGTTGTGAAGCTGATCCAACTTCAGAGAAACTGCAATTCAGATTGCAAAACCACACCCTTTCTTCCTACCAAAGTCATTGGTACTGATAATAAAATGTGAGGCTGGATGAACACAGCAGGCCAAGCAGCATCTCAGGAGCACAAAAGCTGACGTTTCGGGCCTAGACCCTTCATCAGAGAGGGGGATGGGGGGAGGGAACTGGAATAAATAGGGAGAGAGTGGGAGGCGGACCGAAGATGGAGAGTAAAGAAGATGGGTGGAGAGGGTGTAGGTGGGGAGGTAGGGAGGGGATAGGTCAGTCCAGGGAAGACGGACAGGTCAAGGAGGTGGGATGAGGTTAGTAGGTAGCTGGGGGTGCGGCTTGGGGTGGGAGGAAGGGATGGGTGAGAGGAAGAACCGGTTAGGGAGGCAGAGACAGGTTGGACTGGTTTTGGGATGCAGTGGGTGGGGGGGAAGAGCTGGGCTGGTTGTGTGGTGCAGTGGGGGGAGGGGATGAACTGGGCTGGTTTAGGGATGCAGTAGGGGAAGGGGAGATTTTGAAACTGGTGAAGTCCACATTGATACCATATGGCTGCAGGGTTCCCAGGCGGAATATGAGTTGCTGTTCCTGCAACCTTCGGGTGGCATCATTGTGGCAGTGCAGGAGGCCCATGATGGACATGTCATCAAGAGAATGGGAGGGGGAGTGGAAATGGTTTGCGACTGAGAGGTGCAGTAGTTTTTTGCGAACTGAGCGGAGGTGTTCTGCAAAGCGGTCCCCAAGCCTCCGCTTGGTTTCCCCAATGTAGAGGAAGCCGCACCGGGTACAGTGGATGCAGTATACCACATTGGCAGATGTGCAGGTGAACCTCTGCTTAATGTGGAATGTCATCTTGGGGCCTGGGATGGGGGTGAGGGAGGAGGTGTGGGGACAAGTGTAGCATTTCCTGCGGTTGCAGGGGAAGGTGCCGGGTGTGGTGGGGTTGGAGGGCAGTGTGGAGCGAACAAGGGAGTCACGGAGAGAGTGGTCTCTCCGGAAAGCAGACAGGGGAGGGGATGGAAAAATGTCTTGGGTGGTGGGGTCGGATTGTAAATGGCGGAAGTGTCGGAGGATAATGCGTTGTATCCGGAGGTTGGTAGGGTGGTGTGTGAGAACGAGGGGGATCCTCTTGGGGCGGTTGTGGCGGGGGCGGGGTGTGAGGGATGTGTCGCGGGAAATGCGGGAGACGCGGTCAAGGGCGTTCTCAATCACCGTGGGGGGAAAGTTGCGGTCCTTAAAGAACTTGGACATCTGGGATGTGCGGGAGTGGAATGTCTTATCGTGGGAGCAGATGCGGCGGAGGCGGAGGAATTGGGAATAGGGGATGGAATTTTTGCAGGAGGGTGGGTGGGAGGAGGTGTATTCTAGGTAGCTGTGGGAGTCGGTGGGCTTGAAATGGACATCAGTTACAAGCTGGTTGCCTGAGATGGAGACTGAGAGGTCCAGGAAGGTGAGGGATGTGCTGGAGATGGCCCAGGTGAACTGAAGGTTGGGGTGGAAGGTGTTGGTGAAGTGGATGAACTGTTCGAGCTCCTCTGGGGAGCAAGAGGCAGCGCCGATACAGTCATCAATGTACCGGAGGAAGAGGTGGGGTTTGGGGCCTGTGTAGGTGCGGAAGAGGGACTGTTCCACGTAACCTACAAAGAGGCAGGCATAGCTGGGGCCCATGCGGGTGCCCATGGCCACCCCCTTAGTCTGTAGGAAGTGGGAGGAGTCAAAAGAGAAGTTGTTGAGTGTGAGGACGAGTTCAGCTAGGCGGATGAGTGTGTCGGTGGAGGGGGCCTGGTCGGGCCTGCGGGACAGGAAGAAGCGGAGGGCCTTGAGGCCATCTCCATGCGGAATGCAGGTGTACAGGGACTGGACGTCCATGGTGAATATGAGGTGTTGGGGGCCAGGGAATTGGAAGTCCTGGAGGAGGTGGAGGGCGTGGGTGGTGTCACGGACATAGGTGGGGAGTTCCTGGACCAAAGGGGAGAAAATGGAGTCCAGATAGGTGGAGATGAGTTCGGTGGGGCAGGAGCAGGCTGAGACGATGGGTCGACCAGGGCAGGCAGGTTTGTGGATTTTGGGAAGGAGATAGAAACGGGCCGTGCGGGGTTGGGGAACAATGAGGTTGGAGGCTGTGGGTGGGAGGTCCCCTGAGGTGATGAGGTCATGAATGGTGTTGGAGACGATGGTTTGGTGCTCGGGTGTGGGGTCATGATCGAGGAGGCGGTAGGAGGTGGTGTCGGAGAGTTGGCGTCTGGCCTCGGCGATGTAGAGGTCAGTGCGCCATACTACCACTGCGCCACCCTTGTCTGCGGGTTTGATGGTGAGGTTGGGGTTGGAGCGGAGGGAGCGGAGGGCTGCCCGTTCTGCGGGGGAGAGGTTGGAGTGGGTGAGAGGGGTGGAGAGGTTGAGGCGGTTGATGTCTCGACGGCAGTTGGAGATGAAGAGGTCGAGGGAGGGTAGGAGGCCTGGGGGTGGTGTCCAGGAGGAGGACTTGTGTTGGAAGCGGGTGAAGGGGTCAGTGGAAGGAGGGTTGGGTTCCCGGTTGAAGAAGTAGGCATGCAGGCGAAGACGGCGGAAAAACTGCTCTATGTCCGACCGTGACTGGTATTCGTTGATGTGTGGTTGTAGGGGGACAAAGGTGAGCCCCTTGCTCAGGACTGACCGTTCGTCCTCAGTCAGTGGGAGGTCTGGGGGGATGGTGAAGATGCGGCAGGGCTCAGTGTGGCTGTCTTCTCTGGGGTTGCATTGGTACTGATGTTGCCCATGACCTCTGGTTGCTCACCCACCCCTGGAAAACGTTCCTGCATCTGTTTTGTGGCATCCCTGACTCTGTCAGCAGCAAACAACATACAGCACTGGAATCACTTGTAAAGATATAGAAATATGCCCATTCTCCTAAGTAACAAATCCTCTATCAATATGTGTCCCCTTTCATCTTTGTTCTAACATATCTGGGCCATTCATGGTGCTGCAAACTTGAATCCTACCCCGATCAATTTCTCTCATCCATGCAATGCGGGCCTCATTTGGTGGCCAACATTTCTTGCCCATCTCTAATTGCCCTCAAGAAGGACGTAGGGAGATGCCTTCTTAATTTGCTGCAGTCCATTTGGTGTAGGTGCATTTACGGTGCTCTAGATGAAAGTTCCTGGATTTTGATCCATTACCTATGTTTCTGCTGGCCTTGTCATAGTGTCATAGAGTATTACAACATGGAAACAGGCCCTTCCCAAGCTGGTCTATGCTGGCCATGGTGCACACTCAGCTAGTTCCAATTGCCCACATTTAGTCCATATGCCTCTAAACCCTTCCCATCCATGTAACTATCCAAATGTTTTGTAAATGTTGCTATTGTATCTAGCCCAACCAATTTCACTGGTAGCCCATTCCATTTATGCACCACTCTCTGTGTGAAGAAATTGCCCTTAGGGCCTTCTTAAATCTTTCTCTTCTCACCCTAAACCTATGCCCTCTAGTTTACAATTCCCCATTCCTGTTCAAAAGACTATATGCATTCAACCAATCTATGCCCTTCATGATTTTATAGACCTCAATAAGGTCACCCTTCATTTTCCTGTGTTCCGAGGTATAAATTCCCATTCTGGCCAACATCTCCTTATAACTCAGGCCTACTAATCTTGGCAACATCCTTGGAAATCTTCTTTGTACAATTTCCAGTTCAACTGGGTCTTTCCTATAACAGGGTGACCAAAACTGTACATAATACCCTAAGTGCAGCCTCATCAATGACTTGTACAACTGTAATATAACGCCCCAACTCTTTCACTCAATGCCTAGACTGGTGAAGGCCAGCATGCTAAATGTCTTTTTCAACATCCTGTCTAACCGTGACGCCACTTTCAATGAACTATGTACCTGTACTCCTAGGTCTCTCTGTTCCACAACACTCCTCAGCACCTTACCATTTACTGTATAAGTCCTACCTTGGTTTGACTTTCCGAAGTGCAACACCTCATACTTATTTGCGTTGAACTGCATTTGCCATTCCTCAGCCCACTTTCCCATCTGGTCAAATACCTTTGTAATTTTTGATAACCTTCTTTGCTATCAACCATACCTCCAAATTTTATATCATCGCTAACTTACTAATCTTGCCTTGTACATTCACATCCAGATGATTTATGTAAATAACAAGTAACAAAAGTCCCAGCACTGAACCCTTTGGCACACCACTGGTCACAGGCATCTTGACCAAGAAACAACCTTTAACCATCACCGTATGCTTCCTACCATTGAGCCAATTTTGAATCCAATTAGCTAGCACTCCCCGGATCCCATGTGTTCTAACCTTCATGGCCACCTTGCTGTGCAGCACCTTGACAAAGGCCTTACTAAAGTCCACATGGGCAACATCCATTACCCTACTCTCATCTATCCTCATGATTACCTCTTTGAAAAACTCTAAAAGATTTGTCAGACATGACTTCCTGTGCACAAACCATGCTGACTATCCCTGATCAGACAATCCCTTATCTGCCCTTTCAGACATATAGTTATGTGTTTGGAAGGTGCTGATGAAAGAATCTTAAATTTCTGAGACATCTTAATCTGCAAATTGGAATACAATGTTATACATAAAACATTGTTATCTTTGAATATCCTCCTGAGAACGGACCTCTCAGCACGCATATGTTGACTTCTCGATGGAATTCAATCAGTTGCTGTAAGAATCTGTAGACGCCTAGAACCAATTGGATGCCTAACGTGGAAAGCCACAGCTTTCAGACTGTACTCTCAAAATAGGCCAGACCTCTTCTCAGAACTCAGAAAGTCCATCTTGCTGAAAACTAGATATGCTAATGTGTATATTTAATTCTCTGATTTGTGCCTCAGTTGAGCAAGCAGCAACAGTTCAGCAACTTCACCTTTTAATACCAAGGCAGTAGACAGACAGCAGAAGTTAAGGAAAGATGTATCCATCAGATCGCATTTAGAATACTACATTTATGACAGATATAAGATGTAAAAGTTGATTGTCTATTCCCCTGTTTTGCTCTTGTGCATGATGTTAATTTCAGAGTGATCCCTGCCGTATACCTGCCTTTTAACGGGATCTTGCTCACAGACCCACTGCTCAGGAAAAAAAAGACTGTTTCTGGGAGGAGCCAGCTAGTTGTGTAGTTATCTTAAAGTTGCGTACCAGTTTGTTTCATTACTATAATGAGTTCTTATACTTAAGTGTAGATTGAGGTCCTATGAAGGATTCTTATGTACCTCGTCTAATTTAGTCAAGTATTTAGCACTTTGTTATAACCTAATCTGTTATTAAAAACGCCAGAGACTTCATTTGGTCTTCCATCTCCAACTTAGACTAATACCAAGAAGAAAACTTGGACAAGTGAATCAACTCAAGACATTCCACATAATTTCAGAGGGCTCAAACACAATGGATACCATGCTAGCACAGCTGGTTTCAAAACACATTTCAAGATGTAAAAGGAAAGCTCAAATTTAATGTAACTCAAATAGTAACTGTGCAGGTTTAGGTCAGGCACCTGTTTAACACACTGCATAAATTTATATTTCATTGATTGCAATACTCAATGGAGCATTAAATCAAGTGAAGTGTAAAATGAAGGTCCCAGTGTGAACATGAAATTACGTAGGTCTACAAATATGTAGAGCTGTGGAATTTAAACCAGGTAGTCTAGATGAGTTTGCTTCATACTGAGTGTAAAGTATTTTGTTGGCTCAAGGTAATATTACATTTATTTTCCCTAACGTAATTTTCAGCCACTGGGGCCGAAGGGTTCCCAAGCGAAATATGAGGTGCTACAATGGTATCAATGTGGACCTCACAAGCTTCAAAATCTCTCCTCCCCCTACTGCATCCCAAATCCAGCCCAGCTGGTCCCCGCCTCCCTAACTTGTCCTATCTCCTCCTCCCACCTCAAGCCCCACCCTGACTCCTACCTATTAGCCTTTATCCCACCCCTTCGCCTGTCCGTCCTCCCTGGACTGACCTATCCCCTCCCTAACCCGTCACCTGCACTCACCTTTACTGGTTCCATCCCTGCCTCTTTGACCTGTCTGTCTCCTCTCCACCTATCTTCTCCATTATCCACCTCCCCCTCTCTGCCTTTTTATTTCAGAACCCCCTTCCCCTCCCCCATTTCTGAAGAAGGGTCCAGACCCTGAAACATCAGCCTTCCTGCTTCTCTAATGCTGCTTGGCCTTCTGTGTTCATACAGCTCTACGTCTTGTAATCTCAGATTCTCCAGCACCTGCAGTTCCTACTATCTCTGCAGCATTTCAAACTCCTCCAAATACAATCAATTACTTTGAAATATGGCAACTGTTGTATTGTAGCCGAATATGGCAGTTATTTTTGCGAATTATATTGGCTCTATCAATTACCAACCTCCCTTCTTCAATGCCTTCAGTAGGCAAAGGCACTCAATTCTAAATAAGACCATATAGCTTTGGTACATTTCCTACTACGGGATTTTCAATTATTCGGAGCTAAATTGAGTCCTTCTCTTGACTGCACTATTATGAAAAAAATAATTTGCTTGTCTATCGTCACCACAGATATCCTTTTGATTTATCATTTTAGGAGCTGCTGCTTGCAAGATTCTACACATCTCTTCATCTGTACCACAGGCCAAAGTCTAGTGTTAAAACATTTCTTTTGTGTAGCTTATCTGTGCTAGGAGAATTAATTCTTGCTCCTAAGTTTTGTGCCTGAATTTCTCCCACAACAATCAACAGGCATAGTCATCATTGCATCAGAATTCTAAATGTTCATTAAGTATAAATCCCACCATCTACCATGGTAGGGATTTGAATCTATGCTCTCTGCAGTGCTGAAGTTATATTTTAGCAAAAATACCACTAGGCCATCATCTCCAAAAATATTGATCTGCAATCAGTTCAACTCTACTTTGACTATCCTTACTAAACTATTGCTAGAATGTAATTTGAAAAATCTATTTAAAAATGTAACCTTAAAGATTAAAACGAACATCCTTTCTCTACGTATAAATAACTTGAAAGTTAAAAATTAACCATGTTAGCAGTTTTATTCCCCCTTATCCTGTAAAATATTATGAAGCCAAGAATGACAGTGATGATATAAATAAAGTTTCTATCGTTGAAGAACATACAGAGATGGTTTTTGAAATTATATTGTTAATTTCTGGCATTTCTGGAAAGAGCTGTGCAAAAGGTAATCATCATTTTCAAGGTAATCATCAAGTCTCAGAATCAAGAAATCTTTTTATGCTGTTACTGGAAATAATTATGTCAGTTAATAAAAAGATAAGACATCTGTTTAATGTCTTATAATGTATGAATTGAAATAATTATATATAACTTGCCATGCACTGACACTATCAAATGCTGAATAAATACTTTCTGCAGACTCTTAGCTTTGTGTTATCCCAAGGCATATCTTTGATGACTAAGATTAATTCTATAAAGTTGTTATAGAAATTTATTCTGAGTTCATGGCAACACATTGGGCTTATGTAACAGAACTCTTTTCTTTTCAAGAGTCAAGAATTCAGTGAGGATGGTAGGAGAAATTTTATATTTGGCAGGTTGTTGACATTAGCGGAAGCAGATGTGAGTATAGTGCTCCTGCCCCTAGACACTCATCTGGTTCAGCAGCTGTTGTGTTCTGACACTCAATTAATGGCTGAAAATAGGATTGTCAGCAAATGGAATGAACTTCCAGAAAAAAGTGGTGGATACAAGTACAGATGCAATGTTCAAAAGACATTCAGGTAAGTAAATGTCTAAGAAAGGTTTGCTGGGATATGGGCCATGCGCAGGCACATGGCACTGTTTAGTTTGGGATTATGGTTGGCATGGACTAGTTGGACCAAACGGTGTGTTTCTGCACTACATGACTCTATGACTGTAAATGGAGGCCAAGGGGAGGATGTAGAACAGAGAAGAGGGGATGGTATTGACCAGGAAGGAGCTACAATCAGGGTGTACAAAAAGTGTTTGCCAGTAGCAAGGAGCAAATCAACAGAGAGGCAGCACCTGGAGCACACTAAACATTGAGGTGTACTGAGAATATGCTGCAGTGGTACCACAGCCATCTTTAACCATTTAGTTCTGATGAGGACCTCACTGTGATTCTTGTCCATCTCCACTTCCTCAAGCATCAGAAAATAGTTATACTTCTGCCAACCTGGAGTTATGGCAGATGCACAGTCTCTTCATGTAATCATTGACTTCTTGCATGTCTTCTTACAGTCTGTGAGAAAATAGTAGAAGGTTCTTCACCTGCATAATGGGAAAAGGAGAAAAACTAATCCAGGTGAATTCACATAGAAAATCTATATGATATGGGATTTCCATTATGTCTGGTTATAGTGGTGAGAAAGCCTGAATGAGCTTCTCTGTGCTGCAATTGCGAGTGAACATCTTCAATATCAAAATGGGCACACAAATATGGGAGGATAATGATGTAGTGCGAATGGGTAGAGTTAGTCAGGAGAGTGGATGAGTGCTTCCTGCTTCACTGCAATGACAACTCAAGAATGGGCATCTTGTCAGGCTTTGGGGGCTAGGAGAAACAGATTTTTAAAGGGAAATTGCATTGGATGTGCAATGTAACAGAGGATGGGAACTACCAAAGGTTATATGAACCAACCTGTGAGGTTCATCTCTCAATGCATGGAATTCAGTATTGCCCCATTTTCTTCATAGGACAGAAAGGATCACAATGTAGGGCTAGTGTAGTTTTAGTGTCAATTTGTTGGCAGTACAGGCTTGGTGGGCCAAAGGTTCTCTTCTATACTGTATGTTTTCATTGATGGATAAGTCAAGGCGAGGACTGGTGGTTGGTGGGTTCCAAATCTGGCCATTTTGAAACAGGTGGAGGAAGGTGTAAAACCTGAAAGAACTGCAGACATTGTAAATCAGGAACAGGAAGGTTACCAGACCCGAAACATTAGCTCTGATTTTTTTTTCTCAGATGCTGCCAGACCTACCAAGCTTTTCCAGCAACTTCTGTTTTTGTGAAGGAAGACATTCTAGATTTAGTCATGTGGAGGGATCAGCTCAGTTGGACACTGAGACAGCTGAGAGTGGTGGACTCTGAGAGAAAAAATGAAATGCCCTGGGGAGTAAATTTTGACTGGGGAAGAGATGATTGTAGTGATGGCTACAAACAAACATCTATATGACAAATGTCAATGTGAGGGCTTCTCTTTCTTAGATGCATGATAATTGCAAAATAGTCATCTGTAGTGCTAACTGTTTTTATTCTTATAAAGGTCAGTCATTAACCTCAACAGCCAACAGCCTCAAAAGGCCAACATAAATATCTGAGGAAATGGAGGGAACCACAAAGAGTGCACCTTCCTGCCCATGTTCCATATCTTTCACCTTTGGAGATACTCACACCTCTACAATGCACACATCAACCAAAATATTCGGAACACCACCCAAACACTGGACCAGCTGTTGAAGGCCATGACAGTCAATGATGCTAACTTGGTGGAATATGAAAAGCTCGGAAGTGCTGATCCCTGCTGAGCTTCGAGAGCCATTGATGAGAAGACAAATGTTCAGTGTTTGAACATTTGTTGGAGATTCCATGGAGTATACATGCCTTGGAAAGGATGGTGAAAGAGTCCATTCTGGCCATGAGCTGTGCTGTAGTCAGTCTCCCTCCTGTATGGATGACTTTTTCAAGTAATAAACTGGTCACTCTCATGAAGAGACAAAGCCATCAGCGCATTCAGGGGAATTTTACATGCAAGCTATTGTACTGACGTTATGCCAGTGCTGCTATGAGAGGGGATCAAAGATACCTAGAGGTTCTGTAAGATGGACTGTGCCCTCCCAAAAACGCTGAGAATGCCAGTTAACCCTCATGATGGCAAATAAGCTTCAGCTATCCAGAAGTTTCTTGCAGGATGGTCCTGATGGTAACAACAGCTCCTTTGCCACTCTGCTAGTGACACGCGTCTCTTACAATGCTATGGCAACACTCCTGTATCTGAGCAGGATTCACTCAGAATGCTGGACCCTGTCATTATCAGGTGGTCAGAGAGTGCCCACTAAGGTCATTCAGGCCAATGGAACATCAAGGCCAGCAGTCTTCTAGCATCACAGAGAACAAAGAATGGTGCTGGATGAACACAGCAGGCCAAACAGCATTTTAGGAACACAAAAGCTGATGTTTTGGGCCTAGACCCTTCATCAGAAAAGGAGAAACGGGGAGAGGGTTTTGAAATAAATAGGGAGAGAGGGGGAGGCAGATCGAAGATGGATAGAGGAGTGCAGTGGGAGAGAGATCCCCTGAGGTTTTTCTGGAGGGAGGAGGGTAACTTCTTTAGGTTAGGCATCCCTGGATGAGCCTTCGCAGTGAGATTAAAATTGTATCAGAGATAATGGGAACTGCAGATGCTGGAGAATCTGAGTCCACACTTTGTTATCTTGGATTCTCCAGCATCTGCAGCTCCCATTATCTCTGATACAATATTAACCTCACTGTGAAGCCTCTTTAAGGCATGCCTAACCTGAAGAAGTTACCCTCCTCCCTCTGGACAAACCTCAGGGGATCTCTCTCCCACTGCACTCCTCTCAGGGGATCTCTCTCCCACTGCACTCCTCTATCCATCTTTGATCCACCTCCCCCCTCTCCCTATTTATGTCAGACCCCTATCCCCATCCCCCTTTTCTGATGAAGGGTCTCGGCCCGAAATGTCAGCTATCTTCTAACATCACAGTTGGCAATAAACAAATGAAGAAATCACTGTTGATGCACATGGGTCATCATGAGGGCATGTTTGCTCTTTTATATTCACTATCTTGTTGTTTTGATCCATTTCATTAAATAGACTAAAACCTGTGATTGTGTCTTCCATGTTTACTCAAGCGTGAGAAGAGCAGACAGCTCATTTTCACTTTGAATTGACATCAGAAACATGATGACGTGAACCTTGGAGATACTATAAATTGGTTCCATTCGAGATTGATGGACAGGGAGATAGCGTCTCACTAACTGCATGTGGGGAATATGTCCTCATGTGTTTAAATGAATTGCTTCATGATCAGGAACATCCTCATCTCCCTAGCACCCTACTCTGCTGCTCTTTTTATGCTGTGACATGCTGGTAGCATCCCAATGTTCCTTTATTTGATTTGGCATTTGTTTCCTGATCTGATGAGTCTTGGTGATGAAAGCATTCTTTACCTGACAGCTATTCTCCTTTATGCAGAGCCAACTTTTGCAATTAACAGCAGTCAGAGAAACCTAGCCAACCCACATCGCGAGAGCCAGCAAATCTCATTTTAGAAAACCAATAATCCTCTCAATAGTCACTTTAACTGCTGACATGAACAATCTCGTTAAATGGTAGTATATGTCTCCATGTAGCCAATTATCTAGTTGCATGGATGGCACAATGTTCTGTGGCACTTGAGATTGCCTGAGGATTTTTAACCATTGTGATTATGGTAAGGGTAAGGTGCTTCCTTCTGCAGGATCCTCAGGCTAGTCTCCTTGGTGTGAAACTTAATAAGATTTTCCAACCTCTTGATCACTGCATCTCTTCCAAGCCTGATGCAGGGCTATGCTACTGGTTGTGATATGCTGCAGAGATCTTCTGTTGATTCATGAAAGGATTTCAAGCATTGAAATTCCATACAAATCTGACCATCGGCACCATGGCCCGTGATGGTCATCCACTCAGTGGGGTCTGTTTTGCCTGTGAACATCTAGCAAATAGATGTGACTGTCTCCCTGGAGAGCTAGACTTGCCTCAAATGCTGATGTTCAGACATACAGAGTAATTTGATAGCTGCTTGTAGTCTCTTTTTTCTAAATAATCTTTTTCCCTCGAACAGAGCTGCCCATGTTCCCTCCTGTGTCCTCCCAGCTTTTCAGCAATATCATGCTGTTCAATCAATGAGCCAAAAAGCTGTTGCTGAATCTGACCAGCTGTTCTCCTCTTCCTCCTCCTATTTCTCTGTTTCTTACTTAGTAGTCTCTGCCAAAGTGAATTATATCCATTGCTTCTCTTTGCTATAACTTCTTCCTTTCTGCCTTCACTGTAATGGTGCCTCCTCGGCTGTAGCTTTGTTTCCAAATCACTTCCTTAAAGGTGAACCTTTAGTGGCAGTCTTTCACAATTTTGTACAAAATGAAATCAAGGAAACTCAGTCATCAGGCAGTGTTTAATCCAGCCTTTAATTCTGCACTGTCTTCTTTACTAGAGTTTTTTGACCTCACTTTGCACTGCTAACTCAACCCCGTCCTGGTTTTGGAGTCAGAGCAGCAAAGGTTGAATCACAAGGCAATGAAAATTTGTGATCCCTTGGATAACTGTAGTTGGTCTTTATCATAAAGCTGGTTGTCTTCCGATTTCATACCTCAATCACTCTTCATTTTATACTGACAGGGCACAATATTGATAGCGACCAAATACGACTCCATGACACACTACTTCATGCCATTTTCAGAAGTCGCACAGCACTTTGTCAGGTGGAGGAGCAGCACTCTGTCAGCTCGTGATTTCAAATAAACCTGTTGCACTGTAACCTGGTGTGAGCTCTGACTTTGTCTGCCCCAGTCCAACTCCAGCACATCCACATCATGCTGCAGTGGGAGGGACAACAATCTGAAGAGTCAGGAGAATATTTTTCCATCAAGCTGTAGAGTGTGGGAGCCGTGGTTTGCGAAGGAGGGTGGAATCTCTGGTCAAGAGGAAGAAGAAGGCTTATGTTAGGATGAGATGTGAAGGCTCAGTTAGGGCACTTGACGGCTACGAGGTAGCCAGGAAAGACCTAAAGAGAGAGCTCAGAAGAGCCAGGAGGAGACATGAGAAGTTATTGGCGGATAGGATCAGGGTAAACCCTAAGGCTTTCGATAGGTATTTAAGGAATAAAAGAATGACGAAAGTAAGATTAGGCCCAATCAAGGATAGTAGTGGTAAGTTGTGTGTGGAGTCAGAAGAGATAGGGGAAGCACTAAATGAATATTTTTCAACAGTATTCACTCCAGAAAACAACAATGTTGTCGAGGAGAATACTGAGATACAGGCTACTAGACTATGTGGGATTGAGGTTCACACAGAAGAGGTATTAGAAATCCTTCAGAGGGTGAAGATAGATAAGTCTCCTGGGCCGGATGGGATTTATCCTCGGATCCTCTGAGAAGCCAGGGAGGAGATTTCCGAGCCTTTGGCATTGATCTTTAACTCGTCATTGTCTACAGGAATAGTGCCAGATGACTGGAGGCTAGCAAATGTGGTTCCCCTGTTCAAGAAGGGGAGTAGAGACAACCCTGGTAATTATAGACCAGTGAGCCTTACCTCAGTTGTTGGTAAAGTGTTGGAAAAGGTTATAAGGGATATGATTTATAATCATCTGGAAAAGAATGAATTGGTTAGGGATAATCAGCACGGTTTTGTGAAGGGAAGGTCGTGCCTCACAAACCTTATTGAGTTCTTTGAGAAGGTGACCAAACAGGTAGATGAGAGTAAACCGGTTGATGTGGTGTATCTGGATTTCAGCAAGGCGTTCAATAAGGTTCCCCACAATAGGCTATTGTACAAAATGCGGAGGAATGGAATTGTGGGAGATATAGCAGTTTGGATCGGAAATTGGCTTGCTGAAAGAAGACAGAGGGTGGTAGTTGATGAGAAATGTTCATCCTGGAGACCAGTTACTAGTGGTGTACCGCAAGGGTCGGTGTTGGGTCCACTGCTGTTTGTCATTTTTATAAATGACCTGGATGAGGGCGTAGAAGAATGGGTTAGTAAATTTGCAGGCGACACTAAGGTCGGTGGAGTTGTGGATAGTGACAAAGGATGCTGTAGGTTGCAGAGAGACATAGATAAGCTGCAGAGCTGGGCTGAGAGGTGGCAAATGGAGTTTAATGCAGACAAGTGTGAGGTGATACACTTTAGTAGGAGTAACCAGAAGGCAACGTAGAGGGCTAATGGTAAGATTCTTAGCAGTGTAGATGAGCAGAGAGATCTCGGTATCCAGGTACACAAATCCTTGAAAGTTGCCACCCAGGTTGACAGGGCTGTTAAGAAGGCATACAGTGTTTAGCTTTTATTAATAGAGGGATCGAGTTCCGGAACCAAGAGCTTATGGTGAAGCTGTACAAAACTCTGGTGTGGCCGCACTTGGAGTATTGTGTACAGTTCTGGTCACCGCATTATAAGAAGGATGTGGAAGCTTTGGAAAGGGTGCAGAGGAGATTTACTAGGATGTTGCCTGGTATGGAGGAAAGGTCTTACGAGGAAAGGCTGAGGGACTTGAGGCTGTTTTCATTAGAGAGAAGAAGGTTGAGAGGTGACTTAATTGAGACATATAAAATAATCAGAGGGTTAGATAGGGTGGATAGGGAGAGCCTTTTTCCTCGGATGGTGACGGCGAGCACGAGGGGGAACAGCTTTAAATTGTGGGGTGAAAGATATAGGACAAATGTCAGAGGTAGTTTCTTTACTCAGAGAGTAGCAAGGGAATGGAGCGCTTTGCCTGCAACGGTAGTAGATTCGCGAACTTTAGGCACATTTAAGTCGTGTTTGGACAAGCATATGGACGTACATGGAATAGTGTAGGTTAGATGGGCTTGAGATCGGTATGACAGGTCGGCACAACATCGAGGGCCGAAGGGCCTATACTGTGCTGTAATGTTCTATGTTCTATGTTCTATGTTCTAAGTCATTCACCAGCATGATTTGTGGGAAAAACCTTAATTTAATTACATGAATTTACCACAGGCAAGGTGTATGACATCAAATATTTAAAGCAGATGTGATCCAGATAGGAATGGGAGCTGGGAAAGTTCTGCACTATGAGCAGGGTTGGCCTGCACCAGAAGCAAGGTAGGGCTGGGGAATAGGGGCACAGAGACATGCACCACGAGCCAGACTCCTATAAAGGGAAAGGCTAGGGGAGGGGAGCGTGGTTGTTGGAAAGGAGAAGGGCAATGATTAAACAAAGAAGACGGATTAGCTACAGAGTAAATTAAATTAAATAAACTCATTTTATTTTGTTACACGGGGTACTTTATTTTCCACCCTGCAATGCCACCTTTAGGCAACTGATTCTTGTCTGAGAACATTAGCTTTCTGCTCTTCTGTTTGTGCTCTGCTATTCATAAAACATTTTTTATCCACATGTTGCGATAGCTCCATCACTTCAAAATTCCTCTCTCTAAACCAATAATCTTAAGAATGCCTGCGTTCTGACTTCACGAGTATGAGCATTATGTTCTTACTCTGAAAGTATTTAAAGATGGTACAGATAGATGTTTGAAATATTGAGAAGTTGAGGGCAATGAGGAGCTGGCACCAAACTGGAGCTGAGACTTGGGGCAGAGCGGGCATCATCTTACAGAATAGAGGGGCAGGACTGAGGGGCTGTATGAACTGCTGTGCCTATTTCTTATTTTTTCCTATGTTCTCTTAATACGAGTGTGTGCTCCCTGAACTCAGTTGTGCTAAAGCTATTTGTTTTTTGCCCTCAGTAAGTTTGGCACTGCACATGCTCTGGACAGGATTTTGTTAGTTCTGTTTGTCTTTGAAAACAGTAATGTCAGCACTGCACATTCTGAACTTCACAGTGTTAGTGCAGCATTTTCTCTGAACACCAAAGTGTTAGATCTGCACATTCCCTGAACCCCTTAATGTCATCAACATGTACTCCCTGAACTCGGTAATTTTAGCACTGTGTTGGTAATGTTAGCTCTTGGTAATTGGTGATGTTGGCACTGTTTTCGTAACTATGAAGTCTATTATAGTGACTGGGTCAAATTGCACATTCCAGACAAAGTGTTGACTGTAAGCCCTTCTACTTCCTATCTTGGCAATAATGCTCTACACAATGGTAGGAATAGATGCAGCAGCTATTGTTGTTTCACCTCTGCATGTAATAAGTAATTATTGCTAATTTAACATAAGTTTTAAACATCGAGTTTTAAAGCATTTGGAGCTGGGCAGAAATTCTTTAAATTACACCTTTTTGGGCAGTCCCTCAGGATTGAAGATGATTTGTTTCTATTCTGGCTTGATGTTTTCTGAGATTGCCAATAAATTATTAGTGTGTAGAATCTGCAAAATACAGAGCATGTGGTGCTTGAAGGTCAGGCAAATGAGGCGTTTGTAGTTTTGTCCCACAGCTTGATCTCTACCAGCTCTTGATGAAGTTGCTTACCATGTTCAGTGCTTTCCCAGATGAATTTTCACCACTTTGAGCAGTCATATGTCAGGGGGTCCGACGTGATGCAGGGTGTAGTTAATCTCTTTAGGGATTTTTTCAGGATCTCCCTTAAGCAGGACCTCTGCTAGAAGTCTCCTGTCATGACCAAGCTTTAAGTAGAACAGTTGCTTTGGGAATCTGGTGTATAAGTGAGATGCCCTGCCTGCAGTGTTGGCTTTGTATGAATACCACCTTGCTCCTGAGCATATTGTCATAGAGAACGATGCTGCTGTTGAATTGCCTTGCTTGTCACTAGATTTGTGTGATCATGCTAAACCACTGCTGGTGGTACTTTCCCAGTGCTTTAAGGTGTCTGGTGTAGGTTGTCCAAATCTACCAAGCAAATAGGAATATATGGGTACTGCTACCAGTTAATCATCATTTAGATAGACAGATAAACAACAACTTACTATTAGGTTTAACATCCTGGTTCTCAAGTACTCTTGTCGCCACGGAAACCAAGTCTGATCTGGCACTTGTTATCAACGTCCACTTCCATCAGAAGAAGCTGCCAAGATATATGACATCATCCAGATGCTAGATTCTTGCCAGATGAGATGTTGTGTCATTGGAACTGTTTAGTAGAGGATCTTAGTTTTCTGGATATTTAGTAAAAGGCCAGAACCATTTCAAAACAGGAGTCAACATTGATCCTTGTCACATAACAAAAATGGATGTGATAATGAGATGGTGCCATATATCATGCTGTAATGATGATATCACCAATCTTCTTCAAGGTATTATGAAGAAAGGATGCAATAGTCTGTACTGACAGGGAGACTAACAATCTTATAGAGTAGTGTTGGTAGTAGAATTGCTGTAATATACTTGTGTCAGACGGCAGTCACTCATAAGTAAGAGGAAACCATACAGATCACAAAGTAGAAAACAGAGAAAGTTATCTATCTCACTAATGCGCAGAATAGTGTCACAAATCTCATTGAACACAAGTCAAATGGGATCTCAGATCCTGAGTAAGTACATTATGTCTACAGTAAAGCTCATGATTGGCATTATGGTGATCACAGGTTTCAATGTAAGATGGTGTGGATTGAACAGTTTTCTGCAGGTGAGGTGCAGTATTAAGAAAATAGAAAAGAGAGTTAATATTACGCCACAACCTTGCTTCACCTCAGTCTTCAGTGAGCAGGTGGTTATATTGGTGCGGATTATAGCTTGCATGTTATCATGGAGCAGAAAATGAATGGTGATAAATTTATGAAGGCAGCCAAATATGAAAATACTTCACAAGTCTTTGAGTTGATAGAGTCAAAGGCTTTCATAGGCTGAAAATGGCCATGTTGTTGGTGTGGCTCCTTTTATTTTACTTGAATTTGTCATTTGATGAAGATTATGTAGGTGATGCCTCTTGACGGGTGAAAAGTCAAACTGCAACCTTGGAAAGAGTTTGTCCTCCACTGGGAGGCAGCAATTGAGGAATAGCCTTGCGAGGATTTTCCTTTTGACTGACAACTGAGGGCCTATTCTTTAGTTACCACTCTCAGACTCAACTCCCTTCTCAAATAAAGTCATGAGTTTGCTGAGCATGCACTCTACTTCCTAAGTGAAGGTTGTGAAACTGCCTGGAGCAAATCTATGTTGTGTTTCAGAATTCCAACAGGGATTCTTGCTATTTGAAAGATCTTCTTGCTTTTCAGTCATTGGATTGCTTTTACAATCTCAGTCTAAATCAGGATATCACCAAACCCAAATGGGTTGGGTCTGGATGAGTGGAGTTGAACACATCAGACTCAAAGACAGAATCTCAACTAAGAAATCCTTTAAAAATAACACTTTCACTAAGCATTGACTGCCACCCTGACTTTAATGGTCTCCTCTCTATGCTTGATCGTCAGTAGTTGAGCTATAGAACATCTTGAAATGGAAAGGATAAACGTCATTGGTATCTGAAAGTTTTTGGAGCCTTTAGAACACACCATTTATGCTGTATTGCTTCCTTCAGCTGCCTATCACACTCTTGATTTTAAACTGTGGTGGAATTTTGAGCTACAAAAGCTTTGCACATATACTAGGTTAGGTCCTATATCTCATGGTCATATTCAGTCATGATGTTTTGTGATACAGAGACTAAGGACCTCAATGATGTTGCTTATTATCATGAACCTTAAGGTTGACAAGACACTATGGGCATAATGTTACTCTTTGAATGAGTGGGAGGTTGGCAGAAAGGCACCAACCAATAAGGGCTGCCAAGCTAAGATATGTGAGGCATGTGAGGTGAATTTTCTTGCAACATTGCTCCTGCTGCCTCCACAAATTGAGAGCCAGGATGATGCAGATGGTACATCAAGCAAGGTGGTAAACTGACCAGCTATATCAGTACCTATCTTGATACAGATGAAATGGACATTGTCTGTAGTCCCTTGCTTGACCAAGCACGCAATCGCGTAGCTGCCAGTGTTTGAAATCATTGTCGTGAGGTTAGGTGTTTGTATCGTTTATTTAATACTGATGGCAATGTTTATATTTGGATTCATCAGATTGGGTCATGAAAAGCAAGATTTTACAAAGTAACATCTTGAAAAAAATCTTGCATGACATCACATCTTTCAAAATGATGGGATGCCCCAATGTGCTTTAAAACTAATGAAGTATTTTTGAAAAATGGTCAAAGTTGTTTCTGCAGCCAATTTTCATATAACAAGATCCCACAAACAGTAATGTCATAGGAGAAATACAGGGGTATTCAAAAACAGATTGAAATATTGTGACATAAAAACATAAAATTTGGTAATCCTGTCTTCCCAAGGACGTGGTATATTTTTGATCATTAAAGAATGCAAAGTTCCTAAAATCAGTTTAAATTTGAATGCCTTTAGATAACTGTGAGCTAAACTACATAGTGAGTCTGGGTTCACTGTTATATCTTTTAAAACAGTGAGTTCCAAACCAACTTTCTCTTCAGTTGTTGAGAAATGTACTTTTTGTCTTAAGTCAGCTTCAATGTAATAGATACATCTTCCATCTTGTTGATTATTCAAAGGTCCAAATCAGCTCCAAAGTGAACCGATGGGTTGCCACACTGAGACAAAAAAAGTTTTTGACATTTTGGAGAGTTTTTATAACAAAGATGCCTAATGTATGAATTTACAGAATTTATAAAACGATCAAAAAACAAAACTTGCTTTATTAAGTCAAAAGATTTGATTATTGATAAAAAGGACAATATTTATTGTCTATTCCTAATTACCCTTCAGGCAGTGACTACATTCTTGAACTCCTACAGTCCATGTGAAATAGATATATACACTATATTATTAGGGGGTATTCACTGATTTTGATTCAGTGAAAATGAAGAGGGGGGTAGCAAAATAGATCCAATTCTAATGGCCTGGAATCATAATAGCATTGAATCGAAAGGTATCTATTTCTTAAAGAAATAAGATGATATAATATCAGATTTAACAGTAAGCTTGCAAGAGGGCATGTCTTTTCCTATGGCATACAAAAATGAATGTTTTGCCCTCTAGTGGACCAGCATATTTTGAATAATATTGCATAAATTCTCCAATCAGTGAATGGACAATGGAATGAAAACTGAACAATGTAAGATTTGGTACATGTATTTAAGCTTTTGAATCTTCTGCCTGATTGAAGAGTTTGGAAAAGATTATAACCGGGTGGGAGGGGTCTTTGATTATGTTGGCTACCTTCCCAAAGCAACATGAAGTATAGATGGAATCAATGGATGCAAGATTGGCTTGTATGATGAACTGGGGCTGTGTTCACAATATTCTGTAGTTTCTTATGTTCCTGAGCAGAGCAGTTGCCAGACCAATCCATGAAGCATCCAGATAAAATGTTTTCCATTATGCATCTATAAAAAATGATAAGAGTCTTTATGAACATGCCAAATTTCCTGATCCTCCTGAGGAAGTAGAGGCACTGTTGTGCTTCCTTGCATTTTCAGCAGGAATGGGCCAGGACTGATTATTGGAGATCATCACTTCTAGAAGCTTGATGCTGTGAACCATCTCCACCTCAGCATTATTAATAATTCAACTCCACTCATTCAGACTCCACCCACTTGGTTTTGGTGCTGCCCTGATCCAGACCAAGATTGTAAAAGCAATTCAACAGCAGAAATGCAGAAATGCCTTTGCAGTAGCAAGAAACTCTGTTGCAATTGTGAAACACAAATTCGCTCCAGGCTAGCTCTTCAATATCTTAACCCTCACTTGGGAAGCAGAGCACGTGCCCAGCAAATGGTAGACCTTGCTTCCTGAAGTTAATGACCAGATCTTTCATGTTGCTCACACTGAGGAAGAGATTATTATCTATACACCATGCCACCAAGCACTCTATCTCTGTCTTGCATTGTTTAAGATTTGGCCTACAATGGCTGTGTTGAAAGTGAACTTGTAGGTGGAGTTAGGATGGAATTTGGCCAAACCGTCTTGAGTATATAGGGCATATAGTAAGGGGTTGAGTACACAGGCTTGCGGAGCGCCGATGTTGAGGATTATCGTGGAGGATGTTGTATTGCCTATTCTCACTGATTATGGTCTGTGGGTCAGAACGTCAAGGATCTAGTTGTGGAGGGCTTGGAGTTGGCAGGGTCGTTTGGCTGGAATTTATTGACTTTTTTTATTTGCCATATTCACATTCCATATCATTGAACTGGGAAGAGAAAAAGGGTTGTTTACTTTTGTATGGGAATTTCAATTCAGAATCATCACAATTACTTCTTTCTGTGTTGATAACACCTGAAAGATGATTTTGTCTTTCTGCTCAGTATAGCACTCTGCAATTAACAAAATAAGATTTTAAAATAAAATCCATTATCTGTAAAGATTTTTAGCTGAGATGTTAATGCTTATGATATAAGCATCTTAGCACAACATTTTGTTGACATTCCCACATCTTTATTTTAAGCTACTAAATTTACAAGCTAATATTACAAGCAATAGCTTCTAATTTATTATATTTAAAAATTTATAATTTCTTTCTCGGAAATCCACTTCAGAACATGTTTAATTATTCAGTGATTAGTCATATGGGAACGTCTTTGCATTCCTTGAGAATTCTGTTTCAAGAAGGATCATACACGTGAAGTAGGCATCTCTCAATGTTCAATTGAGACATTATAATTATTTTAATCAACCTATTAGAACATACCTCCAGAGCAGGTGGATCTCGAGCCAGGACCTTCTGGCCCAGAGGTGGAGATACTAGCACTGCTCCATAAGAGCCAGTTACTACTATAAGACAAATTGCTAACCTTTTCATCATTCATTCCAGCTAAGTAACTACTTCACTTCTTGAGAGTTATTTGAGACAACGTTTGATTGGCCAGATTCCCAGCTCAAATAAAATAAATGAAAAGACCTACATTTCCAAGACAATCGTTTCCAAAGGTCATTACGTCTTATCAATTAAAAAAAAGACAGGAAAGTATAGTCTAGATACATGAACATTTGAAGTTGCTCACTGAGGAATATAAGAGTTAAATGCATTTACAGACAAGAGAGGCAGCAGATAGTAAGCAGAGTTTTACAGCTATAAATGACTCAGCTTGGCATCACAAGGTCTGGGAGCAGCTGTTGAAGATTCCACTTACTTTGAATAATCAAATCTTGTGATAAAAGAAGGACTATTCTACAGAAATGTTTATGATATGAATTTAAAGTAATTAACAAGTAATTTTTTTTGACTAAAGGAAACTGAAACATGATTGGAATTTGTTTATTTTTATTTAACCTATTCTTCTAACCGGATTATCAGAGATACTATAACGCACCTCTACAGCAGTTGGGACTTGAACCCAGCCCTCTCAGCCCAATAATAGGGATACTACCACTGTACCTCAAAAGGACCAGAATGTGGAACGCCCCAAATTTGTGTGCCATCCTTATGCAGGAGTCACTCTACTCTTCTCTGTATTGTTCCAATTTTAGTTTATGTGCTGCCAAAACTAACACTTAAAGGAAAGATAATAAAGTGTGAAGCTGGATGAACACAGCAGGCCAAGCAGCATCTCAGGAGCACAAAAGCTGACTTTCCAGGCGTAGACCCTTCATCAGAGAGGGGGATGGGGAGAGGGTTCTGGAATAAATAGGGAGAGAGGGGGAGGCGGACCAAAGATGGAGAGAAAAGAAGATAGGTAGAGAGGAGAGTATAGGTGGGGAGGTAGGGAGGGGATAGGGTAAGTGCAGGCACCACTGGAGTATGGAGTTCAGAGGGGCTCATATTAACCTGGCTACAAGTGTGGATTCAGCCAAGTTGAAAACTTAAAGTTTGAAAAACTCCAATTAGCACCCAACCTGTTGAGAACCCGCCCATTTTTAGTTCACCGTGAGATGCGTTGGGGTGGGAGAAGGGCAAGACTAATTAGAAGATAAGTCATTCTGTAGAAGCATTTAAAAAGCTTCATGCCTCAATTTTAATAAGTTCTTTTGAACACATTTCATTTGTGTTTCCTCGGCCTCTGGAAACTCAATAACAACGAGGTGGTGAAGAGGACAAGATATATTTGGCAAAAGCATTTTAATCACTTCTCATGGACTCGGTCAGTAAGGAACATACCACCCCTTTGTTTCTTGTTCCATGGCTGCAAATTAATCCACCTTATGCATTCTGAAGCCTCACCACATCAAATGCAATCTCTCACATTACAATCACAGCCTCTCGTCCTACAATCTCTCTCCCAGTTATTATAATAACTCCTCCCTCAGTTGTAACATTTATTACCTCACCTACAATCTCTTCTTTCTCAATTATGAACATTATCCCTTAGCTTTGGTCTCATGCCCTGTAGTCTGACAGAGGCAAGCAGCCTCAAGGGAGTTGGTGAATGCAGTCAGTGCCAGCTTCAATTGACTTATTAATACCAAGATTGCGCTCAAAGCAATTCACTGACGTCACAAGCATGTCTAAGGTTAGAAAAGTCACAAGAAATAACATATTTCCTAAACAAAAAAGCAAAAATAGGACTTACTTCTAGACTCAAAATGTGCTCACTGCAAGAAACAATAAATGGAAGATAATAGCAAGTAACACACAAAAACATACAAACAGCTCTCTCATAATTTTCAGGGGCCTTATTCCAGTACCTGAGACAAAGGTAACATTGAAAAATAAAGATCCTGCACTGTTTTTTTAATACATTCATGGGATGCAGGTGCTGCTGGCTGAGGCAAGATTTATGCCAAGTTGCCCTTGAGAAGCCTTCTCAAACTGCAACAGTCAATGCATTTCAGGAAAACCTACAATGCAATCAGGGAGGGAATTCCACATCTTGACCCAATACCACTGAAAGAACGGTGATCTATTTCTAAGTCAAGATGGCATTATCTGGAAGGGAATCTTGAAGATTGTGGTGCTTCCTTGCATCTTCTACCTGTCGTTCTCGATAGAAGTGGTCATGGATTTAGAAGGTGTGGTTTGAGGATCTTCGGTGAATTTTTGCAGTGCTTCTTGTAGATGGTACACTTCACTGCTGCTGTAGTTGGCGGTGGAGACGTAGAATGTTTGTGGATGTCATGCCAATCAAGTGGGCTGCTTTGCTGTGTGTGCTGACATGCTTCTTGAATGTTGTTGGTGTGATAGTCATCCAGGGAAGGGGCAAGTATTCTATCACATTCCTGGCTTGTGCCTTGTAGATAATGAATTGATAGATAATGAATGAATAGATATTGCTGAATCAGGTAGTAGATTACTGCAGAACTCTTAGTTTACAACCTGCTCTTGTAACCACAGTATCTATGAGGCTAGCCCAGTTCCACTCCTGGTCAATGGTAACTCATTCACAAATGGTGCTCAACACTCTGCAATTAATTGTGAACAGCCCCATTTCTGACCTTATGATGAAGGGAAGGACATTAATGAAGCAGATGAAGGTGGTTGTGTCTAAGACACTTTCCTGTGGAATACCTGCAGACATATCCCTGAAGTTGACATGACTGACCTCCAATAACCAAAACCATCAACCACAACTTGAAAGCATGCTCAACTTGGAACATAAGACCATAAGATATAGAAACATAATTAGGCCATTCTGCTGATGCGGTCTGCTTTGTTATTCAATTTTGGCTGATATCTTACTCAACCCCATTCCCCTGGCTTATCCATGTAACTCTTGATCCCTTTACTAATTGAAAACCCATCTATTTCTATTTTAAATATAGTCAATGACTTGGCTTCCACAGCCTTCCGCAGCAATGCCATAGATTCACCACCTTCTGGGTGAAGAAATGCATCCTTATTTCAGTTCTAAAGGGTTGTCCCTCCACTCTGAGACTGTGCCTTCAGACCCTAGTTTCTTCTCCTAGTCACATCCACTCTATCCCAGCCTCTCGTTGTTATGTCCATTTCAATTAGATCCCCCCTTGTCGTTGTAAACTCCATTAAGTACAGATCCAGAGTTATCAACCACTACTCATATGACAAACCCTTCAATCCCAGGGACTTTCTTGTAAACCTCCTCTGGACCCTCTGCAAGGTAAGCACATCCTTCCTTAGATACAGTGATTGAAACAGCTCACAATATTCCAAATGCTGTCCGACCAGAGCGTTATACAACCACTTGTATTCAGTCTCTTGACACAAATGCAAACATAAGACTTTCCTTCCTAACTGCCAAGTGAAATTGCATGTAAACATTAGGAGAATCCTGTCTCTTTATCCTTACTGTTTGCCTTCATCCAGTCAGCCAATCCTCTATCCATGCCATTTAAGTGCATCGTCTTCGATATTGTTCCGTCACATTCATGTGAGAGCCTACTTTCTTAAAAGTCCTTCCCTTTTACACCTCTCACATGCTAGATTTGGAGAGGGTAAAGTGCTTTTAGAGCAGTCTAGCAGTTGAGGAGTAGAACTCATAAACCAAAGTCACTGAGGTAAGTCTTAACTTTATGCAGTAGAGTAAAACAAGTACTGACTAAGCAACAGCCCCTTTCACAGTTCTCTGTATTTATATTTCCATTAAGCCAGAATGGCAAAAGTTGCACAGTGGAATTGATGCAGCTTTCTCATGCTATGAGGCATACTGAAAGCTGCATAGATGACAGAAGATGTTCCATTTAGAAAGCAAACAGTGTAGCCTTGCTGATATTGAATGTAAGTGATGTCAAGGATCTTCTGCCCTTCATTGACTGGAGTTTGAAACTCTGGAGCCTCTTATAGTAACTGATTGACCTGAGGCTCATTTAGAGGTGTACTTTTTCATGTTTGTTATGGAAATATACATGTCTACAATGAGACATTTATAATGATGGTGTAAAATCTATGGCAGCATAATGAACCTAATCCTTCTGCCCACAGAAAGAGATTACTTTGAAAAATAGAAGGCTTCCCTTCAGTTTATGTGAGGTAATACATGAGGGGAACTTGAAAAAGAGCCACAAAACTAAAATGTGAGATCCAGCTTCAGTCTGGATCAGCCTGTATACTGAGGCCTAACCAGGATTCCTTGATCTTAAAATTCAAGAGAGCTAAATCCAAACATGATTTTTCCCAGATTTATTAAAAGAAAATGAAGTTAAAATGTGGCAAGAATAAACCAGGCCAATGTCCTAAATTAGTTAATGCTAAAAACTGAATATATTTCAATCATCACAGATGTTTTCTCAACAACTGGTTCAGAGATGTTATGTTATACCTCCGGAATGGGAACAACATGAACCCAGGACTCACGGCTCAGAGATAGTGACACTTGACAAAGCCTTCCCGTTGTGGTCTAACCAATTCTACCTGTTGCCAAGGAACACAGAGAGATACAGGGAAAGAGTGCTCAGATGTGTAGTTGACATTAGCAGAATTTAGTTCAATATAGGGTTACCATAAAAATACCTCAGCCAACTTAGCAGTAGCTCAAACGTGCATACAGTTTTGTGTAGGGATTATATATTCTATACATAGAGAGACACAAAAGTGATAACAAAGTGAGCATCCTTTGTGGAGAAAGTGAGCCTAGGAAATATTAATGGAAAATAATGGACCGAATGAGTTGGGCAGATATTTTGCATTGGTTTGCATTACAACAGAGAGAAGTAACATCACAGGAAAAGCTGCAAATCAGAAAAGAGGTACTTAAGAAAAATACAATTATTCGAGGAGTGGTACTAAGCAAAGTGTTGAAGAGCTGACAAGTCCCTGTGCCCTGTGTTATATATGTACTTGGGGGTGCTGCTCCTCTAAGTGAGCTAGCCAGGTGACCTGGAGGGACAGAACTTGGGGCGAGTTCAAAACCAGTTGTGGAGGTGTGAGGAGCAACAATAAGATGTTCCTATTCAGATTTACTATTTGTCCACCTGGTATTTAATTCTTGTTTCCAAAGGAAGCACCAATAAACAGACTGAACTTAAAAGAAGTGTTTTAGTGAGATAGTTGGTGCATTGGTTTTAATTTTCCAAAATTCTGTAGATTTGAGGAAGCTTCTGTTATATGAGAATAGTAAAAGAAAATAGTAAAATATATCCCCTTTATTCAAAAAGGAGTCAGCAAGTAGGAAATCACAGGCTAGTTAGCTGAACATCTGTCATAGGCAAGATGTTCGAATCTTCTTTTAAAGATTTTATAGCAGGACAGGTCAAAGCTAATCAGACAGTCAGCATGGCTTTATGAAAGGGAAATCATGATGAACCAATTTATTGTGGTTCGTTGAAGCAGTGACATGCCCTGTGGATAAAGGCCTACCAATGGATGTACTGCACATAGATTTCCAGATGGCATTTGATAAGGTGCCACATCATAGTCTATTGTAGAAATTAAAATAATATTTAAATGGAGAAAGACAGCAGAAAGCTACAGTATAGTGGGATTGGATAGTTTTCATCCATGAATCACAGAAAGTCAGTATCCAATTTCAAAATGTAACAGGTCAGTAAGTGGAATGTTTATTTCAAAGGAAATTGAGTCTAAAAATAGGGGGGGTTTTGCTAAAACTATGCAAGGCACTAGTCCAACAACAGCTGAAATACTGTGGACAGTTTTAGGCCCTTATCTAAGGAAAGATATATTGACATTGTAGGCAATCCACACAAGGTTCCCTGGGCTGAATCTAGATATGGAGGAGCTGTCTTATGAGGAGAAGTTGAGTAAATTGCACTCATTGAAATATAGAAGAACGAAAGGTGATTTCATTGAAACAAAGAAGATTCTTGGGACATGTGAAAAGGCAGATGCCAAAAGGTCGTTGACCCTTATGGGAAAGTCAAAAAACAAAGGACTTAATCTCAGAATAAGGGGTCTACCATTTAAGACTAAAATGAGGATGGATCTCTTCTCTCAAAGGGTGTTGAATCTGTGGAATTCATTACTACAGAGGTTGGTTCTTTAAGTATATTGAAGGTTGAGTAGACAGATTTTTTAATCAGTATAAGAATCAAAAGCTTTGGGGAAAAGGCGGGAAGTTATTTATATTTTGCTTTAAATGTAAAATGTAGGGAAATTTTTGATGATATTACTTTCTTCATTCATAAGGGTGAGTGTAGTTGAGTAGGTCCTCTTTTATTGTCTTTGAGAAGATGAGGGGTGAGCTGCTTTCTTGAATCGCTGCAGTCTTTAAGGTTTCACTGCACCCATAATGCCATTAGGACGGGAGTTCAAAAGATGTATCTCTAATCAGCTAGTTCTGAAATGATATTACACCGTCTGGAACAGCAAGGGCAATAGGCAATAGACAATAGGTGCTGGAATAGGCCATTCAGCCCTTTGAGCCAGCACCACCATTCATTATGATCATGGCTGATCATCCACAATCAGTTTCCTGTTCCTGCCTTATCCCCTAACCCTTGATTCCACTATCTTTAAGAGCTCTGTCTATCTCTTTCTTGAAAGCATCCAGAGAGTTGGCCTCCACTGCCTTCTGGGGCAGAGCATTCCATATGTCCACCACTCTCCGGGTGAGGAAGTTTTTCCTCAGCTCTGTTCTAAATGGCCTACCCCTTATTTTTAAACTGTGTCCTCTGGTCCTGGACTCACCCATCAGTGGAAACATGCTTCCTGCCTCCACAGTGTCCAATCCCTTAATAATCTTATACGTCTCAATCAGATCCCCTCTCATCCTTCTAAACTCAAGAGTCTGCCTTCCTGTTCTTGCCACCAAAGTGTATAACCGCACATTTATCCACATTAAACTGCATCTGCCATGCATCCGTCCACTCACCTAGCCTGTCCGAGTCACCCTGTATTCTAATAACATCCTCCTCACATTTCACACTGCCACCCAACTTTGTGTCATCAGCAAATTTGCTAATATTACTTCTAATGCCTTCGTCTATATCATTAATATATATCGTAAACTGCTGCGGTCCCAGCACCAAACCTTGTGGTACCCCACTGGTCACTGCCTGCCATTCCGAAAGGGACCCGTTTATCACTACTCCTTGCTTCCTGTCAGCCAGCCAATTTTCAATCCAATTCAGTATTTTTCCCCGAATACCATGTGCCCTAATTTTGTTCACCAATCTCCTATGCGGGACTTTATCAAAGGCTTTCTGAAAGTCCAGGTACACTACATCCACTGGCTCTCCCTTATCCATCTTCATAGATACATCCTCAAAAAAATCCAGAAGATTAGTCAAGCACGATTTCCCCTTCATAAATCCATGCTGACTCTGACCTATTCTGTTACTGCTATCCAAATGAGTCGTAATTTCATCTTTTATAATTGACTCCAGCATCTTTCACACCACTGACGTCAGGCTAACTGGTCTGTAATTTCCTGCTTTCTCTCTCCCTCCTTTCTTGAAAAGTGGAACAACACTCGCCACCCTCCAATCCGCAGGAACTGATCCTGAATCTATAGAACCTTGGAAAATAATTACCAATGCGTCCACAATTTCTAGAGCCACCTCCTCAAGTACGCTTGGATGCAGACCATCAGGTCTCGGGGACTTATCAGCCTTCAGACCTAACAATCTATCCAACACCATTTCTTGCCTAATATAAATACCCTTCAGTTCGTCCATTACCATCGGTCCTTCAGCCACTACTGCATCTGGGAGATTGCTTGTGTCTTCCCTAGTGAAGACAGATCCAAAGTACCTATTCAACTCATCTGCCATTTCCTTGTTCCCCATAATAAATTCACCCGTTTCTGACTTCAAGGGCCCAATTTTAGTCATAACCATTTTTTTTTCTTTTCACATACCTAAAAAAGCTTTTACTATCCTCCTTTATATTTTTGGCCAATTTTCCTTCATAGCTCATTTTTTCTCTGTGTATTGCCTTTTTAGTTATCCGCTGTTGCTCTTTAAAAGCTTCCCAGTCCTCTGGCTTCCCACTCTCTTTGCTATGTTATACTTCTCTTTTATTTTTATACAGTCCTTAACTTCCCTCATCAGCCACGGCTGTCCCCTTAGGATCTTTCTTCCTCTTTGGAATGAACTGATCCTGCACCTTCTGCATTATATCCAGAAATACCTGCCATTGTTGTTCCACTGCCATCCCTGCTAGGGTATTGTACCACTGAACTTTGGTCAGCTCCTCCCTCATAGCTCCATAGTTCCCTTTATTCAACTTGAACCCAGGTCTCCTGGCTCAAAGATAGGGATACTAACAGTACAACACAAGAGCCTTGTGCCTGAGCTGGCACCAGTGAAGGAATTGTGATATATTTTCAAGTCAGGATGGTGAGTGACTTGGAAGGGGATTTGCAGGCATTGATGTTCCCATGTATATGCTGCCCTTGTTCTTCTCATTGATGGAAGCTACGTACCGATTTGTTCATTGTAGACGGTAAGCAGGCACTGGGAAGTCTGGAGGTGTTGTTGCAGAAGTCCTAGTCAAATAAAGCATGATTTCTTTTGGAGGTTTTTTTGAATAAAGCACCTCTCATTTGTATTAAAAAGCATAAACTCTTATCAGTCCATTAAAGCAGAAAATCTTGAAGGTTTGGTGATTTCACACAAATGTTCTACTTTCTAAGAAGACAAAGGTATTTGTTGGCTTTGCTTCAACTAACATTGTTCTAATATTGGTTTTTAAAGGCCTTTGCAAAGTGCAGAGCCTTGCATGTCAATCCAATTGCTTTTGGCTTCACAGTAGCATTCTCACCATTGAGCATGAAGGTGCTGATTTAAGTCCCATTCTTGGCAAGTGGAAACCACAGCTTTGCCTCTGAACTTTGACACCCAACATAGAGTCATAGGGCTGTACAGCATGGAAACAGACCTCTCAGTCTGACTCATCCATGCTGACCAGATTTCCTAAATTCGTCTCATCCCATTTGTCAGCATCTGGCCCATATCCCTCTAAACACTTCTTGTTCATTTACCCATCCAGATGCCTTTTAAATGTTATAATTGTACAAGCCTCCACCACTTACTTCTGGCAATTCATTCCAGACAGTCACCACCGTCTGTGTGGAAAATTTGATCCTTAGGTCCCTTTTAAATTTTTCATTTCTCAACTTAAACCTGTGCCCTCTGGTTTTGGATTTCCCTACCCTTCTTTTCTGATGAAGCGTCTAGGAGCAAACCATCAGCTTTTGTGCTCCTAAGATGCTGCTTGGCCTGCTGTGTTCATCCAGCTCCACACTTTGTTCTCTCAGATTCTCCAGCATCTGCAGTTCCCATTATCTCAGATCAGAATTGAACACAGGATTTCAAAAATGGCCTAACCAATGTTCTTAACAGCTGCAACATGACCTCCCAACTCCTATACTCAATGTACTGACCAATACAGGCAAGCATATCAAACGTTTCCTTCACAACCCTGTCTACCTGTGATTCCCCTTCCAAGGAACAATGAACCTGCACTCCGAGGTCCCCTTGTTTGGCAACAGTCCTCAGGACCTTACCATTACATGTATATACTCTGCTCTGATTTCCCCTACCAAAATATAGCACATCACATTTATTTAAATTAAACTCCATCTGCCATTCCTTAGCCCTTTACGAATATCTTCTCTAAGCACCATTGTTATGTCCTTCCTTATCAAAAGATCAGTCTCCCTCCTCATGTACTTACACTTCTGTCACACCTGTAGCTCCTGTATCCTGGAATACACAATACTCTAAATGACGTTTCACTAAGGCTATAGTTACAGCAAAACATCTCTACTCTGTACTCAATTACTCTTGAAATGAAGGCTAACATGTTTTTCCTTTCGAATTGCTTCCTGTGCCTGGAATCTTGCTTTCAGTGACTCACGGACAAGAACACATAGATTCCTTTGGACACTGACACTTCCCAACCACTTACTATTTAAGAAATATTCTGCTTTTCTGGGATTTTTTTCCTGTAAAAGAGATTAACTTCACACCTACTTACATTATGTTCTATTTGTCTTGTTCTAACCCATTCACTTTGCCTGTCCAAGACGTCGAAAGCCTTTAGTACCATCCTCACACTTTACATTTTCACCCAGTTTGGTGTAATCGGAAAATTTGAAAATAGCACATATGGTCCCTACATTGAAATAATTTATTTAGACAGTGAACAATTGTGATCCTTGCAGCAACCCAACTGAAACAGCCTGCCAGACTGAGGTGATCCATTTATTGCCATTTTGTACTTTTTAACTAATTCTTAAAAAAACCCATGTTGTCAAATTTTACTTTTGTGTGCGACCTGATCAAAAGTATTTTGGAAATCCAAATATATCACAGCTATTTGTTCTCGTTTGTGTATGCTACAAGTACAAAATTCAAAAAATTTCCATAAATTAAAAGATTTAATCTCCTTCCAAGCTACATTTAATCCATGATGACTCTGCTTAATTTTGTCATTTTTTTTCCCAAACATTCAGTTGTCATATGTTTCATAACAGATTTCAACATTTTGTCTACTAAGTATGTCAAACAAACAGGTCTGTGAGTTTCCATTCTGCTTCATTCTTCCTTCTTAAATATTGGGGTTACCTTTCCTAATACATATTTAGCAGGAGCATTTCTAGAATATATAGGATTACAAAATGTAACCATCAATGCATCCATTATCATCTTTGTTTCTTCTTTTCATCAAGGAGACTTTTTAATTTCAAAACAATAAATTTTTTAGGTACTACCTCCTCACTAATATTGTTTCTTTCTAATCTTCAAAAATGCAAGTTACCTTGCCATGCTGGGATTTTTTATATCATCTTCTGCAAAGACAGATTGAAAGTAACTGATTAGTTTCTCTACTATTTCCCTGTTCTCCATTATTAATTTTCCAGCCTCCACCTGTAGTGGGCCCCAGTGTATCTTTGTTAATCTCTTTCCTTTCACATATCAATAGAAGCTTTTACAGTCCAACTTTGCATTTCTCACTAGCTTGAGCTCATATTCCTTTTCCCTTTCCTAATGAGTTTATTAGCTCTACTTACTGAGTCATAAATTGAACCCAATCTCAGGCTTACCACTTTTTCTGGTATTCTCATAAGCTGCTTCTGATATAACATAGCTTTCCATTTTTTTTTATTAGTTATAGTTAATTCAGCTTCCTTTTTTTGTTGGTATGCCTGTATCATATTGAAGTATTTATTTAAGCACCAGCCATTGCCTGTCTGCCATCAAATCTTTTGGTGTACTTTCTCCCAATTCACTCAATGCATTGCTTGTACATTCGTCATTCTGTTTGCTTAGATTTAAGGCCTTTTGGAATTAACTACATTGCATTCAAATTTAATTTAAAATTCTATTATACAAGACTCACTGTTTCTCTTTAAACTTGATTAAAGCAAAGTTATTAAGTAATCCTTTTTTATTACACAACACTAGGCAGCATCTTATAGGGGTCCTTGTGATATAGCTTATCATTCAATTTGTGGCAGAATTGGACAAGATATTTGACGAGGTCTATTTGGTCTTTGAGGGTTTCTTATGTTATCTTTCATGCTTTTGACAAGCAGTGTGGTGAGTTTCTCACTAGAAATTTACCAATTAAGAGGGAATCAACTCAACTGATTAAAATTCATCTTCTTACCTGACCAAATGCCAAGCAAGCTTGAGATTGAGGAATCTTTTCATGGAAATCAAAACAGGAACCTGATGACTTCAAGTCACTGCCTGTTCCAAAGGACCTCTATGTTGGAAACAGTCATCATGCTCCATGGACACCAGTCACATGTTCCTGACACCCACAGACATTGGCATGTAACACAGGCAAGCCTTATCTAAACCACATATACAATATCTTCCTGCATTTCAAAGCTGGGCTCGCCACTATCATTGTAATGCTGTGGAAGGACACTGTGCACTTAGGGACACATTCCCAGCACAAGGACTAGACCAGGCAGAACCTCTTTATTCACTGTCATAGCAATCTCTCATGCCTACCCTCCCTGGATACTCACACATTCCTGTTTTGCTTTGCCCCCTCAGCCAAAGTTACCAGGATCTTATTGTCTTGCCTTCCCATCTAGCAAAGTCACATCGGCAGGAAATTTGTCACAGTTGACAGCAAGCCTCAGTCAAGCCAAGGAATAATAGTCTTCAGTCAATGGACCGTCACGGCGGCCCAGTAGTTAGCACTGATGCCTTGTGCCATCTTTGATGTAGGTTTGATTCCACCCTTAGGTGACTGTCTGTGTGGAGTTTGCACATTCTCCCCGTGACAGCATGGGTTTCCTCCAGCTGCTCCGATTTCCTCCCACAGTCCACAGATATGCAGGTTAGGTGGATTGGCCTTGCTAAATTGCCCATAGTAACCAGGGATGTAAAGGATAGGTGGGTTAGCCTTGGCAGCGCAGGGTTATTGGGATGGGGGTAGAAGGTGTGGTATTGTTTGGGTTCTTTGGAGGATTGGTGTTGACTTGATGGGCTGAATGGACTGCTGCCAAACTGTAGGAATTTTATGATTCATTGAACCCAGCAAAATACATTATGAGTGAACGTTGCTGCCTGTCCAGGAGCTTTGATCCAGCTAATCAGCACAGACATAGTCAGGATGCTCTTCACAAGGGATGAGGAAGCGAATGTCAGGCAGTCCACCAGCCATCTTAATATTTTCTCATCCTGGAGTGAGAGAGAGAGAGAGATGTGTAGTATGAGAAATGAAAGTGGGCATTCTAGCTTTTACTTTTGTTACAGGTGGCAAAGTGTCCCAAGTGAATGAGTCAGTAGCGCAGAGGAAACACAGGGTTCATGATTTTGGAAGTTGGGCTGAATGAGAGCAAGTGAAAGAAAAAGTTCAAAGTAATAGCAGGAGTACTGGAGCATGACCATGGTAGGAAGTGGGTACAGTAGCAGACAGAAAGTGAATGTGACGTATTGGAGAGAAGCTGCCCTAAGCCCCACACAACTCTCTTCACCTCTCCCTAGAACGCACTCTACTGATTTCTGAATTTCAGATGCACACAACAGAGCATATAAAATCATGGCCAGTCAGTCTTCTGGTAATATACTGAAGCAAATCCTTTTTTCTCTATGCGAATACTGCCATCAGATACCTAATTTTTTTTGTTCAAGTGAAATCTCCTTGGTAATATACTCAATAATGGATCGCATCGCTATCGGTGATAGAAATGCTGGAAGAAATCAAGCAAATCGTTTTTTGTTCCTAACATGGAAAATAATCCTTAATGATGTTACTGATGTTCATTTCTAGCTGGCAATAGAGGCCTGTAAACTGGAAGTGGGAGAAATTAATTTTAATCCATAGAAATTGATGGTCTTGTTTCCTTGGGAAATAAATTGAAAAAGAAATCCAGTCTGCCTCCAGCTGGTCCTCTTCTGCTTTTACAGACTATGAGTGTGGTATTCGGGGCCTTTAGCCAATCTGCTGTCAAGAGGCAAGTCGAGGTGAGAGGTGGGGTGATTGGCAGGTGACCAAACTACTCTCAAAACATTAAGATAGCTGAAATCTTTTTAGGAGGCTGCCTACTTTTGTACTTACAATATTTTTCTTACCCTTACATTTATGTCACCCAGGCTTCCCAGATCTTGAGGAGAAACAAGTTAGAGAAGTTAAGAAGAGCCAGATTCATAAGGTAACCACATTTATGGTGCTGCATGTGACTCAGTAGGAGCTGGGGTCCAACAACCTTAGTTTTGTGCCGAAATATGTGCAAGCCTGTGCAATTCCAAACCTAACTCTGTTTGATTGACAACCTCCCAGGATGAGCTCTGACTGCCCACACAACTCTATTCTCACCTCACAGTGATCTCCAAGCCCCACACCCAAATATTCAACGCCACCACAGAAAATCAGGCAGAATATAGCTTTTAGCTTTTCAAACGTGCCCTGTCATTTTATATCATGTCCGATCATCTTCCTCAAATCTATTCCCCAATATTCATTGATGCTATTAGGATCCAGAATTCTATTTAGTAATCTCTATCTTGAGCATATTCAGTGTCAGAGTTTCCACAACTCTCCGGGTTAGGAATTCCAAAGATTTAAGACACTCTGAGTGAAGAAATTCCTTTTCACCTCTATCTCAAATGACTGGGCCCTTCATTGTGTGACTGCGAATTTTAAGCGTATTTGCTGCCATTCTTGTAAAACTAAAGAATATGGCCCAGTATCCACAATCACTTGTCATAAGACAGCCTGACCATTGCAGGAATCATTCTAGTGATCCTCCACTACACTCCCTCACTAAAGAACAATGAACAAAGAAACCTACAGCACACGAACAGGCCCTTCGGCCCTCCAAGCCTGCGCCGATCAAGATCCTCTGTCTAACGTGTCATCTATTTTCTAACGGTCTGTGTCCATATGCTCCGTGCCCATCCATGTACCTGTCCAAATTTATCTTAAAAGACACTATCGTGTCTGCGTCTACCACCTCCGCTGGCAACGCGTTCCAGGCGCCCACCACCCTCTGTGTAAAGAACTTTCCACGCATATCTCCCTTAAACTTTCCTCCTCACACTTTGAATTCATGACCCCTCGTAATTGAGTCCCCCACTCTGGGAAAAAGCTTTTTTGCTATCCACCCTGTCTATACCCCTCATGATTTTGTAGACCTCAATCAGGTCCCCCCTCAATCTCCGTCTTTCTAATGAAAGTAATCCTAATCTATTCAAACTCTCTTCATAGCTGCACCCGCCATACCAGGCAACATCCTGGTGAACCTCCTCTGCACCCTATCCAAAGCATCCACACCCTTTTGGTAATGTGGAGACCAGAACTGCACACAGTACTCCAAATGTGGCCGAACCAAAGTCCTATACAACTGCAACATGACCTGCCAACTCTTGTACTCAATACCCCGCCCAATGAAGGAAAGCATGCCATATGCCTTTTTGACCACCCTATTGACCTGCGTTGTCACCTTCATGGAACAATGGACCCGAACACCCAGATCTCTCTGTTCATCAATTTTCCCGAGGACTTTTCCATTTACTGTATAGTTCGCCATTGAATTTGGTCTTCCAAAATGCATCAACTCGCATTTGCCATTTATCTGCCCAACTCTCCAGTCTACCTATATTCTGCTGTAATCTCTGACAGTCCCCTTCACTATCAGCTACTCCACCAATCTTAGTGTCGTCAGCAAACTTGCTGATCAGACCGCCTACACTTTCCTCCAGATCATTTACATATAACACAAACAACAGTGGTCCCAGCACAGATCCCTGTGGAACACCACTGGTCACAGGTCTCCAATTTGAGAAACTCCCTTCTACTACTACCCTCTGTCTCCTGTTGCCTAGCCAGTTTTTTATCCATCTAGCTAGCACACCCTGGACCCCATGTGACTTCACTTTCTCCATCAGCCTGCCATTGGGAACCTTATCAAACGCCTTACTGAAGTCCATGTATATGACATTTACAGCCTTTCCCTCATCAATCAACTTTGTCACGTCCTCAAAGAATTCTATTAAGTTGGTAAGACATGACCTTCCCCACTCAAAACCATGTTGCCTATCACTGATAAGCCCATTTTCTTCCAAATGGGAATAGACCCTATCCCTCAGTATCTTCTCCAGTAGCTTCCCTACCACTGATGACAGGCTCACTGGTCGATAATTACCTGGATTATCGTTGCTGCCCTTCTTAAACAAGGGGACAACATTAGCAAGTCTCCAGTCCTCTGGTACCTCACCCGTGTTTAAGGATGCTGCAAAGATATCTGTTAAGGCCCCAGCTAATTCCTCTCTCGCTTCCCTCAGTAACCTGGGATTGATCTCATCCGGACCTGGGGACTTGTCCACCTTAATGTCTTTTAGGATACCTAATACTTCCTCCTTCCTTATGTCAATTGACCTAGAGTAAGCAAACATCTATTCCTAACCTCAACATCTGTCATGTCCCTCTCCTTGGTGAATACAGATACAAAGTACTTGTTAAGAATGTCACCCATTTTCTCTGAATCAGCGCATAACTTTTCTTCTTTGTCCTTAAGTGGGCCAATCCTTCCTCTAGTTACCCTCTTGCTCTTTATATATGAATAAAAGGCTTTGGGCTTTTCCTTAACCATGTTTGCCAGCAATATCTCATGTCCTCTCTTAGCCCTTTTAATGCCTCGTTTCAGATTTGCTCTACATTCCCGATATTCTTGCAAAGCTTCGTCTGTCTTTAGTTGCTTTGACCTCATGTATGCTTCCTTTTTCCTCTTGGCTCGTCTCACAATTTCACCTGTCATCCATGGCTCCCTGATTTTGCCTTTTCTATTCCTCATTTTCACAGGAACATGTCTCTCCTGCACGCTAATCAACCTCTCCTTAAAAGCCTCCCACATATCAAATGTGGATTTACCTTCAAATGGTTTCTCACAATCTACATTCCTCAGATCCTGCCAAATCTTGGTATAGTCGGCCTTCCCCCAGTTTAGTACTCTACCTTTAGGACCACCCTCATCCTTGTCCATGAGTATTGTAAAACTTATGGAATTGCGGCCGCTATTTGCAAAGTAATCCCCTACTCTAATATCAACCACCTGGCCGGGATATCTACCTTATCTACTACACTTCTCGCATTAAAACAAATGCACCTCAGACCACCTGTCCCTTTGAGTTCATCATCTGCTCCCCGACTACTATTCCCTTTAGCCACACTGACTCCATTATCTAGTTCCCTACAGGCTTTCGTTTCTACCTCTTTTCTGTCCAACATTTGGTTCCCATCCCCCGGCCACATTAGTTTAAACCCTCCCCCACATCATTAGCAAAAGCACCCCCAAGGACATTGGTTCCAGTCTGGCTCAGGTGTAGACCGTCCAATTTGTAATATTCCCACCTTCCCCAGAACCGGTTCCAACGTCCCAAAAATCTGAACCCCTCCCTCCTACACCATATCTCAAGCCACGCTTTCATCCTAGCTATTCTTTCATTCCTGCACTGACTAGCACGTGGCACTGGTAGCAATCCTGAGAGTACTACCTTTGCGGTCCTACCTTTTAACTTGGCTCCTAACTCCCTAAATTCTGCTTGTAGAACCTCATCCCGTTTTCTGCCTATATCGTTGGTGCCTATATGCACCATGACAACTGGCTGTTCGCCCTCCCCCTTCAGAATGTTCTGCAGCCGATCGGAGACATCCCTGACCCATGCACCTGGGAGGCAACATACCATTCGGGAGTCCCGTTTTCGACCGCAGAACTGCCTACCTACTCCCCTTACAATTGAATCCCCAATGACTATCGCCCTTCCATTCTTTTCCTGCCCTTCTGCACAGCAGAGCCAGCCACTGCTGCCTTCCCCTGGTGAGCCATCTCCCCCAACAGTATCCAAAATGGAATACCTGTTTTGGAGGGAGATGACCACAGGGGACACCTGCACTGCCTTCCTGCTCTTCCTCTGCCTTTTGGCCACCCATTCGCTATGTCCCTCAGCAATCCTAATCTGCGGTGTGACCAAATTGCTAAACGTGCTATCCACGACCCCCTCAGCATCATGTATGCTCCAAAGTGAGTCCATCCACAGCTCCAGAGCTGTCATGCGGTCTAACAAGAGCTGCAGCTGGACACACTTCCTGCACGTGAAGGAGTCGGGGACATCAGCCCTGTCCCTGAGATCCCACATTGAGCAAGAGGAGCACAACACAGGTGTGAGATCTCCTGACATTATTAAACTTAACTTAGATAAATGAAAAAGGAACCAAAAAGTTTTAGCAATCACACGATATATAAAAAGAAATGTGAAATAGAAAAAGCCTTACCTTATCTACACACCACCGAGTCTTCTTTTTTGGTTAGAGGAGGAGGGTGGGTGGGAGACAATACACATGTAGTGTCTCGGGTTCAGCCACTGCCCAAATAAATGAAGACTGCTCCCGCTCGAGGTAAGCTTTTTAAAGTGGCAAAACAAAGCGTTACCTTCCCGGCAGCCTCCTGGTGCTTTCTGTGTCTGGCTGCCTCGCTCTCCTCGCGAAAATGAAGACCGCTCCCGCTCAAGGTAAGCTTTTTAAAGTGGCAAAAAAAAGTGAAAAGTGAAAAAAAAAGATGTGAACTAAAACTGTTCTCAATACTCCAGCTGATGTCTGACCAAGATTATATACAATTTAAGAAAGGCATCTTTATTCCTACATGTAAATCTTCTGTGACAAAGACTAATACACTATTTGCCTTCCTTGTTGATTGCTGCAACTGCATTTTATCCTTTTGTTACATAAGAGTAGGGTGTACATCATTTGTACGTCAATACTTCCCATTTATGAAGTACACTACATTGCTGTTGTTTCTACAAAGGTAGATAACCTCATACTTATGCACATTATATTCCATCTGCCATTTTCTTACCAGCTCACTCATTCTGTAAATCCCATTGAGGTTCCTTTGCATCATTCTGACAACACAGGTTCCCACTTAGATTTGTGTCATCTGCAAACTTGGAAACGTTACAATCAGTTTCCTACCACAGTCTAAAGATGTGCTAGTTTGGTGGATTGGCCGTGCTACATTTCCTCTTGGTGTTCAGGAATGTATAGGTTAGATGTGTTAGCCATGGGAAATGCAGGGTTGAAGGGATAGGGTAGAGGGTGGGCCAAGGTGGGATTCTCTTTGGAGAGAACTTGTTGGACGTAATGGCCTGTTTCCATACTGCAGGGTTTCTTCTGATTTCTATGGTCCCGACAGCTAAACCGTTGATGCAGAGGGGTGTCCAGTCCTAATCCTTCTGGTATCTTATAAAATGAACTTTTGCAAAAGAAATTATGAATTAACATAATGATATATTTAAAATAGCCTTTTGCTAGCTGATTCCTCTACATAATGCTGTAGAAAATCATCTCATAGATTTCCCAGGAATGAATCCACGACAGCATTGGGGTTCATTGGCGTTCATAAGATTTTTCCAGTCTATATTTAGAGTGAAGTCACCATGGACACAGAATTATCTTGTCACATGCAGCTCAATTTTTCTGAATTATGCAATATTTGACATTACCACAACTGTTTCCCTACAAATGTTTGCTGACCCTTGCCACTTCTTAGCTTACCCCCATTGATTCTACATGTCTCCTCCAATTTGAGATCTTTTCTCATTAATGTATTGATCCCATATTTTATTATCACATCATTCCATATCCTTTCCTCTTTTTCCTGTCCTTTCTGAACATCAAATATCCTTCAGTATTCAGTCCCCAGGTTTGGTGACGCTAAAGACAAATCTCCTTGATGGCAATTATGTCACATCCATCACTTCTATTTGTGCCACTGACACACAGCTGCTCAATCTCTCCACTTACCACTTTGGAACTGATTTCCTGGCTAACAGGCAGCAAGTCTATTAGTCAACCTAGCAGGCAAGCAAGAAACCTTTTGGAACAAAATAATATCCTGCTGTCGAATCCTACAGAACATTGAGGATTTTTTTCTAGATTTCCCATTCTGACTTCACTCCAAAACTGCCTCCCACTGATTGTCTTCACAGACTCAGAAGTGGAGACTATAGCATGCAATTGTGTTACAAGGTTTGTTATGATCAATATCAGGTTTGTTTCAATCTCTCTTACACTAATTAAAACTCTTCTTTCAAACAATAATGCCTTAACAATGTTCATGCTGCCATGCTGCACCAGTCTTGTAAGCTCGTCTTACTATTAATATTAGATAGACTATTACATATTATATTAAATAGAATATTATAAATTAGATTAGAATGCTGTATAATATTAATACTAGATAACAAAGTGTGGAGCTGGATGAACACTGCAGGCCAAGCAGCATCTTAGGAGCACAAAAGCTGACGTTTCGGGCCTAGACCCTTCATCAGAATATTAATATTAATACTATACAGTATTCATCTGAAACAAACCGACAGAGCAATGCAAGATTTTCTGCCAGTATAGAAGAAAACCAGCATTAGCAGACCAACAAATCAATATTGTTTAAAATTATGATAGTGATATCCACAAGAAACAAGGCTTTTTGTTTCCAATTATAATCATAGTAAATATAGATGTTCCTTGTGCATTGGCAATGGATGACTTGGTTCATAGCAATCTTGCTTCTGAAACCTTGAGCCCTAATCCAAAGGTTTGAGTGTAAAATCTATATGATAATCCAAAACAGCATTGCAGGCCTATTGCACTGTTCGAGTCTTTCGGGTAAATGTCAAAGCAAGTACAAAAGCAAGGAAGTGATACTGAACTTGTAGAAGAGGCTTGGTTTGGCATCAGTTGGAGCATTGTGTACAGTTCTGGACACTGCACCGAGGTAAGTATGTGAACAGATTGGAGAAAATGCAGAAGAAATTTACAACAAAGGTACCACGGATGAGAATCTTCATCGAAAAGAATAGATTGGAAAGGCTGTAAATGTTCTCCTTCAAATGATGAAGGCTATGAGGAGATCTGATAAATTGTTTTCAAAATTATGAGAGCTCTGGATTGAGTTGATAGGGAAAAACAATACCTGTTTGTAAAATGAACAAGAATGAGAGGTCATAGATTTAAAGTGATTTGCAAAAGAAGAAAATGTGATCTGAGAAGAGGCATTTTTATACAAAGTGTGTTCAGGTATAGAAAGCAATTGCTTGGAGTAAAGAGGAGGCAAGTTCAATTGAGCAATTCAAGGGGCATTAGATAATTATTTGAATCGAACAATATGCAAAATTATGAGATAACTGCAGGAGAATGGTACTAAATCATGATGATCACTTGGAAAGCTGGAGCAGGCTCGATGAGTCAATGGCCTTCTTGAGCACATTAACACTTCTGTGATTCTCTGATTCTGTGACTCATAGATATTCTACATTATAACAGTAACTACACTTCAAAAGTGCGGTAAAAATCTTTGGTGATTCCTAAATGGCACTAAATGACCGCAAGTCTTTGCTTCTTTAAAAAAAATTAGATGATTTTTTTAAACCCATTTAGCTAAAGCTTTATTTCTTCTTTTCATTATAAATTTCTCAAAGACCAGGCTGCACACAGGAAATAATTTGTACAACCTTAAAATTGCTTGAAACATATTAAAAGTTGTGATCTTGTTTAATGAACAACAAGCATTAATTGTTTGGAAAAGAAGCTGTGAAATCAAAAGTTACAAATCTGAAGCTTACCAGCTGCATTAACACTGACAGCTGATGTATTGAAAGACAGCACTTGGGATGAACAACAATTGTTGAATGCTTAGCTATGTCTTGTTTCTGATGGGCTCAATATATGGCTTCCAACCTTTTAATAAAAATCACTGAGGGGAAACTCTACTTTGCCATGGGGAAATCACCAGTCCCTTCGATTGAATTACTGCTGTCACTGCATAAACACAATCTTGTTTGATGTTGTCTTACCATTCGTCTTCTATATGTTGTCTTTTATCTAAATCCAGAGCAATGTAAACTTTGCCAGTGTAACTCAATAACTGTTTCACAGACCCTGTCATGCTGCATTGCCATTTATCTCACAGACCTCTCCATTTATTGAAATGCCAGCTATGATTTCATCAAGAAGCTGGTGTAGATTTGCAGCAGCGCAGCATGAGATACAACTTAATATGAGATTGCTTATTATACCGTGGGCTGACTTACCTCTGCCCGGTTGACATGGCAGAAGACATTTTTCATCTACAAAATCTTCATCAATCACTCTTTTCTGCTTGTTCTACCCATTGTATATCTGGAAAGGAATTAGTTACTTCTACATTTCCACGCCAGGAAAGAAAATCCATTTGGTGTGCTTAGATAATGAAGAGGAGCGATTGCTGTTAGCCAGTAGTATCCATACAATTGTGGCATTTTTCAATATCATCGAACTGTTGTAATGATTGGAATAACACTACTAAAAAGCTTTGGTGTTACCTTCAGTACATTTAAAATAAAGTGCTGACTACGCAATAGAGTTGCACTAATTCTCAAGTAAAAATGAAAATCATAAATAGTTCAGTTTAACTTGGTGAATGACCCACTCAAGAATCAATTTTCCCCAACAAGATGTTCCTGTGCTAACTGGACATTTCATTGATCCAATAGCCCCAGATATAGGAGAAAGTAAACTCTCTCCTACAAACAGCTTGAAATTGGAAGTTCTCCCATTTGTGTCTCACTTTTCTGTCAGACGATTATGGGCAAGGCTCATTTCAGGGTTCAGAGCATGTAGTTTAACTTGGACAAGGCTCATTTCAAGGTTCAGAGCATGTAGCTTAGCTGTCAATGCAGCAATGACATAGATGAAGTATTGCATTGTCAGAGCTGCATCCTTTAGATTGTACATTAAACTTCAGATATCTCTGTTATGGTGATTCAAGTGGACACTAACCATTTTAACACTCTATTAAAGAAAAACATGGAGTTGCCAACATTTGTCTTGTTGACTTTGCTCCCTCCTGAAGAAGGCAGGTCATTCACCTCATTGTTATTTGTGGGATATTACTGGATACAAAATTCTGCTACATTTTCCTCTTTCGCTACGCCCAAGTGCGGATGTTGGCTGTTAATTTTGCTCTCAAGTATTGAAGCATTCCATACCTCATGAACAAAACACGAACAACATCCAGACTTGGGCTGATAATTGGGGAGTAACATATATGCTACACAAGTATCAGACACGGACCATCACCAACAAAGAAGAATCTAATCAATTTCCCTTGACATGTAATGGCATTGCCATTATTGAATCTGTCAGCATCAACCTCTTGGGGATTATTGTTGCCCAGAAATTGAAAAGGACCATATGCATATTGTGACTACAATGGCAGGTAAGAGACTGGAATCTCTGCCATGAGTATGTTTCACCCTGACTCCCCAAGTTACATCCACTTTCTACAAGGCAGAAGACAAGAGTGATTGAATACTCTTCACTTACTTAGATGGATACAGCTCTAATAATACGCAAGAAAGCCAACATCATGCAGGATGAATCTCATTGATTGGCATCCAATCAACATCCTTCATCATTCACATTTTTTTACACAAGATACACTGCAGCAACTGACTGTGGCTTCTTTGACAGCATATTGCAAATCTGTTACTTCTGCCATCTAGAAGGACAAGTGTGCCAGAAGCATGAGAACAACACCACCTGCATGTTCCCCTCCAAGCAAAACGCTATCGTGACTTGGAACTTTACCACTGTTCTTTCACTTTTGTTGGATCAAAGTTCAGGAAGTCTCTCCCTAATAGCACTGAGGATGCATCTATCCCAAAAGATTGCAACAGTTTGAGAATTCAGGTTATCACCACTTCCTCAGAGGCAATGAAACATGGAGAATGAATGTTGACCTAGCCAATGATGTCTACGTCATGGAAAAAAAATAAAATTTTATCTATCTGACAATGGCAATAACACAATAAAAAGAAGTTCTTTCTAAACACTGGATCTAATGAGATGAGCTGTGGAGCCAAAATGCTGTTCCCCTCTGAAGCATTCCTACTATTACTTAAACACACCAATATCCAATCTTCCTACAGAATTCCACACTTGCAATTTGTAAGTTTCAGATGTTACACCCACCAAAAATTTCTGAAAGAATCTTTCCTGCAAGGGAGAGATTCCCAGAACATAAAATATTGCATCCCAGGTTCAGCATCATCAGCGCACAGAACCACTAGCTGATGTACTGAAAAAGACATAGGCCAAATTTTTATCATGGAAATGAAGGCTTTAGGGTTTGGGGTTTTGACTCAACATTACATTTTCATCTCCTAGAGATAAAGGTTGACCAGTTCAAAAGTAGCCAGGTTAAAAGGTTTTCCTCTGTTCCCAGAGATTTTGGCCCCGTTCTTCGGATCAGTGTAAAGCCCCCTTTCTGTCACTCCCTAAACTCCACTACCCTCATTTACTCCTTCCACTTCTTTAATTCATCTCAATGCCATCATTCGCCCTGTAGATCAGGCTTATCCCCATCACCAATCCTTGCCCTCCCCACCTCCTCAGCTCCTTCATGTGCCTTCAATTCCCTCCTCACCTTTGTTTGCCCTCAACCACTCATCCTTTCATTTCCCTTTCAGCGTCAATATCCTGTCATTAACAAATCCCTACGCCCACTCATCCAACATCTACTTTGGAAAATAGAACAACAAAACCCACAATAATATTTCAAAACCTTTGAAAATTTAATACTTGTGTGCTGATAAAAAAATCATTTGAATAGGCATTTCAAAAACCATTAACCTCTTCAGAAGATTATAAATCTATCAAAGTAAACAAACCAAATTTCCCTGGATAGCTGTGTAAACAACCTCTGCAGTACAGAATCCAGAATGTGATTTGGAAGGTATCCAAACCATTTCACCACATTCTCCAGGACACATATGTAACCAGACTCTGAAGTATAGAATCCATCAATCCCTTTGAAGGCAATAACAGGCTAATACATATGTGACAAATTTCAAACAGCCAAGCATATAGGTGAGTTGATCTGAATTAACATCCATGTCGACACTATCAACCAACTAAACAGATGACTGATCTGGTCTGCAAAGAATGAATGACGACAATGAAGTGAGATTGAACAATTAGTTCTGGATGTCATACTTGGCAAGCCTTTCATTATCGAACAATTTGTTATGAATGATTTAAATAACATCCAATGTAGCAGATAATCTAACCACGTGCATTTGAAGACTTTTCCTTTTTTACAATGTGGCTGCTCTTTCACCAGACAGCTAAGTAACATCCTGGTACTCACATTATTTAATGGTCATTTGGAAAGGGTGCAGAGGAGATTTACTAGGAAGTTGCCTGGTATGGAGGGAAGATCTTACGAGGAAAGGCTGAGGGACTTGAGGCTGTTTTCATTAGAGAGAAGAGGTTGAGAGGTAACTTAATTGAAATGCAGTCATCACATACTTCAGTTAACCTGGGCATAAGTGAAGTTACAGCATTTCATGATGGACTGTAAAGGAGATGTTCACATTTTAGATATTTCCTGTCTCCTGTTGATGGCTCATGCCTTTGATTAAAATTGCAGGCCTTCTGAAATGGCCACTTCTGGAATGGCACCTGTGAACTGTAACCAACAACATATGGGGCTCTTGCCTTGTTTCTTTCCTGTACTTCTGAAAACTCCCAAAAGTAGAAATGGTGACAGGAGTTCAATCATCACTGCTCAGTAACATTTTTTTCCTAATTCCAGCGCTACGTGATGCTGAAATAAGGCCAAAACTTCAACTAGTGAAAGTAGGATCCAAACTTGAATCATAGGCTGATCTCCCTCGGGTCATAGAACATAGAACATAGAACATTACAGCACAGTACAGGCCCTTCAGCCCTCGATGTTGTGCTGACCTGTCATACCGATCTCAAGCCCATCTAACCTACACTATTCCATGTACGTCCATATGTCTGTCCAATGACGACTTAAATGTACCTAAAGTTGGCGAATCTACTACCGTTGCAGGCAAAGCGTTCTATTCCCTTACTATTCTCTGAGTAAAGAAACTACCTCTGACATCTCTCCTACATCTTTCACCCCTTAATTTAAAGTTATGCCCCCTCGTGCTCGCCGTCACCATCCGAGGAAAAAGGCTCTCCCTATCCACCCTATCTAACCCTCTGATTATTTTATAATGTCTCAATTAAGTCACCTCTCAACCTTCTTCTCTCTAATGAAAACAACCTCAAGTCCCTCAACCTTTCCTCGTAAGACCTTCCCTCCATACCAGGCAACATCCTAGTAAATCTCCTCTGCACCCTTTCCAAAGCTTCCACATCTTTCTTATAATGCGGTGACCAGAACTGTACACAATACTCCAAGTGCGGCCGCACCAGAGTTTTGTACAGCTTCACCATAAGCTCTTGGTTCTGGAACTCGATCCCTCTATTAATAAAAGCTAAAACACTGTATGCCTCCTTAGCAGCCCTGTCAACCTGGGTGGCAACTTTCAAGGATCTGTGTACATGGACACCGAAATCCCTCTGCTCATCTACACTGCTAAGAATCTTACCATTAGCCCAGCACTTGGCCTTTCGGTTACTCCTACCCAAGTGCATCACCTCACACTTGTCTGCATTAAACTCCATTTGCCACCTCTCAGCCCAGCTCTGCAGCTTATCTATGTCTCTCTGCAACCTACAGCATCCTTCGTCACTATCCACAACTCCACCGACCTTAGTGTCATCTGCAAATTTACTAACCCATCCTTCTACGCCCTCATCCAGGTCATTTATAAAAATGACAAACAGCAGTGGACCTAACACTGGCCCTTGCGGTACACCACTAGCAACTGGTCTCCCCGATGAACATTTCCCATCAACTACCACCCTCTGTCTTCTTTCAGCAAGCCAATTTCCGATCCAAACTGCTATATCTCCCACAATTCCATTCCTCCGCATTTTGTACAATTCATGAAATTTAAAACGATCATTCTTGGTCCCTTTAACACAGGCAGTAGATTTCATTGAACTTTCTAAGGAGGTCCGAGACCCTTCTGGACCTGACATCATCAGCCACATTTTTAGGTCTCTGAGGAAGATGAATAGTCAAAACTCCAGACGTCAAAGGCTTTTTCTTGAACTAAGAGACACTACCTGAATCCATAGGGGAACACAGCTTCTCACTTACACAGGTTTGTTCCGATTCCATAACCAAACCTGTCTTACATTTTTCACATCAGTGAAATCTTTGTAGTCAATGAGCATCCACTGTGCTCTGCTGACTCTGAGTCTGCAGGAGAGAATTGTCGGTGTATCATTTGCACATGGCTTAAAAGTTATCTGGATGAATTATTAATCTCTAACAATTTAAAACAAAGACAAATCAACTAAATAATAAATGTTCAGGGCCAGATTACATGACCCTCAGCAGCTCTTCATTGCTTGAAGTCGAGATGGTATATGTGTATAGGCCTGAGTGGAACTATTTTTAATTTGATTGTATCCTCCACTGCTCACCATCTCATGTTTTTAGGGTTAATAATCCACTGCAGTGAATTGAACTTCAACTTGTACTAGGAGTAACATTAAACATAGTGTCAGAACATGAATAAACTAAAATGTATCTCTAAGACTCAAAGGCCAAATATCATAAGATAAAGTTCACTGATGTCTCAGTCAATAGTTGAAAAGATTGCATGCATGGATTAAGATTTTATCATTTCCATTTCACTTGTGTAAAGATTGGATATAAAGATTCATCTGCTAACAGAGACAAAGGGAAAAGGTAAGCCTAGTATTAAAGCTAAACAAGAAAATATCAACAATTCAATAGCTGGGTATTAAAACAAAATTAATTGTTTCTCACCAAAGTGTTTATACACCCTAAGGAGATATAAATGATATAATAGTTTTCCATCCAGTACTTGATTTCATTAGATTTTTTAACATTCTAATGGAAACGTCCATACATGATTTTTACCTCAGCTTCATCTTGTTACACCTATTTTACAAATTGCCAACAGATCTTCAGCAAAATTGCTTACATGCACTGTGCAATGTGGAATGTTGTTTTAATTTTGATTGCAATCCTATAAAGCCTGAGTATGATATTGGTTAGAATGTATTTCAGTAATTTTCTGAAAGCAATATGTAATATTACCATCTTAAGTAAAGATTTCACACACCTTATTGATATAATGGTGAATTCATTTCATAATTGACTCTAAAGACTTTGATATATCCTGAGGTTGTGAAAGACTATGAATAGAAGCAAATCTTTCTTTTCTGTTGCTGAAAGATATAGATTCACTTCTATAAAATTTCTATCATGTTTATATCACATTACAAAAACACATTAAGATACTTCTTTAAAATTGTTTTTCTCAAACCTCTTACTCCTAGTTATTTAGTTTATTGTTTTATTTATTATTTGTGTTACTTCTTATGGCAGTTGTAACATGGTCAGCCAGATGCACACAATAGAATATGAGTCCTCTGATTGGATCTGTTAGTCTGATCCAAACAGGGAGACCAGGCTGACAGAAATAAAGAGGAATGTCAGTGGTTCTCTTTCTCTGAGCACTGTTTCTTAGGAAGATGGACCATTATCACATACAATGCATGTGAAAACAATGGTTGCCCTGAAGACAGGATACTGTCCCCTGTGGAGTTATTTCACCTCCTATTTGCAGTATTTACTCAAGGGAGGCAATACATTGGTTTATTCTTCCCTCCACTCCCTAAACTTCTTCCCTCTTCATAAGAGCCCATAAGGCATTGGAGTAGAACCAGATGGACGATGACAAGAAAAAGCACAATGAGTTATGATCTGGGATGTATTACTGGAAAGAATAGTAAAAGCAATTCAACAGGATTTGGATATATACTGTTATTTAGTCTGGCATCAAATTGGTAATCCATTGCAGATATTATTCTGAAAATGGCTAGCTAAATGTTCTTATTGTGTCTTTTATGTGTCAAAAATCTTTAAAATCCATTCACTCTGAGAAGGCTGCCTGATGAAAAGCAGCATCTTTCACAAAATAAAGCCAATCTGAGGGAGAAAAAGCAGTAGACTGATGCAAATTGGATGTTTTCAAACACCTTGCATGGGGATTCTAGGTTAAATGCCTACATTATGCACTCAAGAATTTACGAAATAAAAGTAATCTCAGGTCTTTTGCTGCTTTTAGTAGGGTATGGGAATTCGGGTAGAAGTCCAATCCCCAACATTGGATACAGCCTAAATTTTCTCCCAGTTCCTAAAATGAGGTCTCTGGTTTGGAGGTGATCCAGTTGTGGGAGGGTTGTTTGGGGCCTTGTAGAAAGATGGGTATCTTCTGACACACATCATCACTTCCCTTCAAGTTTTGGGTTTCCTGCAACCTGGGAAACTCAGGCGGCAGGGATTAAACCTCACGAAACTGGTTCATTAATCAGAAGCTCTCATCCTCTTTCAAAGATTTAAATTAGCTGATCATCTTTGTGCTGTTTGTACTGTCTCTGTTAAACACCATTATGTAATGTATTCATTGCAATCACTATGTTCTCTGAATGTTTTTAACTGACTGGTATGGCAGTGGACAATCTACATCACCATTAACTTTGATGAACAGTTCCTTGTCCAGGTGCAGAAGTAAACATGGTTAGAGACAAAAAAAATCCTCCAGATGCTGCCTGGCTTGTTATGTTCTTCCAGCCTCCTGTTTGTCTACCATAGAGGTAAACATTGTAACCCATGCTGTTTTTGAGAAGTGAACATATTAAGCCTTTGTCAGAGCAAAATGAAGTTCTCGCTAATCTGTTCTTGTACTATTCCTTAATCTGAACTAGGTATTCCTTACTACAAACACATCACCATTTCCCAACACTGACTGGCTCAATATAACATTTTTATTTCCCTAAACAGTAATCTAACGGTCATTCTTATGGCAGATTATCAATTATTATCAAATTAGGAGTTATTTTGTAATGTAGGTTTTGTCTATCAGAAATGCTGTCATGATAGCCTAAGTTAATTTTGCATAAAAAACTTAAAGCCAGCAAATAGAGAAAATCATCATCTCATCTCTCTGTGCCATGCTTAAATAATTGGTTCTCTGACTATTGCACTGTGGCACCCGGTTTATCCAATAAGATATTACATTTTGTAAAGCTCTGCAGCCAACTGTTCTGCTTCCTCACATATTCTTTAACTATGCCAAGACTGATGAGTTTTTTATTTGAATCTGATTTAAAAATGTAAATTTCACTATAAGTTTGGATTGTTGCCAACAACAGCTCTGTCCAAGAATGATGAAGATAAACTGGGTAATAATAGATTGGTTAGTATAATGTTTGCTGAAGGCATACTCTTAGAATCCATAATCTGAGATGGAATTAGTGAGTATTTAGAAGTGCCTGAAATGAATTGAGGTCAGCCAATTGATAAAGACAACAGATGACATAGCAAGGAAAACTCTTTTTTCTGTTTTGGCGTCTGTTTATACCAAAAGTCCCATAAGATATAGCAGTAGGAATTAGGCCATTCAGCCCATCAAGACTGCTCTGCCAGTCAACCATGGCTGATAAGTTCCTCAACCTCATTCTCCCACTTTCTCCCTGTGACCCTTGATCCCCTTGATAATCAAGAATCTATTTATCTCAGTCTTAAATGTACTCAATGAACTGGCCTCCACAGCCTTCTATGGCAATGGCTTCCATAGATCCATCACTCTTTGGCTGAAGAAGTATCTTCTTTTCTCCATTCTAAAAGGTCTTCCTTTTACTCTAAGGCTGTGCCCTCAGGTCCTAGTCTCTCCTACCAATGGAAGCATCTTCCCAACACCCACTCTGTCCAGGCCATTCATTATTCTGTAAGTTTCAATTAGATCCCCACCTCATCCTTCTAAACTCCAATGAGTATAGTCCCAGAGTCCTCAAACATTCCTCATATGTTAAGCTTTTCATTCTTGGGCCCACTCTTGTGAACCTTCTCTGAACCCATTCCAGAACCAATACACCCTTCCAGAGATATGGGGCCCAAAATGGGCATAATACTCCAAATGTGGCCTGACCAGAGCCTTATAAAGCCTCAGTAGTACATTCCTGCTTTTATATACAACTCCTTTCAAAATAAATGCCAACGTTGCATTTGCCTTCCTGACTACAGACTCAACCTGCAAGTTTACCTTCAGAGAATCCTGGACTAGAACTCCAAAATGGAACTCTTTGCACTTCAGACTTCTGAATTTTTCTCCCCATTTAGAAAATAGTCCATGCTTTCATTTTTCCTCCCAAAGAGCATGACCTCACACTTTCCTGTGTTGTATTCCATCTGCCACTTCTTTGTCCACTCTTCTAAACTGTCCAAATCCTTCTGCTGCCCTTCCACTGACTCAATATTACCTGTCCATCCACCTATCTTTGTACTATCTGCAAACTTAGCCAGCATGGCCACAGTTCCTTCATCTAGATCATTAATGTATAAAGTGAAAAGTTGTGGCCCCAACACTGACCCTTGCGGAACTCAAATTGTCACTGGCTGCCATCCTGAGAAAGACCCTTTTATTTCTACTCTCTGCTTTCTGTCAGGCAGCCAATTTTCTATCCATACTAGAGCCTTGCCTCTATCACCGTGGGCCCTTATCTTACTCAGCAGTCTCCTGTGTGGCACCTTGTCAAAGGCCTTCTCGAAGTCCAGGTAGATAACATCCATTGGCTCTCCTTGGTCTACCCTGCTTGTTACTTCCTCAAAGAATTCTAGCAGATTTGTCAAGCATGACCTTCCCTTGACGAAACCGTGCTGACTTTGCCCTATTTTACCATACTGTTATACATCTGTTTGCTTCAGGATCAGGATTTACATCTCTGCATTTACTTTGGCTCAGTTAAATCCCATTTAACACTCCTTGATTTGACAAAATCATGCTGACTGATTTTGCTAAAATGCAGTGAGAATGTCGGCCACAACTTAAGTAATATTCTAACTTCATAACAAAGCATTGTTCATTTGCTCAGTGCTAACTTCAATGTCCAATAAGCATTCAAATAGATATTGTATTCCAATGGTTGCGTTTATTTCCCTCTCAGAAACAATGTCTACTGATGTCATAAACATCAGTGTGCTCAAGTATAATTATTAGTTGCCATCAGAGTTCCCTCTGGTGTTCAGTTACTCAAACTACAAGCACAATTGGACATTACTTACAATGGTGGAGGTTGCACTGACTGTCTGCGTGACTCCCTCCATGTAGACTGCACCATATGTTTGCAAAATCATAGAATAGTAATACACAGAGGGAAACCATTCAGCCCATGGAGTCTGTGCTAGTCACTTTAAAAAACAATCCAGTTCACTCTTCCACAATTTTCCTTTATCCTTGTTTTATTTATCCTTAAAACATTTATGCAATTCATTTTTGAAGTCTGCTATTCATTATGTTTCCCCTCACTATCAAAGAATCCATTTCAACTCCTAATCACTCATTGCGTAAAAAAATTGTTTCTGCTCCTGTTGGACCCCATACTGTTCATTATCAGATTAAATACAAACATAAACGTCTGTAGGTCATATGTCTCAATTGTATCAAACAACATTTTTTTTGGCTATTTGCAACATACAAGGTACTGACATTAAAATTTTCGAGAAGGTTTGTAGCTCAGGTTGTGGATGAGGTTGTAGAAATACTCGCCGAATTTGATCCTGTGTACAAACCACTGAGAAACAGAACTGGAAGTTGTACCAAACACCCCAACAAATTGAGGCATATCAATAAAAAGTGTGACAGAACACTGACACTTCACAGGGGGTGCATTGATGGTGCACCCTAGCAGGGTGACGAAACATTTGCAACTTAACCCACTGGTTTGACGAGCATATCTACAACATCACGGTACTGACTTTACTCAACCACTGCTCATCTTTTGTTTAGCCATTGAAACAATTGGTTATAGCTGGCTAGGGCATATTTATTGCCCATTTTTAATTGCCCAGGGAGCAGTTAAGAGTCAACCATGTGAATAACTCTCAACACAGTGTTCAACATTAAATGTGATTCTGCAAACGGGCAACATTCCCAGGATAATCCTGAGTTTGCAAGCAATTATGCCGACAACCAATTTAAGATTGCCAGTCGGACTCAGAGTGTGCACACTTGTGTTTATAGGAAGCTACATATATTAACTCAAGGTCCCTGTTCTTTGCAGACGGAAGCAACATCTACCCACACTATACCTTTTTAACTCCACAAAATAGAAGACAGCCATTTGCTGGTTCATTTCTCAGTGCATCGTCCTGAACAGTCAGTTAAGATATTTTCTAATTAACCTGTTCAGAGAATATAACATAATACCTCTGGAGTAGGAATAATTACAGTCAACAAACTTCATTTAAAATGTAACCTAAGTCTGGGAGTTAACTGTCAACCATCCTTAATTTGTTCATTCTCCATAGAAATTTCTCCACTAATGAGAATCGACTTGTCAGCCAACCAGCCTTCTCCTATTTTCAAATATAAATGCTGATTTTCCTCTTGAATTGATATTACTTATGAAATGTCCCAATAAATGCAAGACAAAATTCTTTGACAAAATGTGTCTCTTTTCATTATTTTTGCATGAATTTATCAAGACATGATTTCTCGAATCAAAATATTAAGCAGCTATTTGTAACAGAAGGTAGGAGTTTAAAGGAAAACAGCCTGAGCTGCAGGTTGTCCATCCAACTTCTGATGGTTAAAAATCCTACAAAAGGATGCATGGAATAAAGGTCAATTGATGCACTAAACTTGCAGAAGAGATCAGTGAGAAATGTAGGACTCTGTTGCGGCCATGTGAGTCTCTCATTGGCAAGGGTCTTTAACAAAATTGTGGAATGGATTTGAAAGTATGGGAAAGAAAGAAAATAATTTCATCTTGCAATTTGTAGACCAAACAACTAGATTTAGCCATGATAACAAAGTGTGAAGCTGGATGAACACAGCAGTCTAAGCAGCATCTCAGGAGCACAAAAGCTGACGTTTCGGGCCTAAACCATTCATCTGATGAAGGGTCTAGGGCCGAAACATCAGCTTTTGTGCTCCTGAGGTGCTGCTTGGCCTGCTGTGTTCATCCAGCTCCACACTTTGTTATCTTGGATTCTCCAGCATCTGCAGTTCCCATTATCTCTGAACTAGATTTAGTCAGTCTGCTATGACACACTGTAAAGAAGAATAGAATAATAAGGGACAAGCCAATGGAGAAATGAACTGGCGCTCAAGTAGAGATACCAGGCTAACTTCCTAAGTGACACTGAAGGGGAAATGCACAAATCATGATTTTAGGGAACACTGTAAAAATTAGAATATTATGGTAATGAACATTGCAGAACAGAGTCCCTTTAGTAATGGAGGGTGTGAAAGAAGCTATTTGGTCATGGATATGATGCATCATAAAATCGTGATGGGCTGAACAAGTTGTAAATTAATATCTGCCCAGCAATAGGCTGCTCATGGAAAGAATTCACTGCCAATGGTTGGGGACTACAGTCCATATCAATTATATTTAGGGAGAAATCCAAAAGTTTATTTCAAATTGAATGCTTGTTTTCTGAGATTAGAAAGAACTACAATTTGTTCCACGTTCACCACTTGGATGTCCCATATGCAGGGAGAAGAGCACTCGCCGAGGCTGAGATTCCAGAAAAACAATGGGCGAGTCTTATGGCATTGTACAATACCATCAGAAATAAATTTTAACTCAGCATACATGGTATATTACAAAAGAGAAGGGCAAAAATAGTGGAAGATTTCAGATAAGATTACATGTAATTAAAGTAAAGCTGTAATTTTATAGCACAGCAAGAAAATTATTGTGGTGCATTCCTCCAAATTAATTTGAACTCATCACAAACTTACAGAATCTGAGCAAGTCATAAGGGACCATTCACTTTGCATTCACATATGTTGGACAATTATGAAAACCAGATTGTGGCAGATGATGGATAATAATAGAGACACAGGTTAGGCTATTTACAATGGAGGACAACCACAAAATGTTTGCACCAAAGTAACATATAACTCACTTCTCATTTCATAGAACATTGAACAGTACAACACACACTGAGGCCCTATGACTCCTAGTTATATATTCTCCCACAAGACAAAAGGTCCTTTCGACCTTTACCCAATCCAGTCCTCTGTCCAATTAATTAATTCTCTAGCTTTTCTAACTGCAGAGGATATAGACCTAGCCTGTTTAACCTTTCTTCTTAAGGCAATCAACTCATTCCAGGTATTAGCCTAGTGAGTTTGAACTGCTTCCTATACATTAATATCCTTCAGTACATACAGTAATTAGTGCTGCATGCAGTACTCCAGATGTGGTCTCACCAATGCCCCATATAACTAATGAATAATCTCCGTATTCTTTCAATCAAGTATCCTCACAATATAACGTAACATTTTATAAGCTTTCCTGAATTCCTCCTGTACCTGAATATTGACCTTCTGCTGTTCATGCACACCCATGTTCTCTCTGCATTTCAGAGCTCTGCAACCGCTCACCATTTAGATGTAGAGTCCAGCACGAGTTAGGCTGATGGGTAGAGATCTTGGTTTGACAGCAACAAAAATTATGGAACAATTTGAGAATATCACATGATATAGGTACTCTTATGATCCATAATTTTTAGCGGCTGCATAAATTCAAAGAACAATTGGATAAAGGATGCCAAAGAAGGTGAATTGGGAGAACTGGAAAGAATTTAGTGCATATATTGTGGAACCCGATTGTAGACAGCCTACTTTACAATGCAGATAAATATGTATGGAAAAGATGTTTTTTGATGAGACATATAAGGCTAAAGATAAACCAGGGCCCAAGGATTTGAAGGGAAACTTGGTGATCAAGAGCTTAGAATAAACTTTGCTACTGCAGGGAAAGTAATGGTAAAGATCTTAACTTTACTGGCAAAATACTCTTGGCAATGTAAGTCAACCACTATAAATTCTGCAATGTCATTGGGAGAAAAATACAATGAGGAGTATTATTAAACCACCTAAAGGATAATGTGATATCAAGGGAAAGCTATGTAAATTAACCAAATGCTTATGAGTTTATGAGTTGATTGATGTCATGAAGGTATAGTATTTCTCAGTTAATTACATTCTTGTAAGTAGGTTGCAATCAGCCTAAAGGAGATTCAGAAATTTCCAACTAGGGTGAAGGAGAGAAAAACTGGCAGGTATCTTTAAGATGCACATCAATGATTTTTCTGTAGGGAAGTTCTGTGGAACTTGAGTTATGTAGTGGACAAAATAGAAAGAGAAATGTAGGTTTAAAGTCAGGCTCTAGAGGTTTTTGAATATATAAAGCATGACATGTTTGTGTTTGCCAACAGTCAAACTGACCATTTGCTGGAGACTGAGTAATGTAAGAGTGTGAATGCAGGTGTATTTGTAAGGAAAACGTGTAAAAAAAAAGCCCTTGTCTCACAACAAAGTTAGTTTGCTTAAAGAAGACATCACCTGATCAATGATTGGAAGTCAAGACAGATGCTCTGACAAAGGGTCACCGGACTCCTAACGTTTTAGAATCAGTCCTTTCGGCCCAACTCTTCTGTGCCAACTAGGTTTCCTAAACTGAACTAGTCCCATTTGCCTGCATTTGTCTCATATCCCTCTAAACCTTTCCTATCCATGTACAAATGTCTTTTAAATGTTTTAACTGTAACCGCTTCTATTATTTCCTCTGGCAGTTCATTCCATTTACACACCATCCTCTGTGTGAAAAAAAGTTTCTCCTTTTACATCTTTCTCCTCTCAGCTTAGATCTATGCCCTCTAGTTTTGGACTCCCTTACCCTGGGGACAGGACCTTATCAGCACCCCTCATTATTTTATAAAACTGTATGTGGTCACCCTTCAGTTGCTGACACTCTGCTTTTATTTCTGCAGATGCTACCAGACTTGGTGAGATTCTCCAGCACTTTCTGTTTGTGTTCCTGATTAATCAGACTAGGTCCTCAAATAAAGAATTATTTCCAATATTGGGTGACCCAAAAATTATGAAACTAGTTCTTCTTACTGATGTGTCATAAGCTAAAATTCCAGGCAGCTATTTCAGCAAAGCAGAGGTTATCAGATTCTTGGTGGTAAAGAATAATAATTGCATCCTTTACCCTCAGAAGCCAAGAAACAATAAAAGAGCAATTAAATGTACCTCAGCTGCTGTAACATTGGTGCTGATGAAAGCCACAGATATAGGGATGTATTTTCCAATATTCAAAGGAAACCTTGTACATGATTCAATCAAAGAGAAGTTTGTCATAGAATGTTGTGTGTGGCTGTATACATTGAACAAAAAGTTTCTCTGAGAAAAGTTTGAGAATTGATCTAACTACCACAAAAGAAATATTAGAAGGCAAAAGTATTTCCAAAATAATGTGTGTTGATGCAAGTCACCAGTTGTAAAACTGTTTCAGAAAAACAGGTGAAACAAAATATGCTGGAAACCAGTAGGTTAGGCAGCATCCATGGAGAGAGATGCTCTTCCAGTCAGGTCTGATGAAGAGTCATCTGGACTCGAAATGTTATTTCCAGCGTATCTTCAAAGATCTTCAAAGTAGGATGCTTGTACTTATGAGGAGTTAATAATATGAAAATGTCCATTCTTGTTTAACAACTCGACAAACTCAAAGTTGCTGGAAAAGCTCAGCAGGTCTGACAGCATCTGTGAAGGGAAAAACAGAGTTAATGTTCCGGGTCCGGTAACTCTTCTTCAGAACTGAGGAAGGGTCACTGGACCCGAAACGTTAACTCTGCTTTTTCCTTCACAGATGCTGCCAGGCCTGCTAAGCTTTTCCAGCAACTTTGTGTTAGCTCTTGATTTACAGCATCCTCAGTTCTTTCAATTTCCATTCTTGTTTAGTTTGCTTTGTTCATACGTGAAAGGGGAGGTCAATTGTGTCAAAAGGAATATAAAAAAGTGGTTTTGCCATTTGTCAATTAGAAGGTAATACATAGAAGATCAAAAAACATTGCTTAGTGTTCATTTTTTTAAAGACTTGTTTGTATACCACAAAATTCACCATAGATTCGTAGACAGCAGCTTCAAAATCATGACCATTTCCATCTAGAAGAACAAGGGCAGCAGATACATGGGAACACCCACCACTTGCAAATTCCCCTCCAAGCCAGTCACAATCCTGACTTGGAAATATTTCACCTTTGCTGTGCCAATATCATGGATTTCCCTCCCTAAAGGCATTATGAGTCTTTCTATAGCACATGGACTGCAGCAGTTGAAGAAGGCAGCTCACCACCACTTTCTCAAGGGCAACTACAGACAGGCTAACAACTAACTACCACATCCCAGAAGTGAATAAGAAGTAAAGTTTTTTTTATTGAAAGAGAAACAGGCATCTGTTAAAATAGCAAGTAGTTAAGCAGCTCATTGGGATGAATTTATTGACAGGGTAGATATTAAAGGGGTAAAAATGGAACTGGCGAGAAGGCGGAACCGTAAGATTGAGTGATTAATAAACTTTATCCAAACAGAAACGTATCTTGGACTCTGCCTCATTGATTGTCTTTGATCAAGGTTGACAATGTGGACCACGACCACTAGATCCTCCCCTTTCCATTCCATGTTCCTCCCAAGCCTACAGCAAATGTCCCAAACCCTTTTACATGACAGACAACACAGTCCTTTGGGCTTTTGCTCTTTGGTGATTACCCTGACTGTACTGCCCCCAACAACCATGACGTTCCTGTGAACATTCCCTGCTGGAATGACTTCATGTGTTATGGTGCCTATTCAGTTTCCTCTTCCTACCTATGGCCACAAATTTCATTCACACATGTTGCAAGATCTTGCAACATATTGTAGTTTTGAAGACTGAATATCCTCCCCATCCACCGGCAGGATAATATTACCAGCCTCATTTGCAGTTAGACCTTCACATCCCTGGCCACTGACCAAATCAAAAGGTGCTATCCTAAAATCTCTGATTGCCTCCTTGGTACAAAGTATCCAGTTAATTCTCCCCCTCCTTGAAGTTTCACAGTGTCTACAACTCAGCCTCTAGCTCAATAACTCTGAATTGAAGCTCTTTGAGTCATAAATACATATTGTTAACAGTGTTTGCCCTGGATCCCAGCAGTATCCATGAGTTCAAACATTCTGCAGTTGATTTATGCTCTCGGGTTATCAACCATTCCATTACTGATAACAATCTTTTTTGTTTAATTTACTTTATCTAAAACCAATTTTAATTTTAAATACCCGTAGGATATATCCTCTTGGTCTTTTCCACTTTAAGAAAAATTATGCAAGTTTTCTTTTCCCCCAGTTTGTCCATATAACTTTAATCCCTTAATATTGTACCACTTCCACTTTTGTACCCCATCCAAATCATTTCCAAATCCTTTAGGGCCTTCCTAAACTGTGATAACAAGAATTGGAGGCAGTGTTCCAGCTGGAGCCAAAGCAATCTTCTGTATAGGTTTTCTTAGTGTCCTGACCTGTTCACTCTGTTAATAGTGCTATTTATAGCGATAGTCTCCAGTTAGCCTATGATTGCTCTGAAAATCTTGGTACTGCTTACATACCTACAGAGTACCTGTGAATTCTCTTTTATGTTCAATATTAATTTGTTTCTATATAGTTTCCCTTGCCTCACTTATTTCACATCTCCTCTGTGCTTGTTTTATTCACCCTAATTCTCTTTTGTACTAACATTCTCACTTTTCTTATATATCGCCCTCTCTGTTTCATGGTACACTATAACTCCCTTATCATACAGAGGCCTCTGGCTTTGATTACTGACTGTTTTTGCCTTGTAAAAACATGCACAGACTATACCTGAATCTTTGATTTCTTCAGGACTACCAATTTATCCATTATATTTCTGTCAGTTTGTGGCCCAGTTTACCTTGGTGGAATTCTTTCTCTGTTTGCTGAAATTCTCTCTCCTCTAGTTGGGTATTTTTATTCTAGATTTGCCTTGAACATCTCCATATTTGACCTAAACATTACAATTCTATGAGTAATAGTCATGAAATGCTCCCCAACTATGACAATATGAATCATTTCATTCCCCGAGACTAGGTCCAGCTATACCTCTTACCTCTTGCAATAGGAATTATACTAATCCAGGACACATTTCAGAAATTCATCTGCTCAGCCTTTAACAAAGTCGATGTAATATTGTTGTAATTAAAGTCTTCCATTATAACTACACTACAGTTCTTGCAAGAATGCACTTCTATCTCTTATCTATTACTTAGTGATGTGTAAAATCACAAATGTGGAGTAACTCCAAGAAAGCCGGTATCCCGTCACCAAGTCACCCTTTATTTACACATGTACGTGGCACTGATCCAGCTAGCTCAGGGCTGACCCCTGAAGGAGCAGAACCCTGACATTCCTGTTTATATCTGTCAGCCAGGACTCCCTGATTAGACAAGGTTAACAGCCGCAACCAGGGAACTCATATTCTATTTGTCCACCTGGCTGACCTCATTCTAAGCACTACGAAATGTATTGTAATCATTCTTTTATTGTTTGTTAGTACATTCACTCTTTTGATCATTTTAATATTTACCTTAATCAAAGCTGGTAGCTTCCTCAATGTTATCTTTCCAATCTTTCCTGAATACCTTGAATCCAAGAATATGAAGCAACTAATCTGCCACATATTTGAAACAAGTCGCAGCTATCATCACGATAACATTATCTAGTGTGGCTGTTTACACCTACAAATTATTAATCCCATGAACTACACTTTGTGCATTAACACATATGCAGTCCATGCCTAACATGAACTACTTTTCATTACGTTTCCCTTAATGTCCAATTGTTTCTGGACCTGATTTCTGCCTAAAAGGCATTCAGAGAGGTAAGAGCAAATTTGAGACCTGCAACTAACACTGATGCTGCTTCAGTCAGCCTTTCACACAATTGATTCCCCTCCAAATGACAGTAAAGCAGTAAAAAGTATTGTTCTTACTTCAAACTTGCCCTGTGTAGTAAAGAAGGGCTTACAGTGTATTTGCAGCAGATTTAGCGACAATTCCACATTGGAGGGTGACATCTCCTTTCTACTATTAATCTGCTAATGGAAAGAATATCAAGGGCTTCTGAAGGAAAACACAGAGTGGGCTTACATTTGAAGTTCCACACGTGGTAAATTTTTGCTCTTCGTCATGCTTCCAATTGCTATGTCCCAACTCTTCCTTGAAATGGTCCACAAGTTATTCAGTTGTATAAAATTGCTTATTAATTCAAAAAGAAGTTCCATCACTATCTTCTCTGGGAAAGTAAGGAAGTTCTAAAGATATTGACCTCCAAAGAATTAATATTTAATGGGTCAGCATAAGACCAACATGTCCTCATAAGGAATGAAAGAAAAATCAGAGGGATTCAGTTCCAGACATTCTCACATGCTTCAAAGCAGCTAATTTTAGATTTTATTCTAAACTGCTCCTAATTTTAACAAAAAGAATTGAGTGAATATAAAAATTAATTTTCATTAACTGTTAAATTCAAATCTGTACTACTTTAGAAAATGAGTTTTTCACTCAGTGATTGAATAATTTAAAATAATAAAACAATGGATGTACATGAAAGAAATTCTCACTAAATTTTTAATAACATTTAATGGCATGGTTCATATAACCGGCCTGGCTGGCCTACGCGGTGAAGTGAGAAACAAACTGTAAGGCTGAACAGTAAGGTAGTCTAGGGAGATAATAAAGTGTGAAGCTGGATGAACACAGCAGGCCAAGCAGCATCTCAGGAGCACAAAAGCTGACATTTCGGGCCTAGACCCTTCATCTGATGTGGCCTGCTGTGTTCATCCAGCTTCACACTTTATTACCTTGGATTCTCCAGCATCTGCAGTTCCCATTATCCCAGGTAGACGAGGGAGGGCTAGTTCAGTTGCCAGAACTTCAAACCCATGCATTCAGCAAAGAAATAGAAAAATTATGGTTCCAATTGGCAAATCTGCCACGGATAGTGGAAATTTCAAAAATATTTTAAATAAGAATCTTCCTTTAAAAAATGCAACAAATAAATTTCATAAGAAGTTGCAGTTCAATATTTGATAACCTTGTGATCTCCAGGGACTTCGAGTTTATAAATCCATTAACTATGTCTATTGATACATTGTAAAATCTAACTTCCCATACTTCAGACTTTTTATTTCCCTCTTATATATAAAGCACAATAATTTTAGTGAAAATTATAATCTACAATTTCATGTAGTTTTCAACAGCCACGTCTTTTTTTCTAAGGCGGGGGAGTCATAAACTAGAGGGGATAGGTTTAAGGTGAGAAGGGAAAGATTTAAAAAGGACGTGAGGAGGTACTTTTTCACACAGATGGTGGTAGTCTCATTATTAATAATGCCTAAAATATTCTGTCACATTTGCATGCACATGTATCAAAACAATTTTACACATTTTTATGCTTTTCTCCGTAGGCAGTACCATTTGAGATCTGTTCATAACATATGATTTACTCCTGCTATCATTACCAATTATCTCCTCTCTATGACTATTTCTTTTCTCATTCGTTTCTTCTCTCCAATATATGCTGATTTTGTGCTGATGAATTGTCCTTAAGATACCAGTTGCCTGCAAGTACCTCACCCTAGTGGGCATTGTTCATATGACAGTGATTATCAGCAATGTATTTGATGTCAAAGTAGATCCTTTCTTTTGGACGGTTCAGCTACAATGTTGGCAAATTTGCACAGAAACAAGGAGATCCAATTTAATTGTTTTAATGAATGAAATCAGCTGCAGTTAGTCAAATTCTTTCTCAGACTGTGTTCGTAAAGATTGAATAAACCTGTCCAGTTATATTTTACAGGCATCCCTCCATTTCCCAGAAATATTCTAAGTTGATATTCAATGAATGCTACACTGCCCCAGATGAATAAATATAAAATGAAATGGGTTGCTTTTGGCAGTAAACCAAGCCAATTTATAACAGGAGTATTTCAATTTAACATGCCATAGTTGTTGTAAAATATGTAGTCACAAAGGCAGTTTAAAATACAAAACGGCTCATGTATCCTGTGATTACCAATGGTGCCACAAATCATCTTGAAAGAATTCTTGAGCAAATGCTCATAAAAATCATGCTTATGAGCTTTGTCTTAGGGCCTGACAGTTCCTAAGGTCAAAATTAAATTTAAACTTACAGGCTTAAGTTATCCCACGAATTGTGGAAAGGAAATGCTCATAGGTTGTGCAGAATTTACTCCTACAATAACATTTATTTTTTATTCAGCAAATGGTTACGTGTTGGTAGGACTCACTTAGCATCCAGCCCTCCCATGTGTTCTTCAGGTGCTGAGGCCAAAATAAGGTCCAGAAGCATTGAATGATGGCAATTTTCCAACTAAATAAGATAAGGTTAGGGAACTTAGGGCAAAAAACCTGTTCAGCTAAATCCACACGACATTGTTGATTTTGGGTATGACCAAACACCATGAAGAATCAAGCAAAATAGAACCCCTTCATGGAGTTTTCCTTCAAATACTCATGAGCTAAAATGAAATTAGTTTTAAAATGATAGCACACCGGAGTAAAAAGAAGGGAGTCCCTAGCCTTAGGTAGATACTAGGCAGGAAAAGTGGGTGACGTAATTAGATGCCCAATCCAATGGGATGGATGGAGGAAAGAATTCCATGGGAGCTAAGCCAGAAAATATATCCTCAGTGGGGGTCTCAAACATTGGATGAGGGAAAGTAAACCAGAGGCTAGTCACAGGCCAGAAGTTCCTTGTAAATTTAGAAGGAAAATTTATTCTACATGCGCACGTCTGGTAAAACAAAAGGAGGTAGCCAGCCTTCCCAAAAATGTACTACTCTGTGTAAGACACTTTCAATAATTTGCCTTTTAAAATGTATTAAATAACGATATTGCCTTACCATTACTACCTTTAAGTCAGCACTGTGTGCCATTATGGAGGGAAAGCCAGGATTTTGATCCAGCAACAATGAAGGTCAAAATGCTGGAACTGTCATCTTACTGGCATTGTGGATCAATTCACAGCAGGTGGACTAGCATGCTGGCCTTCATTGGTCAAGGAATGGAGTAAAGGAAGCTTCTCTAAAGGGCTTTCCCCCCTGAATAACATTCTTCTATCTGAAAGGAACCTGCACAATCACTAAGTTCTTTCTCTCTTTCTTGTCTTTATTGTATTCACATAGATTTTAATTTGGCAATAACAGTTTTTACATCAAATAGACAAGGATTCTCTATAATAATCATTTGTACACAAGATCATTTTGATCTTAACATTTGTTTTCTTCCACGTTGCCTCTTGATAAAACATCTACTATAATATTGTCTTTCAGAATGTTAACATTATCTTTTAACATGAAGTGAAAGGTTATAAATTTTGGTTTGGTTGTATGATTAGACTCCAACAAAACAATTTAAGCTTCTTAGAGTCATAGAAAGCCCTTCGAACCAAATTGGTCCATGCTGATGATGGTGCCCACTCATTCACTTGTTCCACTTGCCCACATTTGGTCCATATCCCTTTAAACCATTCTCATCCATGTACCTATCTAAATATTTCTTAAATGTTGCTATTGTACTTGCCTCAACCACCCTCTCTGGCAGCCCATTCCAAAAATGCACCAGTCTCTGCCTGAAGAAGTTGCCCCTCAGGTCCTTTTGAAATCTTTCCCCTCTCACCCTAACCCAATGTCCTCTAGTTTTTAATTCCCCATCCCTGGGGAATAGACTATATGCATTTGTCCTATCTATGCCTCTCATGACTTTATATACCTCAATAAGGTCAGCCCTCATTCTCCCACATTCCACAAGGAATAAAGTCCTATTCTACCCAACCTCTCCCTATAAATTCGGCCTACTAGTCCTGGTAACATCCGGGTAAATCTTCTTTGTGCATTTTCCAGTTTAACTATGTCTTTCCTATAACAGGGTGACTGAAGCAGCAGACAATACTCCAAGTGCGTCCTCACCAATGACTTATACAACTGAAACACAACATCCCAATTCCTTTACTCCATTCCTTGGCCAATGAAGGCCAGCATGCTAAATGCCCTTCTTCACCATCCTGTCCACATGTGATGCAGCTTTTTGTGAACTATGTGCTTGTACTCCTTGGTCCCTCTGTTCCACAACACTCCTCAGGACCTTACCATTTACTATATAAGCCCTACCTCAGTTTGACTATCCATAGTGCAACAACTCATACTTATCAATATTTAATTACATTTGCCAATCATCAACATGCTTCCCCATCTGATCAAGATCCCTCTGTAAGTTTTGATAACCTTCTTTGCTATCAACGTTATCAATTATGAAATTGTTCAAGAAATGTAACAGCAATATGATCTATATAAATACCAGTCTCTGCAGAGTTATTAGATACATAGAATTCAAACTGTTGTATGACTGATACTAAACTCAATGCTGTTTTTCTATAGTTGAATATTTATTTTAATATGGTTCAGTTTTCATGTAAAATAACCAATTTGTCATTCAAACCCCATTGAACCTTTCTGTAATAACATTACACCAAAGCCAATGCTGCTGGAATCAACTGTTAGTTTAAATGGCTTCTCATAATTTGGTACTGTTAAAACCTGTGTGGTAGTCAGTACAGCAGAAATAATGATAAAACCTTCACAAACACTTAAAAATATAAATAAATGAACATATATAGGTGAAGAGAAAAATTTTGTTAAATAAAGTAAAATGTCTTTGTTTTTTTAATCCCACATGTGTATGCATCTGAGGATTTTTCAAAATAAAATCAGAGGTATGCATTGCACACTCTAAATTGATCATCAGATGGTTGATGTCAGCAGAGACTTTCTTACCAAAATTTACTTTCCTTAAAATGTATAATAAAACTGGCTCTTTGCAATCAATCAAATAATTTCTTCTAAAGAAGTAAATGTTCCTTCCAGGTTTGACTGAAAGCAAACATGGTCAAAAATCACACACCACCAGGGTAAAGTCCAACTGGTTTATTTGAACTAGCTGTTGAAGCTCTGCTCCTTCCTCAGGTGTAGGGCGGAAGAGGAGGCATAACAACACAGGATTTATAAGCAGAAAGGTAACAACACTAAAAATGGCTCACTGACCACCTCCTGATGAATCTTTAATTCATTAGAAAGGAGACATAGGTTTCTGAATTAGAATTAGAATTAGAATCCCTACAGTGTGAAAACTGGCCCTTCGGCCCAACAAGTCCACACTGAACCTCAGAACATCCCACCCAGACCCATCCCCCATAACCCACCTAACCTACACATCCCTGAACACTACGAGCAATTTTGCATGGCCAATCCACCTACCCTGCACATGTTTGGACTATGGGAGGAAACCGGAGCACCTGGAGGAAACCCACGCAGACAGGAGGAGAATGTGCAAACTCCACACAGACAGTCACCCGAGGCTGGAATTGAATCCAGGTCTCTGGTGCTGTTAGGCAGCAGTGCTAACCATTGTGCCACCGTGCTGCCTATTGACTAAAATCTCAGAATTTCCTACAGAATCTCAGCAACTATAGATCAGTCGAACCAGGAGCACTCCTTGTCACAATGGATGTTTCAGCACTCTGCACCAGCATCCCCCACCATAACGACATCACTGCAACAGCATCCGTACTCAATACCAGCAACTACCAAATCCCAGAACCATCTTACAACTCATCAGCTTCACTCGGGAGGCTGTGGCCTAGTGGTATTATACCACTGGATTCTTAATCCAGATAACACTCTAGGAGCCAAGTTTTGAATCCTGCCACAGCAGATGGTGGAATTTGAATTCAATAAAAATCTGAAATTAAAAGCCCAATGATGCCCATGAATCCATTGTTGGAAGAGCCCATCTGGTTCACTAATTTCTTTGAGAGAAGCAAATTTCCATCCTCACCTGGCCCACATAAGGCTCCAGACCCACAGCAATGTGAATGATTCTTAACTGCCCTTTGGGCAATTAGGAATGGGCAATAAATGCTGCAGAGCCAGCAACACACCCATCCCATGAATGAATAAAGGATACAGGGTTCTTGACCACAACATATTCGTCGTCAACAGTTCTTCATTCAGACATATAGAACAATCATGATGACCAAAACTGCACCCCATTATGCCAACATTTTCATGTACAATTTCAAACAAGACTTCTTTGCTTCATAGGACCTCTAACTAGGGCTATACACCAGACACATTGATGATATCTACTGCCTTCAGACTCATAGTGAAGAATCAATGAAACAACAACGGAGTAATATCAATAAGTTTCATCCCACCATAAGACTTACCAAGGACTACTCTTTAGAGTCAGCCTCATTCTTGGACACATGCATCTCCATCATGGACGGCCACCTCAGTAACCCACTTTATCGCATGCCCACGGATAACCTCACGATGCTGCACTTCTCTAGCTTCCATCCTAAACATATTTAAAAAACCATCCCCTGTGGACAAGACTTACATGTACATAGGATCTGCTCAGATGAGAAGAAACATGAGGACAATTGAAGGTTTGGAAGGACACCCTCATAAGTATGGGATATGATGCTCAACTCATTGATTGCCAGTTCCAACGTGCCACAGCGAAAAACTGTAATGACCTCCTCAGCAGATAGACATAGGAGGTGGCCAAATGGGTAACCTTCATCACCCAGTACTTCCCCCGAGCGGAAAGATTACACCATGTTCTTCACAGCCTTCAATGTGTCATCGATGACAGTGAGCACCTCGCCACGAGCTTCCCCACACCTCCACTTCTCGACTTCAAACAGCTGCCAAACCTTAACCTGACCATTGTTCATGCAACCTAACCAGTCTTTAGGACAACATCGACCAGAACACCACATGGCTCTCACACAGCGACCTCTGCAAGACATGTCAGATCATCGATATAGATATTACAATCACATGTGGCAACACCATCCACCATGTGCATAGCAGATACTCATTTGTGACTCAGCCAATATTGTCTAGCTCATACACTGCAGGCAAAGATGCCCCAAGGCATTGTATATTGGTGAGGCCATGCAGACGATACAACAACAGATGAATGGACACCGTACAACAATCGCTAAACAGGAATGTTCCCTCCCAGTGGGGAACACCTCAGCAGTCAAGGGCATTCAATCTCCAATTTTCAGGTAAGCGTCCTCCAAGGCAGAATTCAAGATACATGACAGCGCAAAACTGCTGAGCAGAGGCTGATAGCCAAGTTCCGTATCCCGGAGGATGGCCTCAACCATGATCTTGGATTCGTGTCACACTACAGGTGACCTCACCACATTATATACTCTCACACACACACACACACACACGCAAACACACATAAATCTCTGGCATGAATTATTTCATCTAAGATGTTTGTGTATTTGCAGATACATTCTATTTATTTCAAACAAAAAATCAGCCTGACTCCAGGTGAAAACACTGACAGAATCTAAACACCTAAACTGTATTGTCTGACCTGAGATATCACCTCTTGTATACACTTATAAAACCTTTAATTATCTCAGGGCAATGACAAGGATTTGCACTTTAATCAATCGAAATCTGCGTCTCCTTTCTAACTGATTAAAGGCTTACCAGGAGGCTGTTAGCGAGGCATTTTGCTTATAATTCTGTGTCGATATACCTCCTCTTCCACATTACACCTGAAGAAGCAGCAGAGCTCAGAAAGCAAGTGTTTTTAAATAAACCTGTTGGACTATAAGCTGGTATTGTGTAATTTTTGACCTTCTGGATGTGAGTTTGCTCACTGAGCTGGCAGGTTAGTTTTCAGACGTTTCGTCACCATTCTAGATAACATCATCAGTGAGCCTCCGACGAAGCGCTGGTGTTATTTCCCACTTTCTATTTATCTGGTTAGGTTTCCTTGTGTTGGTGATGTCATTTCCTGTGTTGGTGGTGTCATTTCCTGTTCCTTTTCTCAGGGGTGGTAGATTGGCTCCAAATCAATGTGTTTGTTGATTGTGTTCCGGTTGGAATGCCATGTTTCTAGGAATTCTCGTGCGTGTCTCTGTTTAGATTGTCCTAGGATGGATGTGTCGTCCCAATCAAAGTGGTGTCCTTCCTCATCTGTGTGTAAGGATACGAGTGATAGTGGGTCATGTCGTTTTGTGGCTAGTTGATGTTCATGTATCCTGGTGGCTAGCTTTCGGCCTGTTTGTCCAACGTAGTGTTTGTCACAGTTCTTGCAAGGTATTTTGTAGATGACATTTGTTTTGTTTGTTGTCTGTACAGGGTCTTTTAAGTTCATTAGCTGCTGTTTTAGTGTGTTGGTGGGTTTGTGGGCTACCCTGATGCCAAGAGGTCCGAGTAGTCTGGCAGTCATTTCAGAAATGTCTTTGATGTAGGGGAGAGTGGTTATGGTTTCTGAGCCCCTTTTGTCTGTTTGTTTGGGTTTATTGCTGAGGAATACCTACCCAAACAAATAGACAAAACGGGCTCAGAAACCATAACCACTCTCCCCTACATCAAAGGCATTTCCGAAATGACTGCCAGACTACTCGGACCTCTTGGCATCAGGGTAGCCCACAAACCCACCAACACACTAAAACAGCAGCTAATGAACTTAAAAGACCCGATACAGACAACAAGCAAAACAAATGTCATCTACAAAATACCTTGCAAGAACTGTGACAAACACTACATTGGACAAACAGGCAGAAAGCTAGCCACCAGAATACATGAACATCAACTAGCCACAAAACGACATGACCCACTATCACTCGTATCCTTACACACAGATGAGGAAGGTCACCACTTTGATTGGGACGACACATCCATCCTAGGACAATCTAAACAGAGACATGCACGAGAATTCCTAGAAGCATGGCATTCCAACCGGAACTCCATCAACAAACACATTGATTTGGAGCCAATCTACCAGCCCCTGAGAAAAGGAACAGGAAATGACATCACCAATGCAGGAAATGACATCACCAACCCAAGGAAACCTAACCAGATAAATAGCAAGCGGGACATAACACCAACACTTTGTCGGAGGCTCACTGATGATGTTACCTAGAATGGTGACAAAACGTCTGAAAACTAACCTTCCAGCTCAGCGAGCAAACTCATGTCCAGAACCTCAACCTGAGCTACAAATCTTCTCAAAACTCGCTATTTTTGACCTTGTCCAACCCAGACCAACACAGCACCTCCATGTCAGAAACACAAACATGTCATCTATATATATACAATTCATTTAAATATTTTTTGACAACCTTATTGGCTACAAATTGCTGGTATAATTTTCATAACAAATGATAAGGCTTTATATTGATAAAATCCAATTGATATTATAAGAGATAATATTCTTTTGGCTGTACTGGACAGCAGAACTTTTCAATATTTTAACATGTCCATTTTTGTTTCAAGTCATGACAATCCTTGAAATACAGTTCTCCTATTGTGGAATCTGACATGAATCCACTTTTGTTACCATAGTAATTTTGAAATACTTGATGCACAATTGCTGTCATATATCTGGTTTCAGCATTGTCACAAAAGGTGAGATCCAGCTACTATTACTAAGTAGAAAATGTCATTAACTCCTCTCAATTTGACTAACTTCTCTAGCTTAAGGCTGTAAGGATGTTGTTTTATGGGTAATGCATTTCAAATGTTAACATTATGTCCAGCCAAAGAGGCTCTTCCTGCCCCATTTAGCCAAATCTCTTTAGGAGACTGCAATAGCTTTTGTAAGTCATTTTGACAGTTTCCACAGCAATTGCATAATACTCCGCGTAGCTTTTGGCCTATCTTTGTCCAATCCAGTCTGAATACTGGAGGATCAACTTTCATATTTCCAATTTCTGATTTGTTCTTGAATCATTCTCATATTTTAATTTCACTCTATACTTCCTTCACACTGTAAGCACACTTCTTTCTAAAGCACGCTTCCTTTCATAGAATTGCTTTAGCATGTTAATGTGACACACTCATGGATTATTTCTCCTGCCCAGCTTACTTCTACATAATTTTCATCATTGAATTTCTTTTTGATTTGATAAGGTCCAATGGGCTTTTCTTTTTATGATTCCACAGAGACAGGTAACCCTACCAACATCTTGATACCAGCAACAAAATTCTGAACTTTAACCTTTTCCTCTGCTGTAATTTTTATTGTTTGTTGAATACTTTTCAAATGCTTTTTGGCTAACTCATATATCATTTATTAGCTTTTCTTGGAAATGTGACGCCTTGTCTTAGATTACAGAGCGCATCCAAGTGGTTCTTTTCAGATTTGGTTAAATGTATTTCAGAGAAGGCTCGACAACAGCAATTTGCTTCAATATCAAAATTTATTGAGTAATAATAAAAGACAAGAAAAGAAAGGAACATTTATTAAATTAAAGAATGAAAAAGAGAGGAAGGGAACAATAAGCCTCATGCCCTTCCGCTCGTTGGAAACCCCTCGATTGACCACTGGTCTGCAGGCTGTGGTTGTTCCTCGCGCTGTTCATGATCCTGGTCCGAGGTGAAGTCCATCGAATTGAAATAAAACTCTCTCTCTTATACAGTGTAACAAACAGCCAGGTACAGAAAAAAACAGCTGCAAACAAAACGTTGATTGTGTCAGCCTCAGCGTGTACAGGAATGTTCACACGGCACAAGGCCATGCAGCTGTCTAATATCATCAACAAGTTTGACCTTTCAGCCCATGCTATACACACCCGTGTGGATGTGTAGTGTTTGTACTTTGGTTTGTAATTTTATTCTTTAACTCATTTAAGGGATCCTCATACCCCATGTTCATATATCAGTTCAAGTGGACTAAATCTTATACGCTCATTGAGGCATCATTACTAGCAACCAGTAGCAAAGCAATTCCTTTATCCTAGTATAACAAAGTGTAGAGCTGGATGAACACAGAAGGACAAGCAGCATCAGACGAGCAGGAAAGCTGACATTTCAGGTCGAGACCCTTCTTCCTTTATCCTAATCACTGGGTTGTTTCTGAAAACAAGCTCTAATCATGGCCTTTAAAGTTTGAAGCCATTTTTCCAATGCTGCTTGAGATTGTGGATGATAAGCAGAAGATTTAATTATTTTATTCCCAAACTATTCATTATCTCTTTCAATTTTTGTGACACAAGATTTGAATCTTGATCTGAGTATATTTCTTCATAATATTCATAGCTTGTAAAAAATTTGGACTAACTTTTCCATTAATATTTTTGCTGTAGTTTTTTTTAAATACACTTCCTCAAGAAACTTGTTGAAATATGCATAATCATTAAAGCATATTGATTCCCTCTCCTGATTTTATATGGGAGTCTTACACAATGCATTAAGGCCCAACTGAAAGTTCTTTGAAAGCTGGTATCAAAATTAAAGGTGCAGTTTTAATTGATAGTTGGGGTTTCCTGAATACATGATATGTCTGGCAAAATTTGATCACACCTTTATGTAATCCTGGCCAATTGAAGTGTTTTAGTATTTTAGTTTGTCATCATGCCTAAGAAACCTGACACTGGAATTTTATGAATCACTTTTTTTTCTATTTGTTCATGGGATGAGGGTTCTGCTTGCTAGGCTAGTATTTATTGCCCTTCCCTAATTGCCCAGAAGGAGTTTGGAGTCAACCACATTGCTGTGGGCCTGGAGTCGCATTTAGGCCAGATCAGGTAAGGATGACAGTTTGCTTCCTTAAAAGACATTAGTAAAAATGATGGGTTTTTACGACAATTTACAATGGATTCATGGCCATCATTAGATTCTTAATTGCAGATTTTTATTGAATTCAGAGTTCACAATCTGCCATGGCGGGATTTCTACCCAGGTCAAATTTGAACATTACCTAGGTGTCTAGATCAACAGGCCAGTGGCAAATCACTAGCCCATCACCTCCCCAATAAAATATAAAATAAAATAATTTACAAACTGTTGTTACCATACCCAAATGGTACTAACAATTGATGGATTACTGCCCATTCCTTATTGGCTGCTATTCGAGATGATCTCCATCACTTCATTAACAATTTGTCTTTTAAATGTTATCAGTTTTGTTTTCTAATACATTGTCAGTGTAGGCTGTACTGTACAGCTTTTACAATCTAGATCCATCTGTTATATCTGTATTCAAGATGATGGCGAAACCTGTCAGCCTCGTCCTCATTCTCTCTACAGATTGCATAGTGTCTGGTACCATTCATGACTTCTCAGATCCCAAAGCAGCGCATGTCCATATGAATCAAGACCTGAACAACATGAAAACAGTAAAGGTACAAGTTGTTGAGTGCCCTTTCTTGATAGCTCTAAGATATCTATATTTCACAATCATGCCAACTAGATGCTGAGGGCCTAATCCTCATAAATCAACTTTTTGGCTTTAAGAGATATTATCATGTTATTCCATGCACAATCCACGAATTATCCAGTAGTGGCAGCTGTTTTCCATGTGCATGTGTCATGTTTTGCAGTAAGAGGCACACTGTTTGTCACTGTCAGCTCAAGGCCCAAGTTGACAGACAATCTGTTTCTTTATGTATAACCCAAGTGTTTAGCTAATGCTTTGCAATACTGAGCAAATTTATAACCTTGAGCTATTTGGAGCCACCTCAACACTTCTCTTTCTGACTCAAACAATGGTGCTTTAGCAGACCACCTAATAATTAAAGAATTATAGAAGATTTAATTGAAGCAAGCACTCACTTGTATAACTTAGTGTTCCTGGTTGCAAACAAGTTGCATGAGCAAGAACGTAATCTTCTCCATTATATTGGTATAACATTGAGGAAGGTACAGTTTGGTATAACTTGTAACTTACTTGGTCTTCAGGAACTCTGCCAGTGTATAAACCTGCTCCTGCAGATTGTCCGTTGGGAAAAAGTTGAAATTGATTATTCTATCAAAAGAATGTATTTATGGCATGCTGATTGGATCTGTCCAAAACTGATCAACTGATATTTCCAGAGATGAAGAAGTGTGATGTTAAAAACCTTAGCAGTGTACTGGTGAGGCCCACTTTCAGCAGACACCAAAGCTCAGTGATGATTTACTTGGCAAAGTCTCCAAATGTGCTGTTAATCTGTCAAAAGTAAATATATATGTATATTTGTATATTTCAATCCAGCATTCCCTGGATATCTGTAAACAAACAAGGAAAAAGTATATGGAGGTAGAAAAGCTAAGTAACAGAGAATGAAGCTGTTCTTGCCTGATCTGCATGGTAGGTTTCTAAAACTGTTGGAAATGATTGTAGAAAAGAGGCAGATCACAGAATCCCAACAGTGTGAAACCAGGCCATTTGGCCCATCGAGTCCACTCTGACCCTCTAAAGACCATTCCTACATATCTTTGGACTGTGGGAGGAAACCGGAGCACCTGGAGGAATCCCACACATACGTGAGGGGAAAGTGCTTTTTTTAAACAATCGAAGTGAGTGAGAATGTTGTGTGGGATTTATTATCTTTTGCGTTTTGCTGCTTTCTATTACATCTATTTTCTGGTTCAGCATTTGGATATTACAATTGCCTACCACTTGTCCTTTAATCCTCACATATTTTAAGACATGTACATGCTAAGTAATTTTTTACTTATCTGGCTCCTGAGCAAAGGCATAATAATGACAAATAAAGTCATTAGAATGCGGGTTTTCTATTTACCTCAGTGACTAGGTTGGATTACAGTTAAGTAACGTTTATTGGTCACTACATAATAATTTCATCTCAATATAAATTACTGAGAGATGTCAATTGTCTTTGAAAGCACGTTTGCATGACTGATGCAGTTTAATGTAGATAAATGTGTGGTTATCCACTTTGGTGGCAAGAACAGGAAGGCAGATTACTATCTCAATGGAGTCAATTTAGGAAAAGGGGAAGTACAACGAGATCTCGGTGTTCTTGTACATCAGTCAATGAAAGCAAGCATGCAGGTACAGCAGGCAGTGAAGAAAGCTAATAGCATGCTGGCCTTCATAACAAGAGGAATTGAGTATAGGAGCAAAGAGGTCCTTCACCAGCTGTACAGGGCCCTGGTGAGACCGCACCTGGAGTATTGTGTGCAGTTTTGGTCTCCAAATTTGAGGAAGGAAATTCTTGCTATTGAGGGAGTGCAGTGTAGGTTCACGAGGTCAATTCCTGGAACGGCAGGACTATCACGTGTTGAAATATTGGAGCGACTGGGCTTGTATACACTTGAGTTTAGAAGGATGAGAGGGGATCTGATTGAGACGTATAAGATTATTAAGGGATTGGACACTGTGGAGGCAGGAAGCATGTTTCCACAGATGGGTGAGTCCAGAACCAGAGGACACAGTTTAAAAATAAGGGGTAGGCCATTTAGAACAGAGTTGAGGAAAAACTTCTTCACCCAGAGAGTGGTGGATATACGGAATGCTCTGCCACAGAAGGCAGTGGGGGCCAACTCTCTGGATACTTTCAAGAAAGATATAGATAGAGCTCTTAAAGATAGTGGAATCAAGGGTTATGGGGATAAGGCAGGAACAGGATACTGATTGTGGATGATCAGCCATGATCATAATGAATGCCGGTGCTGGCTCAAAGGGCTGAATGGCCTACTCCAGCACCTATTGTCTATTGTAAAACAAGTCTGATGTCTCTATTTTTCACTTTACCCAGTTCTGTCTCTCCAAACTAAAGATTTGGTTGACCATATTCAGCCAACATGTTTTTATATTTGCTATGCTCCGCTGTGGGTTTGACTTTCTCAAAACAAATGATTTATTGTGGTTTAGTGAGGCAGGCCAATTACTTCATCTTTTAAGTTTGGTGTTAGAGGTTCTTTGTTAATTGGCTGAAGAGAGGGAATTTCTGCTACAATATAATGATGTGGTGATTTTAAAGGAATAGATAATTACATGTCAAGAGTGTTCTGATGGCTAAATTTGTATTATTTGCTATGTAATATTTCCCTGGGTTGAAGAGCAACGTTCAATGTAAATGAAATTTGTAAGATTTAGGAGCTGCCTTGCAGTTACTTTGAACTTCTAGAATACTCTATACACCTCAGTATTATTGGTGATTGTTGAGGCTTTTAAGAAAGGATTTATCTCTTCTACTTTTATTTTTGGGTCTGCCGCGTCTCAGGAATACTTGAAATTAAATTTTCCAAAACAATTAATCTGTTTTATGACTACAAATAGTTTCTTCATTGGCAAGGAGGCTCAGTAGTTACCAGTGCTGCCTCACAGCACTGGGAACCCGGGTCTGATTTCAGCCTCGGGCAACTGACTGCGTAGCGTTTGCACAGTCATTGATAATAGAATTGTAGAATCCCTACAGTGTGGAAACAGGCCCTTTGGCCCAACAAGTCCACGCTGACCCTCAAAGCATCCCACCCAGACCCATTTCCCAATAACCCATCTATTCTACACATTCCTAAACACTACAAGCAATTTAGCATGGCCAATCCACCTAGCCTGTGCATCTTTTAACAGTGGGAGGAAACCGGAGTGCCTGGAGGAAAACCACGAGACACAGGGACAATGTGCAAACTCCACACAGACGATCACCTGAGAGTGGAACCAAACCTGGGTCCCAGGTGCTGTGAGGCAGCAGTGCTAATCTCTGAGCCACCATGCCACCCAATTGATGTAGCATTGAAGAATCACATGGTATAAATTAAACGTTTGTTTGCTAAACTTTAGTTTCAGTTAAGGATCTGAATTCAGAAGATTTATAATTTGTACAATCCAAAGATAGAACTGCCCAAGACACAATTTGGTGAAAGACCCTCTTACTTACTAAAATCATGCCATAAATTCTTACTTTGAATCCCCGTGTACCGATGTTATTTTAATTAGTTGCCCTAAGCTCAGTGCTCTTCCAAGATTATACTATATCCTACAAATCTTGTTCATTTTTTAGATGACAAGTTTATTAAAGATAATGTAAATTTATTTGATGATGTGTTATACTCTATTTTTATAGGGATATATATGTATATACTCCATATTCTTCAGTCAAAATCTGTATTAATTAAATAAGAAACAGAAAATGCCAAAAATTACACAAAGAATCTAACTACAACTGCGGAAAGAAAAGCAAAATTAAGATTTCAGGTCAATGATCTTACAAAACAGGAAAGATTTGGATATATAAGACATGCTCGACAGATAAAAGGGAAGGGGGGAAGAAAGGTGAATATCTGCGATAGGTGAGAACATAAGAAAGATTAAATGACAAAAGGATTTCTGACCAAAGGGCTTAATACAACAAGTAAAGATGAAGTATGACTGGAAGAATGAGCAGTGTCACTCCAGTCCAAAAGCAAAAAATGTGAAATAAGAGAGAGACAAGAGAGACAAAAGCAAATCGGAAAAGTAGGAAAGCAAAATGGGGACAAAGATAATGATCTAACATTGTTGAATTCATTGTTGAGCCCAGATCTCCCTGTCGCAAGATGAAATACTATTGTTAAGCTTGCAATAAGCTGCACTCGAACACTGCAGGAGGCTAAGAACAAAAGGTTAGAGAGTAAGCAAGATAGAAAACTAAAATGAAAAGTAATAGGAAACTCAGGATCATGCTACATATTGAACACAGGTAGTCTGTAAATCAGCAATCTGTACGCATTTGGACCCCCCAGTGTAGAGGAGGCCACATTATGAGCAGTGAAAACAAAATAATGAGCATAATAGTGCTCAAACTGCTTCATCATCATTGGGTCAAAATCTTGAAACTCGGTCTCATACAATATTATGGAATATATGTGTGCCAAATGAAATGCAACAGTTCAAGAAGGTAGCTCACTTCTGCCTTCTTAAGCGCAGTTAGGGATGGATAATAAATGCTGCCATAGAGTAGTACTTATATACCACGAGCAAAGAATTTTGAAAAGAACCAAGAGAAGAAATTGAGTTCTAACTAAAATAATCCCCAAATTTCTTACTAGAATGTTAGATCAGTTTAATTTCTGCATCAATCTTTGTAAATTACAAATGAATTGAAAACAATATTAAAAATCTTCACTTTTGTCTTCTGCTTTTAGTATCACATTATTGAATGTTAGTCTATCTAGTGTCAAGATGGTGTAATTACAATTTTATGCATTCTGAAAACACATCCAATCTGCCTTAAGAATTGACAAAGAACCTTACAAAATGGCTCCAGGAGCCACATGGCCACTCTGTGGATTTTAGCTGGCATTGGGAGTAGAAATGCATATATTTTAGGACAGAGTCACAAAAGGTTTTTTGAAATTCATTGGGCGTTTTCAAGGTTAAACAGGAAGGGTCACTGGACATGAAACATTAATTCTGATTTCTTCTTCACAGATGCTGTCAGATCTGCTGACCTTTTCCAGCAACTTCTGTTTTTGTTCCCAATTTACAGCATCCACTGTTCTTTCAGTTTTTAGAAAATTATTGACAATAGTTTCCCTGAAAGTGCTAATAGGTGTATCCATTACATAAAAAAGACAATAAGAACCATCCAAACCAATGATGACACAGTTTGAAAGGTTAATTACCTCAACTGTAAGAGCACAGATGAATCTGTGTTCCAAGCCTAGACCAGCTCAATATCTAAGAAGAGTAATTTGACTTGAAATATTAACTCTGTTCCTCTGTCCACAAATGCTACCAGACCTGCTGAGTTTCTCCAATAATTTCTATTTCTGTAAGTTTTGATGCCTAATATGAAAACATGAATAATCAGTTTTTGGGAAGGAAATCACTTTAAGATGTGATCTGAATAAGACAGGCTATGAACTATAATCTTTTGTAGAACCTCCAAGAGGAAGATCTCTGAGACATGCAATCAAAGAGAGTGTTCTTGGCTACATGGACAAGAAGAAATGGAAAGCATACAGAAATCAATTACTGATCTTTTGAAAGAGTCGGACAATCTGCAGATGCTATAACCGCAGAAACAGAGAGTAACAAGAAATTTTCTCTCTCTTCAAATCCTGCTGATTTTCTGAGCCCATCTGTATGGTGAAATACTCACTAAACAAACTAGAGAAGTCATCACAGCTGCTGAATCTGACTTCAGATTTTCAACACTTTCACTTTGTAAAGAAGAATGTTTAAGCATGATTTCAATTTTATAAGTATTCTTTATCCCTTTTTATTTTGCTTGCATCTGTATTTTACCTAGTAATTTTTATCATGTCTGTTGTAAAGAACTTTTTACGAGTTATATAATAAGCCAAACCGTATCTTGTCTCAGATGGAAGTCTAACAGTTGACTCTATTTTAAATTGAAACATTCAAAAACAAAAACGGGCCTATAAATGACACACACAGATTTGCAGTTCACAGTCTGATGACATGCTTGTTGTGTTTGTGACACAAGTCTGAGAGTCACAGAGCTGGATTTTACGCTTCCCTACCGGTTGGTTTAAAGGTGAAGGCAGTTAATTAAGTGCAAGGGGCAGCTTGACACCCATCTATCCATCTATCCCTCCTTGTCCCCAATTTATTATACCAGTGTCACAGATACATTCAGACAATCCATCGACCAGAGGGACAAATGAGGTCCTTAAGTGAGAAATAAATCTTTTTACTGCAACACTATAATTCATTCATAAAAAAATTTATCCATAGATACATATAAGAAGGCTTTGTTCTGTCTTGCAAAATGAGGAAACAAAAAATAAAATGGTGAAGACTTTGTATTCCAGAATTATCTGAGCTCATAGGTACACTGATCAAGTTTGATTATTGCAATGGCATCATCCATTAATATGGAAAATTGCCCGGGTATGCATTGTCCAAAGAAAGCAGGTAAAATGCAATTTGGTAAATCTGGATTATCAGTAAAACAAAAGATGTAATTGATTGTGCTATCAAGTGGCACATGGTCAGGAAGAACCTACCCGGGCATTGAGTTTGAATTCAACAAAAGTTACTTGGTTTCTCACCTCCTTTATCCTTTGACTTCCATTGACTAAGTTGTCGCACTCTGGAGGTGAGATAAGAATAATTGCATCAAGGCAGCATTTGGTTGAAATAACAAGGTGTAGAGCTGCCAAGGGTCTAGGACCGAAACATCAGCCTTTCTGCTCCTCTGATGCTGCTTGGCCTGCTGTGTTCATCCAGCTCTACACCTTGTTATCTCAGATTCTCCAGTATCTGCAGTTCCTACTATCTCTGAAGCATTTGGATGAATGTGGCATTGAGGGTTCCATAGGAATTGGGAGAAATAATTTGCATAAATCACACGCAACCATTGGAAATCAATAATCTCAATTCTGGGAAAACACTACAGGAGTTTCTCAGTATAGTGTCCTAGGCGCAACCATCTTTTAACTACTTTATCAATGACTTTCCCATCATCATAAGGTTAGCAGTAGAGATGTTCAGTGATGATCGCACAGTGTGCTGAAACACTTACAACTCCTCAGATACTGAATAAAAATTAAATACTGCAGATGTTGGAAATCTGAAACAAACATGGAGAATTTTAACAAAGCTTTTGACAAAGTCCCACATGGGAGATGACTGATAAGTTGAAAGCACATGAAGCTGAGGGAAACTTGGCAAGATGCATCAGAAACTGACTTGGTTATTGGACACAAGGAGTGGTGGTAGAAGGCTGCCTGAGTGACTGATGGCCAGTGACATGTGTATTCCCCCAAATGGGACTCTTACTATTTGCTATATACATAATGATACCGAGAAAATGTGGGGGGAGTGTTAAGCAAATTAGCAGATGACCCCAAGATTGGTAGCGTGGTTAATAGTGAAGAAGATAGTTTGTAGGTTCGAGAAAGATATAGATGGGTTGGCCGGATGAGCATATCAATGGGATATGATATGTAACCCTCTTAAGTGGGAGGTGATGCACTTTGGAAGAAGAAACAAGGTGATGGAGTATTTACTGAATGACAGGAACTGGATAGCTGAGAGGAACAGAGGTATATTGGGGTAATTATTCACATATCCCTGAAGTTGATAGGGAAAGACAGTCGGTCAGTTAAGAGCATATGGGGCACTTGCCTTCATCGGTTATGGTACAGAATATAGGAGCGAGGAAGTAATGTTGGAGATGTACAGAGCACTGGTCAAGCAACAAATGGAGTATTGTGTGCAATTCTGGTCACCTTGCTACAAGAAGGATGTGATAGCACTGGAGGGGATACAAAGGTGGTTCACCAGGATATTGCCCCTGGGATGGAGAAATTGAGTTATAAGGAGAGACTAGATAGGCTTGGAGTGTTTTCTTTAGAGCAGAGAAGACTGAGGGGGCAGCGGCGGAGGGGGGGGTCATGACTGAGATATATAAGATCATGAGGGATATGGAGGGTGACTAGAGAGCAGCACTTTACTCAGAGAGTAGTAAGGGAATGGAACGCTTTGCCTGCAACTGTAGTAGATTCGCCAACTTTAGGTACATTTAAGTCGTCATTGGACAAGCATATGGACGTACATGGAATAGTGTAGGTTAGATGGGCTCGAGATCGGTATGACAGGTCGGCACAACATCGAGGGCTGAAGGGCCTGTACTGTGCTGTAACGTTCTATGTTCTATGTTCTAAAAGCAAACAATACATTGGAATTTTACATCCCACAGAGCTAGCTAGCAGTTGTAAATATTCATGGTATTTTTAACTCCTACAGGAAGAAACTATTTACATTTTTGAGGCAACGAGGCATTCTGGAAACTGAATGGACTCCCGTGTACTTTGGCATGAAGATCTCAGACAGTAGTCTTTTCGCACAGCACCTTGGTGGCAGCTATCCTAAGCTTTATGGTGTCCCTTAGGATGTAGTTCTGACCTTGGAATGTGCCAGTCTGCAACTCTCAGCTGAGGACAACCCTTTACACTGGAAGGCCAACAAGTTTTGGGCTGATCAAAGATCGTCTTCCACCAAGTTGATGGTGTTCCAGGTACAGTCGATGTTTGTCTTGGTGTGTCTCCCAGGAAACAGCCTGTAGAGCAGGGTTGTGTGCCTTGGAGTTGCTTGGGACAAACCTCAAAAATACTTGCGTCTTTCCCCAAAACTTCTTTGCAAAGGGGCATTTCATTCCAGAAGGATATGTATGACAGTCTCTTCCCCCTTCCACAGCCACTTTGAAGGGAGCGTGTGGTGGCAGAGACAGTCTGGGAGTACACGAAGGATCTGACAGGCAGTGCCCTTCTCATCAACAGCCAAGCTACATCTCATTGCAAGTTGAAAAGTTTTGGCAATGAGGTAATCTATCAAATGACCTTACAGTCACCCAACAGGTTAAATCTCCTCCTTTTCCTGCAGGATTTCAAAGATATTCCATGCTGACGACTGCCTAATGGACTTGTAGTCAAAGGTGTTTCCCTTTCTAAATTTCCCTGTAGAGGATAGGTGATAGTCAGAAATGAGTTCCTAGAGCCATCAGAGAAAACTATCTGAAAACTTGGTTTTATGTCCTTGTAGTTTGCCCTCTACCATCTGACTTCTTCCCGATCCATCTTTCAGAGAGGAGTGGTGGGGCATTTAATGCCCATTATAATTCAGCCAACAGAGCAATTATCACACGGAAAGAGACCATTTAGCCCATTAAGTCAATGTTGTTCTCTTTTGAGCAACAACAAATTACTTATAGTTGATAAGTGTCTATCCATGCAGAATGGCCGTTTGCATCTTTATAGTCATGCTGATTTGTAAGGTGTGCTCTATATGATAAAGAAAAGCAGTATGAGCAACAAGGAAGAGAAGGAAATCAAGAACATCAATTTGGAATGTGAAAGTACAATCAATAAGAAGGATTCTATGAATTTGGGAGGCAGGAGATAAGTGACAAGGCGGGTGCCCTGGTGAAAAAATGACTGAGAGCAGGTCACAGTGACAGGATGCATGATCACTGATTGAGGAATGAAATGGAGGACTAAGCTGGTGTCAGAGGACTAATTGGTGCATGCAGGAACACATCGCTGTGATGATTACTGAGGCAGAATGAGACAAGACAAGAAATGAAAACGATGGCAAGGATCTCAAAGCTAATTTGTTGGTATATGTGAATTAATGAGGCTTGTGGATAGCAGCAGTGATGGGTTTTGGAAAATTAACGTGAATGAGGCTGTGGCCTGCTATGTTTTGGGTGAGCTGTTAAATTATACAGAGAATAGCTGTAAAGGCAGTGAGGGAATTGTTGGAAAAATCAAAACCTGAAGCCTAATTTGAGTTACTGTAGCAGAAAAACAGGAAATGTTATATTTGTGAAGATGCTGTGGCTTTAAGTTTTTTTTTGTCCTGGCTTATTTTAGAGAGAGATTGGGGAGAGGTAGTGAGCAGTCTATGAGAGGATAAACAACTTGTGAGGACTTGGGGTTAATTTTAAGTTGGAACCACAGAAGCTGCCTGAGTGGTGGTCAAGTTCTCCCAGGTCCAGGATTTTTAGTTAGCTTTCATTAATTGTTTTTGGGGTCTGGGTGACGTAGAAGCTATTTTTCCCTCCCTTGATTACAGCCAAAAATTAGGGGTTCTCTTTCTTGCTGATAGGATTGCACATGAGATAAACTGTGTTTTGAATTTGCCTTATGCTAAGGGTGTTTTTATGGGATGTTTACTGCTTCGGAATAGTTAATTTGTAATAGTTACTGTATCTATTATTCTGTTAAGTTTTCCAATAGCATTAAGTTATTCCAAGACCTTCATATATTTAACTGTATTGTTTAAATAAATTATGTTTCACTCAAAGCTGAGTAGTTTGATCAGTCAAATTGCATTAGGAGCACAGTACTTGACATTTACCTTTAAAACAAGAAAAAGTTAGGATCTAGGCTGCATTCTTATTATATTTTGAGAGGCTTTCATCTGGCCCATAACATATTGTGGTGACCAACTTTGGAGGTCCTGAGCTCAACTTTTCTAGCTCTCCCTCACAATGGATATCCATTGATTATCTCTTCACATTATCGATCACAGCATTAAATCCACATCAGAATTTCTGAGGCCATTCCAGAAATCCCACAACTCTGAAAGGATGACACCTGACAAAACAGGTCTCTAGGTCCAAAACACCAGCTTTTGCGCTCCTAAGACGCTGCTCGGCCTGTTGTGTTCATCCAGATCCACACTTTGTTACCTCAGATTCTCCAGCATCTGCAGTTCCTATTATCTCTTCTTCCTTTTTTGCTTTTGTGCAACATCTGGCAAATGCTGTCCAGACGTGACAGAGCAAGTGTTGAATGAGACAGGGAAAGTTTGTCCAGTATACCATTCTCTATTTATGGTAAGCCATGTCTAACTTTATGGAAACTGAAGAATAAGTTAACTTTATATTCTCCATTTACTGAAAAAACAAGCATACAATAAAATTAACATTTTACAAGAAGCCTAGAGTGCCTAGTCTGTTGCCCTGTGCAATGCAATGCCCTCTGCTGGCTAGTCAAAAATTAGCAAAATTGTTTTTTACGTTTGGGCCAGTGGCTAAAAATTCTGAGTGCAGACTGGCCATGTGGAATCTTGTTGACTGGTGTTGTACATCAGACCACCACACTGCAGTTTCCATGGGATTCATTGCAAGCCGGATTCCCCGCTCTGAGCATGTAATTGTAAAATTGTTCTCTAGTGGTTTTTTTAAGCATTCTTATTTAGGGAAATCTCAGCACTTATCAACACACTCCAAGGAGCTTCTAAAAGATGTAGGCCCAGTTCACTTAGCTGACCAAATCTTTCTCCACTGCATTCTTCAGTATTTTTGAATAATTTTCTTTTACAACCTACTTTTTAATTATCATTGAAAAGTAATTTTTTGAATTTTATTTCTCCACTAGTTTGTTACATAAAATTTCACACACTGACTAATCTCTTTATGAGTGTTTTAAATTAGCTTTCCCATCACACTGTCCCAAATCTCTGTTCATCTGTTCACACTCCTCATAATCTTGAAAATCCCTATAAGACTTCAGTGAAAATAGCTTTGGCTTCTCAATGTTTTTTTACAGCCATACCTCCCACATCTGCTAATAACCTTGTGAATGTTTACGGCAGCTTTTCCATTATTTTAATATTCTTCCTAAACCAATGAGTTCCAAAATATAAATGAGTTTGAAGTTCAAGAAAAGTTGAAAGCTGTTTGGAACTGTAGTGATTTTAATGAGGTCAGCTAGCTGGATGTCGCAGAATATGAGTTCTATGATGGGGACTATTAATCTGGTCTAATCAGGAAGCCCTGCCTGACAGACAAAAAGAGGAGTATCAAAGATTCTGGTACTCTGATAGCTGACTCTGAAAAGGCAAAACTAAAATCAATGACTGTTCATGTGTAAACAAAGGCCGACTTGGTGATGGAATACTGGCCTCTGTAGAGTTTTTCTCAGCAGTGATGAGAGAAAAGCACATTCCTGAAGAAACAGTTGTCTTTGATTTGTGTTAAGCATTTCTTACATCATTCCGTTGTTTGGGAAGCTTGACTCATTCAATCCTGCCTTTAAGGTCTAGTACATGGAAAGAATGTGTTTTTTGTGGTCAAACATCATTGTAGTAGACGAAAAGCAATAACTAATTCTCCTGAGAGCCTGTGGAGACACAACTCTTTCTGTTATAAGGAGCCTAACATTCCCTGAAAGGCAAGATGTTAAAACCTTTCAAGAATTGGCGTACATAGTTAAGTCATATTATGACCCCAAGCTATTGCTTTTACATGACAACCAAAAGAATTTGTATAGGGATTTTTTGACTAGGATAAGATGACTGGTAGAAGCATGTGACTTTGGTTCAACCCTTAATCAGATGCTCAGACACTGTTCGTAATGTGCGATTAACAATGTAACTACACCAAAGTGCCTATTAGCTGAATGCCAACTGGAATTCAAACAGGTGCTACAACTGGTTTTATCTTTGGTGGAGATATATCTCAAGTGGAGTATATGAGTTGCAGGGTAATCCGATGAAAGTAGACACCCTCGCCAGGCTAAATGAGTTTGGGGAACACCACTTGACTGCAGGTAATTGCATAACCTCACTCACGGCATATCCTGAACAGAGGGGCACTAGGTCAGCCCTAAACAAAGTCAAGCCTCGGCCAAATGGTTAATTTCTTTGGGAGGTAAGCCCTTGTAATTGCTGCCGATATGCAGACTCAAGGCAGCTAAAGAGTCCCACTGCACCTAAATTGAGTAAGAGAGCTCATAGGCCAATATCCAGGAGGCTGTCCAGGATGGTTCATAACCTGGACAGTCCACTTACATCTGCTTTAGTACAGATAAGTTGTTTAGCAACATCCAAATCAGAACCAATCAGAATAAATGTCAGTTAAATGGTCATCTGGTTCTAATAGACATCAACACCGATGTGGCCGTACTAGTGATCACAGAACCAGTTATTAACAAAATTTGCTCTGAATACCAGCCCTTAAGATTGTGCAAGACCTCAGCTGGGATGAGAATGTATACTGGGCAGCCTTTACAGATTAAAGATGCAACTTCCTTTCTGGCTCCTATGAAAAGTAGTTGGTTCAGTTACCAGTGACTGCAGTAAAAGTTTCAGACCCAAGTTTAATGGGTGAAATTGGTTGTGGGAGATTGGCTCAACATATATGCAGATGATATTCTAGTAACGGGGACAATTAATAAAGAACATTTAGAGAACTTGGACATCATCCTAAGTTGTTTTTCCAAAGCAGTTGTACACCTAAAAACAGAAAAATGTGTGCTCCAGGACCTCCAAATACCTACTTGGGCTACAGAGCCGACAGTACCAAGTTACACATGTTGGAAGATAAAGTGAGGGTTATTAAAGTTGTCCTGTTCTGAAGTCTGTCCAGGGCCTCAGGATGTTTACAAAAACATAAATGCTGGAAAAGCTCAGCAGGTCCAGCCTCATCTGTGGAGAGAAATCAGAGTTAATGTTTGGGGTCTGGTGACCCTTTCTCAGAACTTAGTTAACTCTGATTTCATAATTAATATCAACATTAATGTTTGTGTAAGTTGATGAAAGGCCATAATTCTTGATTCACAAAAGTGCCCATTCCACCTCTGATAACCCTGGAAGAAGGGCAAGGCATCTCAAATGTTTGAGCAATCAAATGAAGTTAGTTATTTTAAACAGCTATTATGCATAGCAACATGATTGGTGTTCATCACTAATAGGATGTTTCCTTCAAGCCGAAAAAGATATTATGCCTATCATACAAATGTGTGATGTTGGCTATGAATTTCTGATGCCATGTAGCTAGACTGTACATCCCAAAGACTGATGGATTGTATCAAGTAGCAAATTCCTTCACAACAAGCAGGCACTGAGCATTGCCATTCAGCTCGTACTTACAAACTGGCAACACAGTGTCTAATATTAGATGTGATTCTGCAATTGAACAACATAATCCTGAGCATGCAAAGAAATATGCTGACATCAATTTTAGGATTGTCAATCAGGCTTGCAGTGTGACTCATTTGCATGTACAAAAAGCTATATAGTGAGAGCCATTCTTTATTAATGGAAAGAAAGTGTATATGCATTGCACCCATTTGAACACAACAAAATAGGTGACAGCCAATCATTGGCTTATTTCTCACAACCAATCATGGTCAATCTGAAATCGGTAAGAAACACAAGCAAGATGCACACTTCATGACATATTTATAGATGTAGTCAAAAATTAAACTGGCAGTTTTAGTAAACTCAGTGCTTAATATGCCAGATTATTAAACATCAAAGTCAAACAATATCCCACTACAGAGCAAGAATAATAAAATATAAGACAGAAACATTTGTACCTGAAAATTCCCGTATAATATTTGTAAACTACTCATTGTGCACATGTAGACTTCCAAGCCCTGGAGGCATTGCAGGAAAGAGGTACGTTTATCATCCCTAGTCAAAAGTCTGAGTTAAAAGAAAGGACGGAACAGATTTAGGCTTCTCATCTGAAAAGAAGGCATCAGACAGGCTATATTGTAGAGGAATGTAAGATAATAGGTGGTATGGAAAAGGATAATCTGCAAAATTATATTAGACAGTGCCTGAAGGACAAAGAGGCAAAACTGAGAAATCAGTAAATGGTAAATTTAGAACTTATTCCTGAAAGGTCTTTGGAAGCCTTATGCTGTACAACTTTCTCCCTAAATCTTCATCTCACTGCAATGTTTTAAGATTCTTCTTAAAATGTTTTATCTCTTGACTAAGTCTTTAGTTAATTTTCTACCTCTACACATTCAATAATGGATTTAGCTATTGTTTATTTCCATATTGATATTAAGCTAAGTTTAATTAAGACTAATGCTGAATATTGATTACTAATGGAATTAACATTTTGCAACTACAGTAGAGATTCATACTTAAAGATGATATATTCGTGCAAATTTACCCATTGAGTAATTGAGTATTCAATATTATTTTTAATTAAGAGCAAATCATTACTGAGCTCATCAAGAACAGAAATTAAAGAATGATCATCACACCTTGAGTTAAATTCAAGCACTCTGAGGTCATTAAAGTTGCAAATTTAAGAGCAAAAGAAGACACAAGGTAAGGCCATGCAATCTTGTATTACTCAGCTTAGAGGCATACCTTATCACTTTGCCATAAAATGTAAATCTGCTTCTCGAGCAAGGTTTTTCTAATTCACAGCATTTTAGTTTAAGGTTGACAGCCTATGTCAATCAGCACTGAAATAGAGATTTAAAAACGAAAGAACTGTAGATACTCTAAATCAGGAACAAAAACAGAAGGGTCACCGGACCCGAAACGTTAACTCTGATTTTTTCTTCACAGATGCTGCCAGTCATGCTGAGCTTTTCCAGCAACTTCTGATGACGAGATTGTTATGTGCTGTGAACTCATGTTCACTATTTTCTGAATTTGGAGTGTCATGCTATAGATTCGTATTTTCTAGTAGGTATGGTTATTTTTCCTTAAAGGAATAGTTTTTTTTTCCCCTGTTAATCCTTTTGAAACATTGTAAAGCTTTTTTTGTATAATGGTGGCACATTGGCTCAGTGGTTAGCATTGTTGCCCCACAGGACCAGGGACCCAGGTTCAATTGTGTGGAGTTTGCACGTTCATTTCATATTTATGTGGGTTTCCTCCAGGTGCTCTGGTTTCCTCCCACAATCCAAAGATGTGCAGTTTAGGTGGATTGGCTAAATTGCCTGTAGCATACAGGGAAATATGAAGGTCTGGGTGGGATGCTCTTTGGAGGGTCTGTGTGGATTTGATTGGCTGAATGGTCTGCTTCCACACTGCAGGTATTCTATGATTTACATTGAACAACTACAAGTAGTTAATGTTACAATTAGAATAAGCCAACTTAAAGGCGCAGAAGGCTTTAATGGATTTAAGTGCGCTTGCGATCATGGAAATTTAAAAGTTACTCCAATGTCCAATTTTCCAGCCTTTACACCAATCTCTTATCCATAAATACATTAAAAATCATAAAGCAATTAAATCAAATAAATATATTTGTGACTCAATAGCTTGCTGTCTCACTTCTAAAGTTTGGCCTTGCATTTTTATCTAGTACAATAAACTGAGTCATAATGTAGCTACTTTGATGACTTTGATATTGTAGTCCAATACGTACACTAAGATATATGTTTTTCCTATCTAGATGACACTACAAAACACCATTTCTATTTCTTACTGATGTCTGTTGACATATTTGGAAGTCTGGCAAAGTCTTTCCCAACTAGGCAACACATTACAGTAAGATTTTATAGCTTTGCACTATATTTGTCTTTGTAGGAATGTAGGGAGGCCCTTACTGGGATATCATCTAAACAGGAATAATCATATGACTTAACATGCAAACCTGGGTGATGACAGACAATGAATATAACACTGATGACAGTGTCTATATTTGCATGTGTTGCTTCTTAAGAGGTGATGGATGACCTTCTGTAAAATAGAAAGAATGAACATGCAAAAATAAGTACATAGATATCTAATTTTAGATCTTCATTTGAGTCCGGTTTTGGCCCAAAATTGAGTGTAGGCAGCAAACTTCCAATTTAGGAGGACTAAGGTATGGACCCAATTAAATCTTCGGCCGCATTTAAATTATTAGCGTAAACTGTTTGCAACTCGACAGATAAATTGCTTGATGGACAGAATCATTTTTTTGTTCCTTGCAATGCCAGCAATGACTCGAATGTAGGTTGTTATATTAGGAATAATCAGAAAGAACAGTTGGGGAGGTGGTGCAATTGCAGTCATTAGGAGTTCTGTCGAGTGAACAGACATTTAAAAGGAAAACTTACGTTTTGGTGATAGCTACATCCAAAAGCCTGAGCAGAACAATCTTAAATATTGCGTTACTTAGGGCAAGTCAGTTTCATTGAGAATTTATCAGTCAGGCATATGCAATAGAACTAAAAATTATTTTAGCTAGCCACGCAAGCAGGCGGATAATAATCCAAGACCCATATGATGTGTATAGATAATACAATGCGGAGCTGGAGAAACACAGCAGGCCAAACACCATCAGAGAAGCAGGAAAGCTGATATTTTGGGTCAGGACACTTCCTCAGAAATGGGGTATTTGTCAGGTATTCGAGTGCTGTTGGGCATAACTGGTCAGTTTTGTACAGTTTTTTTTGTTCATGAAACAAGCACAGCAATAAATAATTGCTAACTATTAGAAATAATAGTTTCTCCTCATTAGAAAGAAATAGATTTTATCAGCTAATGTAAATTGCTGCTTTAACCCCATACTGGCCAGTTAACTTTCATGGTCTCAAGCTGCACACGTATTCTTTTTAGAGAATAGGTAGAACTGTGTTACTGAAGCCACAATTAGATCGGCCGTGATATTATTAAATGGTGGAGCAGGCTTAAGGGGCCGAATAGCCTATTCCTTCTCCTCATCCGTCTGTATGTATAAATGCTGACATTATTAGAGTTGGTGAAACACAACTGTGAGTAAACGATGGGCCAGGGATTGAGCTGAAAAGGTTTAGAATGTTTGGCAAAGGTAAGATTGTTTAGCTAGCAGTCAAATTGCTTGCAACTTCAGCAATGTGGTATTGGAAAGGCATATGAAACAATAACAGCGAAAACAGCGAAGACAAGACAAATGCAAGTTAATATTCACAAATGAGCAGCAATATAATAATGTCTTTCAATTGCTCTTTCAGGATGAACAAGTAGATCGATAATTGTTCATATGAAGAATCACAGTTCAGAATCAATTCCATCATTACATAGCAGATAAACAGCAAAATTCTTTGTAAAAATTGAATAGAGTATGATAAGAACAGGAGTGAGGTCCAGAATGCAAGATCAGCAGACATTCAGAATGTGGCTGACACATTGAAGTGCAATGTTACTGCATGAGCAGAGGTTCAGGGGAGTTAGGAGTCAACCAAATTGCTGTGGGCCTGAATTGTAGGCTAGACCAGGTAAGGATGGCAGAGTGTTTTCCCTAAAGGACATTGGTGAGCTATTTAGATTTTTCTGACAATCAACAATGGTTGCATACTTATCATTAGATCATTAATTCTAAATTATTTCATTAAATTTAAATTTCACCATCTGCTACAGTGAGTTTTGAACCCAGGTGCCTAAAATATTAGAGGTAATGGGAACTGCAGATGCTGGAGAATCCGACATAACAAAGTGTAGAGCTGGATGAACACAGCAGGCCAAGCAGTATCTTAGGAGCATAAAAGCTGACGTTTTGGGCCTAGACGCTTCATCAGAAAAGCCTTTTCTGATGAAGGGTCTAGGCCAAAAATGTCAGTTTTTGTGCTCCTAGATGCTGCTTGGCCTGCTGTGCTCATCCAGCTCTACACTTTGTTCCCTAAAATATTAGCTGACTTTCTGGATTGATAGCCTAGTGATAATATCACCGTAAGGCCTTTGCTTCTCCTGTATACAATGGTGGAGGCTGGGAGAGCAGCTCCTTAAATTTGGAGTGGAAACATTTAACTTGAATTGTTTTCATATTCTGGTGTCTCCACAGACAATCATACAAGAATGGACATGATATTTGATTTGCATATGTCATAAATCTTTTCAGAAAATGGCATATTGGATAAACTCAACAGTGTTGAGTAAGAACTAAATTAAAATGTGTGACCTTCAGAATAACATTTGGGATTACAAATTAAATAAAATAACCTCCTTAGTCAAGAATAAAATTACAGTATTTTTCATGAAAACCTTAGTTTGGGAATAACAGAAGAATTTTTTTTTCCAAAAGTAACATTACTCTGTTCAACTAAAATTATAATGAGAGTTTGTACTGTTTCCATAATATATGTATACTTTAATCTAAGAAAAGAATATTTACCAGCATCAGATGACTTTTTTATTATCATGCGACCTGGAGGAACTGCATACCTGCTGGAACTGATTGTATTACTATAAGATATCATTAGATTTACACTTAGTAAATGCCAATCGTTTCTGCTGAGAGGCTAAGTTGAACTAATTCAATTTATTTGGGTGAAAAGAAAGACTTTCATTTTCATCTCATTTTATTCTTTCTCACAAATGTCTCATAGTATTTCAAACACAAAATTACTGTTGTTATGCAAACAAATTCAAGAGGAAATTGCATTTATATAGTGCCAGTAATAGGAAAAGTTCTAATATACTTCACAAGGTTTTAATCCAAAAAGAAGTGACATCAAGGTAAAGGAGGAGGAATAACAAAAGTCATGGTGGTAAAAGATGGAGAGGGAGACAGTGAGGCAAAGATGTTTGAGGAAATTTCAGAGTTGAAGCATGAGATCTCAGTAAACAAATCATCCATGATTTTACTGAATGAAGGAACAGGCGCGAAGGGGCAAATGGCCTAGTGTTGCTCCTAATTTGTGCATTCATCTGTTTATATGAATGAGGGCTTGAGTGCAAAATTAATAGATTTATGGAATGTGAGAGGATATTTTGTAGATCTGGATGTAGGCAGTCTTTGTGATTGAGATACCAAAGGTTCAGCTCAGGATAACATAGATTGCCAAAGTTCCAAATAGTCCATTTGTATCAGAGACTGAGGGCAGGAAAAGCCATGGAATCAGTGGTGAGAATTTAGGGTTTGTGGCAGGGGATGATCATATTTTCTGTTCTCTTCCCAATGCTCAAATGTTGAAAATTATAAGGGTCAAGACTGGATATTGAACATACTATTTGACAACACAGTGACAATAGACCAATCTGATCTGGCAGTGGACAGATAGAGTTAGGTATCATTAGTGCACATTTGTATAAGCCCATACAAATGATGGCCTGAATGTTCTAAGAGCAGCAACCACCGTTGAGTTTCTGCTCTTGCACCTATTTTCTTACTCCATGCCCATGCTCTACCCTTCTGGGCTTGATTCCAGATGTTGGAGGCTTCAAATATGAGAGGCATAGGGTCAAGTCAAGGGATTTGGATCCAGCAGAGGTGAAGGTTGTCATTATCCAACCAGGTCAAAGGAGAGTTGCTGTAGGAGGGGGGAGTCCACAAGTTTCCTGGTGATTTAGACAAATCAGTAGAGAGTAAGACCTTTACCCAGGAGTTGGAGCTAGTTTTAAACCTCTAACATTTCCAAGCTAACTATTCAGATGTATGAATCCGGACACTTCGAGGTCTCTGACTCTAGATAGGATTTGGGCATTTACTTAGAGGCTTTTGGTCGACACATAATTGCCCTTTGAATTTTAACCTTTCCAGGCAAATCCCAGCCAGTTGGTTTCTCAAGACCTCCCAGGAATCCTGTAGCACAATCTTCAGTGTATGTTTGCTGCAATGTTGATCAGACAGTCGGAAGATCTACTCTGATGTCACCGAAGAGGAGTATGTAGATGAAGAAGGGAATAGAGCAAAAGACCACATTTTGTGGCCTCCAGCAGTAACGCTTTGAAGCAAGAAAAGAAGCCATCCTTAGAGAGTTTCTGAATCAGAACACATTCCAAAAACCCTGCATATTGTGTGTGACTAAATTTGTTTAATAGTTGCAATCTGAAAGGCAACCGTCACAGCCCAGAGAAAACTTGTCAGTTCCACAAGATAATAAAATCAATTGGGTACCGCAGAAGCCAAGGTTATAATAATCATTGAAGTATTCCCTGGTTTGGTTGTCTGGCACCTGATGAAACTAGTCATAACATATATGGCAGAAGCTGCAATCATGTGTGATCAATTATGCAAAGATGTGTTGGATCACTTATTTACACTTATAAAGGAATTAGATTCCCTACAGTGTGGAAACAGGCCCTTCTGCCCAACAAGTCCACACTGCTCCTTGGAGCATCCCACCCAGACCCATTCCCCTATAACCCACATACCCCTGAACACTACAGGCAATTTAGCATGGCCGATCCACCTAGCCTGCACATCTTTGGACTGTGGGAGGAAACCAGAGCACCCGGAGGAAATCCATGCAGACATGGGGACAATGTGCAAACTCGACACAGACAGTTACCCAAGGCTGGAACTGAACCTGGGTCCCTGGTTCTATGAGGCTGCAGTGCTAACCACTGAGCCACCGTGCCACCCATTAATATTGGCCTCAAGTATACACTGTGAATGTCTGCGGAGAGTCTTTTACCAATTATACTGGCAGCAGCATTTTGGATAATGGAACATCATCCATCACCCATCCCCTCCCTCCTCCCCATATTAGATTCTTAGGAGTTTGTTATATTCCTGTGAGATCCAACTTCTAGAGCATTTCACATACACAGTATATTTTGATCATTACTGGGTCAGCAATACATTGCAACATCAAACATTTTATGCATTATCCATCAGTGATACAATTTCACAGTTGTTACCTGTGTTTTTAAGAATAATAATAAAATAATGAGTTTAAACTATATTAACATGTATTTAGCAACTCCAATGATCATAATTTTTTTTGCTCTTCTGCTGGGATATGGGTATCACTGGTAAGGCCAATGTTTGTTGTCCATCCCTGTTGCCCTTGAGCTAAGTGGTTTCCTCAGTCATTTCAGGAGACAATTAAGAGTCAAACACATTTTTGTGGATCTGGAGTTACATGCAGCCCAGACTAGGTAAGGATAGTAGATTTCCTACCCTGAAGGATATTAGTGAACAAGTTCATGTTTAGACAATTGGTGATCACTTCATGGTCACAATTGCCAGCTTTTTATGTTCAGGTTTTATTCCTTGAATGTAAATTCTGCCAGAGCATAAGTCTGGGCTTCTTGATTACCAGTCTAATGACATTATGACAACATTACCTTCTCCCCCAAAAGTCCAACTTTGTACAACAATGTAAAATGGGAAATTATTCAGAGTTGCTGATACTCCATCAAATTCACTTCACATGTTTAAATTGGGTTTCTGCTGTATTTCTTGCAAGGTAGCTCTGGTTGATTGGGATCAGCTCCACAAAGTTTTTTGAGCTATGCATTCCAATTTTTAAGTTCCCGCAATGATTTGTAGGCCACACTTGTAGGCAAACAGTGATGCTCAACACTTCATTTCCATCACAACTGATGATATGTTTTCATTGCTGTGATGATCCCAGCTGTGATAATCGGTATGTTTTGTCTTGTAATAGATATATCTCTTGATTGTTTGATTTCAATTTGGCTCAAAATTGGACGAAACAATGAAGTAAGATATACTTCTTGTGGTAAACAAATGTCTCTACAACTTTGTGGACCACCCATGCTCAGTAAGATGGATCACAAATTCATTGAGAGGATGTTGAAACTCATGATTCATATCTGAGGAAGTTAAGTACTGTACCAACGAAGGTACTTACTTCAATATCAAAATTATTTCCATTCAAGAATGATCTAATGAGGCCAGGATATCAGCTGCTTAGTCTCGCACTCAAAATATAGGAGAAAATTTTAGTTTGGGAGATAGTGAAGTAATTTTAGGGGTTGATTTTCATGGCAGTCTCAAGAAACCTTGAGCTTTTTCCTGGCATTGCATTCCAAGTTCAGGGATAACTTGTACACACTTGTTACATTTCTCCCCAGGCATCAGGATTGGGCTGGATTCATGAACACCACAGTATGAAGTAGGCCTGGAGTCAGGCAGATTTCAGGATTAGGACGTTAGGAAAATCTTCCACTTACTGGGATTTTGGCTCAGTTCTGTTAACTTTTGTTAGGCGCTGACCATCACCGCTCCCATCTCTCTAAATCTCCAGTTTAAGGTTGTATATAATTGAAAATTGTGCCGAGGTAAAAAGAAAAGAGGTTTTACAGTAATGAACACTGCACATAAATTGTTACATTTAAATGTGAGGTTAAAGATGAGATATAGTTCAAAAGAGTAGCAACTGCCTGGTTAAATTGTTCAAGCTTTATTTATTTGTTATAGAAATGCATTATCTGTGATCTCACAGACAGCAGGACATGTGTTCAGGGTGATGGATTTTGTGTTTCAAAGTGTGTGACAGTTATTGCATCACCTAATAATTTTGATCATGAGAATGAAAAAGGAACTCCTGAAAACTAAGATGTTGTCTCAAATATCGAAAAGATGCTCTCAAGATAACTTCCCTAAGTGCCCTGAAAAGATATATTCTTGACTTAAACTCCCTTTTAAAAATCACACTCCTTTAAGTGTTCATACATCTTTCAAAACAAACAAAAGCTATTTTAAAAACCTTTTCCAAACACTTTAAATCATATTAACTTCTAATAAAGCTGCAACTCAAACAAAGCTCACAGTTGCCTTCATAGCTTTGTAAATAATCCCTTCTGAGCTAAGTCAATTAGTAGGTAATGGACCTTAGCGAGGCATTCAAAAGAAGTGTATGTTGTACACTAAAATAAGCAAATATTCCCCAGCTTAATAAATGGAGATTTTTGAAGTTGTCTAAACAATTGGCCAGATTTTTTTCTTCACCAAATGCCCAACCTCCATCCAAAGAAGGAAGGCATCAGTTCAGCTATTATTACTTGATTCCCAACACTGTTCAATTCAGATTTTTATGTTCTGGAAAAAGTTGGAATATATTAATTTATGATCCCCTGTGTCCAGTTTTAGCTGCATGAAGTGTGTTTGACCAGCTTCAAGATGGAATATTCTAGCCCTAAATATCTGAGACACATCATGTTGTGATACAGAGAAAGCTAGTTACATTGAACTTTTTCCTAATACACTAAAATAAGCTGCTTTTCTATTGATATCTAGAATAGGAATGTTTCAGTAGGTTCTAACAAGGATTTCTGAGGAAGGGTCACTAGACCCGAAACATTAACTCTGATGTTTCTTTACAGATGCTGCCAGACCTGCTGAGCTTTTCCAGCAGCTTCTGTTTTTATTCCTGATTTTCAGCATCTGTAGTTCTTTCAGTTTTATATAATGGCTGTTGAAATGTTATTTGACAAGGTTGATATGTGAACATCATGGATAAATGTATTCCGTTTAATGTAAGATAGCACCTGCCTATCAATAGGTTTGCAATACATGAAACAGACAATAAGTTAACCTTCAATTTTATTTTATTCCAACTTTATTAATTAGGAAACTAAGCAGGCAAACTGTGCATAAGAATATACTTATTTGAAGACCCTTGTTCATCTGGTGAGGCAAATATCATCTGGACTGTTGGTCGGGTTCCAATCAGTATGTAGGGTGCTTGGGCCAATCTGCACTTAGAAGGGTCTGCTGCAAAAGGGCAGGAAAGCACAGACTTTTGAATTTTGAACGCGTTGTCCACTTGGAATTTCCTCCCCTTGCAATTTCTTCACTGCCTTTGATATGCATTTGCTGTCAAGGGAAGCTACGCAGTTTTTAATCTGGTAATGCTAGGTGTAGTAATCCTCGCCAAGCTTCTCCCAGGATTTGAAATTGGCATCAAGACTCCCAAGAGAAGCGTTTAAACAATCTTTGTAGGACTTCCTTTGACCAGCAACAGCGTATCTCTGTAGAAGATTCACATTGGTGAGTGAGCATCATGTACTCTGTATGATCGGCCAACTCAGTTGTGACTGTCTCATTGTGGTTCTGGATGCTTGACATCCAAGCTCAGGTGACCATCTCAGTGCCTGGTCTTATGTCCTGCCACATCACATTTAGAAGCTTTTTCAGACAAGTCAGATGAATGTGGTTGAGATTTTTGGCATGAAAATGGAACATCATCTAGTTCTTGCAAACATTGCACATGATGAGCAGGACCGATGCTCTGTAGATTTTTAATTGAAGCTTCTTCATTTCCAGACTGATCTTTGAATTCTGCCAAAGGTTGCACTTGCTTTGGCCTCACTACTAATACAGACAGTTTCAGAGGATGAGCTTCCAAGATATGTGAGGAATCATCTGCTCATGGACCTTATCATAGACAGAAAGTTTGGCTTGAGATAGGGCTTTTCTAAGAATGCTGGTATGTTAAAACAGTTTACATTGTGCTGATCACAAAGCCAAAGTTGTCATGTGTAGTGGGAACTAGTCACTGTTAAATTGTATGTCCAGTTCTGAACCAGCAGTTAGTACACAAACGTTGGCTAACAAGGAATTATGAGACATTAGCTTTTTCCCTAAAATTCAAGCAATATCTGATTTTGGTTCTCAGATCACCATCATGGAAGGCACTGGAAACTGTGACAGAGATGAACAAGTTGAAGAGAGATAGCTCTAGAACACAGCCCCATTTATCTCTCTTCGTCATTGGGAATGAATTAGAAAACAAAATGTCATCCAGGATACAGGCAAGTGTCGTGAACTATTGAATGACTGAATTTCACCAGGGGGCCAAATTTCATCATTGCCTTCCTGGGAGAGTGTATCAAACATGTAGTTCAGGTCAACAAATACATTCTGTTCTTAACATTTCTCTTGTCGGAATCTGTCTGCTGTCACCATGTCAGCATTTCATTGGCCTTTTCTGAAAGCATACCAACTCTCTAGCGTCAAATTCTGGTCAAAATGTTGCAGTAAGTTGTTGAGAAGAATCCTAGCCAAGGTTTCGATAATGATGGGAAAAAAGTAAGATTCAAGTTAATTTCTACTTGCACAGGTGGGTAATGGAGGCACCTTTCCATTCTCAAAGGGTGCTTCCTTGATCCCAGATAAACTGTAGAGTTCACAGAGCTTCTAGACCTCCAGCATTATCAAATTCAACTAAGGTAGTGTCAGCTCCTGGAGTTTTGTCTCCAGGTAGGGGTTTGGTTCTGTCCATCATTTGTAACAGAGCGACAGGATTATCAAAGGAGCGGTTGATGGCAACCTCAAACAGCAGCAGACTGTTTAATGCTTCTTCAGTGATGGATGAAACCTAATTGAGAAGGTGGTTAAAACTGCTTTGCCCATTTTTGTAGAATTTGAGATTTTCCTCTGAGCAGCCTTGACCCGTCAAAGATTGATAATGAACCAGTAGACCAGGGCCTCTTGACAGATTTCACTATATTATTGACATTTTTTCAGTCTTTGAGGCCTGCATGTGACTGAGGATCTTTAATTTGCGATTCAGCAAGATATATTGCATCTCTCTGATCTTGTTTTGCAAAGGTCTGCCGATATTTTGATAGAATCATGCTTTTATAATAAGCCTTGTCATTTAGGTAAACCCTTCAGAGGCAACGTTTCTCCTCCACAGTAAAAAGACTATCACATTTTCTTTATTAAACCAAGATTGTTGCTTAAAGAGATCGGGTCAATAGCCTCTGGTTGAACAGTGTACATTTTATCACTGACAGTCATCCCATCATCTTCAATGCTGTGACTGTTTATCTTTACTGTACATTAGCAATCTTTGAATTTCTCTTCACAACAGCATAGTCTAGTTTTGAGAAATTAAGACACTTCTGCCCCTTCATGTCCTCATGACATCAGTGAGATAGTTCTTGATATTTATTCATTTGAAATGACAAGATTGCCATCAGTCCAGTAGTCAGGCCTGCATTGGCTTTAGTCATATGGACTCTCTGCCTGTCCCTCTGACTGGTGATGAAATAATTCATTTGATGTCAATATACAGAATGGGAATGCATCCAAGATATCTTATTGCAATTAGCTAGGCATAAAGTTGTGGTGATTTTCCCGCAGACTACTTTATGGATTGTTACTGAATTATACATAGTGGCCTAAATAACTTTTAGAAGTTTTAATTGTTGCAGATAATTATTTTATGCATTATGAATTGTTACGCCTTAAGGCAGCAATTTGCCAGCGCTTGTGACAGACAGTTAATTCGATCTGCCAGTAGGGGGTACTCTTGTTCTGATCCAGAAATGTAGATCAAGGGTTGAGGTACGTTTAACTTTTTAAATATAGCTGACGGAAGTAATTAATGGTGCTATGCAACAATGTATTTTATAAAATTATAAAGTTATAAAAATAATAGAATTGTTTGAAAACTTTAGTGAATGAGATGGCACACAGTTTCCAAAATAGTTGAGTATGGCAGCATTGTGGATATGCCACTGGACTTTAAATATAGCATCAGCAGCAAGTACTGGAGGTTCGCTGCCATGGCAAGAATGACTGCCACTGGTGAGTGCAAGATAGCACAAGAGGCATGGTGTATGTAGAATGAGGGGAGGAGCAGAGAATTGTATGAGATAATTTGCTGGAGATCATGGAGAGAGGCCCTCAATAAAATTTCGTAGAATTGACACCAGCCCTTTCTTTAAAAAAACCTCAGCCCATTAGTAAGACATCATATTTACATGTTGTATTTTGTTGAAATAAATGGAAACTTTTTTGTGCTTTATCTTTTCATTTATTTTTTAATAATTGTTTTTAGTTGCTCTCACATGTAAAAGCTCTGGTCATCATCCAATATGCTGGCACTCGTTTTCCCTTCAGATTGCTTATTCGAGTTACTGGGATGAAGGCACAATCAAACCATGTACTTCCCTCAATGAGCTCCCCTTCCACTATCACCAATCCAGTCAGACATTCCACACTAATAACCCCTGAGTAAATGCTTCCCTTTAAATAAAATTTATACGGCAATCCAGGAACCATTACATTTCACGGAACATTCAATCATCTGTAAATACCCACATCATTCCATTCCTGAATGAAAGTTTCCAGGTTTCTTATCATCAAAAACATTTCAAAATAGTCAAGAGAGCACCTGAACAGTGAAGTGATCATTTTGTTATCTTTCTCAAAACTTGTGCATTTTTTTCACCCCAGGCTGCCAGAAAAGAAACTATACATGAAGTAACCAAAATCAGTTGATTATCTTCATATGTTTCCTTCTTTTGTATTATTTTGCAACCGAAATAATTATTGATCTGACTTTAAAGAGTAAAACTGCATACTGCTGATGTGATAGACAATAAAATGTGGAGCTGAAGTGACAATGGCTTTTGATTCCCCCTTGTAAGTTCAAGTCTGGTTTGTCAACAACAGAGATGATCATAGCTTGTTTTTATTTTATCTTCACTTTGTCTGGTCCTGTTGCTCTCTTTTTGATAAGATCTTTTATCTGAAATAGATTCATGACTCCATTCAAAAAAAAAGATACATGTAAAGTACAAGAATTCATGTCCATGAACTAACAGGCAATTTCTTAAAATTCAAAACTCTGTTCTGCAAGATCACCCAGTTTATGTTAGGTGTAAATCCTGCTGCAACATCCTGTTCATTCAGATAGGATATTGTTGCCTCTTTCAAACTTCTTTGCTTACCAGGTCTTTCTAAGCAATACTTGAGTAAATTTTGCAAAATTTCACACCAGAGTATACTGATGAATCAAATCGGTTTCAGGTGTTTGATTTGCCAGACAGCAACCTGAGAGAGCCCCAAATTGATAGCATATGCCAGGCTTTCACAACTCAGGACATTTTATGGATTTTATAGATGTACCATTATATCACAGGATATCCAATCATATACCCTTCTTGAACAAGAAAAGCCACCATTTCTTGATCTTGTGACTGGTCTATGGCCATAGGCACTGAACAGGATGTTTGATGGCCTGATAACTATCACAGTTCGAACAATCAAAGCTCCTAGCATTATTTGAAGTGATCATAAGATGGCCCAGAAAATAAAACAATTGCTTCTGCTGGGTTCATGATCATTTTGAGACTGTGTTCAAATAATGAAGTTTGTAGAATTGGTATATTTGCAGGATAGTCATTAAGTTGGGGAGTTATATCAGTAACTCTCGCAATGTACTGACAGTTTGGAAAGAGAAGCTGTGAAATCAAGGATTGAGCTTTAAAACAGATCTTAATTTCCTCCCTAGATGTTTAACTATTTCATTATTATTTTTTCAGCAGATCCAAGGGGTTGTCAGCCTCTTGCTTTCAATCCATCCAGAGAAATGGATGTTGAATCCCGACCCAACACTGTCTTCTAGGGCTTTTGAGCCCCATATGAAGCAAAAATCCATTTCTGCTGGACTGTGAGAATTCTGAGTACACCATCCATTCCCATTAGTGAACACTAATACAGTAGACACAGATTAACAATCCAGAGTTAATCTGACATAAAGTACTAAACAGATATAGTTCATAGATACCTCCATGCCCAGCTCATAGCTTTTCAGGTTGCTTGCTACATTCTCGAATATGTAGAGGAGACAGCAATACTTAGATCTTCAGCCCCATTTGAATGTGACCCTTGCTGCTTGCATTGCTTTCACATTTGAAAGTAAGTCAGCTTGAACTGACGTACAAGCTAACAGGCTCCTGATCCGCCATGTTGCATTTCCTTCTTTCCCCCATGCTCCACAATTAATCGAATGTTCCTTTTCAAATCAATAGTTGCACTATGTTCAGTTCTGATTGATGCCAAGGCTGGGGAGATTGTCACAGGCTGCTGTGGGAGTGGGTAGATAATGGCCTTAGATAATAAAATGTGAGGCTGGATGAACACAGCAGGCCAAGCAGCATCTCAGGAGCACAAAAGCTGACGTTTCGGGCCTAGACCCTCTGATGAAGGGTCTAGGCCCGAAACGTCAGCTTTTGTGCTCCTGAGATGCTGCTTGGCCTGCTGTGTTCATCCAGCCTCACATTTTATTATCTTGGAATCTCCAGCATCTGCAGTTCCCATTATCTCAGATAATGGCCTTAACTGTCTTTTCAACATAACAATGAAGAGGAGCTAACAAAAATCAGAAGACTTGCCCAACTATGTACTAACCAAACAGGGTTGCAATATAAACATGCTTCTGCAAGTGAGATGCATCTCACTGATCATTTATGCTGGCTGGTCGGAGTAGTTCTCCAGTTTCTTCTTAAATCTGGCACACTTCCAATTACACATAAATGTTAACATTAATAAGTATGTTGTCTGAGCATGTGCAATAGTGTTTAAATAATAATAAGCCAATCTGCATGTGCAGCTCATTTCAACACCATACAAATTTAAATCTGTTTACCAGAATAGTTATATTGGCTAAAATATCAAATTCTTGTCAGATGGCAAATTCATTGAGCTTCAACATACGTGATAATCACAATGGATTTCTGTGGTATTATAGGAATTGAAGGTATTATTTGGGGTGGCACGGTGGCTTAGTGATCAGCACTGCTGCCTCACAGCACCAGGGACCATCCTGGAGCCACTGTTTGTATGGAGTTTGCATGTTTTCCCCCTGTCTTGGTGGGTTTCCTCCCACTGTCCAAAGATATGCAGGCTTGGTGAATTGGCCATGCTAAATTGCCCATAATGTTCAGGTGTGGGTTTATAAGGGAATGGCTATGGGTGGGATGCTTTGTGGTTGATGGGGACTTGTTAGGCTGAGGGCCTGTTCCACACTGTAGGGATTCTATGAATACATTGGAATTAAGATGGGACTGTTTCAGCAGTAGATGTTTAAAATCATCTTGCCAGAAGTGGTCTGGCAACATCCAGTTCAATATTAAAAACCAAAAGAACTGTGAATGTTGTAAATCAGGAACAAAAACAATGTCACTGGAAAAGCTCAGCAGGTCTGGCAGCATCTGTGAAGAAAAAGAACAGAGATAATGTTTCAGTTCCAGTGACTGAGGCTGTGTTCTCAGGAAGGGTCACTGGACCCGAAACGTTAACTCTGTTTTTTGCTTTACAGATGCTGCCAGACCTGCTGAGCTTTTCCAGCAAGTTAGTTTTTGTTCCAGTTCAAAATTGTTAAGTCAAACCTAACTTTTTTTTGACCTGTCAGTTTAGTTAGTTTTGGTACAGGGTTTCTCTCTACGAGGCATAATGATGTCTCTCATCATTTCTAACCAAACTGGCCTCATTAACTACTTAACGCTTCCCTTTTGTTGCCTTTCTCATCAGAGTTTTGCCCTGTTCTCCCATATGCCATACCCAGAAAAACATACTGCTGCCATAATATCCCAGAATGCCTGGTACTGACACCAATTTTAAAAGCTAGTTGTACTCCTGGGCAGACACTGTTAAGCCGTTGCTGTTCTGCACAATACCTGAATTTTCCTGGACATGTCAGACAGGGGTATACTAGTGTCCTGCATTGTGAGCAGAGACCTGGAGGTCCTGCTAGAAAGGGTGGTGCAGAAGTAAGTTGTCCTCTCTCCCAAGACCAGCACAACACTGGACCCTGGGCCGAGATACCACTTAAGTCAGTGGAGTCATGGGCAGCCTATTACAACGTCGGAAGTGGAATGATACCTTTCTCCATTCCATCAGCTTAAATGTCACTACACACACAACACCGGACTCGAAATGTTAACTCTGTTTTCTTCTCCACAGATGCTGCCAGACCTGCTGAGCTTTTCCAGCAACTTTGTTTTTGTTCCTGATTTACAGCATCTGCAGTTCTTTTGGTTTTTATAAATGCCATTATCCTCTCTGTAATAATTCAGCCTTGAGTGGCCAACTGACCATGTCCAAGTCCCTGTGCTGATATCAGAGGCTTCCCTTGATTTACAGTCCTGGCACCCCTGAAAGGAAGAACATGATTTGACTGAAGGGAGGTTCTGAGGAAGGGTCACCGGAAATGAAACGTTAACTCTATTTTCTCCTCCACAGATGCTGCAGACCTACTGAACTTTTCCAGCAACTTTGTTTTCGTTCCTGATTTACAGCATCCACAGTTCTTTTGGTGATTTGACTGAAGACTGCTGACTACCATGAAAAGATTCCTGGCTTTGTGCCTCTGGTAAACAGCAAGGCAGTACAGCCAGTGTATGAGATGAATGTCTCTGACTGAGGGACAAGGTACAGAAAAACGAAGACAAAATAAGAAAGGAAATCATAATGCATTTAGACAGCCTCAGTGTGCATGAACACTAAGGGAGTACGTGAATAGGCTCGAGGCACATCCTCGTCCAATTCCTAAGATGGCTGTGTATCCCTGAGCACCTTGCTGCAATATTACAATGATGGTTGTGTTCAAAGGTGCATTATTGGAGTCAGCAACATACTGTAAGTGGATTTAAGATATGGGATGAGTTCTTTGAAGGTTGGCACATTGAATGTTGATGTTCATGGATGTAGGGTGCTTATGGCTGGTTATTTCATTTCTTGATTATTTCATTTCTCATTGAATGAAAAGAGCATATGATGGTCAGGAACAGGTGGAATGTTTGATCCCTGAAATAAATAAATGTTATAATGAATAGTAATGTTTCTACAATGCTTATGAATCAGTTAGAATGATAACTCATGGATTGTACAAATTGTATTTAGAAAGGATAATTGAGAGTAGAAGATGACTGTTAATAGAAAACATAGAGGTTCTTTGGATCAAGCAGCGAGTTGAAGTTGCCAGGTATCTTCTATGACTTCCATGTCGAAGATTCTTGGTAGTCCAGTTGCTTGCTGTAGGTGGTATGATAGAAAACTGTGTATTAACGAGACAAGATTTGCAGTTAATAATGCCATGAACAAACATTTATCTCCCTTAATAGGTAACTTGTCACTGCCTGTAAGAATCTCACATTGACATCCAGGACATATTGAAAAGAGTTATTCCCAAAGTTGGAATAGACATCTCTGGGCTTCTCACAGAATTCTGCCACATTTTTCTCTATAAGCCCTCTATAAGGTTTCACCTCTTATATTTAAACATAATACTGAGGTTAAACCCAAACAAAGCATACATAAATAATAGTGCAGCAGTTTTCTCCCAGCTGTAGTTATTTCTGTTTTTAATTTTGCCTGGAAAATGTGGATTTCGTTTTTGTCTTGACTGCCTGGGTGGTAACATGGTGAGCAGAAGGTCCATACCTTGAAAGTAACAGACCTCTACAACAGGAAATGATTTACACATTGGTTTACCATTTGGGTGGTGAAGTTGAAATTTTGCCCCATGGTTTGTATAATGTTATTATAAATTGTAATATTCAAAAGTAATTGTCACAGATTTTGCCACATTGTAATGGATTGTAATCACTTTGTAAAGCAAATACTAGAATCTTCTGGTTCCCAAACAGAAGTTTCATACTTATCAAATTTATTAAGGCCCTGACAAAGTTCCAAGTCCTGTCATAGACTAGTAAAATCAACCTCAACTGATTCATTTCTACACCCCCAGGCATGTCAGCTGTGAATGAATTCTTCTTCCTCCTGTCATTTTTGTGATTATCCACTTCTTCTTGGAATGCCAACACACCCACTGCAGTGTTCTTGCCTTCTGGATTCATTTTTGCCTCAGAGCTTATTATATTACACAGCAATATATCTTCCCATTGCTCAGTTATTATCTTCACTAATTTTTGCTGAAGCCTTAAGGGTTCAACATTGCAGTGGATAATCAAATTTGTCAGTCCTCACTGACACTAATACCATAAAGTATCTTACATATTACAGGTGACATTTGCCGGGCAGAGAAAAAAAAGGTCAAACTGGAGTTTTAAAAAGGAATGAGTTCGGAAATCTTAAAAGCAAAATGTCCAAATTGTTGCAATAAATTGCACAATGATCTATCAATCATTATAACATGTAAACTGTTACATCAAACCCATGAAGGGACCTGAATCTAAATTTTCTTGACTCCTTGCCAACTTTTGTTCTTACTGATCACCACTGACAATGTAAGTGGAATTATAATTGCAGGTGAAACCAATCAAATTTCTATTGAAATGTCACCTTACACAGTACAGTTGGAAATCGTAGGTCTGTTGTGGTGCAATGTCAGTGTCCCTCAGCCTGGGTTCAAGTCTCATCTGTTCCAGGCATGTATTATAACACATCTGAACAGGTTGGTTAAAATGCCAACACTAAAATTTAATTTTAGAAATTGCTGTTATTTGAACATTAACAGAACTCTAATGTGGTGAGCCTCTAAATGGAAACAATAACAAGAATGAGGACAAGTGGGTGACCAAAAGTAGGGTAATTCTCAAATGACTATACCATGATGCAAATAAGGTAGAGAGGGCTATACAATAAAAGTCTTGCATTTGGTGATGGAAAATGAGAAAAAGCTCTTTTCATAAATCTTCCACTAAGTGCTGCAGAAGGAAAGTTAAATATTGATTTAATATTTCCTTAAATTTTGATTATTGACTTCTGCATTAAAAGAAATCTATACTGACACCTGGTAAATTAATTTGCCATTTAATTTTTTTTCAGCTAGATGAGACTAAGGTTGGTCACCAAGACTAGAAAAAGATTATTTGATTTGTGTTTTATCAGAACATTATACTTGATACTTATAAATATTTAAGAACTATGATCATTTTAATCAGAATGGTTAAAATCTGTGAATATTGGTTTGATACAAATAATTATTTTGTATCAGTCTATTCCTTACTTTTTGTTAACTAAATTACTTTGATGATATTTTAATTTTATTCATTCTTGGATACGGACATCATTGGCTAGATCATTATTTAGCACCGAAATCTCATTGTCCTTGGCAATGCAATGGGGAGCTACCTGCATGAGCCATTACAGTCCATCTCATGAAGGTACACTCACAGTGCTGTTAGGAAAGCAGTTGCGGGATACTGAATCAGTGAGAGAGAAGGAACAAAGATACAAGGTAGAATTTTCTCATTTTCAGTTCAAAAGTTTCATAGAGTAAAACTCATGGTATCCAGGCAACCAAAGCTCAGAGTGACATTCCTCACAGAATATTCTGCTTTTAATCTCATTCCTAATACAAATGTGTACATTTCTTCACAACCAGCCTTGTGGCTCAGATTAAAAAGAGCACAGGGAAGTTTTATGAGCTTCTGTGCTCTGCAAGATTAAGTAACACCAACTTCACAGTCACAGGGCCACCACTCACTCTGTCAATGCATACATATCAAGGCTCATGGTCCACAACACTCACTAATTTTACATCCTGTCTAATCCAAATTATTCTTCCAAATTACAAAACTTTCTCACCCTTTCCACTTCTTACTCACTTATTGGAGATACCTCACTATCTCTCCAGCTCTTGCATCTTCATTATTTGCTCTTTCAACCACTTCCAACATACTAAGTTTGTCCCTTTGTCTCATTACAGAAAATATAGTCCACAGCCAGGCTGAAATGGCCAAGATGAATGCGGGTTGTTGTGGAGATTGGCAGGAATCAAATTCCTCATTCCTTTTGAGACAAAAGTACTTTACTTGACAAGAGGAGAGCAGGACCACTCATATGTGGACAAGGAGACTTCAATGGCAAACCAAGCAAGCATCTTTGTGCTATGCTGCTGTCCCTTTACTACCAATACTAGTGCATTCTTAACCTGCTCAAGATTTTGTTTCTTTTACAGAACTAATTTCCTGTATTCTCTGTAGCTGCACCCAGTGAATCTTCATAAAGAAGAGGAATCACTGGAGACTCTCAGCTCAACCACTACCTTTACGGAACAAGTCACTCATACCTCAGGGGATGCATCATCAAAGCTTTCGCTGCACCCTTCATCGTTTCAGAGACCTTCACCTCAGGGAGTTCTCTTTGTACATTCGACTCGGGACCACAATCTGATGATCACACTACTGCCATGTCTCTGCAGCTAGTCAAGGATGAAATGTCCAGTTCTCTGACACTCGGAGAACTGCAGGAGACTAGGCAGCCTCATGCAGAAGTCTTAGCCATTAATGATGTGATTAAATTGCACAGAGAGGCTCAGAAACAGCAGGCAGTATGGTCAGAGGTACACAATAAGCTGGATTGAAGGATGGGCGTGTCACCCAACATTATCAGTACTTTGCTGGTTCTGGCACACATGCATCTGACCAAATCCATAGAAAGGTTAGTAACTGGCATGGCGATTCAGCGTTAATAACAAGCTGAAAGGGGACACAAGGAACCTCAATCTCACTCCAGTTGCCCTTCCCCTAAGGGAGATGTGGTGCTGCATCAGACAAATCAAAATAAAATATTGTGAATGCTGGAAATCTGAAACAAACATGGAGAAGGCTTAAGCAACTCAACAAGTCTAGCAACATCTATGGGGAGAGAAACAGAGTTAATGTTTTGAGTCCAACACCACACTTCTTCAGAATGGACTCTTCTGATGAAGTATAATACTGGATTCAAAACATTAATTCTGTTTCTCTCCCCATAAATGCTGCTGGACCAGCTAAGTCTCTTCAGCATTCTCTGTGTTTGCTATCATCAGGGTCCCGTTGAGAGGAGGACACATAGGTAGTACCCCAGAACACTCTTCTCAAATATTCAAGAGTTGCATACTCCTGCTACATCACCCCCACCTGACTGTTGTTTCAAAACCTGTAGGAGTTCAAGCTGAGAACGGAAAGGCCGCAGCTTTCAGGAAAGGTTAATTCTTTGCACCACCATTTTAAGGAAGCACATGGTCATTAAAGACAGGAAGATGTCTACTGGGCAGCTCACATGTTCACTTTCACTCAAAACGCATTGGACTGATGAGCAAAGCTACACGAAGCACCACCTTTCACCAGGCTCAATGCTATCCTACAAGGCACTGAAGCATTTTACAACAATTTTTCAGTTCACACGCACTCTGAAACATTGAAGAATTACCAGTGATAGAAGGATGAAAGGTAGAATCCTCAGTTTTGCTCTCCACCTGCTGGCCATCATGAGAGACCTCACTGCACGACACATGGATTTGATAGACTAGTTGAAGCCTTAAGAGCTACCTAACCTTACCACAATGCAAAGCTAGTTTACCCTCTCATTGACTGCTCCTTTTTCCCTAACGGGCAGAAGAACATGCCATGTGTAAATACTTAAAAGTGCGATCACCCAAATATATCAAGCATGCAATTTGATGGATAGCAAAACATTTATTCAGCAATAGAAAAGGCCAAGGACAGCAACAGTAATGAGACCCAGATGTCATTTGTGCTAAGCAACAGCTGCTTTCCAGATTAACAACGGAACCTTAAGTAATTAAAGGAAGTCCAAACCCACCTTGTTCACCCTGGAAGCAGGTTACAATACAGTTATCTACAACTTCTCATGTTTAATGGTGCTTTGCTCTGTGGTGTTCTGAGGAATGGTGATGAAGAGTGTTCTGATGAAGATTCAGTGGACTCAAAACTTTAACTCTGCTTTCTCACCATAGATGTTGCCAGACCTGAGTTTTGCCAGCAATTTTTGTTTTTGTTTCAGCACTAGAGGCACTGCCTTAAATGTAGGTTTTGACCTTTTGAGAACAGAATGAAAATGTTTTGCTCTCAGCAGAATGTGTGGCTTTGGAACTCTGCATCTGCAGGCAATCCAGGTAAGGTCAATGAATGGTTTTAAATGAAGCTGGGCAGATTACACAGTGAAAACATGGAATTCAAAATACAGATGGATCAGTCATGATCTTATTGAATGATGGAGCAAGCTCAGGAATCAAATGGCCACTTTTGCTTTTAATTTATTTGTTTGTACATTTAAGTCTTTTCTGTTCTTAAACTTTGCAGGTTGGCAATAGGGAACTTTCAAAACAACTTAGGTGAGGTCGATAGTATCCCAATCGTAGAAAACCCAGCTTTGGTCTAGAATTCCACTGCCCCAGCTGTTTGACTGTCTTTGTCAAAGAGGGAAGACTTAGTCAGCCTGCAGTAAAATCCTAGATGCATTTAAAGGATTGGGAGATTCCATACAGCTTTCCAGTTGCTCCTTAAATTAAGCCTCTTGAAAGCCACCAAAATGGCACTTCCAACCCATCGTTCTGAAGTCAAGTCCTGTTCCCATCAATGATACATTCTGGTGGTGAATGGATGGGACGTCCACAATCTGTGCCTGTAAAGTCTTTTTGTGAGCTTTTGAAAATGACTTATAAATGCAGGTTCCCATTCTCCTCTACATCCATGGTAGATCTCCACCTACTCCTTCTCCCTCTGAAGATGGTGTGATATCTGCTTGATGTTACCATTCTTGCTTGACTTGCTGACAAAGTTTTAATTGCAGTCTTCACCTTGAAGCAAGGACTCCAGCTCTATAATAGCGCTCTTGGATGTGTGAGCAAAACATCTGTGTGGAATGCCAGAAAAACATCATAATTTTATGAAGGATCAGGGAGCTCTCATAACCTTCAGAATATTCATCGCCCCACCTAAGGAAGGAGCAGTGCTCAGAAAATTTGTGATTTCAAATAAACCTGTCAGACTATAACCGGGCCAGAGATAATGGGAACTGCAGATGCTGGAGAATCTGAGATAACAAAGTGTGAAGCTGAATGAACACAGCAGGCCAAGCAGCATCTTAGGAGGACTAAAGCTGATGTTTCGGGCCTAGACTCTTCATCAGAGAAAAGCTTTTTTTCTGATGAAGGGTCTAGGCCTGAAACGTCAGCTTTTGTGCTCCTAAAATGCTGCTTGGCCTGCTGTGTTCATCCAGCTCCACACTTTGTTATCTTGGACTATAACCTGGTGTTGTGTCACTTCTGACTCTATCCATCGGAATGACATCTCATCTTATGCCCTTGTTCAATGTGGCCTAAGAAGAGAAGTCAACACTAAACCTCCACAAGGAGCTCTGACAGATGTGACCTTATCCAGATTGTTACAGCGTAGAAATAGCAAGTGAAACCAAATCAGACTTGTGAACATGAGATACCACAGTAGTGAAATTAAAATATTCCCAATGACCCTCCAAACTGCCTGATTTAAAAATAACAGCTTTCAGGCACCAAATGTACAGCTTAAACAGAAATTAACAATTCGTTATTGATACTGTAACTTCAGAAGAGCAAAGATAAACAATAAGGTAATCTAATTGATGTCTATGTTTTAAACACAATCTTCTTTGGTTGTACCCTTCATAGACAGATGGACATAGTTAAGATATAAATAAAAAGAAAATTTAAAAATGTCATAACTGGCCAGCTCAATATCCATTTCAACAAGGAGCATGATACCTTTATGAAATTCCTTCACTGTTGTGTTGACTTACGGACTCATGGAATTGTATCTTGCTTGAATTCTGAAGTCACCAGTCAACACAACCAGCCTCCAGCAATCTCTGAATATTCATTTATTTCATATAACTGAGATTCTTTTCTCAAAACATTCAATAATCCATTAGTTCGAGAGCAATTGAAACTGTGTCCAGCAACTTTCACAGCTTCTTTGCCTTCTGCCCAAATCCCAGAACAAACCATGGTTTCAATATCGTTTTCAACATTTTCTGTGATTGGCTGGTCTGCTCCATTTTGTCCTCGATTGACCCATTCAACATCCAACCAGCTGCAAGTCATTGACCTTCACACATTCCTAGTGCCCAGGCGCCTGCCGCACTCTTCGAACAATAACTAACTAAGTTTCCAGGCCAATTCCCATCTAAAAAAAAATCAGTTTGTTAGCTCTCTTTTACTTAAAGGACAAGTGGCTGGTCAAAGTTGAAAGTTTCCTTCTCAACTTCAGCTTGCAGTTCCAAACCAAAAATGAGAAAAGTAAAAATAAAATGATGAAGTTCTCAGTAAGATGTGTTTGAACAACCAAAGTTTTCTTGCTAAACTGCAGGAGTAGAAAGCTGCCAGCATTACAGCCTGTCCCCCTCCACCCAAATGAAAATGCAGCCTTGATCACTACAAACCACATATTTTTGCATACTTAATACTCAGTTTGTGAATGTGGCAGCTGCAAACTATTATTTTACATTCCTAGCTATGCAATATGTTTCTGATATGAACAGCTCAGGGAAGTATGTTTGATTATATTCCTTTAGCTGACATGATATGGAGGCAATTAGTGCATACAATGTAAGGTCTTGTTTGTTTCGGACCTGACAGGTTTTGGTGAGTCTCTTTGCTATTTCCTAGAAAACACAGAGAAACATTCAATTTTGCCTCCTCCTACAGCAGTTCCGTGGCAGGAAACCAATTTGCACATTCTCATCGTCCAACCTTCTTGTTTGTTTGGGTAAGAAGATATAAAATCAGCCTGGTGGGCTTTTACAGCACAGCTGAAGCATGGAAGCTTTTTTGGTAGAGCTATCCAAACCATCCAATTCCACTGCCATTTTGATATTCCTCATGCTACTTTAAATGTATCTAATTCCCTTTCCAAAATTATCAGGATTTTGTTTCCCCTCTGCTTTTAGTTTACATGTCCACTCTCTGCATATAATTAATTTGTGAGAAACTATTGTCATCCCCTAGGTGATTATACCAAATTTGATTGAATATATTCCAGGAGATGCCATCACATGACTTCCCATATTAAAACTACATCTCAGATTCCTCCATTAGTCATTCAATATGTTAATTACAGTAACAGAGCCCCATTTTCCCAAGATTTTTCAATGTGCTTTTGTTTTGACTTTTGAAAACCTGGTCACCTTATTTATATTTTAATCTTTCTAAGAGCTAATCTCCACTTCCTTTGCTTTAATGAAACCTTTCCCAACTTAAGTCTTTCATCTTTGTTTCTATACTATATCAACTTCTTCTGCTTTCTTTATATTTTTCTTTTTAAAAAAAGGCATTCAGCGCTGGATAAAATAGTAACTATATTCTAACTAATCTTTTGTACAAATTTAATATTCCCCATTATTTAGATCCTGCACCTTGAGTTGAAAAGCATAATATTTAATATTTTAATGTCTTCATCAATTTGTCATTTCACTTTTGCAGCTGAACCCCTTATTTCATTTCTCTACTGCATTTTGGTTATATGCCTTGTGCTTACTTCTGCTCCTGTTCAATCAACATTAAATTTAATTAAACATCTTTTACCCAATCTACTGATTTTAACAGTCTCTTCCTAATATTGCAAGTCACCACACACAGACTCTGACCAGCTAGCACAGAGCCAATCCCTAGAATGAGGAAAATCTCTGAGACTTTATATCTGTCAGCTAGGACTCCCTGATTGGCCCAGGTCAACAGCCCCAATCAGGAAACTCATCCTGAATGAGATCCACCTGGCCAACCTCCTTCCAATCACTACTGAGTCATACAGTTATATAACGTGCAAACAGATCCTGCGGTCCAACATCTCCATGTCAATCAGATATCCTAAACTGACCTAGTCCCATTTGATGGCATTTCGTCCATATCCCTCTATTCTTCCTATTCATATACCCATCCAGATGTGTTTTAAATATTGTAATTATACCCACTTCCACCCCTTGCTGTGGCAGCTTGTTCTACACACTCACCAGCCTTTGCATGAAAAGGTTGCCCTTGCATCCCTTTTAAATTTTTCCCCTCTCACCTTAAAGCAATGCCCTTTAGGTTCTAGAGATAGAAGGAACGCTAATGCTGGAGAATCTGAGATAACAAGGTGTAGAGCTGGATGAACACAGCATCCAAGCAGCATCAGAGGAGCAGGAAGGCTGATGTTTCGGGTCAATACCCTTCTTCAGAAAAAGAGGCATTCAATTTTCTGAAGAAGGGTCTCGACCCGAAACATTGGCTTTCCAGCTCCTCTGATGCTGCTTGGCCTGCTGTGTTCGTCCAGCTCTACACTTTGTTATCGTAGCCCTTTAGCCCTTCGGTTTTTTTGGATCACCTGAACGTTTTATTAGTTTATCCCATAATTAATCCTAGATTATTCATATGTATTGAGTAGACCAGTGGTCCCACTCTTAATCGCTGAGGGACATCACTATTTAGAAATTTCCAATCTGAAATTATACATTATCCATAGCTTCCTTTTTCTGACATTTAACCACCCTGTCACTTGCACTTCTCTTCAAGTTTACATTTTCACAAGTTCCTATTTTCACAAAACAGTCATTGTAAATACAATGGATCCATTGAATCATGCAATCACTGAAGACACCATGCAACGTTTAACATGACAATCTGCTTCTACGGGTTCACTTTTCAATATTGCTGTCATGATATTTTTGTGTCAATATATAAAATACTGTAACATACGATAATGAGAAGAGGGAGAGGACAAAGAGTTCTCTATTTTTTGACTGAGGTAATGCTGAGCTTGTCTGTACTCCACCCAAGGGAGGACAGATATCATAAATCAGTGGGACTGGATTATCCATTCTTCATAAATTCACCTGAATTTACTTCAACTGATGCCACCCAATTGGCACATTCTACCTGGATTTTTGCACCTCAGGTGACCAGACATTAGGGTGAAGAGTGGTGAACCTGGGAATAGAGGACATTTCAGGATGACCTTACAAATATGTATTAAGTGCCCAATTAACCTCTTTGTAAGAGGGTGAAAATGATCACCAAAATTTATCTCCAAGACTTCAGGCCATTGTCTTGGCCTAGATTCAGATTAGTCTCCTCATACTGATAGACAGCCATAAGACTTGCTTTTAACAACAAAGCACTTAAATTGTTCCAGGGGAATTACAAAATATTGCATCAAGGTATATTGGAAATATTTTGTCAGATGACAAAAAAGCTTCATTAAATGTTTAGATTTTAAGAAGTGTTTGAAGGAAGAAATTGAAGTTCAGAACTCAAAGGTGTAGAGAGAATATTCAAGAGGCCTAGTCAACACAACGTTTGACCATTAACGGTACAACAGTTCAAACAGGGACAGACGAGAAAGCAGACACAGTGGAACACATATCTTAGAACATTATCGAACTGGAGGAGATTACAGAGATAGGGAGAGATGAGGCCATGGAGGGTTTCAAAGAAGAGCAAGAATTTTAGATCAAGGAATGGATGATATATCAACATAATTTCGGGGGATTCAGCAATAGAAAAGGTGTTGTTGATCTTGAAAGAATTCAGAAAAGATTTACAAGAATGTTACAGGGGTGGAGGGTTTGAACTGTAGTGAGAGGCTGAATAGGATGGGGCTATTTTCCCTGGAATATCAGAGACTGAAGGGTGACCTTATAAAGGTTTATAAAACATTGTGCGGTATAGATAGGATGAATAGTCAATGTCTTTCCCCGAGGGTAAGGGAGTCCAAAACTAGACAGCATAGGTTTAAGGTGAGGGGGGAGAAGATTTAAAAGGGATCTGATGGGCAGAGGCTGATGCATGTTTGGAATGAACAGCCAGAGGATAGTGGTGAAGACTAGTACAATTATGACACTTAAAAGGCATCTGGATGGGTATATGAAGTGGAAGAACTGAAAGGTTTATGGGCGAAATGCTGGCAAATGGGACTAGATTAATTTAGGAAATCTGGTCGGCATGGATGAGTTGGACCAAAGGGTCTATTTCCATGTTGTACATCTCTTTGACTGTATGAACGATGGTTAGATTGTCTTTTTTGGGAGATTATCGTTACTTTGTGTATGTTCTAGGATTGCCTGATTACAACTTACAAACCTCTAAAGATTCTTTTTTGCTTTAAATCCACTTTAAGAAATAAATTTATTCTGCTTGACAGCCCCTGGTAAAATGAACAGATTTCAAACACAATATGTAGAAGTGACATGATCCATCATCTGAATTTTCACTATACAGCTACAGCATTGGTAGCCTCAAACCCTGCAAAAATGTTTTGGGAATTGTGTTTTATGGTATGTTCAGTAATTTGACCATTATACATGTGGAATTTATTTCTAATTTACTCATGAATCCATAGACCCCTTTGTCTGGAGAGGATTCCAATGAATATATTATCAAAAAAATGTCACAAAACATTGTATGTTCATTTTCATAAAACCTTGCTGATAACATTGTGAAACATAGCAAATCCATTGCTGAAGCTATATGTTAGTGCGTAAGTTCAAGTGTTTTATATGGTATTGTTCAATCGGGGAATCAAGGATTAGGGGGAAAGGGCAATAAAGTGCATATATGGAACATTGGATTAGCCATGACTCTCTTGAATGGTGGAGCAGACTCAATGGGCCGAATGGCCTACTCCTGTTCGTATTTCTTTTGATCTTATACTGTATTCATGCTGTGGCATTTTTTTGCCTCAAAAGTTTAGTTCTGCCAGTGTAAGATGTTGGGAAATCCTCTTTGGGGTTGATGATTGTTTGGCCTGCATAAAGTGATCATGAAAGATGTGTAAAAGTTTAATTTAAATATTGAAATTAAAAAAAGAAATTGCATTGTGGAGTCTACTTCCCAATCTGAAGTAGTTGCAAAAAGAATGTCATTTGGCGGATGCTCTTAAAAGATACATGCTACTTAAATGTTTATAGTTAAATTTTCACATTACACTGTTTATGCCTTTTTTTTCATTTTTCATTTATTTGATATATATTTTTGCATCAGAATATGGAAGGAACGTGCCTATAGAAACAAAATGCTCCAAAATTACAAAGAAGTCTATGGCAAAGCAGTTACAAGGTTTCAACAGAACGGTAAAAGCTCAAAGAAAGAACTGAAATTTGCTTTTTTAATGTAAACATCTACAAGAATTCTGGAAAACAAATGTACCTAATTGCAGACTGCTTACTTTGAAGTTGGTTGATAAGATAAGTTCGAATTACTGATGGTAACTGATGCTTTTAAATCAATCCAAATCTTATAGCTCATGGTTGACATGGAAGATATAAGAAGGCACGTCAAAGAGATCAACAGGTGCCAAAGCGATTGTGCCACTTTGCTATTAAACCATTACAATGTTCTAATTTACTTGGAGCCATATATTTATTGAGCTCATTCTAAGAGCATTAATTGCTTTGCTCAGAGTTTAAGTATTCACTTTACGTTAAACAGTGAAATGAGAATGTACACAAAAATACAATTTGTAAACGTTCTGTCTCAAAATAGTGAAATAGCCTAAATATGTTTTACCCTGGAAACTATAAATGATGGACACATTTGATTAAGTAAGTTGTAGTTTGAATTTCCCACAGTTCAAATTTCATCCTATATAAGTGTCATACAATTCATAACATTTATTAATTTCGATGTCATTATCCCACATGTCACCTCACAAAATTATCAGCCTGCAACATATCCATAAACTTAAACTCCCTCAAAGTTGCCACCCAAGTGGATCAGGTTGTTGAGAAAACATATGGTGTTTTCGCTTTCATTAACAGGGGGATCAAGTTTAAGAGCCATGAGGTTTTGCTGCAGCTCTACAAAACCCTGGTGAGACCACACTTGGAATATTGTGTCCAGTTCTGGTCGTCCTATTATAGGAAAGATGTGGAGGCTTTGGAGAGGGTGCAAAGGAGGTTTACCAGGATGCTGCCTGGACTGGAGGGCTTGTCTTACGAGGAGAGGTTGACTGAGCTCGGACTTTTCTCTCTGGAGACAAGGAGGAAGAGAGGTAACCTGATCGAGGTGTACAAGGTAATGAGAGGCATGGATAGAGTCAATAGCTAGGGACTTTACCCCAGGGCAGGATTGACTGCCACGAGGGGTCATAGTTTTAAGGTGTTAGGAGGAAGATATAGAGGAGACGTCAGAGGGAGGTTCTTCACCCAGAGAGTTGTGAGCGCATGGAATACTTTGCCAGTGGAAGTCGTGGAAACAGTCATTAGTGACATTTAAGCAACTGCTGGACATGCACATGGACAGCAGTGAATTGAGGGGAATGTAGGTTAGGTTATTTTAATTTTTGGATTATTCCATGGCACAACATTATGGGCCGAAGGGCCTGTACTGTGCTGTAATTTTCTATGTTCTAATTGCATTTGGCACTGGTTAAGCAATAATCTTCAGCATATAACATTCAAAAAATATTACATCTATTTAACAAAGTAACCAAACAAATCAAAAAGTTAATAGTTTTGATTTGTTATAGACATAAAAACAATTAAATAGATTGCATAAATCGGCAAGACAGATTGTCAACGATGTAACAACTGTCTTTTAGCTGAAATGTTTGACACTCTGAATGAGGCATCCAGCATTCTTGCTCTCTTCCAGACTGACACGAAGCTGTCTGGCAGTCTACCAAAGCACCCAGTGACTCATTTTGCATCACTACCATCATTCTATATCTTTTCCTGATCAAAATCCTTGACTGAGTCCCCTGAAGCAAAATTTGTCTGCAAATTTGCCTTCTACACTGGAGCACAAACAATCCTTTCGCCACACCAGGCAGTGGCACACTTGTGATTCATAACATGCAGACTCGAACTTTGGTGTCTAACATGCACCAAATGGCAAGTCCTCAGCTGGTGACAACAGGTGTCAAATTAAATGAAACGGCCTCTTCATCAGTGTTGTGACATGTAAGACCAGAAGATAAAGGAGCAGAATTAGGCGATTCAGCCCATCAAATCTGCTCTGCCATTTGATCATGGCTGACATGTTTCTCAACCCTATTCTCCTGCCTTCTCGCCATAATGCTTGATCACCTTACTAATCAAGAACCTATCTATGTCTGTTGAAAATAGGCTTAATGACATGGCAATGAGTTCCACAGAGTCACCACCCTCTGGCTGACAAAATTCCTCCTTATCTCATTTCTAAACAGTCATCCCTTCACCCGGATGCTGAGTGGAAACGTTTTCATGTGCATGCTATTCAGGCGTCTCAGTAACCTCTAAATTTTAATCAGATTCCCTCTCGTCCTTCTAAACTGCATTGAGTACAGATCCAGCGTCAACAAAAATTTCATCCCTGGGATCGCTCTTGTAAACCTGCTCTGGACACTTTCTTTAATATGGAGCCCGAAACTGCTCACAATATTCCAAATGTGGTCTGACCAGAGCTTTACACAGCCTCAGCAATACATCTCTGCTCTTCTTTTCTAGCCCTCTTAAAGTGAATGCCAACATTGCATTTGCCTTCCTAACCACCAACTGAACCTGAATGTCAACCTTAGGAGAACCCTGAGCTAAGACTCATAAGTCCCTTTGTGCTTCAGACTTCTGAAGCCTTTCCCTGTTTAGAAAATCATTAACATCTCTTTTTTCCTACCAAAATGTACAACCTCACACTAATCTGCCACTTATTTCCCACTTCCTAGCCTGCCCAAGTCCTTCTGCAGCTTTCCTGCTTCCTCAGTATTACTTATCTTTCCATCTTTCTAGGAGTCATCTGCAGACTTAGCAACAAGGCCCTCAGCCCTTCATCTAGGTGGTTCATATATAACATGGATCGTTGCGGTTCCAACATTTACCCCTTTGGACTCCACTAGTTAGCAGCTGCCATCTTAAAAATGACCACTTTGTCCCTATTCTTTGCCTCTGCCTGTCAGCCAATCCTTTATTTATGCCAGTACCTTGAACCTAATACCATGGGCTCTTATCTTATTTAGTGGCTTCTTATGCAGCACTTTTTCAAAGGCCTTCTGGAAATCCAAGTAGATCATATCAATTGGCTCTCCTTTGTCTAACTTGTTTGTTACTTCTTCAAAGAATTCTAACAGATTTGTCAGGCATGACCTTCCCTTGACATAGTTGCCCTGACGCAACCCTATTTTACTGTGCACTTCATAGTACTCCACATCCCACCCTTAATAATGAATTCCCAAATCTTACCAATGACCAAGGTCAGGCTAAATGGCCTAAAGTTTTCTGCCTTCAGCCTCCATCCCTTCTTAAACATGAATGTTATATGTGCTATTTTCCAGTCATCCAGGACCTTTCCTAATTTCAGTAATTCCTAAAAGATTACCAATAATGCATCCACAATCTCCTCAGCTGTCTCCCTCAGAATCCAGAGGTGTAGTTGATCTGGTCCAGGTAATTGGTCCTTCAAGCTTCCCCAGCACTTTCTCCTTAGTGATGGTCACTGCACTCACTTCTTCCCCCACCTCCCCCCTCCCCCAACTCCCATGAAGTTCTGATATGTTGTTGATGTCTTCACCATGAAAACTGATGCCAAGTACCTATTCAGTTCCTCTACCATTTATTTGATCCACATTACTACTACTCCAGCCTTATTTTCCAGCAGTCCAATGTCTACTTTTGCCTCTCTCTTACTTTTTTGATTTCTAAAAAACTCCTGCAGCCTTCTTTTATAATATTAGTTGTCTTATTCTCATATTTCATTTTCTCCCATCATATTGCTTTTATCGTATTTCTCTGATTCCCACTGATTTTCTTCACTTTTTTTGTTTTGATTTTATGCTGTCTCCGATGTATCTTGTCAGCCATGGTTGCCTCATCTTCCTTTAGTTTATTTCTTTCTCCTTGGGATAAATTACTGCTGCGCCTTCTGAATTATCCCCAAAAGCTCCTTCTATTGCTGGTCGACCATCTTCCCTTTCAATCAACACTGGGCTGTTCCTACCTCATAACTTTGCAGTTACCTTTACTCAATTGTAAAACCATTGCATATAATTCAATCTTCTCCCTCTTGAACTGTAGAGTGAATTCTATCATTTTATAGTTACTGTCCCCTAAGAGTTCCTTCACTTTAAACTCCTTAATCAAGTCTGCCTCATTACACATCACTAAATCCAGAATTGCCTGTTCCCTAGTGGGTTCTACCATAAGCTGCTCCAAAAAAAATCCATTTCATAAACATTCCATGAATTCTTTTTCTTGAGATTTGTTATCAACCAGAGTTTCCCAGTCCACCTACATATTGAAGTCCTCCATGTTTATTGCAATAGTGATTTTCTTACATACTTTTCTATCTCCTGATTTATTTTCTTCTCATATTCTGACTACTGTTAGGAGGCCTGTACACAATTCCCATCAAGGTCTTTAACTCACTCAGATCGGAAGAGCTGCCGATGCTGGGATCAGAGGTAACACAGTGTGGAACTGCAGGAACACAGCAGGTTAAGCAGCATCAGAGAAGCAGGAAAGCTGACACTTTCTGAAGAAGGATCCCAACCCAAAATGGCAGCTTTCCTGTTCCTCAGGTGCTGCCTGACCTGCTGTGTTCCTCCAGCTCCACATTGTGTTATCCCATCAGGGCTTTTTTACCTTTGTGGTTCCTCAACTCTGCCTGCACTGATTCTACACCTTTGGACTCGATATCACTTCTTGCTTTTGATTTAATTTGTTTTATTACAAACGAAGTAACCCTGCCCCTTCTGCCCATCTGCCTGTCCTTTTGACAGGTCATGTGCACCTTGGATATTTAGTTCACAGCCCTGTTCTCTTTGCAGTCACATCTCTGTGATATGCACAGCAATGTGCCTGCCAGTTTCAATCTGCACCACAAACTCATTTACCTTGTTTCACATCATGCATGTATTTAAATACAACCGCCTCAGTACTGCATTAACTGCCCCATTCACATAGATGTCCCCTTATCTGCTGTGCCTGATTAGTACCTGCCCTTTTCCATATTCTCTGTCCTATTACTTGTTCTGGAAACTTTAACCTCTGCTGACTCCTCTTCTCTTTAACTCTTTCTATAATTTTCCATGCAACTGAACTCACACCCCCAACTATTTAGTTTAAAGCCCAATCCATAGACCTAGATCTTTGAATCACAAGGACTCTAGTCCCTGCCTGATTCAGGTGGAGTCTGTCCCATTGGAACAGCTCTCTCCTTCCTCAGTATTGGTGCCAGTGTCGCACGAATATAAATGTGTTTCTCCTACACCAATAATATGTACACTTAAATGAATAAACTTTTTGAATTATATGTACGCCAAAATGAATAAACTTTTTTTAAAAAGTCATTTGCTTAACAACCTCTTTAATCTTGTTGACTCTGTGCCAATTTGCTCATGGCTCAGGCAGTTATCTAGAGCTTATTACCTTTTTAGTTCCGCTTTTTCATTTAGCCCCTAGCTGCTCATATTCCCTCAGCAGAACCTCTTTCCTTTTTCCACCTATTTGATTGGTACCTTGACACTTTGATCTTTCCCCTCGCACTCCAAGTTCCGCTGTAGCACAGAAGAGATTCCTGAGGCCAGGCACCAGACAGGCAACACAGCCTTTGGGACTCTTGATCCTGACCACAGAGAATGGTGTCTAGTCCCACGAATAAACTAGCTCTGATTAAAACTACTTTTCTCTTTTCTACCTCTCTTGCATGGCTCCCAGTACCATGGTGATGTGGTGAGTTTGCTCATCTTCCCTACAACTCTAGCGCTCTTCTACGCATGGAACAAGAATCTCAAACCTGTTGGACAAGTTCAAAGCTGAGGCTCCTTCAGCAATGCCTCCCGGATTCCTCCATCTGCTTGGCTCACAGTCGCACCCTCCTGTCCCTAGCCACTGGCCGAATTTGAAGTAGTTCGTCTAAGGGGTGTGGCTGTATTGTGAAACACAGAGTCCAGGTAACTCCCTCCCTCCTTGATATGCTGCAGTGTTCAAAGGTCAGAACCCAACTCATCAAGCTGAGCCAGAGTTCCTCCAGCAATCAACACTTGCTACAGATGTAATCACTATTAAATTAAATAGGATCCACCAGCTCCCACATCATGCAGGTTCAACACATTGTTTGGCCCCACATATCTGTTTTAATTATTTAGTTCTTAATTAGATTTTAAAAAATTCATATTGGTCTTTTATGTATTTGTAGCCTGCAAATATTTCTCCCATTTACAATCAATCTGAACCTAACCTAAAATAGAGAGTCAAATTCGTAGCTCGCACCAACTAATGAACTTATGGTTTACTTTTGATTCACTTTTGTGCTAGGCCCCTGATCCTGGGCTTCAATTGTTCAGTTTCAAAAACCTTACAAACGATGATCCAAAAAAGCAAGCAAAATGCACCTCTTCCCTTTTGTACTGAATTTCCATGCTACCTCCAAATTTCACGTATTATATCCTCATTTGGGCTGTGTCTCATTCTGGGTGTGATCTCTCCTTCCTGTGAAGTTTACAACAAGTTGTGATGTTTCTCTCTCTACCTCCTTGTGGGTGGACAGGTGATTGTTCTTGGGTGTTAAAAGATAGAAAATCAGAAAGGGGATAGTAGGGTGAGGTAAGTGGATTGGAAATCAAAATGTTCATGGTCACATCATTCACAGCTTAGCTATCATGCCAGAGAGTTGGTTGAAGGTGAGGTGAGTATTGAAAAGAGCCATGAGGCTGGAGCATACGAAATTCCTAATGTTTTGAACAACATAGAGTAAAACAAGCTCTGTTGGTAGTAGGTCCCATGATCTAGAGAACAATTTCCTTTTGGACTCAGGAGCTACAGGTTTCTTGCTTACTGTCATTCTAAAAACATAAGAACATAAGAAATAGGAGCAGGATTAGGCCACCTGGCTCATCAATGCAATAAGATCAAAGCTGATCTTTCTGTGGACTCAGCTCCATTTACCCAACTGCTCACCATTACTCTTAATGCCTTTACTGATCAAAAATCTATTGTTCTTTGCCTTAAAAATATTCAACAAAGTAACCTCAACTGCTTCACTGGGAGGGAATTCCACAGATTCACAATCCTTTGGGTAAAGAAGTTCTTCCTCAAGTTAGTCCTAAATCTCCTCCCCCTTATTTTGAAACTATGCTACCTAGTTTCAGTTTCAGTCGTCAGTGGAAATAACCTCCCTCCTTCTATCTTATCTATTCCTTCCATAATTTTATATGTTTCTATTTGATCCCTTTTCATTCTTCTAAATTTCAGTGAATATAGTCCCAGACTACTTAATCTTTCCTCAGAAGCCAACCCTCTCCACTCTGAAATCAACCTAGTGAACTTCCTCTGCACCCCCTCCAATGCCAGTACATCCTTTCTCAAGCAAGGAGACCAAAACTGCACACAGTACTCTAGTTAAGGCCTCACCAGCACATTATACAACTACAGCGTAATCTCCCACTGAAGGACAAAATTCCATTTGCTACTCTGTTTCTGATAGTTAAGGACCACTTCATCCTGCATATTTGAAGGAATATTTGCAATTCCATTGTACTGTACCTGTGTGGTGTGTGCCAGAGCTGAATAGCTGGAAACATATGGAGGCACTAAAAACAGGGTATAGGTCTGAGAACATTGCAGTGTGTGAGGGTGAGGTGGAGTATCTGCATGTTATACCTGCGTTTTGATTTCTAGGGACAGCTATTGGGCAAATATTGGAGGTGCATTGAACAGTGTGAGATGTTAGCATTGTTTTTTTCTCATTTATGGGTTGTGAGCATCGCTGCATAGGCCAGCATTTATCGCCCATCCCCAATTGCCCAGAGGGCAGTTAAGAGTCAACCACATTGCTGCAGGTCTGGAGTCACATGTAGGCCAGACCAGGTAAGGATGACAGTTTCCTTCCTTAAAGAATATTAGTGAACCAGATGGGTTGTTCCTGACAATTGACAATGGATTCGTGTCATCATTAGACTTTTAATTCCAGATTTTTATTGAATATAATTGCCACCATATGCTGTGGCAGATTACAAACCTGGGTCACCAGAACATTACCATGATCTCTGGATTAATGGTCCAGTGATAATACCACAAAGACATTGGATCCCATGTGTGAGTAGGATACGTCCTTGGAAGATATATTCATTGCTCTGAGCCATTTATTGTGGGTACAACTAATTTCTTGTGCTGCTGCTAATGGATCTTCAGTGAAAGACTGATTGGGCAGAATTTTATACTTGCCTTTCCAAAGGCTATCCGACCAGCTCCTTATCAATCCAGGTGTTTTAATTTCAGGCTCAGGAACAAGGGAATAAAGTTGGTAGATACCATCTTCTGATAAAAGTTAATTGTAATGCAGTTGATTCAATTAAGTAGTCAATTGATTTTTCTTTGCCTGAAAGATCTAATGCTGATCACAAGGGCTTCACTATTTTTGTGGGGAGAGGTTATGGGTGAGGGGTGGAAGGTCATGGGGAGGCAATTGCAGCCGGGTCAACTCAACAGCACAAAAGCAGGATATAGGGCTAATGAGAAGAGGGCAGTGAAGAGTCGAAGGTTGCAGTTAAAACTGCATAAGAGGAACTTGATTTGAGGTGCTTCTGTACATAATTCTGAAGAAGAGCCATTGGAGGTTCACCACGTTGGGAGTGTTTTGCAATAGGAGCTACAGAAGCAGCCTTGTAGGAATGTGTCATCTTGCAGTGCTCTCTGCATCTGTGCCCTCCTGACCACTATCATTTGTTGCGTTCTGCGCTACTTGGCTCTGCAAGGGGGAAAACAGTTGGCAGATGACGACATCTTTCATTATCAAGCCACAGACGGGGAATCAAACAATGAGTCACATGTGTAAACATCAGGATACAAATCCACACACCCCACTGCATGAGGCTCAGCAGAGGAAGAATTCCAGAGACACGGAAGTTCTTAATTGCGAGGAATTGACTTAAAGTTCTGGAAATGTTTATCATCAGCAGTATTTCAAAACCGTGCCTCCAGAATATTAGCCTGAAATTCTGGACTACTAGTCTAGTCACAGTACTAGTGTGCCACCGCCTCGCCTAATTGTCATTAATTTGCCGATCAAAAGAATACATTTTATGTTGAGAATTATATGACTACTGCAGACACTGTTGCAGCAGTTCCTTATTCATGCTGATCCTGCCAAACTCTCCAAAAAGTACAAAGGTAAGCCACAAGAACTTTATTGCCAACAATGAGCATTTGAAGGAAAATCCAACCAATAAAGAGAACCAACTTTCAAGCACAAAAAATGAATTTGCTAATGAAAAACAAGAATTGCTGAGAATGTTTGAGTATTGGTCACAGGAAGTACACTTCAATGAGATCTTGAAATTACTAAATAAAACAATTAAGGGGCAAAATAAGATAGATCTTCAAATAAAAGTCAGTATCTGTAAGCATCAGAGCTCTCTATTAAATATTGTAAAAAGTGCCATGAACATGCAAAAGAATTGGTGATAGATTAAACAGTTAGTTTTTAATTCTGCATTCAAGCAAGACTGATCAATTACTGGAACATAATTGTGGGAAAGGCAATTAGAGTTTTGATCTCCACTGTAGTCTGAGGTACATAAAGAATGAAATGACTGATATAGGAAAGAAAATCCGCATTTTAAAAGAATAAAACAGCCAGGCAAATGATCCCTTCATTTAAATTCCCAGGGGTTTGATCTTCCAGGATCTGTGATTTGGTTGGGAGACTAAAAATGTTAGAAAGGAAAATACGAGGCCAAAATGAGGATGCTGCACAAAAAAGAATTACATAATGGATCAGGAGAAAGTGAAAAATCTCAGAGTGTTCAACGGTCAGGTCTAATGGGAATCCACCACACTTCTATGTCAACATAAATAGCATCTCAACGGCATTCATGAAACACAAATGAGAAATTGCAAATGATGGATATTTGATCTAACGATTATGATAAGGATTGCTGAGAGCAGAGTTTGTCATCACAAAGACGAACGGAACTTAAGAAGCTTTTCTGGTTTCAATTTATCCGGTATTAACAAACTATATCGTCAATGGAAAAGCTCTAGAGAGAATTGATGTACAGGGAGATAGAACATAGAACATAGAACAGTACAGCACAGAACAGGCCCTTCAGCCCACAATGTTGTGCCGACCATTGATCCTCATGTATGCACCCTCAAATTTCTGTGACCATATACATGTCCAGCAGTCTCTTAAATGACCCCAATGACCTTGCTTCCACAACTGCTGCTGGCAACGCATTCCATGCTCTCACAACTCTCTGCGTAAAGAACCTGCCTCTGACATCCCCTCTATACTTTCCACCAACCAGCTTAAAACTATGACCCCTCGTGCTAGCCATTTATGCCCTGGGAAATAGTCTCTGGCTATCAACTCTATCTATGCCTCTCATTATCTTGTATACCTCAATTAGGTCCCCTCTCCTCCTCCTTTTCTCCAAGGAAAAGAGACCGAGCTCAGTCAACCTCTCTTCATAAGATAAGCCCTCCAGTCCAGGCAGCATCCTGGTAAACCTCCTCTGGACCCTCTCCAAAGCATCCACATCTTTCCTATAATAGGGCGCCCAGAACTGGACGCAGTATTCGAAGTGCGGTCTAACCAAAGTTTTATAGAGCTGCAACAAGATCTCACGACTCTTAAACTCAATCCCACTGTTAATGAAAGCCAAAACACCATATGCTTTCTTAACAACCCTGTCCACTTGGGTGGCCATTTTAAGGGATCTATGTATCTGCACACCAAGATCCCTCTGTTCCTCCACGCTGCCAAGAATCCTATCCTTAATCCTGTACTCAGCTTTCAAATTCGACCTTCCAAAATGCATCACCTCGCATTTATCCAGGTTGAACTCCATCTGCCACCTCTCAGCCCATCTCTGCATCCTGTCAATGTCCCGCTGCAGCCTACAACAGCCCTCTACACTGTCAACGACACCTCCGACCTTTGTGTCGTCTGCAAACTTGCTGACCCATCCTTCAATCCCCTCATCCAAGTCATTAATAAAAATTACAAACAGTAGAGGCCCAAGGACAGAGCCCTGTGGAACACCACTCACCACTGACTTCCAGGCAGAATATTTTCCTTCTACTACCATTCGCTGTCTTCTGTTGGCCAGCCAATTCTGTATCCAAGCAGCTAAGTTCCCCTGTATCCCATTCCTCCTGACCTTCTGAATGAGCCTACCATGGGGAACCTTATCAAATGCCTTACTGAAGTCCATATACACCACATCCACAGCTCGACCCTCATCAACTTTTCTAGTCACATCCTCAAAAAACTCGATAAGGTTTGTAAGGCATGACCTACCCCTCACAAAGCCGTGTTGACTGTATTTGATCAAGCCATGCTCTTCCAGATGGTCATAAATCTTATCCCTCAGAATCCTTTCTAACACCTTGCAGACGACAGACGTGAGACTTACTGGTCTGTAATTGCCGGGGATTTCCCTATTTCCTTTCTTGAAGAGAGGAATTACATTTGCCTCTCTCCAGTCCTCAGGCACGACTCCAGTGGAGAGCGAGGATGCAAAGATCTTCGCAAGTGGCGAAGCAATTGCATTTCTCGCTTCCCAAAGCAGCCGAGGACAAATCTGGTCCAGGCCTGGCGACTTGTCAATCTTAATGTTTGACAAAATTTTCAACACATCAGCTTCGTCTATCTCTATCCATTCCAGCATGCACACCTGCTCTTCAAAGGTTTCATTCACTACAAAGTTCGTTTCTTTCGTAAAGACAGAAGCAAAAAACTCATTTAGGGCTTCCCCTACCTCCTCAGGCTCCACACACAAGTTCCCTATGCTATCCCTGATCGGCCCTACTCTTTCTTTGACCATTCTCTTATTCCTCACATAAGTGTGAAATGCCTTTGTGTTTTCCCGGATTCCTTCTGCCAAGCCTTTCTCGTGCCCCCTCCTGGCTCTCCTCAGACCATTTTTGAGCTCCTTCCTTGCCTGCATGTAATCCTCTCTAGCTGAACTTGACCCTAGCTTCCTCCACCCTATGTAAGCTACCTTCTTCCTTTTCACAAGAAGCTCCACCGCTCTCGTCTTCCAAGGTTCCTTTATCTTACCCCTTCTTGCCTGCCTCAGAGGGACATATTTACTCATCACTCCCAACAACTGTTCCTTAAACAGTCTCCACATGTCTATAGTTCCCTTACCATGGAACAACTGCTCCCAGTCCATGCTTCCTAACTCATGTCTAATCGCATCATAGTTTCCTCTTCCCCAATTAAATATCCTCCCATTTTGCCTAATCCTCTCCTTCTCCATAGCTATGTAGAATGTGAGGCAGTTATGGTCACTATCACCAAAATGCTCTCCCACCACAAGATCTGATACCTGCCCCGGCTCGTTTCCGAGCACCAAGTCTAGAATGGCCTCTCCCCTCGTCGGCCTGTCAACGTACTGCGTTAGGAAACCCTCCTGAACACACTTTACAAAAACAGCTCCGTTCAAATCTTCTGCTCGAAGGAGGTTCCAATCAATATTAGGAAAGTTAAAGTCACCCATTACAACAACCCTACTGCGTCCACACTTTTCCAAAATCTGCCGACCTATGCTTTCTTCAATCTCCCTGCTGCTATTGGGGGGCCTGTAGTAAACCCCTAACGAGGTGACTACTCCCTTGCTGTTCCTAATTTCCACCCATACTGACTCGGTAGGCAGATCTTCCTCGACAATGGAAGCTTCTGTAGCTGTGATACCCTCTCTGATTAGTAGTGCTACACCCCCTCCTCTTTTTCCCCTCTCCCTATTCTTTTTAAATATTCTAAACCCTGGAAGATCCAGCAACCATTCCTGCCCATGAGAAACCCATGTCTCTGTTATGGACACAACATCATAGCACTAGGTGCTGATCCATGCTCTAAGTTCATCACTTTTATTCCTGATACTCCTTGCGTTAAAGCAAACACACTTTAACCGATCCCTTGGTTCCTTCCCAGGAAAATCCTTCCCACTAGCTGGTCTACCTCTTGCTACTGCCTCACCTGCATCAACGCTCACCTCTGGTATACAGCTCAGGTTCCCACCCCCCTGCCATACTAGTTTAAACCCCCTCGAACTACTCGAGCAAACCTGCCACCCAGGACATTGGTCCCCTTCCAGTTCAGATGCAACCCGTCCTTCTTGTACAGGTCCCACCTTCCCCAGAAGGCATCCCAATTATCTACATAGCTGAAGCCCTCCCTCCTACACCAGCTGCACAGCCACGTGTTAAGCTGCGCCCACTCCCTGTTCCTCGCCTCGCTATCTCGTGGCACCGGTAGTAAACCAGAGAACACTACTCTGTTCGTCCTGCTCTGCAGCTTCCATCCTAACTCCCTGAAATCACTTTTTATATCCTCAATCCTATTTCTGGCTATATCATTAGTGCCAATATGTAACACGATTTCTGGCTGTTCGCCCTCCCCTTTTAGAACCTTATACACCCGATCGGAGACGTCCCGGACCCTGGCACCAGGGAGGCAACATACCTTCCAGGAATCCCGATCTTGACCACAAAATCTCCTGTCGATTCCCCTAACTATTGAGTCCCCTACCACGAGTACTTTTCTATTCTGCCCCCTTCCCTTCTTTGCCACAGTGTCAGGCTCAGTGCCAGAGAACTGACTACTATGGCTTTCCTCTGGTAGGTCATCCCCTCCAGCAGTATCCAAAACGGTATACTTATTGCTGAGGGGAATGCCCACAGGGGATCTCTGCACTGTCTGTCTGTCCCCTTTCCTCCCCCTAACTGTAACCCATCTATCCTCGTCCTGAGCCTTAGGAGTGACCAACTCCCGATAACTCCTCTCAATTACCCCCTCTGCCTCCCGAATGATCCGTAGTTCATCCAGCTCCAGCTCCATTTTCCTAACACGGTTTTCAAGGAGCTGGAGTTGGGTGCACTTCCCGCAGATGTAGCCAGCGGAGACGTGTGCCACATCTCCCAACTGCCACATTCTGCAGGAGGAGCAAGCAACTGCCCTAGCATCCATACCCCACTTATCTGAACACCCACTCAGTACTAAAGTAGAAAGCTTACGTCAAGTAATAATAACAAATTAATAACAAACTTATATTCAATAGAGAAAGTTTAGAATGAACCTTACCTTATTAACTAGGTTAGAGAAGGAGGGCGGGTGGGAGACTCTACAGTTGTAGAGTCTCGGGTTTAGCCGCCTTGCTGATATATATGGTCACTGCTTTCCTTCCCGGCTGCCCCCCTGGTCCTCGTCACTTCCTCCGCTGCTCCCGCTCCTTCTGTGAAAGAGGAAAAACACCGCTGCCCGCTACCGGTAAGTAATTTTTAAAAAAAACTGCTTTACCTTAGCTGCAGTCTTCCGGGTTCGTCTTACCTCCGCTGCTGCTCGCACTCAAAATGGGTGTTCAGGTCCATTGCTCCCTGAAGGTGGCTTTGCAGGTCAATAGAGTGGTCAAGAAGGTGTACGGCATGCTTACCTTCATCGGATGGGTATTGAGTACAAGAGTTAATAATCCTATACAATTGTATAGGACTTTGGTTCGGCCACATTTGGAGTACTGCGTATAGTTCTGGTCGCCACATTACCAAAAGGATGTGGATGCTTTGGAGAGGGTGCAGAGGAGGTTCACCAGGACATTGCCTGGTATGGAGGGTGCTAGCTATGAAGAAAGGTTGAGTAGATTAGGATTATTTTCATTAGAAAGATGGAGATTAAGGGGGGACTTGATTGAGGTCTACAACATCAGGAGGGGTACAGACGAGGTGGATGTCAAGAAGCTTTTCCCCAGTGTGGGAGACTCAATTACTCGGGGTCATGAGTTCAAAGTGAGAGGAGGAAAGTGTATGGGAGATATGAGTGGAAGGTTCTTTACACAGAGGGTGCGAGGTGCCTGGAACGCGTTGCCAGCGGAGGTGGTAGACGCAGACACGATAGTGTCTTCGAAGAAGAATCTGAACAGGTACATGGATGGGCAGGGATCAAAGGGATACAGACCCTTAGAAAATAGATGACAGGTTTAGACAGAGGACCTCGATCGGCTCAGGCTTGGAGGGCTGAAGGGCCTGTTCCTGTGCTGGAATTTTCTTTGTTCTAGTTTAGAACTGCAACAGTGCTGAGACAGAAGAGGCAGCTTCACGCAGCATAAGTGCTGCTGTTAGCAAACAGGTAATTTGGTAATTTGGGTTCAGGTGAAGTCTAAGGGGGTGGTAGCTCCAGGCTGTGGGAAAATACCAGGGGTAAATAAAAGCTCTGGGAGCCAAAGTTAGCTGGGAATGGGGAGATTGAACTTTACTAGCCATGTTTGCTTGATGCAGCTGAGAAACATTGTAGCTTCGAGAATTTCAATAGCATAGGAGAAAAGATTGAACTATAAAGAAGTGAACAGTCATTGAGGCAAAACATGGTTGAAAGATTTGGGATGTGGTGTGTGCCAAAGTTAATTATTTGAAAGTGAAAATTTGGAATGTGTTACAAATGAGATAAAGTTTGAATGAAGTTTGGTGACTGATTATGTCATTAATACATGGATAGGATATATATTGTCAGTCAACCATTTAAAGTGCAGTCTACAGGGATTACACATATTTACCTTATGTTAATCCTAAACATTGTTGTTTATAGTTTATGTATATGGTTCAGATCATTATTTTATCTATTCAGTATACCTACAAAGTCATTATTGCCTATGATAACAAGGTGTAGATTTGGATGAACACAGCAGGCCAAGCAGCATCAGAGGAGCAGGAAGGCTTACATTTTGGGCCTAGGCCCTTCTTCAGAAATGGTGGGGGGGGGGGAAGGGAATTCTGAAATACATGGGGAGGGAGGGGGAGGCGGATAGAAGATGGATAAAGGAGAAGATAGGTGAAGAGGAGACAGACAGGTCAAGGAGGCGGGGATGGACCAGTAAAGGTGAATGTAGGTGGGGAGTTAGGGAGGAGATAGGTCAGTCCAGGGAGGACGGATAGGTTGAGGGGGTGGGATGAGGTTAGTAGGTCGGAGATGGGGCTGGGGCTTGAGGTGAGAGGAGGGGATAGGAGGGAGGAAGGGACAAACTGGGCTGGTTTTGGGATGCAGTAGGGGGAGGGGAGATTGGCCTGCTGTGTTCATCCAGCTCTACACCTTGTTATCTCAGATTCTCCAGTATCTGCAGTTCCTACTATCTCATTATTGCCTATGCTTGCTTTGTTTAAATAGCTTTAGTAATTTTTTAAGATGTTTTGATCTCACCATGGAATCCTACTACTTATCTTCTTACTCATGGTTTTTACATGAATTCTATTTTTTAATTGATTATGACCTTATGATATACTTCCCTATCAAAGTACAGTAAAATTAAAACAGTTAATGACTCTCAAAATCATCTAGTTGTTCCAACCAGACTTTACAAGTAACAGATTCAGACACCAAGTTTATTGCTCAAACAAAAATTTACAACTTGTTAATAAAACTATAACTTTAAGAAAGCAAAGATAAATAAAAGGGTAACATAATTAATGTCTGTGACTTAAATCTAATCGTAAACCTCATTCACACCCACAGACAGATAGACAGCTACAGTTAAGGGATAAATTGAAAGAAAAATAAAGAATTGTAATTTGCCACTTCAATGGTTTCACAATGGGTGCCATGCCTTCTTAATTCCCTGCTTAATGGAGTTATTCACAAACTGCATGTCTTGCTTGAATTCTTAAGTCACCAATTCATGGTATCAGTTTCCAGGTAGCTCTAAGAAATACTCACTTATTTCTTACAGACTGGATTTTTTTCTCATTGCTTTTAATGTGTCAATGGCTAGAGGATCACTGGAGACTAACAAAAACCAATTCAATGTATAGTTTTAGTGATAATGGGAACTGCAGATGCTGGAGAATCCAAGATAATAAAATGTGAGGCTGGATGAACACAGCAGGCCCAGTAGCGTCTCAGGAGCACAAAAGCTGACATTTCGGGCCTAGACCCTTCATCAGAGAGGGGGATGGGGTGAGGGTTCTGGAATAAATAGGGAGAGAGGGGGAGGCGGACCGATATTCCGCTTGGGAACCCTGCAGCCCAATGGTATCAATGTGGACTTCACCAGCTTCAAAATCTCCCCTTCCCCCACCGCATCCCAAAACCAGCCCAGCTCTTCCCCTCCACCCACTGCATCCCAAAACCAGTCCAACCTGTCTCTGCCTCCCTAACCTGTTCTTCCTCTCACCCATCCCTTCCTCCCACCCCAAGCCGCACCTCCATCTCCTACCTACTAACCTCATCCCACCTCCTTGACCTGTCCGTCTTCCCTGGACTGACCTATCCCCTCCCTACCTCCCCACCTATACTCTCCTCTCCACCTATCTTCTTTTCTCTCCATCTCCAGTCCGCCTCCCCCTCTCTCCCTATTTATTCCAGAACCTTCACCCCATCCCCCTCTCTGATGAAGGGTCTAGGCCCGAAACATCAGCTTTTGCGCTCCTGAGATGCTGCTGGGCCTGCTGTGTTCATCCAGCCTCACATTTCGTTATCAATGTATAGTTTGTCTCTTTATCAGCATTCTCTTTGTATGACTAGTTAATACTGGCCTCTCTGTGACGGCCCCTCTTAACTTCGGAGCATTTGCTTGCCTTTGAGCATAATGCATGTAGGGTGCTAAAGCATCTATAGTGTTCACAGAACAATAATCGACCTGCAATTAACTTTCCTAGCCAGTTCCCATAAACAAATATCAGTTTGTTCGTTCTTTCTGTTCTTAAAATAATCAAACTGCTGCTCAAAGAACAAAGGTCACCTCTTAAATTCAGCTCACAGTTCCAAACCAAAATTGAGAAATGTAAAGAAAACCAACGATGGTCGTGACAATGGTCTAAAATGCCAAATCAAGACAAAGGTTTGTCCAAAATTCTCATAATTGGGGTCATAATACCTTTCTAATATATCCCTTCTCTTGTCTTCTGCTGACTGTAAGCAGCCTTTTAAATCTCTGAATAGCAACTCTTCGCTTGGTCAGGTCTTATTTCCTTGTCACTTTATATAATCATGTGAGCTTTGGTTTTGTTGGCAGCCTGACTGTTCATGTGCAAATTGACCATCTCGTGCATAACTATGACAGAAAGATGAGAAAGAAATGAAGAAGACTGTTCAATTTTACTACTTTACTGTACCAAAGGATAGAGTACAAGCTTTCTCACAAACAATATTTTACTGCCTCCTCACATTTCTGTGAAGTTGAAGAACTTCACAGCTTTATTTATAGCCCTGCAATCCATAGACAGACCACTGTTCATCAGCTTCACTTCAGTAATGTTATTTTTAATTATTAAAAACAGCTTACAGTGCAGTCATTCACGGAATTTATTTAAATATAAGAGATAGTAGAGGAAGTCACCAAATTTTAAACAGCTTACTTTTGTTTGGGAGGGATTTTACATGAACTGCTGATATGCTTGAATTGACACAGCCTTCTCCACGTGTCTCACTATAGATTATATAATTACCATAATTCATGTTATTTTGTTTGTAGGAGGGACTGGAAAGTATGGATTCTTCCTATGATCTCATCAGCATTGCTGTCACAAATTCCATGTGAAAACAATTCTGTCCACTCAATATCATTGGTCTCTGCTCAATCGAGATCCCAAGTTTACATTTTCTGCCCAAAAGCAAAATGCACAATAATCCATGCGAAGTAACAGTGAAACCATCTTGCTGTGTGTTCTGTATAGCTTAGCACTCTCCAGATGTCATAACGTGTGCTTTTCCAATCTTCCAAAAGTCAAACAAACTCACGCTTCTGTGGAAAGATGCTAGATAGAAATGATTAACACCTGTTATATTACATTCATTACCATATAGAGCAGCAGCAATGGTGAATTTGATTTTTCTTCAGATGAGCTGTTGCCTATCCTTGTGATGAAAGAATCCTGTCCTCGTATCCCTCTTACTGGGTCAACTGGCAATTTATTTTTATCAGCATTATCATTAAGTCCAATCAAAGGCCACACCATAACTTAGCTGTCTATCTCAGCAAACTTTACCAACTGACCTTGCCATGTGTGGCCCATTGTTCCATTGCATACAATTTGAACAGGGAGTTCAACAGATGGTTGGAGCTCTGTTGATCTACTTTTCAAATTGGTGTACAGTTCTCACAATTAACTTAATTACAATCCTCTTATGAGTGGCAAGAACAAATCCAACTATTTCGTGCATGAATACCTACTGAAAGATTGAAATGAAATAACAAACTATATATTGGATGGAATCTTGTAGCGGTCTGAATGGTGGTAACTACAACTATAAATGTGCCAAAGAAGTCCAGCAAGGTCAATCATGACATCAGGAACAACTCGTTCAACTAAGTTGCAGGTGTTCAGGTGAGATTCTTGCTCATTGGCAGCGAATTGCCTGTGAAGGAGAATTATTGCTTGTTAACAATGTTATCAACTGCACATCTGAACTCATTAATATGCAGTTTCCTATCCTATCACCTATACCAAGCAAACTAGATGCAGAGAATTCTCAGCATGGAAGTCAAAGTAGCTGTTAACTTCAGCTTGCTGCTGGCTGCAAAGAGCCTCCACACTTGTTGTATTATTTCAGGGCATAATTCAGTGGCACCAGCTAATTGCACCCCTTACCATCAGACATGCAATATTTTCCAAACCAACAAGATCCTCATGCCTTTTTTCTGATCCACTTGCAGGACTCTTAGAAAACGCAGGCAAGCATCGCAGGTTGCACTGGCAACTAGCATTGAAACTCTGCTTCAAGGACATTTTGTTGCTCTTTGGGCAATGCAACCCAGCTCGTGGATTGGATCAAATTGCACGTGGGGCTGCAAGCTTACTCTCTTAACACTCAAAGACTTTGTGTAATAGCATGCTTCCCTGTTCCCTGTCACCGTGTCTTTCAGTCCCAAAAGCTAATAGTTGGGACAATGCCCATGGAGGCAATCACACAATTGCATTATTGAGGTAGCTGAGTCCCCATATGATAAATGCATTCTTGCAAACTCTAAGCTAGGAGGGTCATTATATGCTACATAACTGACTACCACTCCTGATCTTCCCTGTGCATGTGGACAGAGTCCCTGATTGTCAACACCATAGGGTTCCCTCCTGCTTCGGTCTGAGCAGGTGCCTGAACTCTGGCAGACTTCCAAGTGTCAGTGATCTGCAACATTTCTTCCTCAATCAGTTGCAGAGATGGTTTGTTTTTCTCTTGATGGGATATAGCCGTTGCCTGGCACTTGTGTGACATGAATGCTCCATGCGATATATCAGCCCATGTCTGGCTCCTGACTTCGAATTATTACATTTGGACCTGGGCTGCTTGACTAGCTGAGGAGTCGCAGATGGTGCTGAACATTGTGCAATCATCAGAGAACATTCCCGCTTCTGACTTTATGATGGAGGAAAGTCATTGATGAAACAGCTGAAGATTTTTTGGCCTAAGGTATGATGAAGGGATCCTCAATGTCAAAAAAAATTTGTCTCCACAAGGACTGATATGTGCAAAATGGCAATTCAAGATGGATAAGCTGCTCTGAAATTTATGCAAACTTATTACCACTCTGTAACAAGGTCTTGTGGCCTGATTCTTGGCACTAACTACAACAGAATTCCATGGCTGTCTGATTGCATTACCTTTTGAGTGTTTGACTGAAGAGACTCCTGGTACTCATTCTTCCTGTGTGTCTCAAAAACAACAGCCTCCAAGTAAACTCCAGCAGTTCATCTTACTTTGTTCTGCCTTCACTTGGCCACTGTCTCTGGCTAATTTCCACTTTAGCAGTGATGAAAATTCACATGGCAGAGGTAGGATGCACCTTCTAAAATTGCAATCTTTATCTAAACTTTTATTGTATGCTTAATTAATGACAGTTCTGTGTAATGTAAACACTGATTTATTTTAAATTCATTAAGTTAACTAAAAGGAGTATCTCTTTCCCCTTCTGATCAAATCCTCACTGTCGTCAAATTTTCAACTTCTTGCTTTGCTTTCAACGTTCCCCACTCACACTGTATTTTGTGATTACACTCTGTACTCTTGCAGACTTCTTCAACCTTTGGATATTTTCAGAGCCACACCCGAGTTGTAAGTACTCAGTCAATTTCCAACTCACATAATTGCTATTCAGGCATTGATTTATAGCTGGATGAATATTGTCACAGCAAACAAGAGGAGTTAAATAGTCTCAGTCTATACAATATCATTCACAGTTATATTCTTGTTTGGTGTGGAGCATGCCTTTTCAGCTGATTTGAATCATTTCCTTTCTGACAGTAGAATGCCCCGATACCATTTAAGCCAAAATGAAGAAGGTCCTTTTGGGGATGCAAGAAACACATGGAGAGACTTTAGTGTGAACATGCAGAGATGAACTTGAAGCAAAAACTTCCCAATAATTTGTATGCCTGAAGCTCCAAATACTACCTGCCACAGAAATTGCACAATCTGCAGATCACTCCTTAGTAGTAAAATTAGAACCCACAAACTATAGTGGAAGCAAGCCAACTTGCCCTAAAAGAATTGCTGAAGTAGAAGATTTTTAGAATAATGTCTTGATTTTCCTAGCAGTAATCATAACCTTTTTAATTCCATTCAGTGGCTTAAGCAAGAGGAATTGATGGCTGTGCAATCACTAGCCAGATTGTCCAGTTTAAAGTTTGTGTTTGCGTTTTGTTTTCAAGTATTTTCTCTGACCGTTTATCATTGCAATTATTAAAATGCTGGCTTAATGGGATTCTAGCATAAAATTTCCAAATGTGACCAAAAGAGGCATAATAAACAGGACATCAGTGCAGGAATTCCTCAGGACAGATATTTTCTAATGAACATGCTCGGAGATATTACGACACACCTTTGGAGCACAAGAGGCCTCATGGGCTCACAAGTAGGAACACTACCATTGCACCGCAAGTGCCCAAGAGCCTGAGAATATTTTTAAAATGACAATCAACATTGTTCATCATTAGCCTAGCTTTTAGTTTAATTCAAATTTCCCCCATCTGCTAAGGTGCGATTCAAACCCATGTCTTCAGACCAATTAGCCTGGGATTCTGCATTGCTAGTCCAGTGATATTGACACTAAACCACATCTTCCCCATAAGTTCCTTGGCGTACATAAGTTCTAATCAACCTGTTCAGAGTTGTCATGAAACACCTCTGCAGCAGGGCGTCTAGAACCCAGGCCTCCTGGCCTAGAGGTACAGACACTACCACTGTGCAACATGAACACCTGTAAGTTCCTCAGTGAAATGGCATAGGTTCAGCCATCTTCAACTATTTAATTAATGAACTCTGTCCATCGTAAGGGCAATAATGGAGCTGTTTGTTAATTATTACACCATGTTTCCTTTTCAGATTGGCAGGCAATATCTGTTGGGGTGCCACTGGGATCAGTGCTTAGACCCCAGCTTTTCACAATATATATTAGTGATTCACATGAGGGAACAAAATGTAACATCTTAAAGTTTGCAGATGATACCAAGTTGAGTGGGAAGGTAAACTGTGATGAGGATGCAGAGATGCTTGATCATGATCTGGACAGATCGGGTGAGTGGGCAAATCAATGGCAGATGCAGTATAATTTGGATAAATGTGAGGTTATTCACTTTGGAAGCAAAAGCAAGAAGGCTGATTATTACCTGGATGGTTGTAAATTGGGAAAGGGGCTTATGTAGTGGGACCTGGATGACCTTGTGCACCAGTCGCTGAAGGTAAGCATGCAGGTGCAGCAGGCAGTAAGGAAGGCAAATGGTATGTTGGCCTTGTTAGCGAGAGTTTTCAAGTATAGGAGCAGGGATGTGTTGTTGCAGTTAAACAGGGTCTTGGTGAGGCTGCACTTAGAATATTGTGTACAGTTTTGCTCTCCTTTTCTGAGGAAGGATGTACGTACTCTCAAGGGAGTGCAACAAATGTTGACCAGGCTGATTCCAGTGATGGCAGGACTGGCGCACAAGGAAAGATTGACTAGGTTAGCATTGTTTTTGCTGGAGATCAGACAAATGAAGGGGAAATCTCATAGTGACTTATAAAATTCTAACAGAACGAGATAGGGTAGATGCAGGGAGGATGTTCTTGATGGTGAACGTCTCCAGAATCAGGAGTGACAAGTCTGAGGAATCGGGGTAGACCATTTAGGACGGAGATGAGGAGCTATTTCTTCACCCAAAGAGTGGTGAGCTTGTGGAATTCATTACCATAGGAAGTAGTTGATGCCAAAACAGTGAATGTATTCAAGAGGTGGCTAGGTATAGCACTTGGGGCGAATGGGATCAAAGTTTATGGGGACAAAGCAGGATTAAGCTATTGAGTGGGCGATCAGGCATGGCTGTGTCGAATGGTGGAGCAGGCTCAAAGGGGTGAATGGCCTTCTCCTGCTCCTATTTTCTATGTTTCTATGTTTAGCACTGTGGAACAAATTGAGGTACGGCAATGGTTAAATCCTGTTATGCAAATGATTACAATATGGCATCAGTGATGCTTGATAATGTGAGACACAGTTGAACCCAGGATTGAACCTGCAAGATTTTTTTCAAATGTCCTCCTCTATCCTCTTGTGTGTCTTGTAAATAGTTAATTAAAGAAGTTACTATTGACCAGTGAAGACAGAATCACCTTCATCTATGTCCTGGGCCTGATCTTACAACCCAGTGGCAGCATTAAAATGGCCAGCAGCAGCCACACACCAACACTGAAGCAGTAGGCTAGAACATATAAACCTCAGAACAGGCAGATCCCAGTGGCAGGTGAAAATGGGAAACGCTAGTTATTAAGTAAGTCCCCAAGACATTCACATTAAAAGACAGGTTAAATAAAGGCAGCAGGGGAAAGCCTGCAGCAGAAAGCTAATCCTGGATCAAGTACTGCAGGAGACCAGTAATAGCCCAAATGAGCTACACATTCTGTTCTAACCCACCTACAGTCCCCACAGACAGTAAAGCGGCCCAGGCAAGTTGATAAGCTCCAGCTCTGCCAGAGGCTACACAGAATTGAAAGTGCAACATGGTAGAAATAAGGACACAAGAGGAAAATGTGTCCAGTGTCTTAGAATAGTGTGAAAATGCAACACAGACAGGGAAAAAGCCTCCATCACACCCTAGAAAGCTCTAGTTGCAGCTCCTTATTCATCCTGGAAACTTGCATTTGGTTTGAACAGCATGATCTTTTTAAAGCTATCAACCAGGTGATCCACATGCAAGTGCAGAAGTCACCATCAATGGCCATTGTACAACCATTAATTTAGTTACTGGGTCTACGGTCACTGCTTTGTTGGACAGCCTTACATCATTTTGGAAAATGGCAACCAATGCATCAACAAATTCCATGGCTACACCTATCAGTACCTTCGGAAATTATCACGCCCTGGTGATTTATCACCATTCAGTCATATTAATTTTGTCAGCACTTTTTAAAAATAATATAAATTTCCATCAATTCATCCAGTAACTGTTTGCTTCCTAGCATCTCTGGGTGTCTTCTTCTGTAAGTCACAACAAAATAAGGTGTTTAATTGTGCTACCACTTCTTTGTTCATTATTATCAATTCTCCCAATCCAGACTGTAAGGAGTCTACATTTTCCTTCACTAAAATGTTTCCTTTTACATCCATATAAAACTTGTACAGTTAGTTTTTATGTCCCTCATAATTTTAAACAAATCAATCAAGTTCCCTCTTCAGCATTCTCTGTTCTGCAGAAAACAACCCCAGCCTATCTAGTCTCTCTTCATACCTGAAATCTCTAGCCCAGAGAACATCCTGGTAAATGTCCTTTGTATCCTATCTCATTCAGTCACATCCTTCCTATAATGTGGCAACCAGAAATGTACTCAGTACTCAAAATGCACCCTAACTAAAGTCTTATACAGCTCTAAAATAACCTTCCTGATCTTGTATTCAATACCTTGACTAATAAAGGCAGGTATCCCATATGCTTTTTTAAGCATCTTAACCACCTGGCTGGTAGCCGTCAAAGATCTATGGACGTCCACACCATGTCTCTAATCCTCTATATTTCCTAGAGTCCTCTATATTTCCTAGAGTCCTACCATTCACCATGTACTCCCTTGCCTTATTAGTCCCGCCAAAATGCATCACCTCACACGTTCCAGGGTTAAATTCCATTTGTTATTGCTCTGAACGTCTGACTTGCCCATCGATGTCATTCTATTTTCTAAAGCTTTCCTTCTTGATATTTGCCACACCACCAACTCTGAAATGGTCACTGAGTGTAAATGTTAGATGAGGAAATCCAAAAGGATTTTAATGGTTCATCGACACCTGACAAATAATCGTTTTGTGATCAGCAACATAGATTACAAAGATTGCTTAAATGCAACATTTAAAAGGTTAAAAAATGGATGCCTATTCTTTTGGAATAACTTGTCAAAGGAAGCATGTCAAAGAGCTGCCTATAAAGATATTTCCTACATGAAGTATTGAATTGCTGACGCTAAATGGAAATACCAGTTGAAGTCTCAGTTGAATGACAAAGATTCACGTGCTGGGGTAAATGGAATCAAATGTTTCCGTCGTGGAAGCTCACTCCAAACAAAAAGAGCTTACCTCAGTCATCAAAGAACTGACTACCAAAAAATTGAATAATGTTTAATCTGTTTTCTTCAGTATCAAATAACTAATGACAGTGCTACAGAACAAAGGTTCAAGTTCAGATGAGGGAAGGTGTACAGATTGTTTAAATTTAACTCATTGCAGATAAAAGGTTCTGAACAGTGGAACAGAATGCTCAGGGAGGTAGTGAGTGCGGGAAATATTAAAAGAGGAATAAGAAGATTATGCGAGAAATGGGTAAGTGAAAGTATTTGGAAATTAACAGGCAGAATGCATTCTTTTCTAGTCATGTAATTTTATACGCACCAAGTAATTAGAACACACCTATCTAGCTTTGGAAATGCAAAACTGTTTTTCAGCTTGAATGGGCCCCAGCAGACTTTTCACCTCCATTTCCTACCTACCACCTCATCCCGCCTCCTTGACCTGTCCGTCTTCCCTGGACTGACCTATCCCCTCCCTACCTCCCCACCTATACTCTCCTCTCCGCCTATCTTCTTTTCTCTCTATCTTCGGTCTGCCTCCCCCTCTCTCCCTATTTATTCCAGTTCCCTCTCCACATCCCCCTCTCTGACGAAGGGTCTAGGCCCGAAACGTCAGCTTTTGTGCTCCTGAGATGCTGCTGGGCCTGCTGTGTTCATCCAGCTCCACACTTTGTTATCTTGGATTCTCCAGCATCAGCAGTTCCCATTATCTCTGTTACAATAGAGTCCAATGACTTACTCACATTCTCCAATCCAGCCCACTTCAGCAGCTAAAAATTTGGTGTTTAAAGCTTAATTTTATCTGGGATTGGAAGGGTTACTACTACAGACAGCTAAACAAGCTACTATTTGGGCTGCCAAAGACTACAAAGACACTAAAAAATAACACAAAACTGTTCTACTTGTTTATTGATTCATGGGAATATGGGCATCTCTGGCTTGATCAGCATTTGTTGCCCATTCTTAATTGCCCTGGAAAAGGTGGTGTTGAGCTGCCTTCTTCAGCTGCTGTAATCTTTTGTTGGAAGACCTACAATGCTGTCAGGAAGGGAGTTCTGGGATTTTGACTCAGCAGCAGTGAAAGAACAGCAATATAATTCCAAGTTAGGGTGGTGTGTTACTTGGAGGGGAACTTGCAAGTGTTGGTGTTCAGATGTGTCTACCGCTCTCATCCATCTAGGTTGTGAAGGTCATGGGTTTCAATGATGGTATTGAATGAGCTTTAATAAATTTTGGCAGTACGTCCTATAGATGGTACACATGCTGTTACTGAGCATCTGTCGTGGAGGGAGTGGATGTTTACAAATGTGGTGCTAATCAAGCAAGATGCTTAGTCCTGAACAGTGTCCAGCTTCTGGAGCTGCACTCATCCAGACAAGTGAGGACATTAGTGAGACTCCATCTGGAGCACTATGGACAGTATTGGTCATGATACTTATGGAAGGAGTTAATGAGTTGAAATTCATTCAAAGAAGATTTATTAGCCCAACACCTGGAATCAGAATAGGCTGGACAGGCTAGCTCTATATCCTCTGATGCTTAGAAGAGTCAGTGGTGATTTAATTGAACACATAGATCTTTAGGAGGCTTGATTGGTCAGACGTTGAGATGAGATGTTTCCTTTTGTGGGCTTAGGGGTTGTAATTTCAAAATAAGTGGCGGCCCATTTAACACGGGGTGAGGATAGATTTTTTTTCTCTCTGAGGGCTGTGACTCTTTGAAATTCCCTTCCTCAAAAGGCAAAAGATGTAGATCATTAAGTATTTTTAAAGCAGAGGTAAACAGTCTTGATTATCAAGGAGATGGAAAATTTATCAGGGATATGCAAGAATGTGGACTTGAGGTAAAAATCAAATCAGCCATAATCCTAATGAATTGGACAGTGGGCTCAATGGGCCAAGTGACCTATCTTGTCTCTGTTTTGTATGCTGACATGGGACTATTTCATCACATTTCTGACTTGTCCTTTGCAGATAGAGGACAGGTTCTGGGAAACAACAGGTGAATTCCTCATTGTGGAACTGCTAATCTCTGACTTCCTCTTGTAGTCACAGTATATGGCTATTTCAGTTCACTTTCTGGTTAAGGGCAATGCTTTTAGGATATTGTTAGTAGAGTTTCTGCAATGGACAAAGGACAATGATAAAGTTTCTCTTGTTGGAGATGATAACTATCTGTCATGTATGCGGCATAAATGTTATTTGCTACGAGTCAGTGCAAGCCTGGATGTTATCCAGGTCTTTCTATGTATGGACAAAGAATGCTCCAGCATCTGCAACATTTGTGAATGATACTGAACATTGTGCAGTCATCAGCAAATATCCCCATTTCTGACCTTATGACGGAGAGAAGATAATCAATGAAGTACCGAGAGACATTCCGGCCTCTGGCAGGACCTTGGGGAACTTCGGCAGAGATGTCCTGACTCTGAGATTACTGACATCCAGCAACCACAAACAAATCTCTTTGTACTAAGTATGGCAACAAATAGCAGAGAGTTTTCCTAATGACCCTAGTTCTGATAGGGCTCTTTGACATCACACTTGGTAAAAAGTTGCATCATACCAAGGGCAGTCACTCTCATCTCATCACTGGAATTCAGCATTTTGTCAATGTTTGAACCAAGGCTGTAATGAGGTCAGGAGTGAGCTGCCTTTGTGGAACACAAATTAAGCATCAATGAGCAAGACACTGCTAAGCAAGTACTGCTTGATAGGACAGTTTGTGATCCCTTCCATCACAAAGTCACACAAGTTGGGAACAGACCCTTCAGTCTAACTTGTCCATGCTGAACAGGCCTCCCAGACTAAACTAGCCCCATTTGCCTGCATTCAGCCCATATCCTTCTGAATCTTGCATATTAATATACTTGTCTGAATGTCTTTAAAATTTATAATTGTACTTGCATCCATCACTTATTCTGGCAGTTCATTCCAGATATGCACCACTCTCTGTGTGAAAAATGTTGCTCCTCAGGTTCTTTTTAAATCTTTCTCCTCTCACCATAAACCTATGCCCTCTAGTTTTGAATGCTCCTACCCTAGAGGAAAGACCTTTGCTATTCACCCTGTCCATGCCCCTTGTGATTTTATTAACCTCAAAAAGATCACCTTTCAAATTCCTAGGCTCCAGGGAAAAAAGTCATAGCCTATCTGATCTGTCCTTATAATTCAAACCCTCCAGTCCCAGTAACATTTGAGTAAATCTTTTGTGCACCCTTTCCAATTTGATAATATCTTTCCTATAGCACGGCAACCAGAACTGTATGCAGTACTCCAAAAACGGCTTCACAAATGCCCTGTACAGGCGTAACATGATGTTTCAATTTCTACGGTCAATGCTCTGGCCAATGAAGGCTAGCATGCGAAATTGCTTCTTCACCACCCTGTCCACCTGTGAAGCTACTTTCAAGAAACTGTGTATCTGAAGCCCCAGGTATCTTTGTGTGACAACACTCCCCAGGGCCCTAACATTAACTGTGTAAGTCCTGCACTGGTTTGCCCTACCAGGATACAACACCCGACATTTACTTAAACTCCATCTGCCAATCCTTAGTCCACTGACTCAGCCAATCAAGATCGTGTTGTACTCTTAGATAACCTTCTTCACTGTCTACCACACAACCAATTTTGTTATCATTGACAAACTTTTTAATCATGCTTCCTATATTCTCAATCAAATTGTTCATATAAATGACAAATACAACTGGACTCAGCACCACTCCCTGCGGAAATCTGGCCACAAGCCTGCAGTCCGAAAAACAACCTGCTACCACAATGATCTGTCTCCTCATGTCAAACCAATTTTGTATCTGTTTGGCTAGCTCTGCCTTGATCCCACATGATCTAACTTTATCAACCAATCTATCATGCAGAATCTTGTCAAAGGCCTTGCTAAAGTCCACAATTGCTGATGATTGAGAGTAGACTGATAGGACAGCACTTGGCCAGGTTAGATTTGATTTCTGTGTGCAAGACACACTTGGGTAGTTTCCCACACTGTCATTTTGATGCCAGTCTTGTAGCTATACTGGAACAGTGTGACGAGAGGCACAGCAGGTTTTGAAGTACAAATCTTTTGTACTATTTCAATCATGTCAAGGTTTTTCATTTATCCTGTGCCTTCAGCCATTCTTGATATAGTGTGGAGCTAAACCGGTTGTACACTAGCATCTGTGATGCTGAAGACATTAGGAGGATAGTATGATATATTATCCCTCGGGCTGAAGATGGATGCAAGTATTTCAGCCTTGCCCTTTGCACCTGTGTGTGGGGCTCACCCATCATTGAGGATGGGAATATTTTTAAATCTCTCTATTCCTCTTAGTCATTTAATTGCACACTAACATTCATGACTGAATGTGGCAGGACTACAGAGCTTATATTGGATCCATTGATAGCAGGATTGCTTAGCTCCGTCTACCTTTTGCTGCTTCTGATGATGAACACAAAGGGACAGGTGGTCTGAGGTGTATTTGTTTTAATGCGAGAAGTGTAGTAGATATGGCAGATGAGCTTAGGGCTTGGATCGGTACCTGGAAGTATGGTGTTATTGCTATTACTGAGACTTGGTTGAGGGAATGGCAAGATTGACAACTAGTTGTCCCAGGATATCGATGCTTCAGGCGGGATAGAGAAGGAGGTCAAAGGGGTGGAGGAGTTGCAATGCTGGTCAAAGACGATATCACAGCCGTACTGAAGGAGGGCCCCATGGAGGACTCAAGCAGTGAGGCAATATGGGTAGAACTTAGAAATAGGAAGGATGCAGTATCAATGCTGGGGCTATACTACAGGCCTCCCAACAGCGAGCGTGAGATAGAGGTACAAATATGTAAACCGATAATGGAAAGGTGTAGGAGAAACAGGGTGGTGGTGATGGGAGATTTTAATTTTCCCAAAATTGACTGGGATTCACTCAGTTTCAGGGGTCAGGATGGAGCAGAATTTGTAAGATATGTCCAGGAGGGTTTTCTAGAGCAGTATGTATGTAGTCCAACTCGGGAAGGGGCCATACTGGACCTGGTGCTGGGGAATGAACCCAGCCAGGTGGTTGATATTACAGTAGGGGACTACTTTGGAAATAGCGACCACAATTCCGTAAGTTTTACAATACTCATGGACAAGGATGGGAGTGGTCCTAAAAGAAGAGTACTAAACTGGGGGAAGGCCGACTATACCAAGATTCGGCAGTATTTGAGGAATATAGATTTGAAGGTAAATCCACATTTGATATGTAGGAAGCTTTCAAGGAGAGGTTGATCAGCGTGCAGGTGAGACATGTTCCTGTGAAAATGAGGGATAGAAAAGGCAAGATTAAGGAACCATGGATGACAGGTGAAATTATGAGACTAGCTAAGAGGAAAAAGGAAGCATACATGAGGTCGAGGCGACTGAAGACATTTGAAGCTTTGCAAGAATATCAGGAATGTAGAGCGAATCTGAAACGAGGCATTAAGAGGGCGAAGAGATGACATGAGATATTGCTGGCAAACATGGTTAAGGAAAATCCCAAAGCCTTTTATTCACATATAAAGAGCAAGAGGGTAACTAGAGGAAGGATTGGCCCACTTAAGGACAAAGAAGGAAAGTTATGCGCTGAGTCAGAGAAAATGGGTGACATTCTTAATGAGTACTTTGCATCAGTATTCACCAAGGAGAGGGACATGACAGATGTTGAGGTTAGGGATAGATGTTTGATTACTCTAGGTGAAGTTGACATAAGGAAGGAGGAAGTGTTGAGTATCTTAAAAGACATTAAGGTGGACAAGTCCCCAGGTCCGGATGGGATATATCCCAGGTTCATGAGGGAAGCGGGAGAGGAAATAGCCGGGGCCTTAATAGATATCTTTGCAGCATCCTTAGACATGGGTGAGGTCCAGGAGGACTGGAGACATGCTAATGTTGTCCCTTTGTTTAAGAAGGGCAGCAAGGATAATCCTGGTAATTATCGACCAGTGAGCCTGTAGGGAAGCTACTGGAGAAGATACTGAGGGATAGGATCTATTCCCATTTAGAAGAAAATGGGCTTATCAGTGATAGGCAACATGGTTTTGTACAGGGAAGGTCATGTCTTACCAACTTAATAGAATTCTTTGAGGACGTGACAAAGTTGATTGATGAGGGAAAGGCTATAGATGACATATACATGGGCTTTAGTAAGGCATTTGATAAGGTTCCCAATGGCAGGCTGATGGAGAAAGTGAAGTCACATGGGGTCCAGGGTGTGCTAGCTAGATGGATAAAAAACTGGCTAGGCAACAGGAGACAGAGGGTAGTAGTAGAAGGGAGTTTCTCAAATTGGAGACCTGTGACCAGTGGTGTTCCACAGGGATCTGTGCTGGGACCACTGTTGTTTGTGATATATGTAATTGATCTGGAGGAAGGTGTAGGTGGTCTGATCAGCAAGTTTGCAGATGACACTAAGATTGGTGGAGTAGCAGATAGTGAAGAGGACTGTCAGAGATTACAGCAGAATATAGATAGACTGGAAAGTTGGGCAGATAAACGGCAGATGAAGTTCAATCCAGGCAAATGTGAGGTGATGCTTTTTGGAAGATCAAATTCAAGGGCGAACTATACAGTAAATAGAAAAGTCCCGGGGAAAATTGATGAACAGAGAGATCTGAGTGTTCAGGTCCATTGTTCCCTGAAGGTGACAACGCAGGTCAATAGGGTGGTCAAGAAGGCATATGGCATGCTTTCCTTCATTGGGTGGGGTATTGAGTACAGGAGTTGGCAGGTCATGTTGCAGTTGTATAGGACTTTGGTTTGGCCACATTTGGAGTACTGTGTACAGTTCTGGTCGCCACATTACCAAAAGGATGTGGATGCTTTGGACAGGGTGCGGAGGAGGTTCACCAGGATGTTGCCTGGTATGGTGGGTGCTAGCTATGACGAGAGTTTGAATAGATTAGGATTATTTTCATTAGAAAGATGGAGATTGAGGGGGGACCTGATTGAGGTCTACAAAATCATGAGGGGTATAGACAGGGTGGATAGCAAAAAGCTTTTTCCCAGAGTGGGGGACTCAATTACGAGGGGTCATGAGTTCAAAGTGAAAGGAAGAAAGTTTAAGGGAGATATGCGTGGAAAGTTCTTTACACAGAGGGTGGTGGGTGCCTGGAACGCTTTGCCAGCGGAGGTGGTAGACGCAGACACGTTAGCGTCTTTTAAGATATATCTGGACAGGTACATGGATGGGCAGGGAGCAAAGGGACACAGACCCTTAGAAAATAGATGACAGGTTAGACAGAGGATCTTGATTGGCGCAGGCTTGGAGGGCCGAAGGGCCTGTTCCTGTGCTGTAATTTTCTTGGTTCTTTGTTCTGCTGTTTGTCACACAGATATTCAGTCTCACCAAGCTGATATCTCATTTTTAGGTGTGCCTGATACTGCTTCTTGTATGCTCTCCTGCACTGTCCATTGATGGTACTGGTGCAATTTTGCTGCTATTGATTGTCAATAACATGTCACCGAAGCCCAGTTTTGAGTTGCTTGATCTGTGTGAAGTCTAATTTAGCACGATGGTAGAGCCACACCGTATGATGAAGTTATCCTCAATATGAAGATAGGTTTTTGTATCCACTAGGAGTCTGCATTGGTCACTTCTACTGATACCATCATGGGGTAGATACATCTGTGACCATGGGACTGAAGTCAATTGGATTGTTGTCTCACCACCAATTGCAGACCCAGTCGAGTAGATATGTCCTTTAGGATTTAGATGGCTCAGTCAGTCGTGGTGCTTCTGAACCACCCTTGGTGATGGACTTTGACGTCCCCAGAGTACATTCTAAGTCTTTGTCACCCTCAGTACTTCTTTAAGTACTGTACTACATGGAGTTGTAATGATTCATCAACCTAGGAAAACAGACAATGATAATCAGGAGATTTTCTTGCTTATGTTTGGCCTAATGTTAGAAGACTTCATGGGGTCTAGGTTAAATATTGATGACAGCCTGGTCAACTTCCTCCCAAAAGGTACTGCTCTGCCCCCACCTGCCAGTGGGACAGGACTACCTTGGAATGATGGTGATCGGGAGATTGACCGTAAGGTATGATTCCATGACTATGTCAGGCTCTTGCTTGACTAGGCTGTTGAACAGCTCTCCCAATTTAGGCACAGGCCCTCAGATGTTACTACGTGTAGGGCTGACAGCACTGTTTCTCAGTCATGTTTTGCATGCCTGTGTCAAAGCCAGATGGTCTGGTTTCATTCTTTGTTTAGACTACATACTTATTTGATACAGTTGGGTGGCTTGATAGACTATTAAGAGCAAACTACATTGAATGTGTCTGGAATAACATGTTAGCTGGACTAGATAAGGATGGTATATCTCCTTAAGGGCATTAGTAAACCAGATTTTTTATTGCACTAGAGATAACAAGGTGTAGAGGTAGATGAACACAGCACTTCAAGCAGCATCTTAGGAGCAGGAAAGCTGCCGTTTTGGGCCTAGACCCTTTATCTCTGATACCTTTTTATGACAATGTTGTCATTAGATTAATTGTTAATTCAAAATGTTTGTTGAATTCAAATTTCCATATCTGTCATGGTGGCAGATAAGCGAGAGGTTTGGTTTACTCGGCCACTCCGGTACTGCCTCTCTGCTCCTTACAACAGGAGCTACTGCAAGTCCCCGGTAGTGCCTCTTCCCTTCTCCCCAACCTCCACTAAATGTTAAGATTACAAACCAGACAGAGACCAGGGCGAGTGAGTGCAGAGATCAGTAGGATTCCTGAGACACTTACTGTTGTCGGGCGAGAAGGATGTTGGAACTTTTGGAACAAGGAATTTAACATAAACATCTGTTAAATCGATAAGGTTAGCACTAAATCTAATGGTACGCTGTAGTCCAATGCCTCCTCAACCGCTAGATGGCTTTGTCTTGAGCCAGTGTGCCGAACGTCTCTGGTTGACTAAAGCTGCCTGTCACTATCCAGCGTGACGATGACTCTGTGTCACTGATAATGGGAACTGCAGATGCTGGAGAATCCAAGATAATAAAGTGTGAAGCTGGATGAACACAGCAGGCCAACCAGCATCTCAGGAGCACAAAAGCTGACGTTTCAGGCCTAGACCCTTCATCAGAGAGTGGGATGGGGTGAGGACTCTGGAAGAAATAGGGAGAGAGGAGGAGGCAGACCGAAGATGGAGAAAAGAAGATAGGTGGAGAGGAGAGTATAGGTGGGGAGGTAGGGAGGGGATAGGTCAGTCCAGGGAAGATGGACAGGTCAAGGAGGTGGGATGAGGCTAGTAGGTAGGAAATGGAGGTGCGGCTTGGGGTGGGAGGAAGGGATGGGTGACAGGAAGAACAGGTTAAGGAGGCAGAGGCAGGCTGGCCTGGTTTTGGGATGCAGTGGGGGGAAGGGGAGAAGCTGGGCTGGTTGTGTGGTGCAGTGGGGGGAGGGGACGAACGGGGCTGGTTTTGGGATGCGGTGGGAGAAGGGGAGATTTTGAAGCTGGTGAAGTCCGCATTGATACCATTGGGCTGCAGGGTTCCCAAGCGGAATATGAGTTGCTGTTCCTGCAACCTTTGGGTGGCATCATTGTGGCACTGCAGGAGGCCCATGATGGATATGTCATCTAAAGAATGGGAGGGGGAGTTGAAATGGTTCGCGACTGGGAGGTGCAGTTGTTTATTGTGAACCGAGCAGAGGTGCTCTGCAAAGCGGTCCCCAAGTCTCCGCTTCGTTTCCCCAATGTAGAGGTAGCCACACCGGGTACAATGGATACAGTATACCACATTGGCTGATGTGCAGGTGAACCTCTCCTTAATATGGAAAGTCATCTTGGGGCCTGGGATGGGGGTGAGGGAGGAGGTGTGGGGGCAAGTGTAGCACTTCCTGCGGTTGCAGAGGTAGGTGCCGGGGGTGTTGGGGTTGGAGGGCAGTGTGGAGCTAACAAGGGAGTCACAGAGAGAGTGGTCTCTCCGGAAAGCTGACAAGGGTGGGGATGGAAAAATTTCTTGGGTGGTGGGGTCGGATTGTAGATGGCAGAAGTGTCGGAGGATGATGCATTGTATCGGGAGGTTGGTGGGGTGGTGTGTGAGAATGAGGGGGATCCTCTTTGGGCGGTTGTGGCGGGCACCAAACCATCATCTCCAACACCATTCATGACCTCATCACCTCAGGGGACCTCCCACCCACAGCCTCCAACCTCATTGTTCCCCAACCCCGCACGGCCCGTTTCTATCTCCTTCCCAAAATCCACAAACCTGCCTGCCCTCGTCGACTCATTGTCTCAGCCTGTTCCTGCCCCACCGAACTCATCTCCACCTATCTAGACTCCATTTTCTCCCCTTTGGTCCAGGAACTCCCTACCAACATCCGGACACCGCTCACACCCTCCACCTCCTCCAGAACTTCCAATTCCCTGCCCCCAACACCTCATTTTCACCATGGACATCCAGTCCCTATACACCTGTATTCCGCATGCAGATGGCCTCAAGGCCCTCTGCTTCTTCCTGTCCCGCAGGCCCGACCAGTCCCCCTCCACCGACACCCTCATCTGCCTAGCCGAACTCGTCCTCACCCTCAACAACTTCTCTTTCGATTCCTCCCACTTCCTACAGACAAAGGGGGTGGCAATAGGCACCCGTATGGGCCCAAGCTATGCCTGCCTCTTTGTAGGTTACGTGGAACAGTACCTCTTCTGCACCTACACAGGCCCCAAACCCCACCTCTTCCTCCGTTACATTGATGACTGTATCGGTGCCGCCTCTTGCTCCCCAGAGGAGCTCGAACAGTTCATCCACTTCACCAACACCTTCTACCCCAACCTTCAGATCACCTGGGCCACCTCCAGCACATCCCTCACCTTCCTGGACCTCTCAGTCTCCATCTCAGGCAACCAGCTTGTAACTGATGTCCATTTCAAGCCCACCAACTCCCACAGCTACCTAGAATACAACTCCTCCCACCCACTCTCCTGCAAAAATTCCATTCCCTATTCCCAATTCCTCCGCCTCCGCCGCATCTGCTCCCAGGATGAGGCATTCCACTCCCGCACATCCCAGATGTCCAAGTTCTTCAAGGACCGCAACTTTCCCCCCACAGTGGTTGAGAACGCCCTTGACCACGTCTCCCGCATTTCCCGCAACACATCCCTCACACCCCGCCCCTGCCACAACTGCCCAAAGAGGATCCCCCTCGTTCTCACACACCACCCCACCAACCTCCGGATACAACGCATCATCCTCTGACACTTCCACCATCTACAATCTGACTCCACCACTCAAGACATTTTTCCATCCCCACCCTTGTCTGCTTTCCGGAGAGACCACTCTCTCCGTGACCGCCTTGTTCGCTCCACACTGCCCTCCAACCACACCACACCTGGCACCTTCCCCTGCAACCACAGGAAGTGCTACACTTGCCCCCACACCTCCTCCCTCACCCCCATCCCAGGCCGCAAGATGACTTTCCATATTAAGCAGAGGTTCACCTGCACATCTGCCAATGTGATATACTGTATCCATTGTACCCGGTGTGGATTCCTCTACATTGGGGAAACCAAGCGGAGGCTTGGGGACTGCTTTGCGGAACACCTCCGCTCGGTTCGCAATAAACAACTGCACCTCCCAGTCGCGAACCATTTCAACTCCCCCTCCCATTCTTTAGATGACATGTCCATCATGGGCCTCCTGCAGCGCCACAATGATGCCACCCAAAGGTTGCAGGAACAGCAACTCATATTCCGCTTGGGACCCCTGCAGCCCAACGGTATCAATATGGACTTCACCAGCTTCAAAATCTCCCCTTCCCTCACCGCATCCCAAAACCAGCCCAGTTCATCCCCTCCCACCACTGCACCACACAACCAGCCCAGCTCTTCCCCTCCACCCATTGCATCCCAAAACCAGCCCAGCCTGTCTCTGCCTCCCTAACCTGTTCTTCCTCTCACCCATCCCTTCCTCCCACCCCAAGCCGAACCCCCATTTCCTACCTACTAACCTCATCCCACCTCCTTGACCTGTCTGTCTTCCCTGGACTGACCTATCCCCTCCCTACCTTCCCACCTATACTTTCCTCTCTGCCTATCTTCTTTTCTCTCCATCTTCAGTCCGCCTTCCCCTCCCTATTTATTCCAGAGCCCTCAGCCCATCCCACTCTCTGATGAAGGGTCTAGGCCTGAAACGTCAGCTTTTGTGCTCCTGAGATGCTGGTTGGCCTGCTGTGTTCATCCAGCTTCACACTCTATTACTGTGTCACAGCCTGGGCTCTTGCATCAGCCAAATGTCACCAAGTTCCCCGCACTCTCGGGCCTAATTCTAAATTGATGAAGTTACAAAACGCAGTTCTTCAAACACTGGCAAGAATCGCAGACTTCTGACGAGTGCACTTCTTCACGCTTACTCACCAAAACCCCGCGGCCTTGCGGGAATATAATAAATGAGAAATTTATATAGCGACTTTCACGACCCTAGGCTATCCCAAGGCGTCTCGCAGCCAATTAAAGCGATGCAATCGCGGTTGCTGCGCAGGAATGTGAAACATGAGTCGCACTTTATTTCAACCTTGGTACCAGGAACTCGGTGATTTTTAACCCAGAAATCCGTAGTCTGCCCGCAGTTAACCTGCTGGATTGCTCAATTTGGGAAAGGGAAAGCCACTGCCGGCAGTCCGCGGGTAAGTGCAAACAGCAAGGAGGAAAAACTTCACCGCGGTTATGTCAGCCTGGCCTTCCGTTCAGGAGTCAATGAGAGGTGTGACCCGGTGACTGAGGAGCAGTGGTCACTCCGGGGCTGTGTGAGGGACAGAGGGAAGGACTCTCTGCCAACTTGGAAACACTTCAACATGGAGGCTGCGGCTCGGAACGAGCGTCTCCACTGACGCTAACTTTCTTTCCCACCGCAACCCCCTCCCTCCCCCCATCCAGGATCGAGCTCGGCGCAGACAAAAGACGGCGGGACACAAGCAGCCGGAAAAAAAACAAAACAAAACCAAAATCCCAAACTGTCCACAAGACCCGCGGAGAGAGGGGCTGGAGAAGCAAACCTCAGCATTGGGCACATCCGTGAAAGGAAACAAAAAGCAGACAACAAAAACAAATCCGCACCAATCGTGTGTCTATCTTCCCCCGCCCCCACTTTGTAGCGAAAGGACGCAAAGTTTGGAAGAACACGCTGCAAGATCTTTCCGACTTGGACTCTATTTTGGAGAGAGAAGAAAAAAAAGCCCTGCATTTACTTGAGAAGAGGACGCGAATTTGATGTGCGGCTTTCTCTATCTATCTGTGTTTCTGCTGGGAGGTTTGTTGCTGTGCAGTGAAGGCGGGGGGTAGTGTGGGAGGTGTTTGGGGAAGGGGTCTGGAGATCAATGTGGGGAAGGCTCCGTGTTTCTTTGTGTGAGAGCCTGTGGGGTTGGTGCTGCTGCTGGGAGCTGCAGCTTTACTGCTGACCCCCTCCCTACAGATAGAGGCACACACTCTCACTCAGTGGGGGAGAGTCTCTCTGTCCCCCCCATGTTGCTGTTCTAGGAGCTGCTCGAGTAAATGTGGACTGATTCCGGGTGGGATCCGGCTTTGAAGGAGAGGGGAGGCGGAATAAAAAAGAAACATGACGCCGATTGAAGAACGGGAGCCCACTGGCGATGTTTAATTTTTTTTCCCTCTCTATAAACCGTGAGGCGTGTATGTGTGCAAAGATTGTGCTACGCCGTTTCCAGTTCAGATTTTTTGAATGGAGAATTGTTGTGCACCCCAGGCCCTGTTGGATGGGCTTGCCATTCGTCCTTAGAGGGGGAAGAACGCGCACACAGTCGCAAACCCCGGAAAGTTTGTCCGTCTTGCTGAGATTCACGCCGGCTGAAGCCTGTGACTGTATTTGCAGAAAATGAAATCGTTTATCGCCGCCGTGTGCGCCGAGCTGTCAGGGGTGGTTCTATTGTTGGTGGTCGGTGGTTGCATTTCGGTTCCGAGTGGCTGCAAACGCTTGGAGGAACGTCCAAAAAATACCGGGAAATTCTCCTCTTCCTCCCCGGCAGTCACCCTGGTCCCTGGGACAGCGGACAAAAAAATAGTGTGTACCAACCTGGAGTTGACGGAGCTTTTCCCACTGGATACCCTTCCCAACAGGACAGTTACTCTGTAAGTATCAAGTATTCACAGTCTTTGTAAGGATTTGGGGAGCGGGTGCTTTGTATCTTAGACGTTTGAACTTGTGGCAAAGTTCAACGTGCGTTGCTTCGCTCCGGTTTTAAAATACACTTCCAAAACTGTTAATTTCAAACTGGAAGTCTCATATGATGGTGCAAGAACACGTTTATTTAAGGGACAACAATGTTGTTCTTTCCAACGAGTTTCCAGTGTTTAGTAGAAGGCGGATGCACCGAAATTACCCAACTATCAAAAAGGCAGTTTGGTGAACCGTCTCTTCATTTAGTAAAAAAACTGGTGACTGAAATAGTCACCGTAAAGACTGTTGTTTAAATAGATGCCCATGTTGGCTTTCTGAATTAAAGAGGATCTGCATATCCAGACAACATCTATTATGTTAGAGTATTCATGTAATATCACGTTTCTGGCACTAATTGAATGCACACTTTTATAACTCCAGGTCATAGTCTGCACACCAACAACTTGTATATCGCTTTTTTCAAAAAAAAACTTACACATGTTGATGGCAAAGATTGGAGAGGTGTGCAAGCAGATTTTTTTTAAGAGATATTGATCTATATGTTGTTATGTGCGTGCACCATCGATGGACAAGAATGGATATGTTGATGTGAGCGATTAAGTCCCCACTGATGCATCAATCATAGCATGAATGAAGCCTCCATGAGACTTTTTCGATTTCATGTTGGGCATTGACGCCCGGTTCTCTCAACACGAGTTTAACGTTGGTATAAACTGAAATGCTTTGCGCCATTGCAGTAGGTGCAGTATCTATAAAATAGTAAACACAAAAGTTTTTGAATGGTAGGAAGCTTATTCATGAAGTTGAATAAAGTTTCTTTTCATGTGATTTAATAATGAGTATTCTCTTTGATTTTGTTCAACCATTCTTTAACGGAACTGTAGATTCATGTGCTTCAGGCAATAACGATGTGATGCACTGATATGGTGAAGAAAAGCTTAGGCATGTGTTTCTTTTGTATAAAAACCACACTAAACTGCTAATTGTTAATTAGAAAAGTCTGTATTCAAACTAAGCTATGCAGCTGAAATAACGTTTTGAACTAGCAGAAGCTATTTCTATAATGGATGTGCCTGTTAGACAGAATTTGTTTCGACCATGGGATTTTTACATGATTATTAAATCCCCAAATGGAATATGATACCAATCCTACAAGTGCAAGCAGAAGAAAACGCACGATTATACCTCAAGCAGCCCAGCTTTTTAATTATTTACATTCAGACACTGGAAACCAACATTAGAAAAGAAAACTCATTCACTGTTTTATTTTTATCACAAAATTATGACTTGAAATGAAAGTGTTTCAAGGTATGAGGACTGTATGCAAAAAGATTTGTTATATAGATTTTGTAGTTTTCCTCATCTATAAACCACAAGAACTGCATATACTGTAAATCAGAAACAAAAACAGAAGTTATAGAGAATGTTCATCAGGTCTGGCAGCATTAGTGAAGAGAAATCAGAATTAACTTTTCAGGCCTGATTTCTCTTCACAAGTGATGCCAGGCCTTCTGAGCTTTTCCAACAATTTCAGTTTTTGTTTTCCCTTCTAGATACCTTGTTGAGTTCATAGTCTGAGTTATAGAGTTATAGAATCATACAGCACAGAAACAGGCCCTTCAGTCCAACTTGTCTGCTCTGATCAGACATCCCAATCTGACCTAGCCCCATTTGCCAGCATTTGGCCCATATCCCTCTTAAACCCTTTCTATTACGGATGCCTTTTAAAGGTTGTAACTGTACCGAGCTCTACAACTTCTTTTGGCAGCTTGTTCCATACATGCACCAATCACTGCCTGAAAAAAGTTATGCCTTGGGTCCTTTTTAAATCTTTCCACTCTTGCCTTAAACCTGTGCCATCTATTTTTGGACTTTCCCACCCTAAGACCTTGGCTATTCACCTTATCCGTGCCCCTCACGATTTTATAAACCTCTGTAACGTCACCTGTCAGCCTCTGATGCCAGGGGAGAAAAAAACCAGCCTATTTAGCTTCTCCCTGTAACTCAGACCTTCCAGCCCTGGAAAGATTCTTGTAAATCTTTTCTGCACCCTCTCAAGGTTAACAACATCCTTCCTGTAGAAGAGCAAATAGAACTGTATGCAGTATTCTATAACTGGCCTCACCAATGTCCTGTACAGCTGCCCATTACACCACTAATTTTGGTGTCATCTGCAAAATGACTAATTATACCTCCTATATTCACAATGCTCCAGCAAGAGAACATTTCCTATGTACAATTACTGGATGGGTGGAGATTGATATTGGCAAAGGTTGGAGAGTTGATCACCTACTTGGTATGATGATTTATAGGTGACTAAAATGTACCTATGGAATGGAATAAGGATTTCATGCCTTCAAAAAAGTTATTTTGGATTCTGTAGATTAGAAGAAGTGATCTGAATGTTATCTTCATAATAAGACTATAAGTCAAAAGAGCAGAGACAGACCATTTGACCTAATGAGTATGCTGCATTTTTCAGTGAGATCATGGATGATCTAATAACCAACAACTCCATTTTCTTTATAACCATTGATTCCCTTACAGATGAAGATATGTTTATCTCAGCCTTCAATGTATTTAATGACTCACCCTGAACAGCCCTTTATGGTGAAGAATTTAACAGATTCTCTAATGTCTGAGAGAAGAAATTCCTTCTCATCTCTGTTTTAGATATGTGCTGTCTTATTCTGAGGTTGTGTCTTAGCATCCTGGACTGTCCCATGAGGGGAAACACATTTACACATTTACCTTGTCAAATCATCTAAGATTCCTACATGTTTCAGTAAAGTTGCCTGTCATTCTTCTAAATTCCGTAGACCGTAAGCCCAATCTACTCTATCTCTCCTCAACCAGTAGTCCTTTATAGCTGATTCCAGCTGACAGAACCTTCTGTGTATTGTTTGCAGTGCCAATATATCTTCCCTGAGGTAGGGACTCAAAACTGTTCATAGCATTCCAGCAATGGTCTGACTAGTGCCTTGTGTAGCTGTAACAAACCCTCCCTATTTTTATACTCCATTCCCTTTGAATTAAAGGCCAACATTCCATTTGTGTTCCCTATTACCCACTGAATTTGGATGCTAGCTTTTTGTGATTCATGGATGAAGACTCCCAAATTCCTCTGTTTAGTGTTCAATCCAGTCGTTTCTTTTTAAGTCAGTATATTTGGTGAATTGAAATTGTGCGTCAGTTGTTGTGACAGGGCAAATATTGCAAAAAGAATGATCAGTTAAACTTTTAAAAATCCACAAAGTAGTTGTATTGATTGTGTTTGTTTAGATTTTCTGTGATTTATTTTGAAGGCACTTGTAATTTTGGGAGCAGCATTTTTTGCGAGAGTTCTTTTTAATTTTACAACTGGAGAAATTATGTCATCTGTAGTCTGAAAATAAGGGGATCAAACAGAAGATTTGCTGTTCCAGGTCGGAGTTTATGTTACTGTGCTGTTGTAAAGTGCATGCAGTGCCTGAATGTGTTGGAATTCTGTGACTAATTCTGCAAAATGAAAATTTTGCCAGATTATGTAAATAATGTATGCAATAATTTAAGTTGTTTGTTGTGTATCTTGATCTGCAACTGGTAGGAATTAGTTATCAATTATATTCTACATTTTGTTACAATAATATTTTAACTTCTCAGGTGAGGAAAAAAAAATCCATAAGGATCATGCAGCTGGAAGTAAATTGAAGACCATCATAGTACAATTGAATGATGTCATTGTTAATAACAGTATTTGAGAGTAATAAATCACATGAAGGATATAGTTGAAAAAACTTTAAGCATGGTTTTTCTGGGTACTTGATATTATTACTGCATTTACCTTTAAAAAGTTTGTATTTACATTTAGGACATGCACTTTTTCATCATCAGATCAACTAATCCTATTTTAGTTGAGTAGGAAAATCATTCTAAGTTGTGTCTGAAAAAATTGTAGTATTTCTACTGGCTTGCTATTTATCCTTTGAGAAAATGTTAATATAATACTCTTTGTGACTCATAGTTTATAAACTATTAAAGATGTAACCACAGCTACACACAATGCCACACATTTAGCTGCTCAATTGAATAAAACATTTCTAGATTAGTTGGATTTAATGTCTGTATTGTATTTTCAACACATTAGTGTTTTCTGAGCCTTTTCAAATGTAAAGTATGCTGAAAAACACTTGTATGAACATCAGTGTTTTCATAGGATGACGGAAAGTAAAATATTGTTGACAGTGTTCTTCAAAGTAAGCTTATCCTTAGCTTTAAGTTTGTTATCTGATTAGATAATTTGAGGCTCTGATTAGTCGAAGAGGCTTGTTCCAATTTATTGATGGTAAATGAAATCTCGCAGTGCCATGGTTGCTATTCAAAGTTATTAATGATTGTGATATTAATGAAGATATTGTTAACAGATGATACTCGAGTGTAGAAAAGAAAGATTGACAGATAACTAGTTGAAAGGAATTTTGCCTTATGGAGATGTTTTGTAGCTGGATTAAGACTGTGTTGCAAGTGTTTGACTGTGTAACAAAAGGTTAATCTTACTTGGCAGTGTTAATCAAATGTCAGGGTTGTGCATCTTCATGCATATATTTACAAATGCAAGGCAATGATTTATATCACGCTATGCTTACTTAAAACTATTTGAATATGTGTCCAGTTATATCTAAGTCTAATGTACAATAGGATAAAAGGATGCATTTTTCAAAAAATGCAGACCTTAAATTTATATTATTTTTCATTTGGAAAGTTCATGTTTTGAAATACTGGTGCCTGTATTACAACCACAAAATTAATTACAAAATTTATAATGGAAAACAACATGTGATACAAATATTAGGCATGTACAACTGGAATATCCTGTTACCAAGTGCTCGTTTTGTGAAAGAGCTTACTGGGAAGACATGGCTCTATAATGCACTTTCTGAAACTTCTCCCTTTTAAAGTAAAGCCTGATACATGTAAATATTTATTTAATATGTTTTGGAGATGGGTGAGCACAAACTGCATTTGGCATCATGAGTTGTGGAAAGTTTCTTTCTTTTCACTTTATTTTCTTCAATATTCTTAATTTGAAAGAAACCCTCAAAACTTTGTTTCTGCAGCATAACAGGCCAAAGTTTCTTTTCTGTATGGTGTTCTAAAATTGACCCAGTCCACCGGTGTTGGAATTGTCTACATTTTAGTGCCGTTCTTCCAGTGGCAACATGCAGCACGAAAAGGATAGAACCATATAAACATACACCACAGAAAATTGATATCCTGCTCGTTATGTTTATGGTGCTAGAACAAGCCGGCGTGAAATTCTCTCTCTGTTTGTCACAGACTTGTAATTTCCTCTGTTGGAATAAGTTATATCTATTTTTTTTTCGATTGAAATGCCCTGTGCCTGTGTTCTTTATCTAACATTTTCTGTGCTCCAATAGAATGATGTAAAGTATTTTTGGTTGACATATTGAGTTTTAAATTGTTGACAACTCATTCTCTCCCTGGGGTTTGAGAACATAGGATGTTTTAACCTATGACAAACCTCGGTTTAAATCTCCTGCTACCTGTATGGTGTATCATGCTGTAATGCTTTTTCTAAAATATAATGCTGAGTATTCACAAAAATAACACAAAGAATGGATGCTGCAGATTTGATTCAAACAAAAACAGAAATTGCTGGAGAAGCTCTGAAGAAGGGTCATTGGACTCTCAATGTTAGTTCTGTTTTTCTCTGCACAGATGCTTTTAGATCTGCTGAGTTTCTCCAGCAATGTCTGCTTTGTTACTTAATATTCACATATTACTCAAGACAACTTATGGGATATAGTTGTCATTTGCTGCTGTTGTGTGTACTTAATGAATCCCTTAAGACTTGAAATGTTATTGGCATGTTTTACCTACTTTATAGTGAGAACAGCTTTGTCTTTAGGGAAGGCTGTATTTTTGTGTTCATCTTCAGGTGTCCTGAGCTGAGGGATCCACCAACTTGAAGTTTGATTCTTGTGGTGGTGCTCCAGTGTGAACTTACAATTATATCATGTCTTTGATATCCTAAAATGTCTCGTGATATTTCATAGGAGCATTATCAAGCAAAATTTGACATAATTAGCCATTTGGATATACAATCAAAAGGCTAGTCAAAGAGGCATGTTTAAGGATGATGAAAGAGGAGTGGAGAAGTTTATGGAGAGTGTTTCAGAGTTTAGAGCCTCTACACTAGTAGGACCACCATTGGTGAACTGATTCAAAGTGTGATGCTCTGAAGGTAAGCATTTCAGAAATCTGAGTGTCATGCTAACATTTGCAAACATAGATGAACAGGGCTTTGAGAGTTGAGGACAGTTTTACATGACCTGTCTGCTATTTTCTTATCTATTTCCTTACTTGCCAATATTTATTTGCATGTTTAATGTTCTCCTCAAAGCTTATTTTCCTACATAGGCTTCTGCCACCGTCTGAGTGAGCAGCACACTCTGCCCCCTCATCTAAGAGATTGATGACGATTACAAATATCAGAGCCCAAGCAATGATATTTGTTACAATTCCAAAAATGACCTGCTTGTCCCTACTTCATTCTGATCTTGAATCATGCTCATTTTGAAAACAGAGTTGTGGTGCATCCTGAAAAGTTTCCATCTTTTGATGACATACTCATAGCATCAATTTCGTTTTTAGAAGCAGTTTGACTTGAGGGTCAAGAAGTGGTTTCTCAGGTGTTTATTCTGGAGCTTCTTTGAGGATGTGGGAATGTTTATTTAGGCTTGCACACATTGCCCATCCCTGATTTTCCCTGGAGAAGGTGAAGTGAGCTGCCTTCTAGTCTCTGGGGTGTAGCTATACCAATAAGGAAGGAAGTTCTAGGATTATTTCCAGGACCAAGTGACAGTGAAGGATGTATGGTTTTTGTTCCAGATCAGGATGATGTGAGGGTTCGAAGGGAATTTGCCAGTGGTGGTTTTCCTGTGTGTTCCAGTGAAACTGGTGCGTGCCCTTGCCGTTTTTAATGTTACTGTCTGTATACCAAGGATCGTTACTGAGAAAGTTATTCCACTTGATTCCAAATACGGAGTGGAAATGTGCATTTGGGGATATGGCCTACTAGTTCTTAAAGCACATACAAACAAATGTACGAATAAGGTGTAGAAAATGGCCACTCAGCCCTTTTGAAGCCTGTTCCAAACGTTAAATGCAAGATGTCTACTATAATGTGATAGTTGTGTTCCAGTGCAACACTGCATTATAGAAAATCATGTTTTAGAAATAACAGCGCCTATGGGCAAAGCAGAGTTAGGGGCACAAGGGATACCTAGCAATTATATTTTCCAAAATTCTTCCTCGCCTGTGTAGCTTCATTCTTGTAGCTGTAGGTATAATGACAATTTATCAGACAGGTGACGCTGTGAAGAGGCAATACATTTATGATTTTGACCTTGTATTTGCAATGGGCTTTAAATAGAGTCCTGCCACTGGAAGTCCCAGCATTGGTCAGTACTACATGATAGTGCAAGCATGATCCAAAAGAGGTGAGCAGTGCAAAATTGTGAGATAGAGCTCACAGCCAGCAATCCTCCATGAAATACCCTGAAATTGACATGTCAGCAATTCTTAGTAAAATTTCCCTCCTCCAATTAAATGCTGATCTGACCGGAGATACCGTAGGCACAGACTTCTGGATAGATTTTCAGATAGATGAAGCAGAGGAATCTGACTTTTCTTTCCTATGGAGCCCCTTGGCATTGCAGTTAACTGTAGGATTAAAATGCATTGTAAACCTGAGCAACATTGTATTCAAAGTAGTGCGGGAAAAGAGCAGGTTGTAACACAGACAACTTTTAGTATTATTGATTTACCTGAGCAAGTTCAAAAATTCTTGCAGATTAAATGTATAACAAAATCTAACCAAAAATACTACACTCAAAGGAGCATGTTTTAACAGGACTCATAATTTTAAACTATACTTCATTTTTCACTTGTACCATCAATTTATCATTAAAGTCCATTCTTCTGTTTAAATGAGCTGCATTTTTAAATAATGCTGAACTGCGCTATAGCCAACACAAGTTCACGTTTTAGAAACAGCGTTTCCCGATTTGTCAATCTCGTTAATAGCCGATTGCGGGAACACATGTTATAGGAGAACCCCCTGTAGTCTTGGTAAGTTGCTGCAGTGCGTTGCTGTGGAAGGTGTAATATACATGACGGTCATTGTGCTTTGTTGGTGTAGGGAGTGAATGTTGAGGCTGTGCATGGGATACCATTCGAGTGACTGCTTTGTCCTAGATGCAGTCAAGCTTGTGAACGTTGTTGGAGCTCATCAAGTCAAGTGAGGTACATTCAAAGAACAAGACAGCACAGGAACAAGTCTTTTAGCTTTCCAAGCCTGCACTGACATATTTTACCTTTCCATATTAAAACTGTCTTCACTTACAGGATCCGTTTACCTTGATTCCCTTCCTATTCATGTATTTGTCCAGGTGCTTCTTAAGTGCTACTATTTTGTCTACTTCTAGCACCTTCTCTGGTGACGTGTTCCAGGCACTCACCACCCTTTGGAAAAAAACTTGCCTCAGACATCTCTTTTAACCTTCCTCCTACTACCAGCAACTTGAACTTGTGTCCCTAGTAATTGACCCCCTCCACCCTCATACTTTCCACTCTAACATTGCCATTCACAATCTTATAAACTTGTATCAGTTTGCCCCTCAATCTCCTGCATTCCAATGAAAAAAATCCAGTCTGTTTTTCTTCAAAGTTAAAATCCCCATACCAGGCAACATCCTGGTAACCTTTTCTGACCTCTCTTCAAAATGCCCACGCCCTTCTGGTAGTGAGGTGACTAGAACTGTATGCAATATTCCAGGTGTGGCCTAACCAAGGCTCTATTAAAGCTAGAGCATAACTTACCTATCCTTATACTCAATAACCCTTCCAATGAAGGCAAGCGTGCCATAGGTTTTTTTTTATAGTTTTTAACCACTTTATTTATCTGTGCTGCCACTTTCAGTGATCTGTGGACTTGCATACCCAGATCCCTTTGCATATCAATACTCCAAATGGTTCTGTCATTCATTGTATAATTTCCATCTGTACTTGGTCTTCCAAAATGTATCACCTCACATTTGTCCAAATGAAATTCCATCTGCCATTTTTCTGCCCATGCCTCCAACTGATCTATACCCTGCTTATCCTCTGGCAATCCACCACACTATCTGAAACTCCACCAATCTTTATATCTCTTGCTAACTTACTAATTAGACCAACCAGATTTTCTTTCAAATCATTTACGTAGACCATGAATAGCAGAGGTCCCAGTGCTGATCCCTGTGGAACACCACTAGTTACGACACTCCATTCCAAAAAGCATCCTTCCACAGCTACCCTCTGTCTCCTATGTCTAGCCAGTTCTGTATCCATCTTGCCAGCTCATCCCTGATACTATGTGACTTCATCTTTTGTACTCATCTGCCATGAGGGATCTTGTCAAAGTCTTCACTGAAGTCTGTGTAGACAACATCAACCACTTTTCCCTCAGCAATCATCTTCGTCACTTCCTCAAAAAAAATTCCATGACTTTTGACTTCCACTTTGATGATGGTTGGTCTTTGGGAACACAGGAGGAGAATTACTTGCTGTAGAATTCTTAACCTTTGACCACCTAATGTAAGCTACAGTATTTTTAATGCTGGTTCAGCTGCTGGTCAGTGATAACCAAGCTCCCAAGAGTTGATAGACGAGGATTTAGTAATGAGAACACAATTGAACTTAAACAGATAACACTGTGTGAAGCTGGATGAATACAGTCGGCCAAGCAGCATCAGAGGAGCAGGAAAGTTGACGTTTTGGGTCTGATGAAGAGTCTCAACCCGAAACATCAACTTTCCTGCTCCTGTGATGCTGCTTGGCCCACTGTGTTCATCCAGCTTCACATCGTGTTATCTCAAATTCTCCAGCATTGGCAGTTCTTACTATCTCTGAACTTTAAGGGATGTTGTTTAGATTCTGTCTTGTTGGTCATTGCCTGTTACTTGTGTGATCTGATTTTCCTTGGGCGTGTTCTTGTTGCATACACTAGTATGTAATGAATCATAAATGGTGCAATCATCAGCAAGCATCCCCACTCTGGTCTTACGATGGAGGGAAGGCCATTGATGAAGTAGCTGAAGGTTGTTGGGCCTACAGTGATATCTTGGAACTGCAACGATCTGATCTGCAACCACAACTGTTTTTTGTTGTTTTAAGTTTACCAGCAAGTAGCTAAGAGTTTTCTCCTTCACTTTTATCTGGCAGTATCTCTGTCAGCGTAGTAAATAAATTTAGACTTGTCGAAGATGGTGTAAATTTCATGGAGCTGTTGGAAACACAGGACCCAAAGGTGGCATAGTTAGCATTTTCTGTTTATATTGTGAAGCTTTCCTTTTTGAAAAATCCTAACATAACTATATGTGGAAGGAAGTATGTGAAGTATTTTTGATATGGAGTACGATCCAAAGGTGACAACGGCACGAGAGGACAGTAGACATGCATCTGCAAGTCTATGAAACAGTACATTAATCTGTCCTTTGTTTTAAGTTGCTGTTTTTCTCAAAAATTAGATTGCCATATCTACAGGTTATTTTCACACCATTTCCCCTTTTGGTTTCGTGGTGTGTACCTTTCTTTTTCTCAAATGAGGAGGAAGGAAGAAAATAAATAACGTGGTTTTACAGCTTCAAACGAAAAACAGGCTGTGCAAAGTATTTGTGGTTAGTGTTGTGGGTATGGATGAAGTTCATATACAACACATGAAAAACGGTGGATTGTTTGAAAACTGTCCCAGTTTTTAAATTTCATTTTTGATCCATTTAACCACTTGGCAGTGCACCCATAAACCAATTGGATTGCTGATCTTAATTTAAAAATTTTAAACACTTTATTGGGAAAGTAGCTATTTCATTTATCATACTTACTGTTTGTATCTCAATATAAATTGAATTGTACAGCAAAACAATGAAATGGGGTTAGCTATTTACATTTGACCGATTATTACTGATGGTGATTTCAGTCATGTGAAATGGACCTTATTCATGGCAATGCCAGCACATTAAAGTGCAAGATTCTGAATGCATGCTTTTACATTGGTATGTTTACTTGCCTGTCCTGGCCCATGATGTAACAATTTGGCTGTGGTAGAATTCAGTTGGCAAATTATAACTGTTCAAATAAGTTGTAATTAGTTTATAATGGATAATACAAATAGGATTTATTTTTCAATTTTACCACATTTTACATTTGATTTTCGGGGGAAAGAAAGCATACAGTGAACTAACACATCAAAGGTACTCCATTTGTTTTTGTGAACTAATATGAATGATATTGATTGATCCTGCTTGATAGTTGTGTTCTTATTATTGTTTCAATTTAATTCATTGCCATATGCTTGTAGTGCGGGAAGCTTCTATTTGCTTTCATCTCCTCCTATTTTATCTCATTGCTTGGGTAGTATTACAAGCATTAGTGGCTGAGCATTAGTGCGTACTGATTGAGTTGCGACGTATTATTGTGATTGCAAATTATATTAAAATGATTAAATTGACCTGAATTTTCCCTTCTTTTCTTGTTGTCAAGAAAGCAAACCTAATGTGGATACAGTATTAAAACTGTTTGAAGACGTGAACCTGTAAGAAGGGGATTGAGCAGTTTCCAATGAAGTGGAGGAACTGTTTTAATTAAACAGTCCCAAGCTGCATCGTCATAAATATAGATTAAGTAGCATTAGAAAATAGGGTTGACACTGTCATTTAGATAGATTAATCGGTTTCTGCTGTCAGGATGCTCAATAATATTAACAATGAAGAAACACCCTGGACAACTACAATAATTACAATGATGATAAATGCTACAATACCTGTATCCATCAGTTTAATTACTCTTTGGGAAAATCATATTTCTTAGTTCATTCATTCCTGAACCCTTATTGGTTTTTTAAAAATAAAATTAATTATCTAGCAAACTCTAATGCTTTTAGGCATCACCTTTGAGGACTTTATTCTACTTACTTTCAAATTTTGAGGGGAAATGTACAGTTTGGGAACATGGACTATTGGTTCTTATAGCACATGCATATAAACATAAAGACAAGAATCAGGAATAGTATCTTCAGCTCCTTCATCCTGCTCTGCCATTCAGATTATGGCAGACCCAATTGTAACTCAAATACTGCTTTTCAACCACCCTGATAATCCTTCACTCCCTCGCTTAACAAATGTTTCATTACACTTCCTGACTTGTGCCTTGCAGATTGTTGATAGGCTTTGAGGAGTCAGGAAATGAACTACTCATTGCAGTGTTCCTAGACTCTGTAGCAAATACCTTCGCACCTGACTCCCCAAAGCCTGTCCACCATCTACAGGTACAACCAGGAGGTTGATGGAATGTTCCCCACTTGTCAGGAATAGTGCAGCTCCAGCAACATGCAAGACAAAGCAGCCCTCTTGATTCACATGATTCTACTCCCTGCTCCATTGAATCGTTGCTAGCAGCAATTGAGTATCATCTACTAGGTACATTGCAGAAATTCACCAAAGATCCTTTGACGGCACCTCCCAAACCTAGAACCACTACCACCTAGAAGGATAAGGGCAGCAGATTCAACAGAACACTATCACTGGCAAGTTTCACTCCACACCACATACTATCTTCCTGTCGTTGTGATAAAATTCAGGAATTCTCTTCCTAATGTCATTGTGGGTCTACCTACGGTGAATGGATTGCATCAGTTCAAGAAGACATATCACCATCACCTTTCCAAGTGTATCTAGCAACAGACCGCCCATGAATTAATTTAAAAAAAACACAATCACCTCTTCAAGTAAGTTCAAGGATTTTGCTTCCAACAGAATTCCAAAGACTTGTGACTGAGAGGAAGAAAAAAATTTTCATCTCTTTTTTTAAATGGCCAACTCCTAACTTTTGAATAGTGACCCAAAGTTCTTGATTATTTGATGAGGAAACAGTGTCTACACTTCTAGCCTGTTAAGCCATCTCAAAACTTTGTGGCTCAACAATAAGTTACCACTTAGCCTTCTATACTCCAATGAATACAAGCCAAACCTCATCAATCCTTCCTCCTAAGATGATCCATTCAGTCCAGGGATTAGTCTGGTGTGCTTTCTTTGAACAGCTCCCAAAGCATTTTCCATCTTTACTTAAATAAGGTGACCAATACAATGCATTCTATAACTGAAGCATAACCTTTCTACTTTGGTAATCCATTCCCTTCTCAATAAATGATAACATTAGCTTTCCCAGTTGCTTGCTGCACCTGCATTCTGATCTTTAATTTCATGCTTGAGGATACCCACATCCCTCTGCGTCTCAGTGTTTCACAATCTGTCACTGTTTAGATGATATACTTCTTGTTTATTCATCATGTCAAGATGGACATTTTCACATTTTTGCAAATTATGCTTCATTTACCAGACTTGTTCAATCTATTCGCAGCATCCTTGTATCTTCTTCACACTTATTCTCCTATGTACCTTTTGGGACATCTGCAGTTTTGTCAGTTGTGCCCAGTTATCCAAGTCATTAAGGTGCCAGTATTGGTGCACCATATTACACTTTACAAACCTAAAAAATAAGGATTGGGATAAATGTCTATCTGTTATTCGGCAGCCAGTCTGCTAACCCATATCATATTCTGTTTTTCTTTGCAGCAATCTTTGTAGCAGCATATTGAATGCCTTATAGAAATCTAAATACAACATTTCAAAGATTCTCCTTTATTCATAGCAAGTGTTTCCTTCAATAAGCCCAGTAGATTGGTTAAACATGATTTCCCTTTCACAAAACTGTATTGACTCAGCCTGATTACCTAGAACTTATCTAAATGCCCTGCCATAACTCTTTTTATTAATAAACTTCTCGCATTTTTCCTATGACAGTTGTTAAGCTTTAGCTTGTAGTTTCTTGAAGTTATTTTTTTGTCTGTTTTGGATAAATTAGTTCAGTTTGCTGCTTTCCAATCTAATGGGATCTTCCCTAAACAAAGACAGTTTTGTAAAACTTAAAAGCAAAGCATCAAGTATCACACTAGCCATTTAGAGCCGTGGAGATGTATGGCATGGAAACACATGCTTCAGTCCAACTCGTCCATACTGACTGGATACCTCAGACAAATATAGTCCCATCCATGAACATTTGGTCCATATCCTTCAAAATCGTTCCTATTCATATACCCATCCAGATGTCTTTTAAATGTTGTAATTGCACCATCCTCCACCACTTCCTCTCGCAGCTTATTCCATATGCGCACCACCCTCTATGTGAAAAAGTTACCCCTTAGCTCCCTATTAATTCTTTCCCCTCTCACCTTAAAACTATGCCCTCTAGTTTTCTACTTCCCCCATGCTGGGGAAAAGACCTTGTCTGTTTACCCTAACCATGCACCTGATGATTTTATGAACTTTTATAAGGTGCGATGCTCCAAACTAAACAGCCTCAGCCTATTCATCCTCTCCCCATAGCTCACACCCTGCAACCCTGGCAACATCCTTGTCAATCTTTTCTGAACCCTTTTGAGTTTCACAACACTTTTCCTATAGCAGGGAGACCAGCATTGTACATCATGTTCTGAAGTGGCTAGCCGCAACATGACCTCACAACTCCTGTACTGTGTATTGACCAATAAGGGCAAGCATAACAAATGCCTTCTTTAGGATCCTGTCTACTTGCAACTTCATTTTCAAGGAAATGTGAACCTGCCCTCCAAAGTCTCTTTGTTCAGCAACACTCCCCAGGACTTTGCTGTTTAAGAGTATGAGTGCTGCCCTGATTTACTTTTACAAAATACAACACCTCATGTTTATCTAAATTAAATGCCATCTGCCAGTCATTGGTCCGTTGGTCCATCTGATCAACATCCCATTGTACTCTGGAGTAACCTTCACTGTCTATTACACCTCCAATTTGGCTGTCATCTGCAAGCTTAGTAACCATACCTGCTATGTTCACATCCAAATTTTTTTATATAAATAATTCTTTTAAGATCCTATGAGGAAGTCCATTGGGATTCAGGGACTTGTCAGCCTACACCTCCAATGATATACTCAGCACCATTTCTCTGTTAATTATTGTTTTCCTGAATTTTCTTTCCCTTCCTCTTCATTGTTTAATGCTGCTTTTGGGGTGTCACTTGATTCTTCTACGAAGCAGACTGATGCAAAAAACCTCATTTTAGCCACCCCCTTACTTTCCAGTATTAATTCTCCAGTTTCATTTTCTGTCGGACCAACACACTCTATTCACCTTTTTTTTAAAAATCTTTTTCTTTTTCCTTTCAAAATATTTATAGAAAGACTTTGACTGTAAGAAAAAGTAACTTTTTGTGACATATATTTATGAAAATGCAGTAAGATTCGTATGTGTTGCCATAAGCTGGCACCGTTTTAATTACGTGAATTATGAAAAGAAATAATTCATGCAAAGTTCGGACAAATTTTTTGTTAGGACAAAGTTACGACCTGTGGCCGTAACACCAAGGAGGAAGTAGCAGTTGCTGACTGGACCCAGAACGTCACCTTTGCCAAAGCCGCCTCATTGCTGCCAATACTCCACCCGCCGCCATAACAAGGAGACTGCCTCAACCCTTGAAGACTGGTCCTAGCCCTGACTACTTCTGAGAACCGGTTGACCAACCAAATTAACTCCTGAGGACCGAGAGATCATTCAATCGAGAGATCGTTCACGTCACTACTGTTGCAGATGCCACCAAAACATAGGGGGAAAGAACAGACCCTGACTCATTGACAGTGAAACAGTGGGTCTGTGAGCCATGAGACGTGGATTGGATCTGCCCCTCAACAGCTCTCCACAACCCCTCTCCTCCAACAACCCAGCTGCAGATAGAAGAAAACAAATGAATTTGATTTCAAAAGTTAAATAAAGAAAAAATGAAATTTTAAAGAAAAGGGTACAATCGGCCACGAGAGGCAGCAGAAAGGCTGGGAGCCCGAATGCCACCTCCCATGCTGCCTGTGCCATTTGCAGAACAAAAACTAGAGCAGGACATTCCGCCCCTTGAGCCCCCTTTGCCCTTCAATAGGAGCATGTCTGATCCGACACTCCTCATGTCCACTGTCCTGTTCTTTGCTTTGGTTCCCTAACTGATCAAGAATCTATCTGTGTCAGCCTTAAAAAGACACGATGACTACCTGCTTTATATTTCTGGCTAGCTTACTCTTGTTCAGTAATTTTCCTGTGTTTATTTATTTTGGTCATTCTTTGTAGTTTATAATTCTATTCTGCCATCTGCCTTTGCATAATTATGTGCTTTTTGTTTTGTTTAAGCTTGGTTCTCCCTTTAAGCTTGGTTCTATCATTAACATTTCTAGTTAACCATGATTTGTGAGTTTGTCCCTTTGGAGTTTTCCTTACTCTTTGGAATGTAGCTATATTACACAGACCAATGCAAACTGATGGAGATGATGTCTTTTGCTGTGATTTGTGTTTCATGGGAGTTCTCTGCATCACCATAGTAACAAAGAGGCTGTTAAAGGCAGAATTGTGAAGCCATATTTACAATGCAGATCCAGAATGAACTCAAGTAGAAAGCCTTGTAAAGCCTGGGAGCCTGTTTTTTTTTGTCTGTATCAGGTCCATTTGAGTTTCGAATTTGGTGATTCATCCAGAACAAGAGGTGAATAATTGGGATGAAGAAGAGGAAAAACATAAAAACTGAACAAAAATTGCTGGAAAGGGTGAGGTACTAAGAACAATCAGCATCGTAAAGAAGAGGAGGATTGTTCTGAATGGACCTTTTAAAGGAACAAGAGGCATACCTCGAGGATGTATTTTCAGTTGAGAATAAAGATTTATTTTTGTAAATTAAGTGTTGTAAGATGTTTACAACAAGTCTGAACTGAGCAGGTTGATTCATTGTTCAAAAGCTGTAAAATTCTGTCGGAGGAGTTAGCATGCCCATACAAGCCCTAGATAGTTAAGTGGCTTTAGTAATTTTATATTTGTTTCTTAGTTTGTAATCCAGCAGATCCAGTAAACATTTAGTAACTAATTATTTCACCTTAAGGTAGAGTTGACATTTGCCACAAAAGTGCATGGGAGAGGGAGGTGATGGGGAGCAGAAAGGAGGGAGGAGTAGGGGGGTAAGATGAATTACATTTTGTATTTCACTCACCATACAAGACCGAACAGTTTATTTCCCAGCAATTGGCCAATTTTAGGTCTTTGTACAAAATCAAGCATCCATTGATCTGCTTAGTTGAGCTAATTTAGTAACAAGCTGGTTTTCATTACCGTTCCTTTTCCCTTTTGAAAGGCCAATTCTGTCAGGTTGAAATAATTATAGAATTTGAAAAGGAGACAAACTGCTTTCAGCTTTGCAATTATTTTTTGACTGTGGAAAAATCCTCCAGAAAACTGATAACCTGAATTATTAATTTTTAGTCAGCCTTTCATGGGTGCATCTTTGGTTCTTTTACACTCTGTGTTTATACAGCTGTTTTGGTAATTTAGCACACTTAATGTATGACAGTAATAGTAAAGATTGTTTCCTGAGTGGGTTTAAACGTGTGGGTCAATCTGTTTCAGCAAATTATTCTACCATTAATCAACGCTTGAATTGTCTGACAAAGCTGTCTATGTCCACTCCATTTTTTGAGTTATAAAACTGAAAACTCAAATTCTGCTTTAAATGAAATACTGCAGTTATTTGGCAATAATGTAATACCAGCTAATGTTAAGATAGCAGAAAACTGATTTGAAATTATAAATCTTTAGCAGAAACAATATTTTCTAGGATATATCAAACGTTTGCAGTTAAGTTGACATCATCGGTCACTGACATCCATTTTGGAAACATTTGTATTTGCAGTATCAATGCAGTGATATCAATTCATGTTATTTCTGCATTGAAACCTAGATCTGGAGATCATAGAATCCATACAGAGCTGAAACAAGCCATTTGGCCCATCAGGTCCACGACAGCCCTCTGAAGAGCATCCCACCCAGACCTACCCAATTCCTGTAACCATACTCTGACTAATTCGTGTAGCCTGCACATGCCTGGTTACTATATGGGGAATTTTTAGCATGGCCAATCCATCTTTGAGGAAACCCATGCAGACACTGGGAGAATATGCAAACCCCATACAAACAGTCCAGCAAGGGTGGCATCGGACCTGAGTCCCTGGCGCCGTGAGGCAGCAGTGCTTACCACTGAGCTACCATAATGCCCTGTTGCGAACCCGTTCACCGGAGTGAAATGAAGGGGACTTCCTGGAGGAGTTGCTCTCATTTTGCTACTCTTAAAGTCAGTTAAGAGCCTGACACTTGCACTCTCAGTTAAATGTAAAACTCAGAACATCTTTGCACTGATGTTATCTTTCAAATATGTGAATGCAAGCACCCCAAACTGAATTCTTTTAATGTATGGTAAGTGATACCAAATCTTCGGTTTAGTTTAAGGTATGTTTATACATGTGCACAACATATAATTTCCTGTTTCTTTTAAGTCATGTATTGTGGACACAATTATTATTTAAAGATTTTTTTCTTGAAATATGAACTGCAGTTAAGCAAAATAGGGAAAATATCATCAAAAGAATAATTATGGAAGCTGTTTCTTTCGAAAAAGAAGGGGATATAAAAACACAATTTTACGTGTGAATCTCTTGCGCCACTATTCATGTTTATTTCAAGTCTGGAATATGTTTCTGACATTGAACTGCTGATTTGTTATGTCTCTGTGGTACAGCACTGAAGGAAAAATTCCAGATAATTGAAGCTCGTGATAATTATTATCTTTTTTTAAAAATGTAGCTCATGAAATGTGGGTGTTGCTGGGGAGGTCCATCCCTAATTGCCCTCAAAGATGCTTGTGATTTGCCTTCTGAAACCATGACATTTGGTGCAGTAAAATTACTAGCTATGATGAAGAAATGGTGACAGCTCCAGGATGGAGTAAGTGTGACTAGAAGTGAACCTGGAAGTGATGGTATTCCTCTACGTTTGATGTCCTTGCCCTTCTCTGTGATAGAAATCATTGGTTTGTGGGGTGCTGTCGCACCTTGGCAAATTGTTGCAGTCTGTTGTGTAGGCTGTATCCTTCAGACTGTGTGCTCTGGTGATGCAGGGAGTAACTGTTTAAGATGGTGAAAGAAACGGGCTGCTTTGCTGTCCAGGGTGGTGAGCTTCTCTAGTGTTGGTGGTGCTGAAGCCAATCCAGACAAATGAAGATTCTTCAATCACACTCCTAGCTTGTGGCTTGCAATGGTGGAAAGGCTTTTGGGGAGTTGAGTTACCTGTTGCAGAGGACCCACTTTCTTGTTCTTGTGTGAGGTTATGCACTTTGGTAAGAAGAATAAAAGCATGGAATATTTTCGAAATGGGGAGAAAATTCAGAAGTCTGAAGTGCAAAGAGACTTGGGAGTTCTAGTCCAGGATTCTCTCAAGGTAAACTTGTAGGTTGAGTCAGTAGTAAGGAAGGCAAATACAACATTGGCATTTACTTTGAGAGGACATGAACATAAAAGCAGGGATGTACTACTGAGGCTTTATAACGTTCTGGTCAGGCCACATTTGGAGTATTATGTGTAGTTTTGGGCCCCATATCTCAGGCAGGATGTACTGGCCCCCTATTCAGGTCTGTGAGCCAGTCTGCCTTTTGGGCAAATTTAAAGTTTTCGAGAAGATTTGTATCTTGGATTGTGGATGAGGTTGTAGACAGGCTTGCCAGGCTGGTCAGTTTGGTTGCAAACGTTTGATTAGATTGTGGTTGGTCTGTACTTCAAGTTCATTTAACCACCTTTGCTCCATTTCATTTGATTACCTTTTATTCATCAAAATTCTATTGTTTTCTCAGCCTATTGTGTATGTGTATATACATGTACACTGAAAACACTTACCATTTATAAGTAATCTTTGCGGCGATCCAGGACAACAAGGAAAGAGAGCTTAGGCCATTTTTTTTTGAAAGAAGGAGCTTGCATTTATGTATCACCTTAGTATCTTTTGTAATCTCAGGACATTCAAAGTCTTTTTAAATAGGATTACATGGCTGATGATGTGAATGATTTCCATGAATAAGTAAAAGGGAAGAACAGAAAGGAGGTAATAATGGCAGTGGTGAAGAATTGTAAAAGGGATTTGTATGATTCACTTGTCAAAATTTGTTGGGGGGGGCGCGCAAAGCTGAGATAAGGACTTAAACAAGTAGGAAAGAGAAGTTTTATAATAGATGGAAGCAGAGGGAGAGAGACAGATTGTACATGGCAGAACCAGAAGCCAAAGGCAGCTGCAAATCAAGTTGAAAGCTGATGAGTAGTAAGAAGTGATCGATCTTATTGGAACTTATTGATAGCACTCAAGAGGTTGGTAAAGCATCAAACTGCCAACTATCTTACGATGGACGTTATTTCAGGTTCAATCAGCTGAAAGTGTCTTACACTAAATGTTGCTGCCAAAACTGCAAACACTGTGGGAAGTCGCATTACATATTTGACCACACCAAACAGCCGTACTTCAATGAGAGTTTAAATTTTAATCAAAGCTTGTTGAGTTTTCTTTGCATATTTTGTACATTTTTCTTGCAAAGTTAACAGACAGAGAAGAAGGCAAATAGTATGTTAGTCTTCCGGGAGAGAGAGGATTTGAGTGTGGGAACAGGGATGTCCATCTGCAATTGTACAAAGCCTCAGTGAGAGCATGTATGGAGTACTCCGTGCATTTTTTTTTTCTGAATCCTTATCTGATGAAGTATGTTCCGGCTGTGGAGAGAGTGCAAGGAAAGTTTGCCAGCTTGATTCTTGAGATGGTAGCAGCAATGTATGAAGTGAGACTGAATCTGAATCTGAATCTGAATCTGTCAGATCTATATTCAATGGAGTTGAGAAGAATTAGGGGTGGATATGTATCTCATTGAAGCCTATAGAATTATAGCAGGATTAAACATGGTAAACGTGGGAGGTGAGTGCTATTATCACTGGACTGTTAACCTAGAGAGCCTTGTAATATTCAGGGACACCGGTTCAAATCCTGCCAGACAGATGATGGAATTTAAATTCAATAAAAAAAATGTGGAATTAAGCATCTTATGGTGACCATGAATCCACTATCAATTGTCAAGGAAAAAAAAAAATCTGGTTCACTAATGTCTTTGAGGGAAGGAAACCGTCACCCTTACCTCATCTGACCTACATGTGAATCCAGACCCTTGGCAGTTGAGTCAACCACATTGCTATCTTTTAGCTTGGCAATTAGGGATGGGTAATAAATGGCCTAGCTAGTGACGCAATTTCATCCTGTGAATAAATTAAATACAAAAGGAAGGATGTTTCCAATGATTGGGGAGTTTAGAATCAGCAGTCACAGTCTAAGAATACAGAGTGGGCCATTTAGGCCTGAGATGAAGAGAAATTTCTTCACCCAGAGAGTGGTGTGGAATTCTCAGTCTCAGAATGTGGTTGAAGCCAAAACATTGCATGTTTTCCAGAAGGAGTTAGATTCCTAGAGCTAAAGGGTTCATAGGGTATGGAGATAAAAACGGGAACACGGTACTGAGTTTGGATGATGAGCCATGATCACATGGCCTTGTGGTATTATCACTGGACTATTAGTGGAGAAACCCAGATAATGTTCTTGGGACCCGTCAGGAAGGTGGAAATTGAAGTCACTAAAAATCTGGAATTAGGTTTTCCTTGACAATTGGCAATGGATTCATAAACATCTTTAGATTCCTATCAGGTTCACTAATGTCCTTTAGGGAAGGAAACTGCCATCCTTACCTGGTCTGGCAAACATGTGACTCTTGACTAACAGCAATGTGGTTGACTCATAAACTGCCCTCTGAGCAATAAATGCTGGCTTAGTCAGCAACACCCTCATACTGTGAAAAGATAAAAATAAAATATTGATTGGCAGAGCTGCCTTGAAGGGCTGAATGGGTTGCTCATGCACTTATTTTCTGTCTTTCTATGTTTTCATCCATGTTGATCTACATTGAAATACTGTAGTATGAGATTGTGAAATATTCAGTGCAGTCACTTTGAATATGAATAATTGGTCATTTTTAATATACTTCTTTAAAGGATGTGATCAGCCTATTTGAAAACTCAATCACTTAGAGTTAACTCTATCTTCCAGAACAGCGACTTATCCTGCAATATTAAAAATGAATAAGATGTGAATATCGGATGCCTTCACATTTCCTTTTCTCCATTTAGAAGTATTATTCACTTTTTAAAGTGTTTGAGCATGTAAGAATTGAAGGTACAAACAAATCCGTGAAAATATTCTTGAAAGTAAAAACAATGGTTATATTGCTATTGAGGTGTCATGGGACAAAGAATTGAACTTCTATTTGGTAAACAGTGATGCTGTTAATTTACTATCTTAATTTGCTACCATCGTGATTTATCATATGTCACCCTAACTTTAAATACTGCTAAAAACAACCCAAAACATGAAGCTAATTGTGAAATATAAAGACTGTTCTGTCCTCTAAATGCTTGCTTCGCTGGAGCCTGTTATCATTATCATTATTTTCTCCTATTGCCAGCAGTTTTTACTTATATCATCTTTATCCAGAAGACGAGTTTAGGTGTTTTTATCTATCTGGAGAAGTCAACCACACAGATGCATCTTAAAAAAAAGCCACAATTTGCCCATGTCCTGTTAGAAATCCGTTAGTTAAAAGTTTTCCTTCAGAAGACTTCCCTAGATCTTGAAATTTACTTCTAACTTGGAATTTTCCTTTTTGCACCAAGCTTCCCCATTTGATATTTAAACAACCTGTAGTATGTGAACTGCGAATACATTACTATCCTTCAGAGTGCATTCAGTGAGAATCATCAATTGATTGTTTTATGCTATAGATGATATTTCCTAACTAGATGTGCGGACGGTAGGCTTCACTCTTAAATTGGAGTCTGGAATATTGCCATTTTATTCCTTATCAAGTCCTTGTGTGTCAGAAGCCCAAGGATAGATAATTACTCCAGAGTTCGGATTGTGTGCATTCTTGTCATGAGTTTGCTATTCTTGATACTCATCCTGCACCCCCCACCCCCCCACCCACCACCATCCGCTCTTCATGAGTAATAGGCCTGAGAAAAGTTGCTGCATATGATATAATCACTTTTTATATAGTGAGCCATTTATAAAGGTTTTTTTAACAAAATAATGCCATCATGTCTATTAACATATATACTGTGTTATTACATTTTATGATCTGTATACCTTTAATTTATGAAGCTATTAGAAGTGCATATGTGCTTTTGTATATTTTGGGTTAGTGCCTAATTATGGGTACATTCACAAATATTTATGCGGTTGATTTGTATTTTGAGTGTGTCATATGTATATTACAAACTAGCTTTGAGGGTGAACTGATTCCTTTTCTTTGTCCTAGTCCTGTACTAGTCATAGGACAGAGATGAATTTAAAAAAATGAAGATTGATGCAACTAAATTTATATCAGACTGTATGTAGCTCAGCATCAGAAACCAATATGGCAATTTCCTCAAATAATAAATTAAGTACTACCTAATTGAAAATAAGAACTATTTCTGCAAACAAAATGTTCAGACAAAAGATATCCACACAGTCTTTCCTTTTTTGAGGTGGGGGGAGGTGGGAAATGAATACTGCAGTTTTCACCTTAAATGAACTTTGACTAAATGACAGAAAAAAAAATCACAGCTTGTCTTGAATGCTGCTGTTGGCTCTGGGGTGAAGCTTTTTAGGCTTGTTGATATCACTTTTCTGGAGATAGCAGTGCAGATTTTCATTTCCCCTTTAGGAATTCTCCACTTAGGGATAACGCAATTTTCTCGTGGGGGTTTCAACCTGGAAAGTTTCAGAGGGGGGATAAAAAGCACGAAGGCTATTGCTGCTGAGGAAGTTCCCAGACTCTGTATTCAAACCACCACTTCTTTCATGCTCGTGGGTCATGTGACCTCTATAGTTTGCACCCACAAGCAGTTTGTCCCTTGCATATGCAACAGCATTGCTGCTGTGACAGTGTACTGTACTTTATGAAATGTTCTTTTATATATATATCTGTATATATCTAGTCAATTACATTATTAATTGATATTTTGGATTACACATTTTCATTACATTTTTATTGAGTTAATGTTTAGTTTTTATCTTTTAGGATTGTTGGCATATCAGGTTGCTTGCAGTAGGACAGTGCGGGTGTCGCGCTGTGATGGCTCTTTTAGGGGTTATTTAGTTGGGAATAATGGGGGTGGACGTGGTCTGCATATTTGTAGGAATTTACTAGTGGTCACATTGATTTTATGTTTGTGCTGTAGGTGATCATCAGCAGTTTGATATGGTGGGCTGTTTATATTTAGTAAACCTCCATTAATGAAGCCTTAGACTTTGCCCAAACACCTGTATGCATTGTAAGACTTTATAAATGTTGATAATTTATGTGGTCACTGCTGATAGTTTGGCTGAGTTCAAACCTCTCCCTCACCTCTCCTCTCTCTGTGTGATCTATAATATGGGTTCTAGTAGGGACCCATCTGAATGTTTACCTCATTTTTCAGCATGGAGGCACTGAACCCTTTATGGTTATTTTTAGACTAGTTCATCTCTCATGGCAATATACACTGAAGACCAAATACATTCTTCAGAATAATTGGATTAGGCAGCAGAGAATAAATTAACCCGGATTTATAGAAAAGCAAATTTTAAAAAAAATCCAGGTGTGAAGCTGTAATTAAGATCTAATTTTAAAATTATTGTCCCTTCAATAATGTAATGGCAAAACTTGACATATTTGTTAAAAGACAAAACAGATGTATGATTTTTAAATGATTAAGATTTTGATTGCTAGTAATTCAACTGCCAATAAGCAATAACTGATTTAATAAAAACTTGAAACAATTTGATGAGTACCTTCTGCTATTTTACAGCTCCTGTTTTGTGGATTCAATGATTTGTCTATTCTTCATGAAACATTTTGATTAATTGCAATTTAATATTGAACTTTTTTAATGCTGTCATTTATGAAACTGATAACTTGGCAGCTACAATAAACTTAACTAAGATCAGTCATTTTCACCACAAGCTGTGGGCTGAAGTTGGAACCTCCCTGACTTGTAATGTTCAGCTAATCTCTAACCTATATTCAAAAATGTTTGGCGCATTTAATTTGAGTACATTTTCAACCTTGATTTTGTAGTACTGCATGTCAGTTCAAAATGGAATGAAAAACTGAAGGAAGGGGTCTTTTCTGCTAGATGTGGCTTTGTTTTAGAAATTATGCTGGTTATTAGGCAAGTAAATGCCTGCTGTACAAGTTCTATAAAAAGAACTGTTAGCTTTATGAGAAGATATGACAAAATTAATTTCACTGCAGGGCAATAATAGCAACATGGTAAAGCATATTGTTTAGCTTCCTTAAATTGCTGAATATTCTAATTAACTAGATAATCAGACCTTCAAGAGAACAACTTGGGGCTGACTATGTAATTATGTGCTACTGAAATTTGTACGCCACAATTAAATATTGGGAAGTCCCTAGCTGATGGGATATAAACTCTAGTGAAGTGCACCTGGGGGCAGATCTGCAGCTGTGAGCTTGTGACTGAATACAATGTTATGACCTGGAAATTACACATTCAAATTTATTTTTTTCTCTTTCTAAAAGTCCTGCACTATAGGCCCAATTATTTTATTACAGAACTTCTTTGATAATACTGTGATAATGGGGACTGCAGATGCTGGAGAATCCAAGATTATAAAATGTGAGGCTGGATGAACACAGCAGGCCCAGCAGCATCTCTCCTGAGATGCTGCTTTGCCTGCTGTGTTCATCCAGCCTCTCATTTTATTATCTTCTATTCTTTGATAATACAGTTGTGCTATCTTGAATCAAATGATAAGGCCTGAGTGTACAACTTCAAATCAGTATCTTCTTTGCTGAAAAGATACAAAAGTGCATTAATTACGTGAAATTTAATGTAGGAACTTTAACTGAAGGTGGATTATGATTTGTGTTGCTTATACTGTTGAGTCAGTGCTTTAAGATATTGTTAAACTTAAAATGATAATGATATATTAATTAAGTTTTTAAAATTATTTCACATGTTCTTGCATAACTGCCTTACTAGAACTAAATAGCAGTATTTGTTTAGGTTGTCACAAATACTGAACTTTATAAGATAGTTATGTTTTGAAATGTACCTTTTCACTCAAGTAAAAAACAAAATTCCGAATAAACACTTCAGCTTGAAGCCAGTTGTCGTCAGGAGAGAAATTGAAACAGAAATCCATTGAGGGTGAGTGGCTGTTAAGATTTAAGGAATGAAGAGTCATCAAGTTGTGTGTTGCTAGAGGTGATCGTGTCTGTGAAGTCTCAGGCTGAAGAATTGCTGAAGAATAGTGGAAGATCTGCATGGTGAGGAGAAATGAATCTCTAGAGAGTTGTCTGTATGATCCCACATGTCTATGAGAAGCATGATCTACTGTAGAAGTATTTCATAAGACATATTTCGGTCGTGCAAATTATTGACTGTGAAACTTAACATTTTCTTTAATTGTCAGGAAAATAATGTATGAAACTAATGTTTAATCCATGCTGATTTAACTTAATTTATTGTAATAAGTCTGAAAAAAAGGATAACAAGTCCATCCGTTTATTTCCATTGATCGTTTGCAAAATTCATCTCTTAAAAAGCTATCTGACTCTGGGAGGTCATAACAAATTGAGGATTCGACACAGAGGGTACAAAGCAAGTATGCAGGGCTCTGGAAGAGTTTAAACAAATAAGATTTTATGTTTAATTTTCTTCATTTGGTGAGAAGTCACCATGATTACTTTTAATGCCTGACAGAGAAGATCTGTCAATTTGTGCCTTGCAATATATGGCAAAGATTAATTTGAAGGTTGTGGCAGAGAAATTGGGTGTCAACATGGAAATGTTTAGTCTTTAAAAAGGCCGGTATTGTACAATATTAGTACAGCATTTGAACCTTCAGGAGGAATACAGTGATCCTGAGACTGCTCAAGTTCTGTTAGCTGGATTTCAATTACGGTACGGATGAAGCAATTTGAATTTTGAGGAATAAAGGAAATCGAAAATACCCGATTTTCGGAAGGGAGGGACAAAGTGGGGTGGAGGACGGAAGTAATGTGAAAGCCTGAATTAGACATGAAAGGGAAAGGGAAATCTCAGATATTAGAAGGGAAGGTGAAAAAATTTGAATTGGACAGAGATAGGCTTAAGGGGTAAAATAAAACCGAAGAATGACTCTGACTCTGTGTCAATTCTTCATTTTAGCTTGAATGAAGAAATAATACTGTCATCTCTAATGATTTTGAGAAAGTCCACTGAAGCTCCTGAAACTGAAGTTGGCCACCAAAAGCTGTCTGACTTAAAGAGTCAACAACTTTCGATGACCCTTCTGTGAAAAATCAACATTTTAAATTATGATTTCAATGAGTCAGAAGCTGGGCCTAGTCATGGCACTCCAGCATCAGATTCATAATGTTAATAACAGTTTGAGATTGATCGAATTAGAAATGCAGAAAAAAAAACATGAGTTAGCAAGGTTTGAATATGCAGGCTGTAACTGATGGGACAAAGAAAACAGGAAGTTATGTAAAGGAACTGTGGTGAACGTTGATTATATAGATTTCCAGATGGGTTTTGTGTAAGTGCTATGTAAGTCTTTTGTTCCAAAACTGAAAGTGCACCATATTCAGGAGAATATAGCTACATGGAAAAAGAGGGCCACCATTGGTACAGAAAACCTAAGAGTAAATGGAAGTTACTTTAAAAAAAAACAAAGCGAATATATGATTTTTGAGGAATTTCTGGGTGGTTTCACTGTCATTGAACCTACCTCTTAAGTCAGCGAGGTTGTTCATACCAAATTAAAGGGTGTGGGAAGCCATGAAGTGAAATTCAGGAGTTTGACAGCCTTACAAGGGGATTAAACAAATATGCAGTTGATGCACTATTCGTGCAGTGAGATGTAAAAAGATACATTGAGAAAAAAAAAGCGTGATAGTTAACAGCCAATAGGACACATCTTGAGTGGAAGAACAGAACATTGGAATGTGGAAATCTAGTATAATGCACTACATCTTGTACTTGTAAAAAAAATTTGAATCCTTGAGTTAATAACAATTATACATGAGGCATGCACTCTATTGTAAACTGCTATATAAACATTTGCCATTGTGATTTTTTGCTTGCTTTTAATGTTTCCTGTGACGGTAACTGAACTTTGTGCTAACTTTCTGATTTTCTGCACGAACCACGATATGGTGCTACATCCACAGTAGGGATTTGTTACCTTGGGGATGTCTTTTCTTGCCATGTTTATCTTTCTTCATAAAATCTTACTATACAGTAGCTCTGCCTATTACTGCAGCTATGCATCAGCTTTTGGACTGCTGATCCTTCAATTCTAGCCTCTCAACCAGCCAAAGCTAATTAGTTCGTTAATTAATCATAACGCTCTGACGATTAGCATAACTTTATATTTACATAGTGTTTTTAACAAAAGAAAAGCCCGTAAGCATTTCACAAAGAGAGGGCATTCCTGGATAAAGGACATCGGCAGTTGAAGGCACAGCCGCTAATGTGGAATGATTAAATTCAGGGAAGTTAACTTGTTAAACCGCACACATTGTGCAGAGCAGTGAGGCTGAGTGGATTGCCACAATGAGCTAGTTTAGACATGATGGGTTGAATGACATACTTTTGTGCTGTAAATTACATCTGTGACTTGAATAAGAGTGAGTTATGAAAAGCTGAATGGAGGGACTGATATGTATATGCATGGATTTAAGCGATGATAAAGTGTACAAGCTCTTTGAAAATGTGAGACTGTAGATGAGGAAATACTTGACGGAGATATGGATACTAGTTGTTATGAAGAGACCATTGACAGATTTGATGGAGACAGTGATAGTATGTAGACAGGTTAAGTAAGTAGGCAAAAACTTGACAGATGGGTTATAATGTGAGAACATGTGAGGTTATGCACTTTGGCAGGAAGAATATAGGAGTTAAAACATACTTAACCTCTGTGTAGAAGGCTACAGAGCAGAGGGATTATGGAGTCCTTGCCCATGAATCTCAAAAGGCAAACATCCAACTTAGGCAGGTAAAAGGAAAAGCAAATGGAATGTTGACCTTTATTTCCAAGGGAATAAAGTGTAACTGTAAGGGACTTTGCTAAAATTATACAAGGTAGTAGTCAGACCACAGCTGGAATACTGTGAATCGCTTTTGGGCTCCTTTATCTAAGGAAAGTTATACTAACATTTGAAGGCAGCCTGAAGAAGTTTCACTAGGTTGATACTGAATACAGAGAGACTCTTTGAGGAGAATTGAGTAGATTTTGCATTTACTCAATGGCGTTTAGAAGAATGAGAGGTGATCTTACTGAAACAGAAAGGGTTTTTGATGACTTGATGAGGCAGATGCGGAAATGTTGTTTCCCCAAGTGGAAAAGTCCAGATTTCTGGTTGTTGAAGCTGGGTTATTAAGTATACTCAAGGCCGAGATAAAATGGATTTTTAATCAATAAGGGATTCAAGTGTTATAGGGAAAAGCGGGAAATTGAAGTTGAAGATTTTCAGATGATCATACTGAATGGCAGAGCGGACTTGATGGAATGAATAGCCTAATTATGTTCCTGTGTCTTATTGTATTATTCTGTGACAGAGTCAGTCATGGGAAAGGTTATTTGAACGAGCAGGAAGTTAGCAAGATTAGCCCCAGTATGTGCATTGGGCAGGAAACTCGAGTGAGAATAGGAGTAATTAAAAAGTACACTAAGTACTTTTGAGATGACTTAAGAAAGAATCAAGTGTGGAATGGCTGTAAACAGTATGATGATCGAAAAGTGTTGAACGATTAGGTTAGGAAATTGAAAGGTCTAGCTACCTGGAGTGGGGTGAAGGATATTTTAAGTATCACAAAAGGATAGCCGATCAGAGTCAGACTTGAATTTATGGCATAAACACTTCAGTCCATAGTAGAATTTAAATCCAAGTTCATGAACTATAGAAAAGATTGGTTGTGGCAAAGTGCAATATTTATAGACCGAAAGAAAGTCTTACAGTTTTGATGCAATGATGAAAATAACAACATTGGAATAATGTTCAAGAGCATGTGCAACTCCCCAGGTGTTGAAGTAGTCCATGTCTGCATGCAGAAGACCTGGACAGTATTCTTTCTTGGACTGGTAAATAGCAAGTAACGTTCATGTCATGTCGTGCCAGGCCAGTAAGAGACAATGTAACCATTGTTGCAGAAATCCAGACTGTGAACATGTTTGGGGGTTATTGTTGACCAGAAACTGAGTTGGACCAACCATATAAATATTGTGGCTACAAGAACAGATTACAGGCTGGGAATTCTGTGGCAAGTAAACTTAACTCCTGACTCCCAAAACATGTCCACCATTTACAAGGCACAAACCAGGAGTGCGATCAAATAAGCACCATTTGCTGAGATGTGTGGTGTTCCAGCAGCATTCAAGATGCTTTATGCCATCACCCAGGCCAAGGTAGGTTACTTGATTGGCACCACATTTCACTTTGTGCATTCGCTCCTTTCACCAAAGTGCCTAGTAGCAGCAATATATAAGATCCACTGTAGCATCTCATCAAAGCTCCTTTGACCTTACTTCCAAACCCGCAATCTCTGCCACAGGAGATATGTGAAAACCACTGCCTCCAAATTACCCTCCAAGTCACACCATTCAGACTTGGAACTCTATTTCTGTTCCTGCACTCAATAAACTTCAGTCATTCAAAAACGTGGTTCATTTACCACCTTCTCAAGGGAAATTTGAGATGGACAACAAATGCTGACCACCCTAGAAATCTCATACATTTATTTAAAAAAAATATCCTGCACACGATGGTATTGATGCCAAGAGAAGTCCAGGAATTTGAAATCAAGTTCGAGAGAATCATATCAGGCCTTTTTTATACAGTTTGCTGGAGTTCATTTGCTAAGTAGGAGATTAGAGTTTGAACTGAATGAGACTGGTTGAACGAATAGTTAACTTGAAGCTTATTTAAAAATGTGTTCACTTTTGATATGGTAAAAGAGATGATTTAGGAGGCAAAAGCAGTAGCTGCCAACAAATAGAGGCAAAGAGTTATCTAAGTGCCTTATCTACCCACGCGCCACCTTGGGTCAGAACACGGCCTGAAGAAAATCTTGTTACCTCTATATTAGCAATTTGTTTCTTTCTTCTCCATTGTACATTTAGTTTATAACTTTTTCCTGAGTATGATGTCCCATTCCTTTCTGTACTATGTATTTGTATCTCTTGTGGTATATATGTAATAATTTATCTTTGGATATTATCAGTTAGCCATTTTGGTTTTACTAACGTGTATCCCCTTGTGACTCTAGTAATATATTCGCCTTATTTCTAAACAGTGGTTCCCACTGCATCCCAAAACCAGCCCAGCTCATCCCTTCTCCCTACTGCATCCCAAAACCAGCCCAGCTTGTCCCTGTCTCTCTAACCTATTCTTCCTCTCACCTATCCCCTCCTCCCACTTCAAGCCGCACCTCCATTTCCTACCTACTAACCTCATCCCACCTCCTTGACCTGTCCGCCCACTCTGGACTGACCTACCCCCTCCCTACCTCCCCACCCATACTCTTCTCTCCATCTATTTTCTTTTCTCTCCATCTTTGGTCCACCTCCCCCTCTCTCCCTATTTATTTCAGAACCCTCTCCCCATCATCCTTTTCTGATGAAGGATCTAGGCCCGAAACGTCTGCTTTTGTGCTCCTGAGATGCTGCTGGGCCTGCTGTGTTCATCCAGCTTCACACCTTGTTATCTTGGGTTCTGTGATAACACTCACTGAATTGTTTACATTTTCAAGTATGGCTGGTGTTTAGAGAGCCATACATTTATAATTGACTGAAATTTCATAATTTAACAACATTGTTAGTTGTGTTTTGTGCAGCACAGTGTTATTTTTATTTGAAAAAGGAACACCATGATCTCATTGGGATGATAAAGTAATTGAAACGATGAACAACAAATGCGATAGTTTCCACGCAAATTGCATCAGATGAACTTGCATATTTGCATGAAGTAACCTTGACTGAGTTTTTGTGCTAATCTCTGAATTAATCTTTATTTGATAAAAACATGTTTCAAAGGCTCAGTTGATTTTATGAAGAGCAGGAAGGAATTGTTTGGCAAGCAACCATACAACTAACAAAAGATTGCACTTCGAAGACTAGATATCGAACATTCTCTATTTCTTTCATTTTCGCAAGCTTAAATCAAATGGCTATCTTTATTAACCCTCTCCCTCTCCATCACACCTTGATAAATTGGTTGAATTCTGCTGTTTAAACTTAGTTATGATCAGCTTTATTTTCTTCTCCACTTCTAATACTGGCCTGCCCAGGACTGTACACTGAAAATGATATTACAAATGTTGTATCTGATATCTTTGTAGCCTCAAATCCACATCCCTGCCTACCTCTGATAAACTTTTGTCCCATTCAGCTCCTTGAGTATGGACCTACTGTTACTGTGATTGCAATAGATTTAGTTTTTTATCAGGTAAACAAATGCAGCAACCACTTTATATGATGTCACAAACCGTAATGAGAATCATGAATTTCCTGTTTGCTAAGACTGACCTGTTGTTCTCAGTACCATGAAATATCACATGTTGACTTTTTCTATTGCTTTTTGGGCTAAGGGCAACACTTCTGAGATTGCATTTATTATTTATCTCTAATTGCTCGAAGGTTGAGGTGAACTGTGTAAGTACACCCAAAGATGGAATGCAGTTCAGAACATGTAAATTTTTGGAGAGAGGGTAGCAGTGATTGAAATTAAATCTTTTGGAAATGGTGACGGAAAACAGAAAGTAGTCCTTTTTTTTCAAGAAAGAATTGAGAGGGAAGCTGGAACTTCAGACCAATTTAGTTTCCTTAGTTTATTGGTCATCTCAAATCCCACACCATTGGTGAAATTGATCAATAATTGGAAAGGCTGGGACTAATCTGCTATTGCAAAAGATGAATTGTGCTGTACTAACTTCCTATAATATTTCAATTGTCGCAATATATCTGTGAAGGAAATTAATGGGAAAATATGGATTTCTGGAAGTCTTGGCTAGAGATCAGCTGGCCAAATATGGCATTAAAGGTACTAGAGTGACATAGAGAGATGGCAGAGTGAACCTAGCAGAGTTTTGAACTGATTGTCGTTCAGTGATTTGGCTCCTGTTGTAGTATTATTGGAAATAATAACAAGGGAAATCAAGGAAAAGAAAAAGATAAATTTAACTAGAGATAAAGGGTTGCAATAATGATAAGAAAAATCTCTAATTGAGAAGATTCCAATGCAAGTTATCAAAATTAGATAACCAAATTTGAAAGATAGTAGCTTATCAATCACTGCCAGCAATTAGAGAATCATAGATTCAGGGATTTCACTACAAGAAAGAAGGAGAATTTTGATTTTGTCTTCTATCTGATTAACAGAGTTTTATGTAAACTGTATCATGAGTAATTACTAGAGCAGAAACAAGGACATCATTTGAGAGGAAATTGTCTAAACAGCAGATTGCAAAAGGAAAGGTCAGGAGCTGCGAACCCGGGTTGATCATTTCAAATTAGCAGCAGCTAGATGTGAAATCCATGTGGAGTGCCTTTATCCTGTAATTCTTAAATACATGATCCATCCTTAAATCTACATTGCTGCCTTGGGAGTTGCTCAAGTTGACAACTGCATTTAAGCATTACATATGTTGCTTAGAAAAATAATGCCAATTTTTTTCACAAAGGTATAATCTTAAAAAGGGCCCTAAACCAGTGAAACAGCTTATGAGGAAGAGTGACTATAAAAGCGAGATCAAAACATATTTTAAGGATACTTTTTCAGGAGATGTGTTTGCTTGACTGGAGGAGAAATTTTATGAAGGGATTTAGGGTATGTGGAGCTTGGTCAGCTGAAAGTATGAGCATTGTGAGATTTGTAGGCTTGGAAAAATTCGCAGATAGCGAGACTTTATTCCACAGAGGTAACAAAGATGTGATACTAAATAAAAACTGAAAGGATTGCGTAAATCTAGACCAAAGAAAATGAAGTTGCTGGAAAAGCTCAGTTGGCCTGGCAGCATCTGTGAAGACAAATCAGTTAACATTTCAGGCTCGGTGACCCTTCTTCCGAACTGATGGTAGCTAGAAAAACGTCGGTTTATGTGCAGAAGGTGGTGTTGGGGGGAGGGGATAAGGACTAAGTGATATGTGGGGATAGAGCCCAAAGGGAGAGAAGACCCATTGCGCAAAGGATTTGATAATGATCTGGCTAGGAGGGTTAATAGCTGTTAATGGACACTGTTAGTGGTTAACAATAAGTAATGTGTAATGGCAGACTGTGATAACAAGGCCTAGTGTGTGGGGTAGGAGGCTAGGACATGGGAGGGTTCAGGCCCTAAAATGATTGAACTCGATATTGTGCCCAGAGGGTTGCAGGGTTCCTAAACAGAAAATGAGATGTTGTTCTTGCACCTTGTGCTGAGCTTTGCTGGAACACTATAGTGAACCTGAGACACGGATGTTGCCCAGGGAGCAGGCTTGGCCAAGCGGAGGAGGATGACGGTGGGTGTGGATAGTACAGGCCTTTCCTCCAGGAAGAAGCAGAGAGCCCTGAGACCATCCTGATGCTGCCCTCTACATTGGGGAAATGAAGCGTAGACTGGGTGACCGCTTCGGGGAACATCAACGTTCTCCTGCTCGCAAAGAAGACCCTGAGCTGCCAGTTTGACACAGCACCCTGTTCCCTGGACAACATCTCTGTCTCAGGCTTGATGCAGTGTTCCAGAGAAACTCAATGCAAGCTGGAAGAATAATACCTCATTTTCTGCTTGGGAACCCTGCAATCCTCTGGACTCAGTATCGAGTTCAATAATTTTAGGGTTTAAACTCTCCCATGTCCCAGCCCCGTACCCTGCACACCAGGCCTTGTTATCACAAAGGCTGCCATTACGCACTACCTGTTAGCCACTAACAGTCCCCATTAACATCTATTCACCCTCCTAGCCAGATCGTTATCAACTCCTGTGTCTATCCAACTGCAATTCTGTCTCTCCCCCGTCCTAGCTTCTGCATATAAACTGACACTTTCCTAGATAACATTGGTTCTGAGGAAGGGTCACTGGACCCAAAACATTATCTCTGATGTTTTTTTCTTCACAGATGCTGCTGACTGTTCCAGGAATTTCTGCTTTTGTAACTAAGATCTGAGTTTAAAACAGGAGGTATTGAGAGCTTGGGAGCTGAAGCAGAAATTGATTGTAGGCAGGGGTGATGCACAAGCAAGATGATATGGAATAAGCTTGCTATGCGCTCCCTTCCTTCAACCCACCAGTTTTTGGAGAGTCTTCTACGGTTCAATCATAATCCCTTGAACCCTTCGTAAATCACTCCTTCTCCAGCTATTAACCATCAGCATTCCTGACTAGAGATAATGGGAACTGCAGATGCTGGAGATTCCAAGATAATAAAATGTGAGGCTGGATGAACACAGCAGGCCAAGCAGCATCTCGGGAGCACAAAAGCTGACGTTTCGGGCCTAGACCCTTCATCAGAGAGGGGGATGGGAGGAGGGAACTGGAATAAATAGGGAGAGAGGGGGAGGCGGACCGAAGATGGAGAGAAAAGAAGATAGGTAGGGAGGGGATAGGTCAGTCCAGGGAAGACGGACAGGTCAAGGAGGTGGGATGAGGCTAGTAGGTAGATGGGGGTGCGGCTTGGGGTGGGAGGAAGAGATGGGTGAGAGGAAGGACCGGTTAGGGAGGCAGAGACAGGTTGGACTGGTTTTGGGATGCAGTGGGTGGAGGGGAAGAGCTGGGCTGGTTGTGTGGTGCAGTCGGGGGAGGGGACGAACTGGGCTGGTTTAGGGATGCAGTTGGGGAAGGGGAGATTTTGAAACTGGTGAAGTCCACATTGATACCATTAGGGTGCAGGGTTCCCAGGCGGAATATGAGTTGCTGTTCCTGCAACCTTCGGGTGGCATCATTGTGGCACTGCAGGAGGCCCATGATGGACATGTCATCTAAAGAATGGGAGGGGGAGTGGAAATGGTTTGCGGCTGGGAGATGCAGTAGTTTGTTGCGAACTGAGCGGAGGTGTTCTGCAAAGCGGTCTCCAAGCCTCCGCTTGGTTTCCCCAATGTAGGGGAAGCCACACCGGGTACAGTGGATGCAGTATACCACATTGGCAGATGTGCAGGTGAACCTCTGCTTAATGTGGAATGTCATCTTGGGGCCTGGGATAGGGGTGAGGGGGGAGGTGTGGGGGCAAGTGTAGCATTTCCTGGGGTTGCAGGGGAAGGTGCCGGGTGTGGTGGGTTTGGACGGCAGTGTGGAGCGAACAAGGGAGTCACGGAGAGAGTGGTCTCTCCGGAAAGCCGACAGGGGTGGGGATGGAAAAATGTCTTGGGTGGTGGGGTCGGATTGTAGATGGCGGAAGTGTCGGAGGATGATGCGTTGTATCCGGAGGTTGGTGGGGTGGTGTGTGAGAACGAGGGGGGATCCTCTTTGGGCGGTTGTGGCGGGGGCGGGGTGTGAGGGACGTGTTGCGGGAAATACGGAGACCAAAGTAGGAATTTACAAATTGCCACATTGACTACCTACAAATTTGTGCTTTTTGAACAAAATACAATGCTTGCAATTACAAATCTGCAAATGAAATTCACCTCATAGATTTCTAGTGTGCATGTGCATGTGTGCACCATTTTTGTGAGGCAGACTAATCTTAATCGTATCAGAGATTATGGGAACTGCAGATGCTGGAGTGTGCGGAGTCCAGAAGCAAAAATTATGTTGAGAATGCTGACAGCACTTAGTTTTTGTGAGGATTCTCGTTATTTTCAGATTTCCAGACTTTAATAGTACTTAATTGCCAGAGTGCTGGTAGGTGTAATTGCACAGTTGTAAATTTGGAAATAAAAAATCACCATGCAGGAGAACGCAATAAGATTCCTCTATCTTGGCAGAGGTATTGTCTGCTTTCATTTGCTACTGTCTTCCAGTGAGGTCACCAACGTGTCAACATTAAAGAAAATCCCAGTTTTAATTGATGCAGAGCAGAGCCAAACTCCTCATCTTGAAAAAGAGATGATGTAATAAAACCAATTATGTCCACTTCCTGATATTTGTGTTTGTGTCTTTTGGAGAAATTTATGAATGCAGTTCAGTAACTTGTGTTACTTTAACAACCTACCCTGAAAAGCAGGAATGCCATCTTGAGCAACAGTGTTTAGTAGCAGTAGTTCCTACATGATGACATTTTATTTCCACTTTTGCAGCTTTGTTTGACAATTGCATCTAACTTGCACTGTGGCAAATAAGTACTACTAAAGTCTGGAAATCTAGTAATAACATGAGAATCCGCACAAAAACACCTATCTGTGCTGTCAGCAATTTCAATATATGTCTTGCTCCTGGACTCGGTACAGCTCAACTAATGCACAATAGGGAACCTTTAGCAATAGTACTAGCAAAGACTATTGCTGCCATTTTTGCCATGGATCAAGTGAGTTCTTTCACTCTAAATTATAAATTTAAATAATTAGTAGATAGCCGCGAGACTGATCTTCAAAAATCAAGTTCGTACTGAGTTATTGCAGGACAGTAGTTACTCTGTAATTAGAGATTTCCTGAACTTGGGTCAAATGATGGTAGTAATGCTGGTCTATATTTAACTTGTTTTGACTGATTCCTCCTTGTGGTAAGCATAGAGTGGCGCTTTCAACTTTGGGCCATAAAACTTGTATGTTGTCAGTGTTTGTACTTATGCTGTTCTTGTCTTTATCTCCTGGAGCTCCTTCCTAAATCCTCTCCACTTTGTTTTCTTCCTGTGTACCTTTCAAATCATGCTAAGGATTCATCACGTTTTGCCTCTTCAATTTGTTCTTTAGTCATCTCTGGATTCATTTACATCCATCCAGTTTGGACATATGATGGAAGAGCAAACTTTGATAACTAAAGCAGAAACTTGTGCATTTTTAAAGAATGCTCCATTAGGCTAAGTATAAATCAGATCTCTTTGTACAAAGTTACAATGAGTAACACAGTTCAGAAGAGTGTTCTCATTTTGATGGATGTGGAAAAGCTTTCGATAATAACTGCTGGAGGCTGAATTGTTACAGACTTTAAACTACATTATCAAAGTGTCTGTACTATATTGGTCAAATAAAACTTGCTAAGGTAATAATTTCACTTTTTTTTAAACCAACAATTTTGAATATAAACGTTCACATTTAGATGAGAATTGTTTGTTTCACCTGAATCAAATGATCTGTTGGAAATCATGAGATTTCTGCACCATGGCTGCCCCTGGCTGCGAGCCATGGAGCTGAGCATGTATCAGTTACCGTTTTGGCTCTGGTTTGCTAACCCCAGTTCTTAAATATAACATTAGGAACCAGCTCTGACTTGAGTCATGCCAGCAGTTATTCTGGAAAGCTTTGGAGAGCTAATATACCAATTGTCTTTATAACTGGTCAACCAAAGCATTCATTGCGAGGAAGATACATTCTCTAACTTTTTTCACCATTTAAAATATTTACAGCTTGTATAGTTTTGAGGTACCTCCCCTTCCTTTTTCACAGGATCAGGCATTCTGTGAATTTCAAGTATGCACCCTATCATATTGAAATTCTTTTCAGACGGAGAAACATTTTGATTCTTTCGTTCGTTCTTCCATTCTTCCCCTTTGCCTCCCCCAACCCCCACCAAGTAGTTGGTAATATCAATTTCAAGGAATCACATTTCTTTCCAGCCATGCTATACTCCCTGGCTTCCTCTTCGTCTTGGGAATACTGTACCATATTTAGTATAAGGAATTGATATTCTGTTTACCCATTCAATTTTTTTATTCTCATTTCTCTTTTGCTAATGGAGTAGATCACAGAGAATGTGTGCTTTCTTCATGTTTGCATATATCTGTCTGTGCCTGCTATCCATGCGTATGTATGTTTTCTCTAATCGTAACTGAAATTGGTTAGTTCTTTTCAATCATAACTGGCGTCAATTTGCAGTTATACAACTGATATTTCTTATTGCACGTAACAGAATTGGGAGTCTCTCAATGAATATTAATACAAAAGTGCCTGTATTTGAACAATGTAAAAAATACTTTAAGAAAGACATTGAAAGGGAGACATGTTATTGCAGTCTTTCAGGTTAGCCACTTAAAACACGGTGTTGCTACTTCACAAAGGCTGGCAACGATCTTCAGAGTAAAACTAAGTTGAGATAGCCTGTAGTGTCACAAAACAAATTCTTGTCCTCAAGTTTTTAAGAATGTTCCTTAAGGATGCATGGAAAACAAAAGAAAGTTCACTGTTTAGCTTTAGATGGACAAATGAAAAGCATGAATTTGTTGTTGCATTAGTTGCAGATAACAGCTAAAATAGACATGAAGTTATACAATTACCGTTGATCGTCAGGACTTCCCAAAGTGCTTCACATCTAATTCTGAACTTCTTTAGGCATATGCAAACCTGTAATAAAATTTATTTTTGCTGAATGAAAATGGTTGTTTCAAGTACCTGTTGTACGTGGTTGGTTAATTGGCCTTTATCGGTGTTGTGCATAATCTAGAATTCTGTATAAAATGCCAACATATTACTGTATACAGGACTACAACTATTTTTCTCTAGGTTTCAAATGGGAATTTGTCTCTTTCCTGATGATGAAGTTGATATACTGAAGGAAAGCTCATAATTTTGGAATAGAGGTTTGGGCAGCTTGTTCATTAGTGCAGCAGACTAAAACCTTAGGTGCATTAGGTGTATTACCTTCCCATTCTTCCCAGAGCCTCCACAGGACTTAATGATTTAGTCACAAACTTTGAGTTTTTATTTCTTTATTGATTTTCAGCTTTATGAAGTTATTTGGAATGCTTTTACAGCATTAAATATGCTGAACTATTGTTATTTTGTAGACTAATTATATGCCGTCAATTGTCATTTTCAAATATATTGTTTTTTTATGAAATGGAAATAGAAGTAACTGTTTTTTCTAAATATTCCATTTTCAAAGTTGGGGGAGTAGCAATGTTATTGGGTCGAAATTTCAAATCCCAAGGGTAGGGATAGGCTTGTGGATACCAGTAACAAAGTGAGTATGTCACAGATTCCTGGTTTTGGTAGAAACAGTTCGAGGTGAGATCAAGTAGCCTTTTGGAAAATGGTGGTCATTAAAATATTTTGAGGTGGCTGTATTTCTTCACTTTGATTTTAATCTCTGTTGCCTTATTTCATCATAGTATTATCAATGACTAATTTTCAGTTTTATATGTTGGATTTTAATTGAGTTGATATTTTTCCTATTATTTAAGTAACGAGTAGATCTTAGTTTGTTTCATACAATTCAACAGAATTAGCTTGTCCTCATTGAAATTAAAAGAGAAGGTTAGTTGGGTAAAGCATGAGTAATTGGAAAAGATTTCAATTGCTTGAATTTAGCAGCAGGCTTCAAGGAGCCAATACGAAGTTAAAATGTGGTTTAACAAAACATGTATAAATCCAAACAAGTCTGTGAGGAAGAAATGCAATTTTAGACTAAAGGAAATAAATAATAAAAACTTGTGGGAAAGGCCTTCAGACTAAATAAAGACAGCTGTAGGTTTCTGAGGCAGTAGAAAGGTATCAGAAATAGTGTGAGCTTATGAACGATGGTTGTAATCTTGTTGTGACTGGAAAGTAAGTATTAGTGTTGGCCTCGTCAATGAAGGTAGCTTGCCTTGGAGCCAAAATGATACCATTCGGGAAATAGTTCAAAACTAGGAAAATAGTGAATAGATGAACAAAATTGAGGCATCTTCAGCAGGGACTGTTGGTAGCATACTAAGCTTGTAGGGTAATAAGAAAAGACATGTATTTTAATGTTGTAAAGAAGTAAATTGGTGAAAAACCAATTGGAGAAAGAAGGAAACAAACATTTGATGGAAAAGAGCTGAGGATTAATCAGATATGTAAAAATAGAGAGGCAAGTTACATAACTTGATGTCACGCTTCATGACTTAATTTGCGTACGATCGGATTAATGTGTGCAAGTGTATTACTGGTGCATGGTTCTGCAGCCGGAGGGTTAGTGCAGTTATCCTCTCTATCAAATCCAGAAAAGTGAGTGCTCAAAATATATATTGTTTAGCACTGTCTTTTAAAAAAAATTGGATCAGTGAAACTTCAGTAAATAGAGGTAGTTATTTTGTGTTGAAAATTTAGTTTACTTATGCAGAAAAAACTGGCCCATAGTACATTGTTTAGGATCTTATAAGGATTTCTGTTTTAAAAATTAAACTCCTAATTTCTGAAAAGATGAATTAACATTTAAACTGTAGCTCCACCAAGTGGTGAATTCCAGAGTTCAGCTAAGTGTATATATGTTTTTGAAAAACTTGCAGTGCATAATTTTTTTAAAAAAACGTTTTATCTCTTTCCCCCTTAGCTGAAGCATCAGCCTACCAGATATCACTTCCTTCTCACCCAAAACATTAGTCGGTTGTAAAATATGCTTTCAATCAGCCACTTTTCCAACCCCTATCAGTAATCTCAGAATTGTTATAATACCAAATGAGATCCGTTGCCTTGTCATGTTTTGACAAACTTTGACAGCCACCCACCTTTTATATATAGTTGAACGTGGAGTTTCTTTTTTATCATCACCAATGAGATCCGATGCTTTGGCAACTCCATTGAGATTTTTTTCACTCTCCAATCAAGATACTTGTTTAAACTTCTGTCTGCCCTATTATTGAGATGCCTTCCTTCTTGCTCCTCATTCAGGCCTTTTTAACCCCCACTGAAGTGACACTTTTCATCAAAGTGGAACATATTTTACGCCCTGCAAAGAGCCATTTTTCCATGCTCCCAGTCCCTCCTCAGGCGCTGATTCCTCAGACTGAGGAACGTATTAGTTCCTTCTCCCACAGGATGCATTCAACTGTCATGGACACTGGACATGGACGTGGACTCTCAATGTTGTGCCTTTTGATATCCTGCCTGCTTCTAATCTGCATTCTTAACTCCTGTTCCCATCTTCCACATCTCCTTTGCCTATCCTATTCATCTTTCTGTTTTCTCCTTCTCACCTTTTTTCCTCCTCCACATTTCTGGGCTCTTCTTTTCTTGACCTCCCTCCACTTCATATTCTTTCCTAATCTCCATCAAATCTACATCCTCTTTCCTTTCATTTTTCTGATTTTCACAGACCCCTTTCCCATTGCAAAGGGTGGTTTTAAGACGTCCTAGGAGCTAGGCAAGGCTGCAGTGCTAATGGAAACAGAGCCAGCGCATGTTTGAATTTAGCAAGAAGTAACATGTTGGTCAGTGTTGGTACAGCTTCTGGGCATGATGGGCAACATTCAGGAAATCAGGTGAGCAAAAATATTGGAATGTTTTTTATGAAGATCAATCTAATTTAGTGTAGGTAACTTAAAAAATATACTGGTAATAGCTACTTGAAGATAGTGGATTGGTGTTGCAGTTTTATACAAACTCAGATAAAGCTGAAAATGGTTGTTGCCTGTTACAGATTGATGTTGGGACAATGTCACTACTTTCTGGAGGCCTGCAATTTATAGTGTTGCTGGTGATTTTACTGTTATAGAAATTGTTTCCATTTCAAATATCAGTACCAAGATGTGACTGAAAATATTCGTAATACAGAAATATGATAAATGTGACCAAGGAGTGCATTCGAATTGACAAGTTTATAAAATTTTATTTTTGATTGTAAAGGATGTGATGCTACATATAAAATCAGTGAGTATTCTGGCTCATACTTTTGTTTTTTTTTAACAGCATCTTGAGCAGTAATAAATTAGCAGAATTGAAGAACCTCTCGTTTATGGGACAGTTGTACCTGGAGAGATTGTAAGTACCAACTTTTTTATTTCTGAAGCAAGTAGATCTGTAATCAAGAGTGTATCGCCCTCAGGAGTTTCTCCTTGATGTGACTCTTCAGCCTACTACACTATCAGCTGAAAAGCCTGGAGGAAGTTCATTAATCTTGGAGTGAAACAAATTTAGATTAAAAAATTCAAAGATTTTTGAGTAAAGTGGCTTACCATGCAATTGGCACAGGCATTTTGTGTGGCAATGTATTTTAAAGTTTGTGGGAAATTTAAACTAAGCAAGACGGGTGCATGAATCCATTCAGGAAAAGTGCCTTACTTTTGATTGAAAGCATTAATTGTCACTATTGTAGTATTTGTAACTGTTGCTGGCAAATATGTAAAGAATGAAATGAGATGAGATGGTGGAATGTGACCCTAATAGTAGCTTGCATCCCTGCTGACTCCCATAGCGTTATCCTACAATCTACCACAACCTGACATGGGAGTTGCTTCACTCTTCAGTTCTCACTTCAATGGTTCATAAGTACTCTGTCTGGTTCACCATGCTCTGATTTCCGTGTATGGTTCTAGCAATCTGACCTTGCCCAAACATGAGCAGTATATAGCTAGCTAAGTCACTTTTGCACTTCTTGGTCCCAACGCTTGACAGACAACCAATATCAGCATGTACCTATCATCCACTAAAAAGTTCATTTGACCAACCATTGCGTGCTTGGGACAACAGCTCAGTCCACTTGTCATATTCCTCCACATTGCTCGAGTAGGTATAATTGCATGTGTTTACCATGTACCATTTCACCATGCTGACATTATCTGTCTGTTCCATTGTCATGTCCCTGATTTTTTGACATTACTGTGTCCAGTTACAAATAACTGTTTTGTTACTCTGAATTGCATTTTAACGGCTGCTTCTTTTGCTAATGTATGCTAGTTGTATTAGCTCCACCTAAACCTTCTCTCTAGAGAGA